>NC_090190.1:5655987-6390708 GCF_024679245.1 Pseudorasbora parva
ATACCAGACCAACTCAACTCAGTCAAGATCCAGACAGACCAAATCAACCACCATGTTTTGGCAATAATCTTGAACTGAACTCTCTTCCTAGCTTTTTGTTCCAGCTCCAATTCAATGATTTCAGTGAAGTCCTCTAAAAGCCGATGAGCATTTATCACTACATTTTAAAAAGGGAAACTTTCAGATCATATTTATTTTGGTCCCCTGCAAATTTGTTACATGCCGAAACATCCCTCATGTTGATCCACCATACAAATTTTAAAAGTCGCTTTAAAAAAGTAAAACAAAGCTAAACACTTAATACACAGTATAGGCTTGTGTTGTTTGGTCACAATTATTGTTCTTTGTCATGAGCACATATACATATATGTATATAAGGGATATTTTAAATGTTAGCACCTGACACTATTGAGGTAGTTTTTAAAAGTTGGTTTAAAAAGCCAGGTCACAAAGCTCTCAATTATTCCAATAAATCAGTCTCAATACCCTATTTAATTATTATACATGCATGCTTATATCTGAATAAATAACATATTAGCATGTAATGAACTAATGGAAGTGTGCTCTTTTTAACAGATCTCTATTATCCCTCACAACAAGCTTAAAATTTGGTCATTTTAGACTAGTTTTAAAACATTTAGAAATAAGAAAGGGGGGTGAAGAAATCCAAAAAAAGTGTCGTTTCGAAACACTTTTATGCCATCATGCCCCAATAAAATCAACTAGCTGAATGGCAACTGATCTGTAGTGAATCTGAGTAGAGGTTTAGTTTGTGAACATATTGAACTGAGGCTCAGCATGTACCACTGTCATGATTATGGGACCATCAGAGACAAAACAGTAAATTTGGCTTATTGGGCTGATATACGAGCATGGGTATTAATTATGGCATATCTCAAACACCCTTTGGATGAAAGTTTGAAACTTCGGTTGGAAATTCTGGCACAGCTAAAAACATGAAACGCCTAAACAGCCTTACATACACTTTTTTACAGTACAGCACCACAAACGTCAGCGATACATAGATCTTTGTGCCAGTGTGTATTCTGAATCAACTGCCTAAATGTTGCCACTCCATCTCTGTTAATATAGCACATCACAACCATGAATGGGGAGATAATTTGCACGATTAAAAGCCCAATGATTCAATGCTGCTTTAAATGTGCATGCATAAATAAAACTGGAGCAAACAGATGAAAGTAATGGATGTTGTTTACCGGTATGCAGGTGTATGAAGTACATTCAAACTGTTCGTTTGTATCTTTATGGTTTTAGCAGATCATAAGGTAGCATCTTTGAAACTTGCCACCGTAAGAATTTAAAAAGCAATGAGTACAGTAACAAAACTACCACGGCGTGTAAAGAGAGGCTTACATTTCTGCTTAAAAACACTAGTGCAAAGTTCTAATGTAAATACATTAGCAATATATCTCTATAGATTAAAAGACCATCTCGGATCATCAAGCTGGGGGGCACTATTCTTTTGAGGAGACTTTTTTAATCTAACATGAATGTTTCTGAAATTCAAATCTGAAAGTTGTTAGTGCCAAATTAAGCTAAATAGTTTTATTCAAGCCATAACATGTAAAACAAAGAGGCATGTGGACACTGTAACCCCACACAAGCTGGAAAGAAACTTCGCCAAGCAATATACAAGCTTCACTCAAGCAGCAAAAGTCAATACTCTAGAAATGATGAAGCAAGAGACATCCATTAAATGTTAATGTCAAACATTGGTAGATAATTCAAAGCTTCCAGGAAAATTGAGGCACCATTTAAGTTTGTAGTTATTAACACTATGTGCCTCTGAAAATCTGAAACGGAGATACTGCAGCATAGATTAACACAATGGCCTCTACAAAACCAGCAGTGTACTTCATTCATTTTTGGCCTCTATTACATTTGCATTCATGATATTTGAACGGAATTATTTTTAATCAAACATTTGCATCAGATTCCTTATGTCCTCATTAAAAATGTCAGTTGATTGTATAGTGAACAGCAGAAATAAAAAACAAAGCAAATGGTATTCAATTTAGTATGCCTGAAAGATTTAACAAGACAATGAAAATATCCAACAATTTGACCCCCATATATAAAAACTGGCTGCTCAGAATGGAAATGAGTCGTTGCATAGTGTAAGAACTCAATACCTTCTCACATCTGTCAACTATTAATAGATTAGTGCCAATAAACAAAGAAACAAGGTAAAGACTAGTCTAAAATTGATGGTTCTTCTCTAACCTTACAATCTGTCCACCAGCATGCAAATTAGTAACACCTCTTCTGATATAGTGCAAAAACGTCTCTTATTTCATATTTGAGAAATTGCATATGTTGTAGACCTTTGACTAAGGTGCTGATTTTTAAAAAGGTTAAAATACTAAACTCAGTAACTTCTGCAAACATCTAACTAAAGCAGGACGAAAAGAATGGTTTCTACCAACAACAAAAAAAAATCAGATTGTCCAGAGAAAATCTAAGTAGTAGTTTGAGCAATGATTTCACCTTATATTTTTGATGCTAAATGATAAATACTATTATTCAAACTTAAAGTTAAGAAAAACATGGAAGCTACGCGACACATTCAAATGAGTACATGGATAAAGCGAAAACGCGCCATAATTGAAAAAAGGACAGAAAATTATAAAACTGGAATTCACACTATATATTTATGAACATTTTTGTAGCTTATGCCGCACATTTAAAGCATTAAGCCATTTATTCACTGAAAAGCATATACCAGTAATATTCTTTAGGATTCATGTCTGACTGTGGATTCAATCTGAAACTTGCAGCACTCAACTGTAGTTTTGAATATATAGCTTAACTACCATAACAAAACAATAGCAATGCTAAATAAATCTAGGCAGCAGGTATGGCCTCTGAACAAATATGAATAGATTTTCTGTGACATCTAACACTTTCACTTTCAGAGGGACGACAAGACTACGTTCCCCACTCATGCAATTATGAGGAAATGACCAGTGCGGTAATGTTACCATAATACAAGTAACAGGTAACAAGAGGTAGGACATCTAATCATTTCCACATAACTGCATCCAGATAACACGCTTATGATCCAGATAACCATAGGAACCAGGGGTCCGCGTCCATTGCTCTTCAAAGTGCATCTACTGTCGCGAGTTACGAGACCAGCGCCAAACAATATCATAACTCTAGTCAAGTATTTGAAGATAAATTAAAATGCCCCTTATACACAGTCTGTTGGATTTAGAAAAAGTTTCAGGGTCAAATGTCATAGATTTCACCAGATCGAAAACCAAACATACCCAATTAAGCTCTCTGACCAGTCACTGATTCTTGTTTAAAAAGGTGAAGTTAAACAAGATATAAAAAAATGGTAGTCTCAAGAATAAAATCTAGCACCTACAATTATAATGTCCTCTTGTGCTTCAGTTATGGTAGGACATTAACTACAAGTACATATGTAATCTTGTTCGGCTAACAGGAATAATTGAGAGCCATATAAAGAACATCCAATTGTTGATAATAAAAATAGAGTATTTTGTAAGCTAATACTGCTACAGTGGGTACAGGGTTTACACTATTTACAATACTAAAAGTACCCAGCATGAAAACAACTACATTACAAATGTTCTAAATTCATATACACAAAACATACCACTAAAATCTCTTGGTTAAGAATGCATAGTTAGAAAAAGATGGTTAAAAAAAACAAGAATTTCAAGTTAAAATTGAAACATTATTTTGGGGAAGTGATCTTACAGTTATTTAACTAACAAGACTCAATAGATCAATCACTACACATCATGATATGCTTTAGAAGGCATTAGACTGTTAACATTAAAACAGTTTACCGACACATACAAATGTATTGCGCTTCAATTTGAACTAAGTCTGGATCAATTCGCACTAAATAAATGTTACCATTCGTTTAAACAATAAAACGCTAAATGACCACTCGCCAACCCTGTGACTCTACAAAAGTTTGCTTTAAAAAAAAAAAAAATCTAAAAGAAAAAGGAGTTTTAAAAAGGGATCGGAAATATTTTCATGGAAATGGTTATAAGCTAGATACAAAAAAACAAACAAAAAAACAAAACTAAGGTGCATTCGATTTTTGTATGAAATTTTCACTGACCGTGTCTTCTGTGAACAATGCAACTGATATCTGTATTAATATTAAGTCTCGATTGCCTGTAAAGTCAACTGGAGTACGATGACAGCGTTTAAAACTAGTCAGTCAAACTTCACCGTTGGAAACAGCACACAGAACCAAACAAACCACAGGACTCCAGTTCCCCAATATTCAGCACAAAACCTTTCGATACGGGGAAAATTTGACAACATCACAATGAAAATTTCTGAATAGGTGCTTAAAGTGAAATGCGATCTAATTTTGATGTGAAAGAAATTTACCTCATACACCCATCCACCAAAACCTTAGGTTGTTACAATCACATCGGACAAATCAGAGAAATTCTCATGGCAGCAGAATTTAAAGTACATACAAGATAATCTCAATCTAAATGCTTGGGAGTCCCAAAATTTGTACTTTACAGGACAATTATCAATATTACAAAGCTATTTCTGCACCGAGAACCCTGTCACAGGTAAACGGAGGGCGTCACTGATGAGAACCAGCCTCAAATGAGCGGCAGAGCGCCAGAAAACTGATTGTCAGAACAATTCCTACATTCTCACTTCCAAATGCGCTTTCGATTCTGCACTCACTGTGTTCACACATTTTCTGACACAAGCACATGATAGCAGTCGGTTAATCATGCCATTGGCGGACACAGACAGGTACAGTAGGTTGACCGAGTCCTGGACTAAACAATAAAATGACACCGTGATTTAAAAAAAAAAAATCATATTAGCACAAATAAATGAAACAAAACAGGATAAGTACTTTTGTCCTGAAGTCCTCTTCTGGTCAGTGCACTTGCTTTTGCTGATAAATAATTTAGCTGTGGAAACTGCATCCCCACAACCCCTTAACCTGATCTGTGTTGTCCTAAACTAACCCGAATTCATTGGTTTGATGAGTTTGTAAAAACTACTGTTCAACAGTCTCCATCACCAGCCTTGGCAATAGTATTGAATCAAGCCCATCCGGATGCAAAAGTAACTTTCAGTGTAAAAATAGTCTGACTTTTTGGATTGACTATGTAAACATGTTAACCTCTAATCTGACATACACATGTGCAACAGGTACACAACCATGCCCACCAAAATAAAATATAAATTAATAAGTTACAGTTCTAAAAATCATGGATATTTAAGATGTTTGGGAATTGACTACATGGGCAATAAGAAACCAAACAGCATGGCAATTCTTGTTTTCCCCCGTTTGAAGGTTTCTCATTATACAAATGAGGCAAACACAAAACACACACACACAGACACACACACCGTGCTGTTTTCAGGATGTGGGGCTTGTTTCTGGCTATGTTCAGGCGAAGTACATGGTGCGCAGTGTGTCCTGGTGGATCTGCACAGCTTTGGCCAGGGCTTGCTGGTCTCTGCCGTTACTCTGACCTGATGTGTGACTGCCTTCAGCACTGCCAGGAAACAGATACAACACACACAAATCAGACCTAGTCGGAATGTATAATGAATGCACAGCTACAGTGATTTCCCCACCATTATTATTATTATAGATAAGACGGATAGATCAGTCACATCAAGATGGAAACATTAAGTATTTCTTTAGCATACTATATGGAGCAGACACTTTAGGTATAAAAGGTATATCAAACAAGGCTATCATGTGCTATCCCATAAATCATTCATTATATTGGTTGCCGTTTACGTCTCTCTGTGGGAGTTGTGACTAAACCTCCAAACTCCATTGGATCTTCCAACTGCCAGTGAACTCCACAGGAAGATAAGATTGAAGAATACAGTGCTTTCTTTACTGAAGTTGACATTTTAAATAAAATGTGACATTACAATAGGATTAGTTAAAGCTTTTAAAAATGCACCTGCAGACTATTTTTCCAGTCACAAAAAACTGAGGATTTCTTAAAGGAACTGTATGTAAGAAATATATTTCAATTAATCATAAAATGGCCCTGATATGTAATGTTAATTTCAAATACTTATATCAATGACTACGTTTACATGGACAGCAGTAATCTAATTATTGACCTTATTCTAAATGAGACAATATTCTCATTAAGGTGTTTACATGAGTTGCTTTTAGAGTACTCCGATCACGTTCCCGTTTTACATGTGATAGAACATAGATCGATTATGGCACGTCATTACGTTCCCATGCCACGCTATGTTCTCCAACATCCAATCATAGCGTGACTTTGGCAGGTCTGTTAATTTTATGGGCTCAGGAAACCCGCTTACTTCACCTGCGGGTGTCGCTGTTGGACAGTGTTACTTTACATTAAGAATTATAAAAAACATGCGTTTTTATAATGTTTTATATACATTTACGTTGATTTATTTTTGTAATATTATGTATTGTCTCTTTCTGTTTTTTTGAAGAGACACTACCCCTCTTTCCTCGTTATTGACAGCCTACATTTATAATAATAGCTTTGATTAATGATGAAAAAGGTTTAAAAATCGTGACTGTTTGGATTGTTTTTCCTGCCGTCGAGCAACAGGCGTTCACTGAACGCCCATCTGGTTTGCGATTACAGATACAAGCTTATTGTATTTTACTTTTACAATGAGCATAATAATTACAACAAAAATAAAAAAAAGATATATAGAAAGGACGCAGTGTTCAGAATGAAAAGTCAAGCAAAACCCACACCGCCCATAGCAACGCGTTATGGCAACGACATTTCAGACTGACAGATACGTAAAAGATAAACAGGACTTTTCCGCCATTTGTTACTGGTTTGTAGACGTTATATAAATTATAATTCCAAATCTGTTTTATTGGCCACAATATTATCGATGATTGTTGAAAGGGGCACTTTTGATTAATTTTCAAAAAGGGTAGAGGCTCGAACCCACAAAGCCTCCCCTCTGCACTTCCCTGTTGTGCGTAACGTTATGTGTCCTGTCACAAAATGCGGCGAAATCTCCGACACGACATTAATAATTAGATTAAGGTGTGTACATGTCTCCGATAATGCGACTAAAATAGACATACTCCACATAACTTAATCCGATTTATGTTTAGTTAGATTATGACTTTAATCAGATTAAGGTAATTAGAAATCGCTGTCTACATGGTAGCCTCTTAATCAGAGTATTGTCTTAATCAGATTAATATCAGAGTATTGTTGTCCATGTAAACGTAGTCAGTGACAACAGTAGTCCAGCCAGGATATTGTCATTTGAAAGTTGTTGTTGCAGGCCTCAACTGATGTTGATGTTGACATGTGTTTTGGCCTGAAGCTCCTCCCTCCACTGATCACGAAATCCGTCGTTTTTCGGCATCGGGTTGCCAGCTCTGCTCTAGTTAAAAAAATATGGACCACGCAACATCATCCGTTTCCGCTGAGCAGAGTTGAAGCTTTCAGATGGCCTGCACGGCCCTGACATCTTGGGGCCGAGTCTGCGCAGTAGCGATTTCCGGACCGGAGTTGCGCAGTAGAGAGCATGAAGTACAGCTGCGATATCAAAAGCCCGCCCACACTTTCACAGATGCAGAAAAATGAATTATGTTGGTGTGAAATAAACAGTTATGGAATTTTATAAATTAAAGCTAAAGCTCCAATCTGCTCCCAAATATCCCGAAAAATGTCTGTTAGTGACACTCAGAGAAGACGTCAATAATGATGTCAAACCCCGTTTTTCTAGCATCAAATAACTAACTAAAACTAAACTTATTTTAAAAATGAACCCTTGAAAAGAAATTGTGATGATAACTCTTCAATGACAAACTAACTTTGGGGAAAAAATATTTGAAGTGTAATTTTATTGTTTAGTTTGCCTCGTGTCCATTAGAAAACACAGAGGTGCTGCTATACTGGGACCGGTCACCTTGGGGGGGAATCAAGGCAGGAAAGCTTCAGTTTCTGAGAGGGGTGCTGCAGGCTTGCTACAGCTACAAGCGTTCCTGCTGGATCCTACAGCCTATTTGGATATCTCGAGTCGGGGGAGGGGATACACGGCTCTACAGTCATTTGAAAGTGATTGCAATACCAGTTTTGGCCACAATCTTACATACACTTCCTTTAAAAATACAGTCCAAAAATCTTCTCACCTCATTCTCATGAACCCAATCTCTTGTCTCGTCTTGTGACCTGTGTCTTGTCACACGCTTTATATATATATATATACACACACACAGTCTAATGTTTTATGTATTTGAGGAGCAGAGAAGTGTCTTCAAGCATTTGTCATTGAGTCATAGCCAATGACAGTCTTAAATTAGGATAGGTATTACTCTGCAATAAACCATGCCATTCACTCCATTTATGGGAGTAATACTCCTCCCATCCGTACCTGTCATGTTCTTTGTCAACCAAGTGGTAACGGGCACGGAATGCCACCAGGTGGGCGTAATAGGCTGGTGCAGGAATAGAGACAGAGCGGGTGCAGCGCACGTAGGTGTGGCATAGCTGGTATGTGAGGACCTGCAGCTCATCCGAGGTGAAATGGTTGTCATCCCACAGCACATGATAGTGGGATGGCCTGCTAGTTCCCTGTGGAGATTCCGCAATTTTGCAAATAACTGAACTCACACACTCTTAAACAAGTATAATGTACACCGACACTAAAGCTAATTAACCTCCACTCTTAAAATTATTTATTTTTTTAGAAATAAAGCATTCATTAGCACTTTAATTACATAAAAAGTCTATAAATTTGAGGAATCTTGATCAAACTCTTAATTGACATTCCATTTAAAATATTCAATGGTACCTGAATTCCAGCATGACTGCAAAGATAAAAGTCAAACTCCGATGGGTGAGTTATTTTGGTGTCAACCGTGGTGCCAGCAGGGATGTTACCACTCTTTCCAACCTTGAATATAAACAGCCATTTTGAAAGGCAAATTAAAAAACATTAAACAATAGAAAGGTTAACAGGTTGTGCTCCGTTTTACAAAAAATTGTTGAAGGACAAAAAAGATTATTTACCATTTATTTTACAAGATGTTTGTAATAACTACACACATATATATTAGGGCTGGGCAAGTTAACGCGTTATCGCGTTAACGGATTAATTAATTAACGCCGACAATTATTTTATCACGCATTAACGTAGTTATTTATTATTATATTGAAAGGCCGTTGCTCACTGCCTCTGAATACACATACAGACAAACCATTGGTTACAGGAGAATACAGTACTGTCTGTAGCCTAAGCCAAGGGCTTGACATTCTTTGTCTGGGACAAATGGGACAAATAAAATATAAAAATAACCAGAAACGCAAGAATGATTCAGATTTTTTTGTTGTTTTTATTATATTCAATGTAAACAGCGATTGATGAGTGCATCTCTGCCTCTGGTACGTTAACAAGTCACGTTGAGGCTCGCGCTGCCTGTCTCTTGGTGAGAGACATTCGTGGAGAAATCAAAACAATTGAGCAGCAATATAAATTCACAGAAGAAACATACTGGGGTAAAACTGAGTTTTTTGTAGTTTTTGATATTTATGATATTGTAACAAGTCGACTTTGCAATCGTGAATTGTGTAGCATGAATGGTGTAGCCTAGTTCAATAAAGTAGTTGCCTAATTAATATTAAGTTACTTAAATTTTAGATCCAAACAACCTTTTTTATTCCATTTCACAGACGAAAATAGTTCTAAAAGAAAGCAACACTCAGCGCGGTGTTTTGATACTAAATGATTCAGCGTTTTGAATGAATCATTTGAATAAACGACTCAATGACTCACTTATGAAGATGATTACTTGCTGCCCCCTATGTTTAAAGTATGATTGCATGTTTTATTTAGAAGATCAATCTTATAACATTATTTATTGCAGCTGTATTTTTTGCAGTTTAAATTATTTAATTTGATTGGTAACAGCCTATAGTGTTTTTACTATTATAACTGAATTTATTAATCAAATGTAAGAATTTAACATGAAAGATGATGCATACATTTAATAAGATTTAAAAAAAATGGCCTTTATAAAATTAAATGAATTTGAATGAAATGAATTTTGCGCATACTGCGATTAATCACAGAAAATGCAATAACCAACCCGTTCATTCCTGTCCATGCAGAAGAGCCTGGTGTGGTGTCTCTTCTGCACTACTACAAAGGTTATTCCTGGTTGATAATCTTTCTCCAGCTTAATGCAGGCCTCACGGATAGCCAGCAGTTCATGCTGTAGAACCTGCATGGGCAATATAGGACGATGAAGATTAAATGTAATGTGTCAAATCAAGTAATGGCAAATAATGTAGGCCTGCAGCTTACTTGGTTGAACTGGCCCTCCGAGATGCCGTCTCTATAGTAGATTATGCGCGTTGGTTTAAAGCGTGTGGATTTGTAGAACTGGATGAGCAGCTCTCTGACCATGGTGGCCAAATCCTGAATGATGTCCTGACGGTGCTGTTGCACCCGCACTGTGGCACAGTATCGGCTTGGGTGGGCGTCCATACTACCAACAACCTTAATATCATTAAAAAAAAGAAGGAAAAAAAAAAGATGTTAAAAGCCTTTTTAGAGACTTTTGAGACTATAAGATCTGGTTTAAAATTGTGTACTAGAAGTCAATATTAGTCACACTTGTGATAGTGCTACTTGGCACTCTGTAATGAGTATAAATCAGCCATTTTAAGGCTGTCAGGTTTGACAGGCTTACAGCAGCAATTGAGGGTTTCTTGCCATCTCCAGCTGGTGGATGAGTCACATCTGCACCCAGAAAGATGACTGGTTGCTGAAACACCAAGGGCCTAAAAAAGAGAAAGAAAAAAAAGTGATAAAGTAGTGCAGAATAGATCAGTGATAGATATATTTTCTACCCAATTTAAAATGATAGTCCATCCAAAAATTGTCATTTTCTCATCCTCATGTCATTCCAAACCCATCAGACTTTCAGGTCAAGAGTTCATAAAATGAATCTTGTGAAGAGGTAAAAATCACTGTATATGATCCAAAGAGAGTCATTCTAGACTTGTAAAATTAATCCATGTGAATCAAGCGGTTTAATCCAAGTTTAATCTCTTGTTAAGAGATATGATCATTTTATATGAACAATTTAAATTGAGCTTTTATTCAAATAGGAGAATCTTGTTTGTGCATCATGGGCTAAATAAGCCTCATTGGCTCTCATACATGACACACACACCTGTTTGAGCTTCCATGGTTACCAAATGTGATGTGCTCTATCTAGGTGTCGATCACTGCTTGGATTTAAATAAAAACCCAAATGAAATATCTTCATCATATAAAGCGATCATATAAGACTTGGTTTAAACCACTTCATTCATATGGGTTTGTTTTACAACACTTTAATAACTTTTTTGGATCTTCCCTCTTTAAGAGAGACAGAAACCACTCAGGTTTCATTAAAAATACCTTCATTTGTTTTTCAAAGATCAACCAAGTTTTAATGGTTTGGAACGACATAAGGGTGAGTACATTTAAATTTTGGGGTGGTCTGTTCCTTTAAGTTTCATAGGAAAGCAGCCCAGGACTTAACAGACAATCAGACAAAGACTCAGAAGAGTCCCTTAAGCGTTCTACATGTCAAAAGCTTTTTAAAAAGCTGCCCTCACCTGCCCTGTGGAAGAAGAATGTTGTTGACTCCACCCAGTTTGACATTAATCTTGAGGCAGAGGTTTGAAAGGGTCTGAGGTGTGGTCTTCTGTACATTCTTCACCTGGACACACTGCGTGGCCATGCCAAGAACAGTGTCTCCAACACGCTTCACCTCAGCTATGAGAATTACAGTGTTTAGTTTGTTACAAC
Organism: Pseudorasbora parva; assembly: GCF_024679245.1. Classification (NCBI taxonomy): domain Eukaryota; kingdom Metazoa; phylum Chordata; class Actinopteri; order Cypriniformes; family Gobionidae; genus Pseudorasbora; species Pseudorasbora parva. Next base: position 5,667,826 of record NC_090190.1, read on the forward strand.
CTAAAAAAATAAAAAACACTGCAAACAAAAACACTGAAGAAACGGAGTTAAATTACCATAAACAGGGGTCTTCCCGGGTAGGATAACCACCACCAACTGTAAGCCTTGGTAAGTGTACTTGAGGTGTTTGAACATGGGCTCCACACTGTCTGCTCCCTGGGCATATTTGCAAAAACACGGCTGGCCCTGAATGGGCATCCCAGCATCACGTGAGATTTTACGAAGCTGGTCAGTGAACGCCCTAGAGAAAACAAGCAAAGGATTAGACTAAGGCCTTTTCACTTCACTGTCAGAGACAATATTTAAACGCTTCTGTTATGACAAAGCTACTTATTTTCAAACTTTTTATTTACAGAAACAAGGTGTGGCAATATAAAACATTTTATAAAAAAATTTTTTTTGTAAAAATTATAAAAGTTCCAAAATCCTAGTACATGACTGAGTTTGTAATTACAGGCTTTTTAAACCCACATATGATATCTATAATTACAAAGCGTGACCATATATACACACAACAATCAGGCATAACTTTATGATAATCTAATATTTTGTTGGTCCCCCTTTTTGCTGCCAAAACAGCTCTGACCTGTCAAGGCATGGACTTCACTAGACCCCTAAAGGTGTGCTGTGGTATCTGGAACCAAGATGTTAGGACCAGATCCTTTAAATCCTGTAAGTGGTGCCATCCACATGAGGTAAAAGAAAACGGTATTCATCAGAGCAGGCCACCTTCTTTCATTGCTCCGTGGTGCAGTTCTGATGCTCACGTGCCACTGTTGGCACTTTCGGTAGTGGACAGGGGGTCAGCATGGGCATCCTGACTGGTCTGCGGCTATGCAGCCCCATACGCAACAAACTGCAATGCACTGTGTATTCTGACACCTTTCTATCAGAACCAGTGTTAACTTGAGCAATTAGAGCTACAATAACTCGTCTGTTTGATCAGACAACACAGGCCAGCCTTCGCTTCCAACGTGCAACAATGATCCTTGGCCATGTCGCCGGTTCCCACTGTTCCTTCCTTAGAGCACTTTTGATAGATACTGACCACTGCAGACTGGGAACAGCCCACAATAGCTGCAGTTTTGGAGATGCTCTGACACAGTCATCTAGCCATCACAATTTAGCCCTTGTCAATTCCTTACACTTGCCTATTTTTGTAGCTTCTAACACATCAACTTTGAGGATAAAATGTTCACTTGCTGCCTAATATATCCCACACACTAACAGGTGCTGTGATGAAGAGATAATCAGTGTCATTCACTTCACCTGTCATAATTTTATGCCTGATCGGTGTGCATCTCTGCCAAATCGAGTACTGTTTAATTTCGATTCATCATGCAGCCCTATCTTGCATTAAACATTACTTTTGTTTTAAATCATTTTTAGTCATGATCTTGCTGCACCATTGGAAGTGCACGAGGCCCCCCGGTTGAGAACACTGATATAAGGGTCTGCAATCTTTTTTTAACAATTAAATCAAATGCAAAACTTGGTTTAAACTGACTTACTTCAGAAGGAGTTCTGTACACTGCCTCTGTGGGGCAAAGCAGGCGATAGCCCACACTTTAATCTCAATCCCTGTGTGGAACTGCTTGTTCCTCATGTCCCACACACCCTGGACTGGGGTTGCTATTGCTTTGTTCTGAAACAGCCAGAGATATGACCAAATTAAGCAGACACAACCTGATTGGGATTCATCAAAAAGGTCAGCAGAAAAAAAAAATCAGGTTTACTTGACCAGAACAGGTACCTACCCTTCCACCATAGAGAATCGACGGTGCTTGAAGGACCCGACCATTGACCTCAGTCATCTCGTCTCTTACCATGACTCCAAACTCACGCACATAAGGATCGGTGTTGAAGTTGGCACTTCTCATCTGTCACAAACAAATTAAATATCTCAGTAAGAGTGAATGAGATTTAGGAGACAGCAAAAAGTTTTCAAATCACATACCAGTTTGCTGATCTCATCCTGACGGTCAGGCGCAGACCTGGCTGTGGCACGTATCATAGTGGAGGTCTGATTGTCTGTCAGTTTCTTAATGCATCTCTGTCCGGCTACTATGTTACAGACCTGGATAAAAAAAAAAAGGATACTGACAATCAGAGAAAGAAATCAGAAAAGGGGGGAGAGGAAAAGCAAGCACAAGATGTGGTCTTGACCGACCTCCAGAGGAAGGTAGGTGTGTTTCTGCTCCTGACCAACTTGTAAACATGGGAGATGTGGGTATCGCAGCACCAGTTTGTACTTATCCTTGAAGTATTGTGCGACAGTGCATTCAATGGTCTGACCATTCTCTTGTTGCAAGGGAAACCTAGACACAAGCAAAGTACATTTTAAAAAGCATCGACCCTTAACACAGCATCATCTTAATAAAGAATATAAATGTAATGACGTCCATGCAGAAAGAGCTATAATCATTTAATGCAAGTGAAAAAAAGAAAGAAAAAAAAGTGCAAATGTGAAAGATCTTACGTTTGATGGCTTGCTGGTCTCCTAGTTACATTACACACTCTGTATTTCCTCTTCATCTGTCCACAGTGAGTTATTTCAACCTTCAGACCTGTGAAACAAGTACAAAGTTCAGATTAAATCACAAAAATTAATTTCATAAAAAAAGTCAGTCACTAATCACTAATAAATTACCTTTGATCTCCTTGGTAAACTTCACTCTCTGGGAATCTGTTAAGGGTTTCTGTTGCTCTTCAATGCTTTTAAAATCCAAAACCTCACACATGAACTCAATCACGGGTTGAGCTTTGTAAAATGCAGTGGCGGACACTAAAAACATATTTTACAGAAATATTAGCATAAGAAAAGCAAAAACATTTTTAAAAATCTAACTGCTGATGTGGGTGCAAACTCACCATCAATATTGAGCATCATCTTCCAGAGGGACGGTCGAACAGACTGATGGAAACCAAACCAAACTTCTCTTCCTCCACCGAGGGGGTTGGAGCAGCCCTCAGACGGAGTGAAGAATGAACGTCCAACTGGGGTGTACCTGTAGACAACATTACATGTTAAAACAACAGTGTGCATGTGCAGAAGGACGAAGCATGGGTTCCCACTAATGGAGATATTTGGAACACAGCGTCAATATAATAGTCATTAACCTCATAGAGGGCAAATGTCTCATGACAACGTCCAGAGCCTGAATGGTCTCAAAGGGGATGTTTGGTAGCCGTCCAGACAGTGCTTCATGTAGAGCTTGCAGACTCACACAGGACACCCACTTTATAGCTACTTTAAAGCTCCTGTCTTTTCCCTCTCCTGGAATTGTGACCTCCAGCTCCACCTAAAAAGAGCAATTTTGGGACGTCAGTATGCTGTGACACTCCATAACGCCCGTTTCACACATTCTCCGTCTGCAGTGCGTGTGGTGCGTGATGCTTTGCGTATGCGATACAGGAGCCCCACTCCCCGTTGTGCTTTCACATATGCAGCGTTTGCAGTCCGCAACTGATCCACTGTTGCATACCACAAACACAGCATTTATTCATTTTTTATTTAAAATTGCCTTTCATTCAGAATTGCCATTCCCTTTGTTTATTCTTTCATAGAAGTCAGGTTAACGCACTACATCAATCAATTAATTAATTCATTTTTTAGCCTAGCCCTTTAGATTTAGCTCGCACAAGTGGCAAAACATTTTAACATAGGTTATAGCCTAAAATCACAATTATTTTAAATTAGAAACTTACAATAGGATATTCAAGAACAGCCGACTCTCGTCTTTTCTTTCATTTTTAAACCATTTTAAAAGAAATCCTGCAGGTCATAAAGAACTTTGCTTTCCACCTCCAAGAAAGGACGGGTGCTATCCATTATGGCACTTTTTTTAACCTAAATGCCAGTAAGGTGTCGTTTCCTTGCTTTAGTTAAGAAAAAAGCCATGTGTTGACTTTGAAACAAGAGTATATTTTAAATTATATCCATCTGTGGTGAAATTACTAGTTTTTTGCGTCAGTACATGTTTATTCTAATGCGAACAATGTTCTATCACTTTAATGTAGCAGCGCAGCACAGCAAAAAATAGACTCGGTACGAAAACGATCGTCACACTGCTGCAGACGCACCGCACCTGGAACGGACTGACAGACCGTATCCGTGTGCAGTTTGAAAGCTGTAATCCGTTAACAAGGGTAAGGAAGGAAAAAAAAAGCGCACCACATACGCGGGTGCAAGATATAAAAAGACCTCAAATGTAGCATTTTGAGAAGGTACAGTATAAGAATATAACATTTGGTACGGGTCTTTCGGTTCAGTACGCATTGTCTATAGAACAATGTACACAGACTTAAATTAGTGCCTACTTTGTCTCTTCCAATGGGTAAAGGCATGGCAGTGTAGAGATTCTTCCTTCCATCATACACAGGCTTTCGATCTCCAAAGATCTGCGTCTTAAAGTGCTGGACCATGTGCTCAACAATTTCACTATAAAAACAACAAAAATATTAACAAATGTCCTTCCAAACAAACAGAGTTCAAATTTCAAGTTTCAGACAAAGATGTTACCGGTTAACTCTCCGTGGGCATTTCTCAGGCTTGATGTCTATGTCATAATGGTACACCTCCAACTTGGGTATTTCCATTTCAAAGAAGTTGGCCTGAAGTTTGATTGTCCTACCCATTGTGCCAAAGTCTGGCCGTTGAGGCGGTTTGAATACATACTCTGGTACTGGAGGAGACACAGGAGCTGTGGGACAAGTACACAAACAGGTTTACACAAAGTATTTTTAAAGGGAACAAAACAAGAAAATTAGGGAGAAATTTATACTTTACAAAAGCTAGATTTTTTTAATGCACTTTAAGCTATAAATAATATAATGTGAAAACATTTTCTACATAAATTTGGGAGAAAGAAATGCAAATAGCGTCACATTTTTTGACAAATTTTAAACAATGTATAAATTAAACAAACATTAAGTAACCAAGATATCACTTTATCATTTTTTTATTACTATTTAGTAATGTCCATTTTTAGTCCAATGAGCAACTTTATCCCATTAATTTGTCCTGCCCAAATATTTAAGGAAGACTAATAGAGCTCTGCTGTGACAAACTCAAGCATCCCATCATAAAACGCCTTTATTTTCTTATGGCCGAATACAAACTGGCCAACTTTAGTTTGAAATGCAAGTCACTTGCTATCAACTTCTTGTTTGTTTAACTGTATTGAAAAGCCATGTCAACTCGCTCTGTTGTACAGATGTGATATTGATAAAAGGGATAGTTCACCCAAAAATTTAAATTCTGCCATTATTTACTTACCCTCATGTCATTCCAAACTTTTCAGACTTTCGTTCATCTTCGAAACAAAAATGAAGATATTTTAATGAAATCGGAGAGATTTTGGTCCGTTCATTGACAGCTACGCAACTACCACTTGACACTTCAAAAAGATTGTAAAAATAATACATATGAATTGAGTGGTTTAGTCCAATTTTTTTGAAGGGACAGATTTAATTTAGTCTTTTATTCACCTATAAACATTCATAAACTCATTTGTTGAGGTAAACAGAAGCTCAAGCATGCTCGCTTGACGTGCGGGAACCAATGAGGTTCATTCTCATGATTGGTAAGGGCCAATGGATGTAATTTGGCCAGGACATCAGGGTTACACCCCTACTCTTTACGAGCAATGCCATGGGATTTTTAATGACCAAAGAGAGACAGGACCTCGTTTAACGTCTCAGCCGAAGGACGGAATGCAAATATGTGACAAAATCTGTTGTTCATTATATAAAGCGATCATGTCTGTGTATTGCCAAGAATCTGGCGATACAATACGTATCATGATACGGGGTTATGATACGATATATTGTAATATATTGCGATATTGTAAGAGAGGCAATATATTGAGATATTTCTTTTTTGTGTGTTTTTGTTTTTTATAATTTAAAAGAATAAAGAACACAAGCATATGCCTAAAACATGAGACAAAGTATTTTATTTAATTAATACAGTATAATTTATATCACTAATCATATGCAATGTGCAATCTAAGTTAAGGGAAATGTAAAGTGACTGCAGGATTCTTTATGTGTATGTGTTTTAAAGGGTCACAGTATAGAAGTGGCTATTTAACAACAGAAAGTGCAGTCCATTTCATGACTGAATGACTGTTTGTTTTATATTTAATACAGTTAAGCTATTTTCTATAAAGCAGTCTATTGTATAAAGTGCTATTTTAAGTACTGAACTGCAGCGCTGGTGCATCCATATCCACATCGCTATGATCTTTCATTTTGCTGCCACCACTGTCAGTTTTGGTGAGGAAAACGTGCAGTACATTCTATCGAAACGCTCCTCAGCAGCGCGGGTGACGTCAGGATGTTAAGCGAGCTCTGTTTCGATGCGTTTCGAAACAGAGACGAATCATTTTGTTTGCAAAATAGGCCAAGGTAAAATCTTATATTAAAATAATATAAGATTTTACCTTGGCCTATTTTGCAAACAAAATGATTCTTGTCGATTTCCTTAGTGGCTTCTTTTTAGCTGAAGCCAAAATGATTCCACACTTCGGCTCTGTATATTGCAGGAGCTGAATAATGCTATCGTCTTGAGAGCTGGGTCTGCTAATGCAAACACTAGCGATGCACTCACTTTTACCTTGCGCTTTTCCGGCTCCGCGTCAGTTATACGTTCTGAGATAACACTGCCATCTAGCGGTTGGGTGTTATACAGTCTGTGGTTTAAACCGAACACAAAGCCACGAATCTTGGATGTAAATAAATAAATATAAATATCGATACAGCGTTTTTGAGAATCGATACAGTATCGCCAAACATAATATCGCAATATTCACGTGTATCGATATTTTCTTACACCCCTATGTACCTTCAGGAAATTTTGACTAAACCACTCAATTCATAAAGATTAGTTTTAAGATCTCTTCATAAACTTTTCTTTCTTCCATTTTTTTGGGTGAACTAACCCTTTTAGTAAAAACCGTAATTTAGAACATAAATAACAAACCAATTCATAAACAGGAAATGTTTAAATACTAAGCAATACTTAAGTATTTAGAGAATTAAACAAAGCTCTTAACAGTAAATTAAATTTCAAGACAATCATTCCTTTGGTTCAAACACGTCAAGGCAACTTGGTAAACAACAGTACTGAAAATATATGCTAGGCTTTTAACTGGCCAGCTTAGTCTGGGCTGCTTACCAGAAACATCTGACCCTGAGGACTGACACAGCTCAGCAGCTATAAAAGACATAATAACAGGTTTATTTCAAACAAAACACTACATTGGTGATGATGTGCAGAAACATGTAAAACCACGAAATGCAGCCATTTCACTTGCAAACAGGTTTGCAAATATGTCACATAATTTGATAAGTTTAAAACAAAGCAGCTGATTTTAGCTACTAATATCCATCAGATTTAGTTGATTACAAATGTCTAGCTTACAATACAATTGGGTCGCACAGGGTTAGTTGATTTGGGGAAAAAACAGGTCAAGGTTAATGCAACCATGTGAAACTTTTTGATGTACAAGAAGGATGTGGGTATCTGAAGTCTTCGGCTGACAGATTCCCTGAAGTGTCTTATCAACCCTAAAAACACAACACAGCAGGAAGATACTAGGAGCGTGAACCCATCCCACTGGGCAACAGGCCTTTTACCTCCTTATCACCAACACCACACAAGCAACTCAACAACCTGCCAAACTCTCCCACACACACCTCTTTTCAGTGGCTTTTCTCTAAATCACCATTTCAGATCCTTCACACATATCAGAGTCTAACACATACAATAAAACATACTTGTCACTTTATGAAAGCTAAGTGCAGCACTTTACAAGGCCGCATTAGTTAACATTTAGCTAGCAATAAACAATATATTATTTCAGCATTTATTATAAAAATACAAATGCTTCATGTTAGTTCACAGTGCAATAATTAATGTTAACAAAAATCAACCATTGATTCAAAAGGACTATATTAGCACTAATATATGCTATTTTATATACTACACAATTATAATTTTATAATATAAAATAGTATATTAGTTATTATATATTTCATTTTCAATTAACATCAATTAAAAATTAAGTGATGAAGAAGTAATGTTTTTTGTTACCTTAATGCAGTAAACTAACTTTTTGACAAATTGTACCATATTGTAAACTATTAGCAACGGAGTCTGTAATTTTAATGGCTTCTCTCTAAAAATGTGTCAAATGCTTTTAATGCAGCAACACTTTTCTTATATGCAAGATATATAAAATAGTAAAACAACATTTCCTAAACTCCAATAATAATTCAAGTAGACAACTTTGCAAGTTAACTAAACATCTCGACTGTTAAAATATATAACAAAACGACAGGATACATTTTGAGGCGGAATATTTAACCATGTATTGACTAGAACTTTAGTTTGTAACTTTCAGTACCTGATTAGCTGGAAAGTCAAACTGGTGCCAAACAACCAACGTTCAAACGTGTAAAATCCACATAAACAAATTAGACTGAAACATATAAACTTCTTCAATATTTTCAAACCTACAGCAGCTACAACGTACATCATATCGACGTTTTAAGTTTGACATACATAACGTTTTAACCAGCTGCTGTAAATTCAAAACCCAGCAGGTCAACAAGCTTAGCTAGCAGGCTAACAATAACAATGGGCCTACAAAACAAAACCTCGACAGATATGGAAAACAAGAATTAAGTAATTTAAGCTAAAAAAAAATATGACAATCGAAGTCATGTGCAACTAAACGCTACTAAACTAAATATTTTATTAAGATAAAAACCCCACAGTTATTCAGCTAGCATCTCGTCGCTAGCACGCTCGCTAATCATAATAATACTCACCACCAGCTGCTCCAATGGGATACATTTTAAACGCTTTCTGCACCAAAATTCAATCGCAGGCCGTCACTTTTTGCTCTTCTGATGCCAGGTAACACATGCGGTAACGGAAAAGCTGAATTTTATTTTAAAACAGCATCGATATAGAGGAGAAAACTGCGATTAATGAGCGCGCTGAGTTAGTGGAGCACGAGAGCTGTGAGTGGCCCCATCCCATCCCCCCATCACAGCACGAGCGCCTATTTACCCGACACACGCGCGCGCGCGCGCGCTCGGGGACACTAACCTACGCGCGAGGTATCTGGCGATGCGTTTACGTTTTATTTTACGTCTGTTTATTCAAATTCACCAAGAGTAGTAACATTCATTAAATTTAATTTAACAACGTCTAAATAATACTGGCGCTCGTGTTACGTCATTTCCGGGACTATTTGGAGAGGATTTGAAAAATGGTTTAATTTGAAAGTTGTTCAAAATGACATGTTTGTAATAGTGGGCTACTACTATTACATACTAGTGTCACAGCATAGGCTACTAAATTTGCTAATTCTGTTCAGATCAGCTAGAAAATTCAGGGAAGATTAATGTTTATCCGAAGTCAATGGAACTAACATCCAAAGATGTTAGGCTATTAAAGGGCTATATTTTGAATAAAAAAATGCATGTTAATTTCATGATGAATCGTATTGTTTATATGGTGAATTTCCTATTCATAAAGGTAAAATAAGTATAAATAATCATTGTTTGAAGGTAATTATATAATTAATTATACTTAATACATTTGTAAGGAAATATTGATGAACATTTTGTTCAGATCAGCCAGAAAATTCTGGAAATATTAATGTTCAATATAAATCTGGTAATACTTGTGAATTAACACCCAAATATGTTATTATATATGTAGATTTTTTTTTAAATCCATCTGTTAATTTCATAATGAATCGTATATTTTATTTGGTAAATTTCATATTCATAAAAGTAAAAAATAATTGGTCTATGGCTGATTTTCATTTGTATATTGAGTCTCTCACATAAAATGTAGATTTAGCGTATTCACTAAATTTGAAAACATACCTTTTTATTATGGTGTCTTCTTCTTAAACAGACCAATTAATTATTGGTCTGTTTGTTTATTATCTTTACTTCTATATAAATAAATATTATTATAGCGCAGCCTATATATAGCCTATTTTCCCCTCTATTTTTAATGTATTTTAAACCCAAATTGTGTTATCTTGTTGGATGTCTGGTCATAGCTCTAAATGTTTCGTTATTGTCACATGCCTGTCCTGTCGTGTGTGCACTTGTGGGTTTTGTTATGTTGAGCATGTGCTCGTGTCCCTGTCAGTTCCCTCCCCCTTGTTATCTGATTTGGTTAATTTGCCCCACCTGTTCTCCCTCATTATCTGCCTTGTTTGTTCCCTTTATAATCTCCTTGTGTTTGTCAGTCTGTGTTGGATCCTTGTGTAATGTCTGCGTCTCCCGTTCCCCCAGTGACTTCTGTTGGTATGTTTTGAGTTTTAGTTTATGTTCTATTATGTGTTTTGCCCCCTCGTGGGTGTTTGTTTTGTATTTATGTTTTATTTGTTATAAATATATATCCTTTTCTGCACTTGAGTCCTCGCACCATTTCCTTTGTCTGTAACGTGACAGAAGGATCCAACCATACAATGAGGACTCAGCAGAGAAGTTCTCCCTCGGTGCCAGTCCCGGGGGTCCCGAGTCCGGGAATCCCGAGTCCAGACATGGCCTGGAGGGCTGTTATGGGAGGCTTTGTGGTGGCAGTCCTGCATGCTTGGGAGAAGCACAGGGTGTCATCCACAACTCCGGTGGTCCCAGTTCCGGTGGATCGTGTTCCGGTGGTCCCAGTTCCGGTGGTCCCTGTGCCGGTGGATCGTGTTCCGGTGGATCGTGTTCCGGTGGTCCCTGTGCCGGTGGATCGTGTTCCGGTGGTCCCAGTGCCGGTGGATCGTGTTCCGGTGGTCCCAGTGCCGGTGGATCGTGTTCCGGTGGTCCCTGTGCCGGTGGATCGTGTTCCGGTGGTCCCTGTGCCGGTGGATCGTGCTCCGGTGGTCCCTGTGCCGGTGGATCGTGCTCCGGTGGTCCCTGTGCCGGTGGATCGTGCTCCGGTGGTCCCTGTGCCGGTGGATCGTGTTCCGGTGGTCCCTGTGCCGGTGGATCGTGTTCCGGTGGTCCCTGTGCCGGTGGATCGTTTTCCGGTGGTCCCTGTGCTGGTGGACTCCGTTCCGGTGGTCCCGAGTCCGGAAACGGCCTGGAGGGCTGTGATGGGATGCTTTGTGGTGGCAGTCCTGCATGCGTGGAAGGAGCACAGGGCTTTATCCGAAGCCCCGGAGGCAGTTCCGGTGGTCCCAGTTCCGGCGGATCGTGTTCCGGTGGTCCCTGTGCCGGTGAATTGTGTTCCGGTGGTCCCTGTGCTGGTGGATCGTGTTCCGGTGGTCCCAGTTCCGGCAGATCATGTTCCGGTGGTCCCAATGCCAGCAGATTGTATTCCGGTGGTCCCAGTGCTGGTGGATACTGCTGGACTGGAGAAGTTTCCCCAACGCCCTGCCTGCGCCGCCGAGGCGTCCTGCTCTCCCTGCGCCGCCGAGGCGTCCTGCTCTCCGTGCGCCGCCGAGGCGTCCTGCTCTCCGTGCGCCGCCGAGGCGTCCTGCTCTCCGTGCGCCGCTGAGGCGTCCTGCTCTCCGTGCGCCGCTGAGGCGTCCTGCTCTCCGTGCGCCGCTGAGGCGTCCTGCTCTCCGTGCGCCGCTGAGGCGTCCTGCTCTCCGTGCGCCGCTGAGGCGTCCTGCTCTCCGTGCGCCGCTGAGGCGTCCTGCTCTCCGTGCGCCGCTGAGGCGTCCTGCTCTCCGTGCGCCGCTGAGGCGTCCTGCTCTCCGTGCGCCGCTGAGGCGTCCTGCTCTCCGTGCGCCGCTGAGGCGTCCTGCTCTCCGTGCGCCGCTGAGGCGTCCTGCTCTCCGTGCGCCGCTGAGGCGTCCTGCTCTCCGTGCGCCGCTGAGGCGTCCTGCTCTCCGTGCGCCGCTGAGGCGTCCTGCTCTCCGTGCGACTCTGAGGCGTCCTGCTCTCACCGCGCCGCTGAGGCGTCCTGCTCTCACTGCGCCTCCCTGGCGCTCCCTGCACTGACCGCACCACCCAGGAGTCCTGCTCTCACCGCGCCTCCCTGGCGCCCTGCTCTACCCATGCCGCCCTGGCCGCCTGAACTCTGCGGGCCGCCCCGGCCACCTGAACTCGGTGGGCCTCCCGACTTCGGCGGGCCGCCCTGGTCATTCGAACTTTGTGTGCCACCATGGCCTCCTGAACTTTTTGTTTTCCTCGTTCCTCCCTTGTTTACCCCTCCCTTGTCTGTACCTTCTTTGTCTGTCCCTCCCGTGCCCCCCTGGTCTGTCCCTCCCGTGCCCCCCTGGTCTGTCCCTCCCGTGCCCCCCTGGTCTGTCCCTCCCGTGCCCCCCTGGTCTGTCCCTCCCGTGCCCCCCTGGTCTGTTCCTCCCGTGCCCCCCTGGTCTGTTAATCCCGTCCCTCCCTGGTCTGTTAATCCCGTCCCTCCCTGGTCTGTCCCTCCCGTCCCTCCCTGGTCTGTCCCTCCCGTCCCTCCCTGGTCTGTCCCTCCCGTCCCTCCCTGGTCTGTCCCTCCCGTCCCGCCCGGGTCTGTCCCTCCCGTCCCTAGTGGAGCGTCTGGTAGCCGCTCCTTAAGGAGGGGGTAATGTCACATGCCTGTCCTGTCGTGTGTGCACTTGTGGGTTTTGTTATGTTGAGCATGTGCTCGTGTCCCTGTCAGTTCCCTCCCCCTTGTTATCTGATTTGGTTAATTTGCCCCACCTGTTCTCCCTCATTATCTGCCTTGTTTGTTCCCTTTATAATCTCCTTGTGTTTGTCAGTCTGTGTTGGATCCTTGTGTAATGTCTGCGTCTCCCGTTCCCCCAGTGACTTCTGTTGGTATGTTTTGAGTTTTAGTTTATGTTCTATTATGTGTTTTGCCCCCTCGTGGGTGTTTGTTTTGTATTTATGTTTTATTTGTTATAAATATATATCCTTTTCTGCACTTGAGTCCTCGCACCATTTCCTTTGTCTGTAACGTGACAGTTATGCCCTTTATTTCTAATAAAAAATAATTTAAAAATAACTTAACAGCATATATGAATGTAAAAATGTTGGTTATATTTATTGTGTTATGTTTATTTTTTTATAAACAAATATAACTAAATAAATAAAATAATTAATAAATAATTTGATTATTTGTGTGTTTGAACAGCTGTGTGTTTTACCTTGTTTAATTTGATTAATTTGCTTTTGTTTGAAACATAGGCTACTCCTTCAAACTATTTTATTCATTAAATTTGGTTTGGCTATATAGGTTTGGTTTATGCCTAGTTTAAATCAGGTTTTGATCAGTCTAACCTAAATCTTAACCTAGCCTACTCCATTATTTATTAATATATTGTCGTTTATGACTATAGTCATTCTTGTCATAGTCATTTTCACTCTTAGAAGAAAAGGTTCTGTCGGCGCTACGTATTTGGAACCCTTAAAAGGTTATACATAAAATTATAGTTGAGTATATACTCCAAAGACCCTTTTATACTCAAAAGCTATAATGCTATAATGACAAGAAAGAACCCTTTTGGCACTCAAAAAGGGTTTTATATAGAACACTGCAAAAAAAAAAAAAAAAAATGCATTTCTTATCAAAGAAAAAAATGCATTTCCTATCTTAGCAAAAACTCTCTTAGTTTTGAGTTTTCCCAAAATAAGACAATTACTTTTGCTTGTCTAGTAAATACTTCTTGTTTTAAAATGTTTGGACTAGAAACAAGACAAAAATACCAAGTAAGAAAAGCATTTTTTGCAGTGAACCTTTTAGGGGTTCCAACTACGTAGCGCCGATAGAACCTTTTAAGGTTCTAGAACCTTTCAACACCTGCATTAATGCACTGCATGCTGCAGTGGCCTGCATTGTCTTCTTTGAGGAGGATTATGGAAACATTGACTATGACTTACATTACCTATCTCCACTTGGTGGCACCATTTCACCACTATTGCTGACTACCCTAGCCTAGACACTGTGAACGCATGCTAGCTAATTGCTCTTCATTAGGATTTAGGAGCATTAATAGTACAAATGAGCAAAATTGTTTTTCAATGATATATCATAAAATCAGCCAAGGTGCTGTCATGCGTTGTTGCCGTAAACAAACCTCAAGCACCCGCTGCAGACCCAGATGCACATGCATGGCCATTTAATTTAGTGTTTACATACTGTAAATCTGAAAATATTACACTTTTTAATGTGAAAAAATATGCAAATTAATATGCAGATTAGGACAAAACATCAATTTGGCCGGATTTAGACAGAATAGCAAAACAAACAAACAAAAAATGGCGTTGAGCTGTCTGAAAAGACATAATTAAACAAAACAATATATGTGATAATAATTCCAAACAAATTTAAGGAATCAGACATTCCTGCTGGTGAGAGGTCGATTTACATGCAATAGATCAAAAAGCCGTCGTCTTATGCCCGGTGAGCGACTTACTATCAAATAATAATCAATTTCCCTTTCCATTTGTATGTAAACATACCATAAATACCTCTATTAAGTTTTTTTTTTTTTTTGTTCTTCTGAAACTGGTTGAACGAGTTGGGGAGTAACTGCCGTCTGCTGCGCTCCTTGGCCAATGGCACTAGATCCTCCCTGCAGTGCGTAACAGCGCAATTTAGGATTTAACCAAGTCTTTGCTGCGGGGCTTAAAGCAGTCTTCAAGAGAGACGCTCGACGCTTGCACACACAATGTTAGTGTAGACTCTGTGGACCCCTATAGAGTTAGACTGCTTTTTTACGTTGTCTTATCCAAACTATGACTGGAGTATTCGACAGAAGGATTCCGAGTATTAAACCTGCAGATTTCCAAAACCCTTTTCAGCTCTCCACGATGCATCATCCATCTCAGGAATCTCCAACCCTACCGGAGTCGACAGCCACGGATTCTGGCTATTACAGCCCTGCTGGAGGAGTTCATCATGGCTATTGTTCACCGAACTCGGGCACGTATGGGAAACCTCTTAATGCCTATCAGTACCAATACCACGGAGTCAATGGATCTTCTGGAAATTACTCTGCAAAATCCTACCCTGATTACGGCTCATACTCCACAGCATATCACCAATATGCCGGGACATATAATAGGGTGCAGTCACAACCGAGCCCACAAGGTCAGTTATATTATATTTAAGCATATTATTATACAGAATAATCATTGAGAATTATTATTTAACATTATATAACTAGAGAATTAGAGTTGTTTCTTGTTATAATGTCTGAATTTAGTTTAAAAAGCTGTTGTAGTAGGCTATTGCATTTAATTCGAAATAGCTTATTTAATGCTTTACTCTGTTTAATAGAGGGGTAATAAAAAAGCGTAAAATGCATAAAGATTTTCTGACAAATTATTCTGCTTGACTTTATGCGAGTAGCAATTTTAAGGCACTGCGACACTTGACATAAATCACGGCAATAATTACCAACAATCAAGAGAGTGCGTTTCTTTCCCCGTGCATTTATAGCTATAATTTCTGTTCACCCGTCAGAAAAAGAAACAGCCGAGCCCGAAGTGAGGATGGTCAATGGAAAACCCAAGAAAGTCCGGAAGCCCCGGACCATCTACTCCAGTTTTCAGCTCGCGGCTCTACAGAGACGGTTTCAGAACACGCAATACCTCGCGCTTCCAGAGAGAGCCGAGCTCGCGGCGTCGCTGGGACTCACACAGACACAGGTTCGACGATATTTTATAATATTATTATTATTAAATAATGTTTTATTGCAATGTCTTCATGTAATACTCAAATTAGTAATAAGCCTATTTGTTATAGCCTATTAATATAAATATCAAAATGTGCTTGCTGCAGCAAATGCATGTTAGTTAGCTTTTTCCCCCCATAGATTTTACAAATTGTTAACGATATAACATAAAAAGATGAATACGTTTTGAAGTCATTGTGCATTATTTATTTGTCCCGACACTAAAAAATATATATATTTTTTTATTCTTCACAGGTGAAAATTTGGTTCCAGAACAAGAGATCAAAACTAAAGAAGATCATGAAAAACGGCGAACTGCCTCCGGAACACAGTCCCAGCTCCAGCGACCCGATGGCGTGTAACTCCCCGCAGTCTCCCGCGGTCTGGGACTCACAGGGTCCTCAGAGACCTCACCATCAGCCCCAAAATATCAACACAGTGGCATCCACGTTTCTGGAAAGCGCCAGCTCTTCTTGGTATTCCGCCGCCGGGGCGATGAATTCTCACCTTCAGGCGCCTGGCACGTTACAGCACTCGCTGGCACTCGGATCAGGAACGTTGTACTGAAATTTGTTTATTTTGTTGTATATTGGACTGGTGTTAACATTTTTTTTTTTTTTTTTTTTTGAGGAATATGCAATGTATCGATATGGCAGTCCTAGAAGAACGTGTATAATGTGTAAATTGTGTGCATGTAATTTATTGCATTTGGAAGAATTATTAAATGTTTTAAATGGACAATGGACCCAAACACTCTGAATGGTGCCTTGAATTTTGACCTCAACGCGTACATCCGACGATGTGCCAAACATTAAGGACAACCCCAAATAAATGTGTGTTTTTCTTTAATTATCAAACATTTTGTCTTCTTTAAGCTCAAAACAGATCGACGCACCGAGAACTTTGCTTTAGAGCTTATTTTTCTGTGATTTGTAAAGGGATTTTAATTTTGCAAGCCTAAGAAATGTCGAATGGAAATTATAGGTAGAGAAAACCATGATATTGTTTTAACATTTTAGGATCATGTGTTTTAGGCTGAGTCATTATTTAATGACGAAGAAATGGAAAACATTGCTTAAAAAGGGGGGAGGCTTTACTCTCGGTCCTGGTCCTCTGCTAGGCTAATATAATTAAATTAATATTCAATATATTATTGGCTAATTCCAAAACAAGTTTTAGATTTATTCATTTTTACGTTCGTGGGACTAATTTGATCCACATCTTGATTAAAACCACCCATGACGAACGAAAAATAATTGGTTGTTAGTCTGGCAAACAGTTTGCTCTGCCTTGCTGTCTTTGTGTTCCTTACAATTAGTAGCTTTGAATTGTAGTGAGGAGGCGAAGGAACGGCGCGGAGATCTGAGTCAGTCCGCATGCCTGTGGGGGCAAACCGGCTCCAGCGACCACAACCCAGCCCTGACAGATCCTCCTCCTGGAAAAATGCTGAACATCTCATTAAAACCAGTGCTAACATTTCTACAGCTGACTGCCACGGATAAATCACGAATAAGGCCACCAGGGCAAGGTGGAGATTTCTTTGTTGACTATGATAGCTATTAGGCTACTGTAGGCCTATCCTAAATAATAATAAAAATCGGCCCAGCGCAGTTTCATGGCTATTTAGCTACTGGAAAATATATTTCTACACAAGTCATTGATGATCGTTTCAATGTTCAAAATAAACAATAAATCATCACGGTTAATACCTTTAAAAAAATATTAGGCCTGTTGATGTTTTCCCACACTCAAAAATACTGGACAATTTCAACCCATGGATGGGTCAAATATTAATTTTATTTTTAAATAAAAAAATTAAATTTAACGTTTGGGTTGAAACCCAGCATTTTGTAGAGTGCATAACACCAACGAATTGGTAGGCCTAGGCTATTTGAAATGTTTTGAACACTGAAATTTTGGTTAACATTAACTAGGCTATAAAACAAACAATGTAGGCCTATGGTTTAATATAGACAGTGAAGCCTAAAAAAACAAACCAACGTGACAAATATCTACCCAATAGAAATGGCATGATCATGAGAAAATTTTAGTAGGCTAGCCTACGTAGTAGAACTAATATGCATTTTTGTTTATATCCCCTCCCCGCCCACACGCGCTCGCATACACACGCTTCACGTTCAAAACACACTCGCCATATCAACTGTAACTTTGCCTCACTTTCTATTTCACACACACAAACACGCTATCCCATGCCATTATATCGAGAGCCTTGTTAAATTCCAACTGAATATTTTCCACTCAACGAATTCACTGCAAACCGTGTATAAATAATGACAGTTAGCTTTACTGGACACCCTCAACTGTAACACTCAACAATAATTATACTTCCACCAGGATTAGCTCCATTATCATAATCTGGACATTTACAATTATCTATAATTTGCAAAGATGCGCCTGGTTCTTGATTGCAGACGGTTTTTTCCCTAGCTCACCATCTCTAAACAGTGACAGTAATAACGGCTAATTTTGCAGGCAATATATAAGAGGTGTCGGGGTGTGCAAACACTTTCACACCTGGATTTGCTTACTCAACACAAGCGGTACACAGGACCGTCCGCTTTCACAACGATATCTTTATTGAAACATTGAAACCAGATATTTTGGTCTGCCAAACTATACCTTTAGCTACCGAAGGTAAGTGTTGTTCCATTAGCCTAGCATGTTGTTTTGTTGTTGGCTAATCTGCGTGCTGCTGATGTGTGGGTGTTGTTATAAGCTGCAGTTCGACTTGTTGGGAAAGGCAGGCTATTTTACAAGAAAACGTGTGACATGTAGGAACGATGGGATCTAGTAAACCGGCGATGATTTGTATTGGTGTTTGTTTTATCGCTCTCCTTTCCATAGGCACACACACAAACTCAGAATTGTTTCTTGGTCTTGGGCTAATTCTCAGTACAACTATTGAGGATGTCGGGATACGCGGCTATATTTCTCTGTCTGTCTGTCTGTCTGTCAGTCAGTCAGGGGGCCTAGCATAGGCTATGTGTTGGGGCCTTAACTCCCACAAACAGCCTACATTTTATTTTATTGTGTTATGCTGAATTATTTATGATTACTCCAAAAATATGATTTTTTTTTTAGTATTTTAAATTTGCAAATTATATATTTTAGACATTAGGCTACTGTGCAGATTGCTAAAAAAACACAAAAACAATGACACGTGTGTTTTTGACTGACCAATTTTAAGATATATAGCTATATGTTATGTTCTTATAGGCAGAGCAAACATTTAAATGAACCATCCCAATCCGCTGATGAGGAAACCTTTTTAGAAAATCAAGCCCCATTCTCTGCGGCTGGGGCATCCACGATTTGACAGCTGCAGGGGCTTCTCGTCTCCCTATTCAACATTGTAATTTTAGATAATATCCCAAGCGTTCACTCTCCTCGGCAATTTGTACATGAATAACCGAATAATTTCATCTTTTGTTTCGTCTTTGCCACTTCAAATCCAAATAAAGATGCCTTTTAGTATTAAAAGTGGTAGAAAATTACAGGTAATTATCTTTGACGGTAAAAACGCTGTAATCAGCGGGCTACATCAAAAATTACCCTAATTATGTCTGCATTTATGAGAATGGAAAAAAACCCTCTCTTGGATAAAACCCATAAATTGTCCCAAATATCTCCTTCATATTGAACGAGACTGCAGCTGGATGCTTTGTTCAGGATCGATCCTGTGGCGAAAGGCATTCAGCGTCTCGCAGATCAAGGCAGAGAGAAAGGGGAAAAACATTTTGTCAATACCTTAATAATTGAGCTAGAGAATGACAAGATGGACAAGATGCAGCTCTTTTCTGTAGGAAAAACACTTTGAGAAACCACCAACTCGGGTAAGCCATTTTGTTACTGCTTCATGTCTTAAAATACTATAATGTAGGCTAGAGGTGATTATTTTCAAATTACCGTGCAAATTGTTTCTTGGTCTTATTTTTTTAATATAGCCTATTTTATAAAGGAATGTTTTCAATGCAGATTATTCCAATAACTGATTTTGAAAAGCATGTCTTTCATAATATCTCCTAAAAAGAAAGGCACGACACGTTGCTTGAAGTCATGGTTTACTCCATTTATGACAAAACATAAAAAGTTTTTAACAACTAAAATCGGACAGTATATTTACAATCAAACTGCTTTTGTTTGCATGATCAAAAACATAAACGCAGGTTTGAGTTCGTTTTCAAATGCGACTAAAGCGCGACAAAACGTTTCGCTTCATGTCCCAATGATGATTGTGTTTGATTACAGCCAAACGTGAGAACAGATTTTTAATAAATCCGTTTAAGATGCTACTGACATTTAGTTCCTTGTCGAGCTTCGCCACACCACGTCTTCATCCTTCAAAAGAAATCGTCCCCTTAATAGATTAGAATAGGTCTCTATTAGGGATGTTAAACGTCTGGGCGAAGACAAGATGTCAACGTCAAGGCCTCTGGCCTAAAACAGAGCTATAGTTGCCTATCTCTGCATGGCATCCTGATGAGGCGACGAATACCAGTGTGAGTAACCGGGCATGTAGCTGTTAGCAGACATGTTTACTCCTTTAGAGGAGGCTGAGACGTCCCAGATAGGCGGAATGGCTGGAGAGCGCGGGGACAGAGCGATGGAGCCGGGCAAAGTGTCACTCTCGTGAGGGTTACCGCCTTGTTTCAACAACTTCTTGAACTTGGACCTTTTGTTTTGAAACCATATCTTTACCTGAAAAGAAATACAATAAAAAAATCGGGTTATCTGTAAATTGAAGAAAGTGTCTAATTTAGTTAACATTATTTTTTTTGTCATCTAGGCACAAATAGGTCCATCTTTATTACTAACACAAATCAAAATGAAAAGCATAAATCACTATTAAATTCAAACGAGTCCACATTTCATCTGTCTGTAAATTAGAAGCACAAATCACAATTAAATGCAAATGAGTCCACATCTCACCTGTGTCTGTGTGAGCCCGAGAGAGGCAGCCAGTTCCGCGCGCTCTGGTAACGCCAGGTATTGGGTCTGCTGGAACCGGTGATTTAATGCCTGGAGCTGCAAACTGGAATAAATCGTCCTCGGTTTTCTGATCTTTTTGCCTTTTCCGTTGAAACGTATTTCTCCGTTTTCAATCACTGTTGTTTTCTGCTGTTCTGAAAAGGGTGAATATTGTGGAATGATTCCCGCACATAAATATTTATAAGAAATTGAAATTTTTTTTTTTTTTTTTTTTTGGACAAACACATTATACAATCGGTTACGTTCTTTCAAGCATTATATAGCATAATTACATTGTCTGTCATATTTAGGAAATTGCATGTAGTGACATGTCGAGACTGAGACAATTAGATGCTAATTATAATTTGCAATGGTGGGTAGAATCATTGGCGGAACGCAGTAAATCATTTTGAGAACACCGTTTTGCTGACATAAGACGTGCAAAACTAGGCGAGAACAAAGGGGAACGGGTAAGGTGCCGTAGATAAGAACTTTGAATGTACATTTCATCGACATGCGGCTTTCCACGTAGCTATAGTTCAACAATGAAAACAGAGCTGTATCTCGACTCTTACCTGTGGCGTCTAACCTGGTCTGTGCTCCGCTGGCGTTACTGTGGTAAGACGGCAAGTACGGACTGTGGTGGGGATGGCTTACATAGGAGTAAGGTAGCGACCTGTTATAGGAGTTCGAGCCGGAGTACGGAGAGCTGTCGTGCTGATGATGATGATGATGAGACCCGGAATGGAGACAGTGGAGCGGATAATGGCTGGCGGCCATCGACGGGGAGCTCTGTTGTGAGTGCGATTGCTGTCCAAACTCCATGAAAGCAGATTTTGACGAGTCTTGAGCCTCCAGACCGTCAGCCATCGTAGTCATGGTCATCATCAAATTTTCTGCTTTGAGAGCACTTACCCCCTATCTCTGAAGTCCCAAATGAGTCCGTGTTCGTTTCTTTCTCTCCTTGGATAGGGGATATTGCGTTATTACCTCCACAATTTATCCTTTTTTGTCCTGTAATTCTCACGCGGTATGGTGGAAGGTGGGCTTGAGTAAAGGCAGAGATTTTAAGGTGGATTCTGTTAAATTTGAGTCCTTGCTTCCAGACTTGATGCAGCCACTACAAGTAAAATGGTTTGTCTCCAAAGGGCAGCGCCTTCCGATTGGTCATTCAACCTAACGTCATCAGTTCTCTGCTTTAGCTGAGACTTCACAGTGAGTTAACCTACCTTAACAGCTCCCACCGTAGCCATAACCATGTGGAGAATAATAATGCTGGGATATCCCTCTGATATTCACAAAATTCCCACTCAGATATAGGCTACGACTCCGTATAGACAATGCGCTCGCGCTGCCATCGAAGTAGGCTAATTAATCGCGTGGTTCGTAACCGCAGCTGAGATGGCAAATAACGCCTAGTCTACAAACCGCAAGAACACCACACAAATCGAATCGTTTTAGGTAGGCTAGCGCGAATATAGTGGCATATGTAGGCTTCAACTAAAAAGCCTGTTATATGCAAATGTCTCAATGCATTTATAAAACAGCGGAACCCACAACAGTAAAATAATAATAAAGGCAAATACAAACACATAGCATCATTTAGGTGTTTTACAGTAGCCTATAGAATAAAAATATAAACACATTAGGTTAAAATATGCGATGTCTAGTTGTAAGCCTCTTCAGAGAGGATGCACGTGAACTATAAACACGCCAGATATGGTCTGGTTTAATTAAGCCCCAGTCACTGAAAGGCCCGGGTTAGTGACAGCCTTTCCTCGTAGTAATCACGAGCCAGTCACAGTTGAAAATATATGCAAATTACGAGTGCAGTTTGTGGTTTGGCAAATCGCGATCACATTATAAACCACGATGTAAATATACCCTAGAACTGCAAGGCTTTCTTCATTCTCATTTCACTCAATTTTTATTTTATAGACAACGAGTTTCCTCATGATATGGCATAAATTTACTTTAAATGGTAATGAAAAAGCAATTACGCTCGCAATCAGTTATATCCAAATCCTCTTTGATTATCCGTTACTGGTGCTATAAAATTAAGAACAATTCGTCTGTAATGATTATGGACCTTGTTTATTTTGGGAGGTGGATTAAAAGTGGATATAGCATAAATTATCCGCTAATTATACACCAGTGTCGCCTCAATTATCCTCTTATCAAAAATGGTAGCCCTAAATGCAGCATTTAGTTTCAATTTTCTCCCTTTCTGTAACAAGAACTGCGTACCTTGCTATTATTACCAGGGATGTTATTTACTTTGCCGGATTTAAGAGTGCACAAGCGGCGTATATAACCATTTTCCATGGTGGACTGAACTTGGGAGAGACAGAAAGGCATTTGGTCGCTCTGAAAGCTTGTGGATTTCTGCTTATAGTCGAGATATCAAACATTTTCGAGCTCAAACGAATTGTGCATGCAGGTAAGAGGAAACGTGCATTGTTTGAGCAATTTAATATTTCCTTAATGTGTGAATTTTGGTTTCTTCACGATTTTATAAAAAGCTGTCATGATTTGATTAAATGCATTCGTGATCAGGAATTTGATTGATTATTGCTGCATGATCATCAGTGTGAAAGTTGTCAAGCAAGTGAGAGGAGCGAAACCAGACACATATAGCCATGGCATGGTACAAACAAATCTTCCAATTATGCTTTCTTGCTGGCATTTTAAGTGCTTAATTGATCGAGAATTTATGGTTTGGTATCCTACCTTTAAAATGACATCCTTTTATACAACCCGCGCTGTCACTTTATATTTGAGAGTGACGGACATAATATTTCCACGGACTGATCTAAGGAATGATAATTTTGATACAAATTCTACAACAAATCTGTAAATCTTTTTCAGCATCTCGACCACAGGACGCTCAATTACAACTCAACAGCTTATATTTACAAGCTGTTGAATGATCGTAAATGGTGTTGTAGGCTACATAACTTGTATTCCAGTATCTAAAATGGGGGGAATGCGCAGGAATAGAAAAAAAGGTGTTGATAATGTTAAAATGGACAAATAAATTACTCTTGAATATAAAAATATTTTGGTATCATAATGCCATCTAATTTAACCAAAACAAAACTCGTTAGTAAGCTATTGCTAAAAAACATTTTTTCTTTAGGTTAAATAAAAATGTGTGTTAACTGTGTTGCATTATTTTGTTGCTGAGAATACTAAGAATATTATAGCAAAGCACGCATGCAAACCCATAGGCATCATATTACAAATCTGTCAAGAATAAAAAGAAAGAGGGGATGTGTGTGGACATGCCGTCGCTCGAGTGCATCCATGTAGTCCTATCTGAGCCTTAACACAAAACTAGTTTGAAATGTCTCCATTCCGAAACGCGCAGGACCTTCTTGTCATTGGTCCGGACAAGCATGCTGGCCGGCTCGGATTCTAAAGCGTTGCCAGTTCGGTAGAGGCGGCTGAACGTGCGCTGCTCTCCCCAAACTCACAGACACCCAGGCGTCTCCGGATCTCCACGGCTGCTGAGCAGAGGAAGTGGCGAGGCAAAGCGAAGGCAGATGGATAGCACGCGCAGCTGTCGGCATTCTGCACGAGATCACTACAATAGAAATCAAGAGAGGAGAACACATATCACCACACCCCTGCCTGCCATTTAAGCACATATTAAAGCACGTATTGTTTATAAATGCACGCTAAATATTTAACTTATATTCAGAGAATGTGCTTAATTTATTGGAAGTCAATGCAAATGAAGTTAAATAAGCTAAAGACAAAAAAGAAACAGGCGAAAGGGTTGTCGGCTACCTATTAAATATGCATAAATTCGATTCAAACATTTCAAATATTTTTTAACAAATAGTCACTTGATCATTATTAATGTTTGAAATGGTATAAAACTGACCACAAAGCAAGAGCCTATCGAATTGTATTGGCTTACTTAAGACTTGCTGCGTTTCCGAGCTGTTAATTATCGCGTCATATATTCATTCTTGCAAAACGCTCCACCTGACTGGCTGGTGGGTTGATTAATTTAGCCTTTAACTTCATACTTGGTCACGGTTTGCTGACCATGGTTTAAAGAGCACAATTGCCCATTTTTTATAGCCATAAGCAAATTAACCAACAGGCCTATATAAATGTCATTGTGTCTGCGTATTTGACTGCATCGGCTATTTCATCCCAATTCATCCCGTTTGTTTATGTCTAGAAAATAAGAACATAAGGTTGGATACTGCAATGTTCAATGCAAAATTGCAGCCAGCATAGATGCGCATGCACGTTGCCTCACATTAATTTCCAGTTCATCCAAATGAAGGTGGCTCTGCTGAAATATCTTTTATCTTTTGAGAAGGTTGTACTATTGAGAACAGTGGGATTTTTCGTGGTTCTTTTTCGACTTAATAGAAGACATTATTAGCTCTGACAGCACACGGCTCAGGTCTGGGGGAGAGGATTTTCTAGAGAGATGACAGACAGGAAGGCCAGCAATCACAGGCTTTTTTATCCGAATGTACTGTTCGATGCCGTTTATCCCTGATGATAGAAAATTGCTCTGTTGCCAGGACGCGGCTGCTGAAATAGAGGGCAAGAGCAACATTTCCATTTTCCAGTTTGAAAGCCATTGAAATGAATTAGTAAAATGAAGAAAAAAAATCCCGCGGTAAACAAAGAGGGGCAAACAAAGATACACTTTATTTCCTTGCGCCGAGCCTCCTTTCATTTTGTAAATTTTCGTTAGCTGCTTTTCTGAGGCTTTCAATACACTGAATTCAAAATAATGCCCCCCTGATGTGCATCGGATATAATTATTACACATTTTCAATAAATTCTCAAATCTAAAGCAAAGTGCAATTTGCTCCTGTTCAAATATTCCTGTTTACAATAGCCTATCACTTCATTAATTTTGAAGGTCCATTGAAATATTTGCACATTCATTAAATTCATACAACAATAAAATATAGGCTAGGCATTCTAAATTAATAATTTCGACAAGTGGCTTGCATGTCATTCGCCTCGTATTGATAATATTTCTAAACGTGTAATCCACAAAGTCTCGGGGAGGGGTTTGTCAGAATATTACTTGTTATGACAGTTTGAAAACACACCCAACGAATAGTGGGTTTACGTGTCATGACAGACACATGCTTTATTGTTATTTGGGTGTGCAGTGGCCGACCACAACATGCGCATGTGGTAAACAATCGCGCGGGGGAAAAGATGCGCGAATAACCAACACTCCCTGTCCAGACATTTCACAGGTGGAAAAAAGCCAAGATTAGCTACAAGACAACCATATAATCATAATTTTGATAAGCAACAGCACCAGTTGTCATTACTCGCCAAAACGGGGGAAACTCGTAAATATTAACAGCAGGAGATCAGCATTTTCATGCGTGACAGTAGCCTGTAAATGTTAAACCGACGTACAACAAAATAAGAATGATAGCCTAATAATAATAATAATATAAAACAATTCCAAAATATATAATAATAATAAAAAAAAAAATCAACGCTATAGTACAGATAGAATTAAAAATGGAGTAAGAAAATAATTGATCAAAACAACACTCATTTATTCACATTCACACTGATTTCTTTGATCTCAAAAAGCGGGTGAAATCAATGGATAGCTATTAATATTTACATGAAACGGAGATCATGTGTCCTTGGAAGGATAGTATTTTGCATATGAATCTTTGCATGCAGGTTGTATTCATTTAAGTAAAACATTTTGCAGTTACACGTTTACCTTGAATGCCATGTCTGCATTGTCTGAACATATAGCTTATGTCCTGCAGTATATTTTCCTGAGCTATTTATCCACCCATAGTCATTATTTATAATCATTGCTATTAGCTGGCTCTGATAGATTTTGATCTTTGATTGAAGCTGGTCCAGCTAATCTGATTCGAGGGACTATGGGTACGGGTTCTTTGTGTGTTAATCATGTATCCATACAACATAGCAATTGTATTTGCTTAATTGTGTGCTTATATTTAGATTTTTTCTTTCTTTTTGGACTCAGCTGAGAATTGCATTGTCAAACAACAAGGATACAAGTAATGCCTTAAAAGGCATTATAAATTACAAATCTATATATTTTAAAATAATGCTGTAGCTCATGGCATTTGGTGGGCTGATGTTGCGTGTGATTTAAGAAGTTTCCCTGATCTGAATTTCTGTCAGGTGAGGAAGTGGCACAAACAATGAAGCACAGACAATAATAGTTTTCCTGAAACCCAAGAACAGTGAGTTTGATGAGGCGTAAAAACGGCACAGAAAAAAAGTCACACCTGGAGAACCGCCTTGTTCCTACACCACATTCATTCTCCTGCCATGGTTCACATGAAAACCAGTCTGCAGGAGCTGTGTGCCTTTCTCAAGCTCCTGTTCATGGCGTAATAATCACAAATGACGAAAAATAACACAAAGACTGCCTGAAACTACAAACTTCCACATTCGAGCTGATGATGAACATTTGAAGTGCACTCAACAAAAGGTTCTGCGGGAGCTAAAGACTGTGAAGCCAAAGAATGGCTGGCCGCCAAAAATTAATGCTTAAAAACACTAGCTGTTTAATATAGCCATATTAGTAGATTACTGAAATATTCAACTCCAAGTATGAAATGGCAAGTCCCTTATACATTAAGTAATAAGTGAGGTTTTATGCATTTTATCAGACCCTCTATTAAGCATATTCAGGTGTATAAAAACATTAGTCTCAGGATTTGTGTCTGTTTTTGCATAGTAATGATGAATTAATGGCGGTAAGGTTAATGGAGGACACACCATCTCTTCCATTTATTGCAGATTAAATGCTGTGAAGGTACTTTTTTGTGTAGATAGATTTTTTTTTTAAAAATAAACAAAAACTTACATAATAAAAGAATAAGCCCTATATCTTGGCCTTGTGTGCAGTAACATTAACACCACAAGTGTACGAACAGACGCAAACAAAACAAATAACAGCGTGCAAATTCAATCTGTGAATTTATTCATAAGATCATTTTAACAAATGTTAAAGCTCATACAAGCTTGTAAATGCTGCGCAAAACAAATCCCCTTCAGCATTTATTTTCATAAACTTAAACAGCCATTTCAGTTGAAGGGGTTTAGGCTTTTCCCATTTTACCAAAACACACGCCGGCAATCACAGCGATAACTGCTCTTGGAAATGCATTAAACCATAGAGCTCATTCAATCAATGTAAGGAGAGGGTGTTCAAAAGAATGCTGAATATACAGTGAAATAATTCTACAGGATGATCGTACAAAAGTAAAGAAGCTTTCCACACACTACACGAAAGCTGGCATAGAAATAACAGAGATGCAGGTATGTTTTCATGCGGGCTAGATTTGTGTGGGGGGACTGGGGGAGGGTGTTGAGCCGAAAATCATCTCCATATAGAGCAGCAAAGATGAAGGACAGTGGGAACGTTGTTCGTGTTTGGATCTGGATCAAAATGGATCTGATCACACCAGACTTGGACATGTGGCGGTTTGAATGGCATGGCAGGGGTGGTGAGCTGTCAATCTCAAGCCCTCATGCTCGCCTCAACCGCTTTCCTTCTTTTCCGAAAGCCAGCAGACCAGCGTAGGAAGAAGGCGAGTGTTTGTGAAGTCCGAATTCAAGAAAATCCAGCATCGTTTGATGTTTCACAGCTGGCCTTCAATAAATATTTCTTTCATAGTGAAAAATGTAGCTTTAAACTATGATATATATATATTTTTTTTAAACTGAGGATTTGATAACAATGATTGCTTTGTACAAAAACATCACCTCACTGCATAATCAGGTGGGAGTGTAAATGTGCTTCCTAAATAACAATGGAAACCTGGATGAAACAATGTTATTGTTTTGTTTGACGTGCCTGCTTTAGTATTCTATTGAGTGAATATGAAGGACCTCATACACGTCCTCTCCTCTCCTCTCCTCTCCTCTCCTCTCCTCTCCTCTCCTCTCCTCTCCTCTCCTCTCCTCTCCTCTCCTCTCCTCTCCTCTCCTCTCCTCTCCTCTCCTCTCCTCTCCTCCAGCTGCAGGGAGTGAGATATGACCAGAGAATTGGCCTCTGGGAGAGCAGCAAGCCATCCTGGTGCTATTAGGCTCGTGGCTAATAATAGGTGTTTCAGTCCGGGGGAAGATCAATCAGGGGGAATCATGGGGAATGTTCTGAGGAGCGCTTTTACACATCTGTCCAGATGGATGAAATTACACTTGTCTGTTTTTAGTTGCATTACTCCCAAATTGGCTGTCTACTTTTTTCTCTCTTTCTCTCACTCTCCCCTCATTCATGTGTCAGTGGTCTACTAAAAGGATTCGGCACTAAACTCCCTGTCATTTTGGTCTTTCCTCGCTCGCTCTGCCCTGTCTGCCCAGTCACCTTATTTACGTTCTTGCATTCTGAAAGCTGGATGTTAAAAACAATGAATATTCAACACGCGCAAAAAAGGAACAAATTAAAGCTCATGTAAAAATAAAACTCTGCCATGTTAGTTGTTTTATAATACTTGTGGATAATGGTAAATTTGATTTATGTCATTAACAATAAAAAAGTAAATTTAAGCTGAGCAAGAACACTAATTAATACAGTTGCTAAAACAAAATGACACTTAGTCTGTTGAGGTTTTTGCTGTAAAATAGAAATTACATTATATACAAACTACAAAGTGGGTTCTTTAAGCCTGAAACCGCTTGTGTGTGTGTGTATGTGTGTATGTAGTTATACAGAAATTTGTATAACTACATGGGTATTACACATTACACTATAAATGTGGTTTATGAGGACATTTCAAAAAATACTAAATTATGTTTTTTTGAGAAAGTAAATATGCAGAATGTTTCCTGTAATGAGTAGGTTTAGGGGCAGGGGCAGTGTAGAGGGATAGAAAATACGGTTTGCACGGTATAAAAACCATAACGCCTATGGAGAGACCCTGTAAACCACATAGACCAACAAATATTTAAGATTTATAGTTCACTTATTATGCCAAAATCTTTTTATTAAAGCGAAAGTAAAAATGGGAAAATATTGTTCTATAATCGTTGTATTATACAAAAGGTGGTAATACTTTATTTTACAATGACCTCGTACACATTACATGGAAATTATGCATAACCTTAAACCAAACCTTAACCCTAACCCTATAGTAAGTAAATTTAGTTAATTAATGTTACTCAGTACTTAAATGTATGTTTACACTGTAACAATGTCACCTTAAAATAAAGAGTAATCCAAAAGGTAAAATTTCCTGGTTAAACTTTATTTTAAGGTGTCCTTGTTACAGTGTAATAATACTGAGTAATAATATTACCTACATGTATTTACTATAGGATTAGGGTGTTGTTGTGGGTTAGTTGCGTATATTTGTGCACAATTTATTGTAATTCCTAGTAACAACCTGTAACATGAAACAAGGCCACTATAAAATAAAGTGTTACCAATTTCATTCATGCTGACAATATAATATGCAATTAAATGTTGTATTAAAGAAGAAATGTTCCCTGGTGTTCTCAGACATTTGGACCCCCACTGTATTATCATTCATTGTTTCTATCATTAAAAAACATATAATTACATCCAGTTGCAATGTGCAGCTGCACACACAATCCCCAAGTTTCCCATCCAAAACAATGACATTTGCATGCAGTAGTTGTAGTAAATCATTAGGAAAGAAAACCCAGAGCTCAAAACCCCAAAAGCCATGTTTTTGGACCCCTATCCCTAAGAAACAGAGATTTCAAGCAAAAGGACATCATGAGAAGGTGTGAAACTGAGGCATTGAAATCCTGACCTGCAGTAACCCTTGAATAGGTGAGTGCACTAGCTGAGGAGGTAACCACATGCTGGATGGGCCGCTTGCAACGCAGCACCGGCAGTTATCCAGCACAATGTGTCAGTCAGAGAGTGGGGCATAGAGACTGAGAGGGGTCATTTACAGACTACCAAACAGCTGTATGCATCTGCGCTTCCCAACCAAGACGCCTGACAGCTCGAAATATTTGATACTTGAAAGCGGCTGCTAGGCAAGTTGTATTGAATTAGCCTTTTTCATATTACACCCTCCTGAGTTCCTAAACGGACCGATGTCACTTCTATAAAAACTCAGAGACTGATTTGCTTGTGGCGTGCATTTGTATAAGCATCTCCGCCGTAGTCACAATGGGCTCACGCACACAATACGAGCACTCAGAGAAATTACCTCTTAAGAAAGACACAGCGGGATGCTTTTTATCAGCGAAAATGAATACTGTACATCATAGTTGATTCTAAGCCTGCAGAGAACCTGATTTGAGATGTTCTCCTATTTTTGATTGCCCAACATTGAGAGATATTTCAAGCACTGAGAAGAAAGACGCAAGCTCGATGACCAGAGGAAGAAAATCAAGGCTCCCCAATGTGTTACTGCTGGCAACGGGGGGAAAATTAGCATTGACATATAAGCGAGGCCACGGAAAGGCCTCTGAGTATTTTACAGCTTGAAATGTGACAATCAAAGTAGATGTAAAGACATGCTCCTTGTTCTATTTATATTGAAATCAGCTTCTTTTATATTTCCAGAAGGAAGAGCGGCAGACTTATAATGTATGTATTTTGTTCATTTCACCGTGCCGCACGTCGCGGCTGTGATGCCCGTGCTCTCATGTTTGCCCCCCGCTGTGGTAAACAGAATGCGACTCTCATAGCGGATGCATTTCAGGCCACTCACAACACGCTAGTGAGGCTGACATGGCCTCCCTCATTTTCCACCACAAAATTCAGCTCTCACGATTGCCAACACACATAATGATAGCGTCTCCCAGAGTCACTGAGGTGTCCCACTGACGCGCCAATATTCTCTCTGTCATATTGCAGGAAATTCAGCGGCGACTACCCAGGAGATCCTGCCGTCTATACATGCATCAGAAGTTGTTTTGTTAATCGAAA
The DNA here is from genome assembly GCF_024679245.1 of Pseudorasbora parva. Lineage (NCBI taxonomy): Eukaryota > Metazoa > Chordata > Actinopteri > Cypriniformes > Gobionidae > Pseudorasbora > Pseudorasbora parva. Next base: position 5,699,371 of record NC_090190.1, read on the forward strand.
TAAAGGGCGGATTGCATGATCCAAGGCTCGGAGCGGCTCGCTGTTTCCTCTCATTACAAGACGGCCTTACCAGTGAGAAGGAATATGCATGAACACATTAAAAGGTAATGAGGAAGCTGTCAGGAGAGGGTTGCTCGGGGCAAAGCTTGGCATCGGAGAGCTTTCAGAGCGCTACGTGATGGACTTGTCATCTCAGCACGAGAAGCAAAAAGGGGTGGAGTTCAACCGCACGGACAGCGGCATCTCACTTCGTATTGAATATGCTAATGTTCTGTATTTTAACTGCTAAATTAAAAACAATATCAAATATGAATTTTGTCCTTTCTCAAGTATCTCAAGTCATCAAATGTCTGGTTACCAACATTCTTTAAAATTATGGATGCACAAATATAAAAAGTTTGGCCGAAACCAATAACCGAACATTTTGGTGATAACTGATTTATTGGTCGATAAATCTCAATTCAATTTTTTATATAATTTTGAGAGCCTAATTACAAAAACAAAAGTCTCACCATTGAAAGCCCCATTGACTGTATCAAACACAATTATAATTTTTTCATCATAATTTTTTGTAGCCTATATGAATAACTTGTGCTGTTTATGTTGCACTGAACTATATTTTCCTTTTTACAGTGATTTCAATCATATTTCAAGCAATTCAAAACCATCATGACGAACATGGTCTCAGCTGAAGGAAATATCCATTTTTTATTAGCTTTAATACATTGGTTATATTTTCTTATCAGGCCGATAACATTAAACATGAACGTAAAAAAAAATGTCTCCAATTGAAAATTTTCTAGTGACTGATCACATCTGAATTTTTGAAATTCTGTGAATTCTGTTTAAATCACAGAAATTTAATTCGGCCAACTGAAAAATTTAGATGTGATCAGTCACTAGAAAATTTTCAATTGGAGACCCGAATTTGTGTGTATATCAGCTGATAAAGAGAAGTTGGACCGATATATCACGCATCACTACTTTATATTTGCAGGCCGATAACCGATAAATATTGGCCGATAACTTTTAAAATTTGAATCCAATTTTAAGAGCCTGATTACAAAAACAAAAGTCTCACCATTAAAAGCCAAACGCAATCCTAATGATGTTCTCATTATAATTATGTAGATTACCTGACTGTATTTAATCTATTCAATCAAAGTGATTCCAAACCAACACGATCTCATGGTCATGCGTATAAATAGTACGAGTTTGCAATCTCGTGGAATGGATACGCTAAAATGAGTTTTGGCGTGCGTATGGTACGTGGTTTTTCGCGTGCATATGATACGCACTTTATGGCGTGCATATCACACGCTCTTGGGTAGGTTTAGGGTGGTGAGGTGGGGGGTTCGTATGTATAATACGCCATAAAGTGCGTATCATATGCACGCGAAAAACCGCGTACCATACGCACGCCAAAACTCATTTTGGCGTATACATTCCACGAGATTGCAAACTCGTACTATTTATTCGCATTTTCGTGAGATCCGGCTCTTTCAAACATAGTTCAAGCAGGTCTCAGCAGAATTATTTCTCCATTATTTATCGGCTTTAATATATTAGGTAAATTTTCTCATCAGGTCGATAATGATAACATTAAAAATGAACGTATATCGCTAGCTATCGATATGGTGGCCGATATATTGTGCATCTCTATTTATCTTCTTTTGTGTTCAACAGAAGAGAGAAACTCAGGTTTGGAAAAACATGAGGATGAGTAAATTATTTAAATTTATCCCTTTAAAGCATAAGACAGACAAAGATGGACGCGAGGATAAATCATTCTCAGTCATTTTTTAGAATGTTCACACCTCTTGATCAAGGCAGCATGGAATCGCATAATGTAATGTCATGGCAACAACACCTGGCAACAGTTTATCCAAGTCCTCATGCCCCTCCCCCCAAAAACCGAAAGCGCTGGAACATTATTTCTCTGAGACAGAAAGCCCTATGAACAAATAATGGGTGAGTGCCAGTTTAAATAAAGTATGGTTTATGACTTGTGGTCAGGACCGTCTCTCTTTTTTAAAAAGTGTGCTGTATAAAAACCGCTGCCAACATTTTTTTCTCCATACGGTTATAATACAAAGTCGTTTTTTCCCCCCTCCTCACAGTGAGAGATTCAGTCAATAAAAGAACCGGCAGTAGACCAGTAGTCTGCAGCCACAGGAGAATGGAACAAACCTCACACGCCAAAACAAACCGGTGCTCCTTTTGCGATTTTTCAGTTCGGGCATTTTAAATAAAACATTTACAGTCCTTCTGCGCAGGGTAAATGTTTTGCAACGTGCCCTGTTTCGTGTTTGACATCAACAAAAAGACCGGAGGGATTCATTTCCGGCACCTACAAAATAAAGAGCAATACGTGTCCCATTGGATTTCTGAATATATATCTGAGACAAGGTCCAGGTGTTTTTGGCCTTATTCAAAAACAATCAGGCTGTTGGGTATCAAACCAATTACCCAAATGAATTGTACAATACAGAGAAACAGACACAGCAATTTTCTATTTCCGTTTCTATGTGCCACTGCAATTACAGATCATCAGAAACTGTCATTAAGTAACACTAGGCTCGTATTAAGACTTTAGTCACTGTCTTCAACTACAAAAAGAAGGCGTCCATTAACACGGTTTGCTTTGTAATAGTCACTGGCCTTTAAACGAAGATGACGACAACGAGGACTGATTTTTTTTGTTGTTGTATATGTCGTCAACAAAACCAGCTATCAAACACGGAGTCGGTGATTAACGAGTTGGTCAAAATTACAGTCAAACAAGGCTTGATGTATGGAAACAGCTACAGTCACCTTTTTGTACATATTAAGCCACTGCAGCTCTGAGAAAGTGAGAACTGTGCTAATTCATTTTAAAGTGAGACACACTAATAAGTAAGGTTTCATAAATCATATTTTAGACCCTATTGGGAATTGGGTTTTATGGATATCTTTTAAGTTTGGTGACCAACACAGCAAAGCACTTAAGAAGAATTCATTTTTCCAGCACTCAAATGGCTCCACTGAGTTATGCAGCCATTCCCAAAGTCCTCGTGCCGAATTAAAACCGATTTAGGTGGGGGAATTAAAGCGGGAGCTAAAAAGGAGCTGAGGTATATTATACGCCGGCTCGTAAAGTTGAGAAAAGTCATTCATTTTAACACACCAATCAAGCTGTTGAGTGACTTACTGTATGTGAAGTTTTTACCGTGATGACATCTCTCCGTGCAAACAGACAACCTGGAGTGCAACTATGCACATTAAGTCAGCAGACAGACGGCGCGGTTTACTTTAGCACCACTAAAACGGCAACAAAGACACATGTACAAAACTACTCATATTTAGGATGACTTAAAATAAGGTTATCCATCAAAAACGGGCATGTGCGTTAAGACAGAATGTAAACAGGATCTATTCTGAGACACAACGCAGATGCCAAGACACCCTGAACACGAAGTGTCCTTCCCATGCACATAAGTAGAAAGCTGCACCTGACACAAATAATACATTTACAAAAATCAACAATATATATATTTGTTTTGTTTTTTTGCTAACCATTCAGTTAATGCTAACTACTAGACTTCGCCACGTGAGGAAACAGGCAAAAAAATATAATTTTGAATTAATTTTTCATATTATAATTTTATATTTTCATTTATAAACATGTAAAAAAAAATAAAGAAATTACATATATTTTTTTATTATTTATTATTCTAAATTTTTCACACATATGTGTTTATCAAAGAATTTACAAAAGTTTTACAAAGGAAATGTATATCAATAGCTGCACTGTAAAAAAATATTTAGAAAAAAAGTTACCTGGTTGCCTTAAAATTTTGAGTTCATTGAAATTAAAATTTTGAGTTAATACAATAAACATTTTTTGAGAGTTGAGAAACTTTATTAAAATAATATCATTAAAAGATTTTATAAGCATATTGGGTAATTGTGTGTGTTATTTCTGATGATGCAGTGAAACATGCCAAATAGTGCTAATTTCATGATTTATCCAATTTTTTATGTGGTTCAGTTACAATAATATTTTGAGTTCTATTTATTAAACAAATTTCCTTCATTGTATCAACTCAAATTTTTAATTTCAATAAACTCAAAATTATGGAAATTATACAGTTGTCATAATTATACAGGAAAATTAACAAGGAAAAATTAAGACGTATACATAGCAAAACATTATGGTCTGTAATCATAATTTCATAATTTGAATCCATAATTTTTAATGCTACCAAGACTAACACAAGGCATTCTTATGATTTTAACAAAACCAGCTAGATACAAGCCAAAGATTTTATATATAGAAAGACGATGCACTCATATTACTATGAGGAGAAATTTGCTACGCATAATGTTGCAGAATAAGTCCCGCCTTCTCGATAAATGAGCCAATCACCTGCAGCTGCTGTTAGAAGCTCCGTTTGCTATAGAAACACGATAGTCACGTTGCGTCCAAAATCATGTATACTGTCTGAGTAGGTACTACTTTTAAATTTGAACTTACTTCGGGACTGTTAAAAAAGTATTATGAATGTAATCCGGATGTACTCTATCCGCCATGCTATCATAATCAGTATCAGTTGCGTCGCTTAACTTCTATTCATAAATCCTCTCTTGTGGCCTCATAGGATGTCCATTGAATGCACATTTTAGAATCTGGCCAGAAGGAGGAGGTCATCTGGGGACTGTTTGCCTACTGTTTTCTCGATTATATTGTATTCCGACATACAATTTGAGCGTTTCAAAATTTATGAGAAAGCTGTTGTCAGATTTCATTGGTGACATTATATATTAAATATATTTATAAGCTTGGTGAACAGGTTCAGTGAATTTGATGTTTCCCCATTCAAAGAGATAGGAGGCAGAGAGGCGTTTCAAAGATGGTCGCCGAGTGAAATGGCTTGCCTTAAAGGGAGCTTGGTTCATTTTACTTAGTAGGCAATCAGAATTTGCATTCATATCACAGACAGCCAAATGTTTAGGTTTGCAAAGCATAATTATTTTAAAAAGACATATAGTACTAGCCGAATATGTCAAGCGACAGTTCAATCAACTGTCCTGAAATTCTCGCTCCATGAATTGGGGCTCAATTTGATCCATTACATTAAGACTTTGCCTGGAAACTGTTCAGTGGCAAATTGTTTAAAGACTTCTCAGCGGTTCTGTGTTTATCTTGGTGGGTCTTAAGTGGTCTTATGAAAATAACAGTAGTGGCCGGTCTGAGCCACACATGTAGCAGGTAAGTCTGACATCAATATTGCAATGCATCTGATCACCGGTGAAAATTCCTGATAAAGTGATGGCGAGAGTACATTAATAATGCTTCTTTGACCTTGCTAGCTGTTAGGCTGTGAAAGATGATAAACTCCCTAAAGAGGGGCTGACTGTGCATGTCAGAGAGAGGGCTGTCAGGGTTAAAGCCTGTCTTCAGACACAGAGAGGAGGCTGTAACGGAGCCGGGCCAAAGGCTACAGGAGCCAGAAGCTCCTGCCAGGACTGTGTGGTAGAAAGCCGTTAATGAGCATTGTAAAGCTCTTAAACATAATGATCTGGACTACTCTCCCAGTGCTAATGTCTATCACATGCCCAAACCCGGCCGGCCTTGCAGCACATGTCCGGGATGAGACTCACAATGAGGATGGAAACAGTGGACAGAAGGAGACAAGAACTTCTGCTTGGTTTTAAAGGTTAAGTTCACCCTAAAATGAAAATATCGTCATTAATAACTCACACTCATGTCGCTCTAAACTCGAAAGACTTTCATTCATCTCTGAAACACAAATTTGTTTTTATGAAATTTAAGAGCTTTCAGTCCCTCCAATACAGCTACACAACTGCCAATTGGATGCTTTAAAAAAGTTCATAAAGAGATCGTAAAACTAACCCTTATGAATTGAGCGGTTTAGTCCAAATGTAGTCCAAAGAGATGTGATCGCTTTATATGATAAACTGATTTCATTTAATTTAACATTGATCAGCAAACATAAAGAGAAGCTCAACCAAACCTGCTTGACAGGTGAGAACAAACCTCTTGCGGGATCTCAAACGTGCTGTGTAAATGGTAAATGGACTGCATTTATATAGCACTCTCAACAGACCCATGGCCACCAAAGCGCTTTACATATTGCCTTACATTCACCCACTCAGTCATGCAAGGTACCATCCAGCTGCGCATGGACACCTCAACACTTGGTCAGGTGGAACCGGGGATTGAACCACCAACCTTCTGGTTTGTGGTTTGTAGACAACCTACATAACCAACTGAGCCACTGCTGCCCCACATGAATGAACCTCATTGGTTCTTGCTGAAGCTCAAACGTGCTGCATAACACAATAATTAATCTCATTGGTTCTTGCTGAAGCTCAAACGTCACAGTTTTTTTGTACGTGAGCTTCTGTTTGTCAGATCTTTTATGTGAGTTGATGAATGTTTATGTGACCAAAAGCCTAAATTCAATCTGTTCATCATATAAAGTGATCGAGTCTCTTCAGGAAATTTGGACCGCTGAACCGCTCAATTCATATGGATTCGTTTTACGATCTCTTTATGAACTTTTTGAAGCGTCAAAGCAGTAAATGCGTAGCTGTCAACAGAAGGGATTGTAAAAAGATTGTAAAACGACATGAGAATATTTAAAAATAATGTGACCCTCATCTATTCATTTATTATGTTAACTTGAATACACCTCTTTATGATGAGCCTGTTTTTACATTTTATGAAGCTTGGCATTATGTTTTATATTATTTCTAAGATATATCATATTTTAACAAAACTGCTTTACTGCTTATTATATTTGGAAAAATGGTTGTCTGCCAAATCAAAGTTATATGGTGCAACCAACACAACAAAAAGGAAAAAAAAATACAACTTTTTACGACAAGGCAGGGTTATTTTACATTCTTAAAAGTTGACTGATATTTTAAATGAATGAATTATTGATGATATTTGTAAAATAATAATAATAAATATTATTTACCTTGAAAATATTCAAACCATTTGAAACCACTGTAAATAATGAATAATATATGCACACTCATGGTGTAAGTAAAATGTTTTTTTTTTACTTCACACTGCCTAAAGTTTTTATTATTATTATTATTATTAAACCATCATTAATACAACGAGCACATTTCTAAGAACATGGTACAACGATTTTCCCCTTTTTATCATAGACACTCTTATTTGTCATTGATTCATCAATTTTGTTTAAACTCATGTACAACAAAAAGTAAATATGAAAGTTATAGGAAAAAATATGGGGCAGTGAGCTCCGTTTATCACGCGAATGCATAATCCAGAGCATTAGAGCAATGCGAGATTGGGATTTATTGGCTCTCATCTGAAAATCAAACAACCTGACACTTGCATAAGCATCTAAAATAGCCTAATAAATTATCACACATTAGCGAAAGCTCCCAGTACAGCGTGTTTCCTGTTAGAGGCCGGCTGAATGGCAAACACCAAGGGACAAACACCACTCTGTCCTCTTGATTATATCAAATAAATACTTACAACACATGATGGAGGAGGAAAACTCTTTTGTGTGAACACATTTGGCCATGAATCAGAGCGCTGACATTTTAAGGCCTCACTGTTGGTTCTGCTGCTGACTTGCTTTCACACAGTTTGTTGCAGAGGCTCAACACGTGTTCGTGACAAGCGCCACTAGAAGAGCACTAATAAATATCTTGCGCTTTATTCCTGCTTTGAGGTAGACCAATTAACCGTGTGCTGCACGCTCTCCCCGATGACATACGTCCCGAAGAGAGCCAAAAATAACACGGCTGCGGGAACACAAGAAGGGAGGGGGAGAGTGTGTGTAAGAAAAGTACAGGTTTTTAAGAGCACTGCATCTGAATTAAGGCCTGAGTTGATTCTCCCACGGGGGTGTTCATTGAAAACCTTGGCCTGAGGCTCTGCTACAGCACGGTGAAGGACACTAGACAGAGCCACCTGTGGCGGGAAACTTATCTCACATGTGCAGCGCTGGCAGGGCATCCGTCAGCAGGACCAGAGCAGCGTTGAGTTGATCCATTAACATTAACAATTGGCCCCTGCCGTGTAGTGAGGAAACAGGCAATAAGTTAGTATGCAGGATCTGGTTCTGAGGCGGCCTTAACAGGGCACCCTAAATCAAGCCCTTAGAACCGAAACGCTCAAAAATAAGGTAACACTTTACTTCGACAGTCCACTTTAGACATTCTACTAACTATAAGTAACTTTGCAACTACGTGTCAACTAGCAGTCATTAGAGTATTAGTAGACTGTCTGATAAATATCTGCTGACACTTCATTTTGATGCTCCCCAACAGACATTTCATCTGACAATAAGTAACTTTGTTACATGTCAACTTATTCTACTAACCCAAACCCCAACCTAACAGTCTTCTAATACTTTGAGAGTTATTTGACATGCAGCTGCAAAGTAACTTAAAGTTAGTAGAATGTCTAAAGTGGACTAGTAAAATAAAGTGTAACCAAAAATGCTTCTAGCTATGCTACAAACCACAATGGGGAACTGTAGCAGTGGCATCTGACATAAAAATCTATGTTTACATAATATATGTTTCTGTCTATTATATATATATATATATATTCCTGTGTGTGTGTGTTGTGTGCATGCACAAAAATTTATACATTTACTGTATGTACTGTACTGTGTAACTTTAAATTGGAAAATGTTCTAGCATGTTATGTTTGCAACAGCCCTAATTGATGGAGTGTGTAGCTTTGCATTTGTCAAACAACTAAGACACACCATGGCCATATTCCAGGATGACAATGTCAAGATTAATCAGGCTCACAATGTAATGGATGTGCTGGAGGAGACTATACTTTTTGCATGACTTTTGCACTCTCAATACAAGATCTGGACCAAAAATATATGCACCTCTTGATGCACATAACATCACAGGAGTTATTTCCATGAACAGGTGCATACATTTTTGATGCAAGATCTTGTATTGACAAGAGTCAAGCAAAAAGTATAGCTCCTCCAGCACATCCATCACAATGTGAGCCTGATGAATCGTGACATTGTCACCCTGGAATATGGCCATATCCAAACAGAATAAACATAAACATTTTGTGAGCAAATGGAAATATTTGCAAAAACCCAAAAGCATCGTAATTAGCGCTGTCAAACTGATTAATCGGGATTAATTGCATCTAACATAAAAGTTTGTGTGTGTGTGCCCTTGTTTATATTACATTGTGGGGACCAAATGTCCCCATAAGGATAGTAAAACCTGAGATCACCTACATTGTGGGGGCCAGCCAGCGGTTCTCACTTTTCAAAAGGCTTATAAATCATACAGGATGAGTTTTTTTGAGAAAGTAAAAATACAGAATGTTTCCTGTGATGGGTAGGTTTAGGGACATAAAACCATATGTACGGTATAAAAACCATTACGTCTATGGAGAGTCCCCACAAAGATAGTGAACCAGACGTGTGTGTGTGTGTGTGTGTGTGTGTGTGTGTGTGTGTGTGTGTGTGTGTGTGTGTGTGTGTGTGTGTGTGTGTGTGTGTGTGTGTATAAAATGTTTACGGTCCCTGAGAAACTTAGCATTCGCTCACCAAACCTTTGAGTTCTTTGTGAGCAGATGCAAAGTTTCTCAGGGAAACCGAGGTTTTGCAAGCAAACACAGGTTTCGAGAACGAACACAACAAAGAATTAAGCAAAGTTTCAATGTTACTCTTAGTAAAGCAAAACATTTGCAGGCGAATATAAAAGCATAGAGATATTTTTTAATCTCATATATTCACACAGCATTTTCAGTTTCAAGCTAAAGGTGAGTTCTTCATACTGATAGTATTTAAATTGCGAGAGGTTGCAAATTCTCCTCTCTCTGCACTCTGAATGGTTGTCATCACAGCGTGTCACTGCACATGTGCATAAATTTGAATTCTGTTAAACTTTCATCACCAATTTGTCACCATAAATAGCCGATTCTCACTGCAAATTACTGACTTTTTTCACTTTTCTTCTGCAAATTGCAGTCAGGGTTAACTGATCGCACCTTGTCACCAAGTTACTGCACTGTTGGTCGTGAGTAGGAGTTTCTACTGCTGGTTTCCCTAGTAACGCTGTGCAGCACATTTAATAGTTACTGAATGTCTGACCTCAAATTGCAATGCAGCTAAAAATATAATAGCATTTTCATAAATAATCATTGCTAACATGAACATGCTGGAGAGGAAACTATGCCTTTATAAACTGCTACAATGCATCATGCATCAACGAGAATCAACGGATGCTCAATGCTATTGCAGATTTGATGTTCATCCATGCATCATTTTTTTGTGTACGTCTCATACAGAATATAAAAATTCATCACAAATATGATGAACGTCTCCTCGGTCGTCTACACACGACCAAGACATTTGACAGTAGGCGGATCACATGAGCGCCGCTGTCTTCTCAGCCATCGGTTGATGCTGCACCGTGTCACTGCTCATTTGCATAAAGATGAACTCTGCTCTCATTTGCATAAAGTCGAACTTTATCATGGTGTCTGGCACACCAACATCAAATCACCAAAGTCCCTCTCACCTCAAATCACCAGCTCTTATTGGAACCAAATGACTTCCACTCGCTTTGCAAATTGTGGTTAAAGTGAACATAACTTCAGTGTTGACAGGAAACATACTTGTCTCTGGAATCTTGTTGAACCTTGCTTGATGTCGGAAGTCACTTTTCTTTGTTGAATAAAACCCATTTTTCCTTTATAAAATCTTATCAACACAAAGAGCAGTTCCTATGGCATTTTTCTTGAAAATGCACTGTAACTGTGTTACTACAATAACACCTGAACCACACAACACACCCCAATCAATCTTTTTCAGCATTTGATTTCTGCTTTTTCTAAGGGAGAAAAAAGTAATGATTGGTGCTGGCTGAATGTGAACATGCCTGCCGTGTAGGAGCAGCGAGAGTGCTGGAGCTGAAGGCACGATAGAAGACAATGGATGAAAGGAGCTGTCAGAGCGAACAGGAGAAGAAAAGAGAGAAGTGCCATGGGAGCGAAGCAGAGAGATGAGATGACAAAGCTGGGAGGTGACAGAGGAGGAGGAAGAGGAGGAGGAGGGAGAGGGGTGAGGAGGACACAAGGTGAATATGAGAGCCTTCGGAGAACAGACGCCAGCTCGCTCTTGACCTCTCTCTCAGTTTGAGGAGCCCAAGATCTGAAAATGACATCAGATAGGGGAAGTTTGACTCTCTTTCATGCTTTCATGTCTCTCTCTCTTTCATTATGCCTGCACTCCTCTCTCTTGCATCAATGGACAATACATTTAAAACACCAGAGACGCTGCCTTCTGAATGCATACATATCAGACGTCTGCTGTTCTGCCTAGAAGGCGAGATTCTATCTATCATTTTATATGTCTCTCTACATATGTTTCTTTCCATCTATCTGTCTATTTGTATATTTATCTACCTTATGTTCAGACAGAGAGAAAGACCATTTTGTCTATCCACACATATGTCTATCTATCCATCTATACAGAGACCGACAGATATACAATGATAGACAGATACAAATATAGATTGATTTTGCAGGAATGGAAGGATAAAATTCTATCATTCAAAAAAACTGTCTATCTATCCATATATAGACAAACAGACAGACAGACAGACAGATAGAGAGACAGACAGACAGACGGTCGGACAGATAAAACAATAGAACGAACAAACAACGATAGAATAAACGACAGGCAGAAAGAATGATAGAATGAACAATAGATGGATAGATAGAACAAATGATTAGATAGATAGATAGATAGATAGATAGATAGATAGATAGATAGATAGATAGATAGATAGATAGATAGATAGATAGATAGATAGATAGATAGATAGATAGATGGATAGAACAAATGACAGACCGACAGACACAATGATAGAATGAACGATGGATGGATGGATGGATGGATGGATGGCCGTTGAAGGATAAAAAGGATACGTTTTCAATTGTTAAAAACAAACATGGACTTCACTGAAGACACTAAACCCCAAACAGCAGCAAACATCATGAAGCGGATGAAGTCACCCAACTCGAACAAGCACTGAATATGCAAAGCAGAGAAATGTCAACAAATTCAGCAAGCAGCTGTTCGGGGTTTCTCTACCATTGCTCAGATTTTGGACGGTTCGATGTCTCCCACACCACTATTGCTATAATCCTAAACAGATTTGCTCCAACCACCAGAACAGCCAGAGTCTGGGTGTCTCTGCAGCCTTCTCCACAGAGAGCATTAATAGGCTGCATATGCTGATAAATCATGGAATGGGTTAGGCGCAACGTATGTGGTCCTCTGCCATAACTACTGGTGGCATTTAGGGACACATTTTAACAAGAACAGAAATTGATCCATGATGTTCTCACATCCACACTCATGGGCTTGACCAAGAGCAATGGCACAACCAGGGGGTACTCGTCTTTACACTGCAAATGCATAATCATACAGACCAATTTACACCCTTTTCCTGCCATATAACTGTGTATCCTATAACCTGCAATACAACTGTCATTTCGATACGTGTCTGCATTTATGGATTAATGTCTTTCTGTCTGTGGTTGTATTTGTTCATTTACGTGGGGGGTCGAGGTTCAGACGTGGACTCTCCACATGCACACGAGCCACTCTTTCTTTCACTATCAGTGCTGGAAGGGCTGCCCGTAGAGCAACCGGGAGAAAGACTGATCACAATTATCCAAGACACCGGAGGGGTAGTTTTGTCTAGGACAGCAGGGTGAAAATTACACACATGCTCACATGCCTAGAGAAAATGGAGCCAGGGTCAGGGGTGTCCGGATCTCAGTGCCGCACATGAGGAGATCATGCAGTCTGAGAGTTTTTGGCTCTCTCTCTTTTTCTGAAGGAGGGACAAACGGGAAATAAAGCCGGAGGATTGGTGGGTTGCAAACAATGAGGGTCCTTAATGGATGCCAATCTAATATGCCCGAGGCAAGAAAGACATCAGCACGTCAACACTCCAGACAGAAGAGGCCGCACAGTCATTATCTATAAAGCAAGCATACAAGGCTTTTACAAGTGCTAATAAAGATAATTAGTAGAAAAACTTATAAACTTGTAAAGACCTATTGAAACGCATGCCATTTGTTTTTCTAATTAATTGTTTCGATATGGGTCAATAACTAGATGTTCATTTTTGTCTGCATCTATTATTTAGTTTAAAAAAGCAACATATACAGTGATTTGAAAAAACATTTATTATTATGAACTGTCCTAAAAAAAATCTCTTAAAAAACAAATTCATAGAAAAACACTTTACACGTTTAAACAAAACTGCATTACTGCTAATTAATATTTGAAAAAATAAGCAGTCTCTAATGCTCACCAAGTCATGCATTTGATCAAAAATGTATTGTTGTTATATTGTGGAATATTATTTCAATTTAAAATAAATGTTTTTTATTTGAATATATTTTAAAATGTAGTTTATTCCTGTGATTAAACCTGATTTTTCAGCAACATTACTCCAGTCTTCAGTGTCACATGATCCTTCAGAAATCATTCTGATACGCTGCTCAAGAAACATTTCTGATTATTTTCAAAGTTGAAAATATTGTGCTGCTTGATAATTTTAGTGAAAACAAGATTCTTTGATTAATAGAAAGTTCAAAAGACTTGCAAAAATGTCTTTAGTCATGTTAGATTAATTGAATGCACTATGAATGCCTAATATTTTGGATAGTCTAATAGGCCTGTCACTGACCTGTTTATTGAGAAAATAAAATATATTGGTTACATTAAAGGGATATTTCACCATCAAAAAAAAGAAGAAAATTCTGTCATCAATTCCAGTTGTTCCAAAACCATAAGACTTTTGTTCATCCTTTTTATTAAATTTGAACACAGAATGAACCTCATTGGTTCTCGCTGAAGCTCAAACGTGATGTGTAACACGAGAATGAACCTCATTGGATCTCGCTGAAGCTCAAACGTGATGCGTAACACGAGAATAAACCTCATTGGTTCTCAAGCGAACATGCTTGAGCTTTCACAAATGATGTGTGAGGGTTTACGAGAGGGTGAGTAAATAATGACAATTTTCATTTTTGGGTGAATGTTTTAATGACTGACGGAAACCGTTTTGTGTTGCGTCAAATGAAGCGCCACTGTTACGTCTGCGATGGCGGCACAGGGCAGAAGCACAGAGGTTCAGTCAGCGTGTCGTGAACAAGCTATTAAACATAAGCATTAAACAGCCCTTTTAACGCTGTCAAACATAAGGACATTGGTGTAGCCCCACAGCATATTTAAAACCAAGTATTCCTGGGTTTCATTCTAAAGCACACACTAAAACAGTTGGGTTTTATTTAATTACACAGATCTCCAGCCTCTTAACGCTGCTTTTCACATAGTGTATGGTTTGACTCCCTGGCTCTTCTGAAAAATGCCCATTATTCTCGATGGTGGGTTGGCCATAATGGACAAGCACATGCATTTAACTGCAGGGTCAAAACAAAGTTTAATCATTTCAAACTCTTTATAGTCTCTTCAACAGTGTTGAAAGCCCATGAAATACCTGCACACTACAGTACAAGTGGTCATTTTTGTCTCCCAAACTGATCATCCCGGTAATGGGCCATAAATATGAGGTGGGCATTTAATTTTTCACATTTATTGCTTTTTATTTTACTCCCTCTCCCCCTCTCTCTCACTTTTTTTTCTTTCATTCACTATTAGTTTGGTGCTACAGTTATTCAAAGCAATTATGAGTAATTTATATTGAGAACAATTTTATTAAACACTATTTAAACATGCAAAAGCATGCATTTATCCATACTAAACCTACCACTATGACAAGCCGTTCTGACTTTTATTCATTGCCAGGATACACTGGGGGGAAAAAAGTTGTTTTCAAAGTGTTTGTGCTGCTTTAAAAAGTTATGTTTAGTCAACTCAAATATCCAAATTGTCACTTACAGATTCACATTTCAAGTTGACTAAACTTAAAATGTTAAGGCAGCAAGAACAATTACTTTAAGTAACAATTTTTTACAGTTAATATCAACAATTCAATGTTTAATATCACAAATTAAGATTTCTACTCTAAATAATGGCAATTTTTGATATCAAGAATTACATTTCAACTAATTCAAAACTATCTTGATATCTGTAATTGTTTTTTCACAGGTTATATGTCACCGTATAGGCTATCATTCCATTTTTGATATCAATAATTAATTTCTTACTTGTTGAAAGTACACATATCAGTTATGCATTTCTAATTAGTACAAACATATTTTTTGATATCAGTAATTACTTTGTTACTAGTAAAAAATGTCACTAGTTAAAATGTTAATTCTTGATATCTGTAAATGTATATCTTAACATGTTACATTTGTTATTTCTAAAATCTGAAAATGTATTTCTGACATAAAATATCTTCTTTTTTAATCTAAAATATCTTTCTTACCAGTAACAATCACATTTATGATATCAGAAATTAAGGTTATTAGATAAATATTCACTGTCCCCTAAATTATTAATATTAAAAATGTAAGTTTTTTAGTAGCAACAATTCAATTTGTTGATATCATGAACAGACATTTGCACTAGTAACCACATAATTATTGATCCATTTCAAATATTACTAATCCATTTTTTTCTGATATGTGAAATTGGAATTTCAACTAAGAAATCCATTCATGACATAAACAATTGACGTTGAATGCAGCCTCTGATGACACTTCACTAGTGAAAATACAATTACCAAGGATTGTAGTTTTACTAGTCGAAGTTTAATTCTTGATATCTGTAAGTCAGATCATATTCGTATGGCTTGCCATACTATCAATAAAAACATACTAAAAATCATACTTGCGAGTGACGTCATTGTTGATGTCAAGAAATAACATTTTTACTAGTGAAAATCCAATTACTGATATAAAGAATTAACATTTTAAAGGTGCACTGTGTAAATTTTAGCAGTGAGGCGAACTCCAACTGCCCACCGCTCACCCACCGTTTCGAAGCACATAGAGAAGCTACGGTGGCCAACACAGGACAAAGATGTCGTTTGAGAAAGCAGAGAGTGACTTGTGCTCTCTAGAGAAGTTTGTCCGTTTAAGGCTACTGTAGAAACATGGTGAAGCAAAATGGCGACTTCACTGTAAGGGGACTCGCGGTGTATGTATAAAAACATAACGGTTCATTATTTAAGGTCTTTATACACAACTGAAAACATAGTTATGTATATTATATTGCATTTATGCCAATAGATCATCCTAAATACTACACACTGCACCCTAACACATAAAAGTTGAATTGTTTAATATTTAAAAATTTAATAACCTGGGAATGAATAAAAGTCAAAACAGCTTGCCGTATACTACCACAAAAAAGATATTATACTTGCAGGTAATCAACATTTAAATTTGCCATAATGCTGCAAAATCGCAGACGATCTTCGTGATCAAAGAAAACATATATAAATACGGCCTTAAAGAGGCTCCCCAAACAATTAGTAAGCTGAGAGGCTTTTTTGTTCGGCCCAGATGCAGCGTCTCGCCTTTGAGGACAAGCGTGTGGCTTTGACCTCCGTTTGGCGGTAATGACGCAGTCTGACCCCTGAAATACTTCTCCACATTAGAATCACTATTCACTTCCTTTAGCTAGCGATGTGCCTTTCGCAAGCCTTCAGCCAACATTCGGGATCCAGTGCATTGTTGTATTCTTGGAACGTTCAGCCTCCCCCTCTTCCTGCTATCTAGAGAACTAATCTAAAACCCCGCTATTATGATTCTTGTACTTGGCGTATATGAGGCCAATTTAGAACATCAACACCATCAATCACAAGACAGAGGGGCCAACACTGCTGTCCTGCAGGTTTTCTTGTCATCCAGGTCGCGTCCTTTTCCTACATAAGACTTGTTTGCTCTCAGGACAGGCCTGCGTGAACCCACTCAAACCGCTGTCTGTGTTTTTGAGCATTCGGACGAACTTTCGCTGACCAGGCGATGCGAGTTTATCCAAACAAGGGCACTTCGTTCTCTCTTTGGCTTTTGTAAAGAAGGAAGAATGGGACAAGGAGGAAGCCGGGCAAAAAAGAAAAAAGATGAAAGGAAATTATATTTTCAGCCTTCAAAATGTCTGCCTGTATCCTAAAAATAATAATAATAATAATAAATAAAGCCTCAGAGCAAGCAAATAAACAAGATCTCTGAGTCATCACCTAGTAAAACATTGTCAGGGATTGCTGGCATGTACGCATAAAACAAGAACATGTCTCAGGAGGAAAACAACTTTGCCCTTTTCTATTTCTAAGTATGCAGAGTTTATAAGACTATAAAACGGCCTACAAAAAATTTATCTCGCTATAAAGTGCTTATTATACGCATGCATTTCCAGCGCATTCAATTGCTCTGCATTTACCTGTGCCACACAGACATTAGCAGGAGATGTGTTTAAATCAGTACAAAATATTCAAATCACTGCGGTAAAGCATACATTGATGAACAAATGTATACTAGACAAAAGACCGGTTGCATTCATTCTCCTCTCCTAATAGAAAATGGCTGGGCTACTGGCACAGTGCCACAGTTGTGCTCATCAGTGGATGATATCACATGTAATTATCCTCACACACCCACCTAAGCTTCTCCATATCATCAAAACACACCGAGTACAAATAATCACGTGAACGAAGGGCTTGGGGGATGCTGCTACATTTACAGTACTATCCAAATGTATGTGTGTGGATTGCAGGCGAAAGGGGCTTTTAAATATTATTTATGCCTCAATTGGAGAGTGAGGAGAGATAAGAAAGTATTGGGGAGAACCTGATAAGATGAATTTACCAAAATATCTCTTATGCTCACCAAGGCTGCATTTGACCAGAAACACAGTGGCCCTCATTTATTAAAATTGCGTACACCAAATTTCCAGCGTACACCTTGCGTACACCCAAACCCACGGTGACTTTATTTATCAATAAAGTCAATATCAATATCAGATTTATCAATATGAACGTTGGCGTACGGCATGCTCAAATCCTTCGCCAGCTCAGGAGGTGGTGTACGCACGTTTGGAGTTAGTGCGAAAATGCGCAGAAAAACAATTCCTAACACCACAAAACGCACTGACAAAGAAAGTATTGGGGAGAACCTGATAAGATGAATTTACCAAAATACCTCTTATGCTCACCAAGGCTGCATTTGACCAGAAACACAGTGGCCCTCATTTATTAAAAGTGCGTACACCAAATTTCCAGCGTACACCCAAACCCACAGTGACTTTGAGATTTATCAATATGGATGTTGGCGTACGGCACGCTCAAATCCTTCGCCAGCTCAGGAGGTGGTGTACGCACGTTTGGAGTTAGTGCGAAAATGCGCAGAAAAACAATTCCTAACACCACAAAACGCACTGACAAATATATGCTATATTATGACCCACTGTAAAAAACAACAACAACAACAACATTGTAATTATGAACTTCAGTGTTTATTTTGTGCAACGTAGACTTCAATGGTTAATTTGTGTGACTATACCAAAGCATTTGAGGCATGTATTCCTCCAGTTGCGAGCCTGTCCGGCAGCTGCGCAAGGACTGGGACTGAATAATTCAGACTGACAAAATAATACAAATTACATTCTTCTTCTTTTAAATATTAATAAAATAAATAATAACGACATTCTTCTTCTAAATAACAATAAGCGTCATTAATAATAAAAAAATCATAATAATATAATAAAAAGAATCTTACAAATTGTCATGCAATTATTAATGTGAATGAATGGAGGCTACTCCACATCACATCATCATATCATACACCCCAATACATGTGCCGTGATACAAATTTAAATTCTAATTGTTTCAAAACATGTGCTGTAAAATAATGCATTGTGGGGTAGGCCTAATTTATCATCCAAACAGCTTTAAACTGCTGGAATGCGCTTCTCAACCTCCACACTATTAACAGTACTCGTAATTTGGGTCCATATTCGTTTGTTTTTTTTGGGTGCCTTTAATCCCACTCTTTAAACTCCCAAATAAAACTATCTTGCTTTTTTCCACTTCCCTGGTAATTGTATCGATGGGCGCTTCTCAATCATCTCAATAGTTCAGTAGTCAGAGCACTGATCAGGGAGTCAGCCCGGACTTATGTCCTAATCAGTGCCCTGACTAGTGGACTAGTAAGATGATTGAGACGCGCCCGATCTCCACGTCGGAGAAGTTTCGCTTCTTTGTCGTCTTCCGTGTGTCCATGGCGTAAAATGAGGGCGTGGGGGAGGCGGAGATTTGAATATATAGGGGCGTGTTATTCTAATGACGATCGTTTTCAGCCGCGGCATTTATCAAGGGCAGGTATTGCGTACACCTGGATTGCAGAGGTGCGCACAGCTTCATAAATCAGGCGGTGAGAGGAGTGTAAGCATAATCTTACTAGGGCTGTTTCGAATGCCATTTTTTGAGCTTCGAAGCTTAGGTGGCAATCAATATCGAATATTCGAAGCTTCGGTGGGTGGGGCTAAATATATAATAATAGTGTCGGTTTGCATTTGTATCATCTTTCACGACTTCACGTTTCACTCTTCGGCATCGTAAATGTGTTGCGGCAGACCCAGTGGAGTGCAGTGTTGCATTTGGTGCAATATGATCAGGTGGCACACATTCTTTAAATATTAATAAACATTTAATAATCTTTTAAATAGAACAGTTTCCGGTACGCATTACACGGGCAGGTTTATGCTCCGAAAACGGACAGTGCACAAGTGATACAAAACACAAAGTCTGTTGAGAGCAAGAACTTTAATAAGGTATTCATTACGAACCTTTCTTTAAAACAAATGAATCCCAAAACAGAAATTAAATTAGTAACACACAGTAATTTCAACAAACTGTAATAAATAAAGAACACGGTAGCATGCTTATAAACAGTCGAATAAGAATAAATTAATTGTTTTTAAAATGACACAAAATGTAATATCTATTTTATTCTATAGAAGGGATTTATTTTGTCTTTATTTTTACGGAAGTCACGTGTTGAAAAAAAAAAAGAATATTCGAATCTCAAAACTGAAAATCGAATGCCACCTCACCGAACGAATATTCGAATATTCGATTATTCTAGTACAGCCCTAAATCTTCAGCTAACATATACGCCTGTTTCTACGCAAGATTGATAAATGAGGGCCAGTAAAACCATTAATATTGGGAAATGTTATTATAATTTAAAACAACAGGTTTTTACTCCAGTCATTCAGAAATAATTATATATGCTGATTTGCAGCTCAATAAATATTCATTATTATATTAATGTTGCAAAAAGCTGTGTTCCTTTTTTTATATTTTTGTGGAAAATGTGAAACATTTCTTCAGGACTGTTTAATGAAAGAAAAGTTATGTAAAGAAGAGCATTTATTTGACATAGAAATCTTTTGTAACACTATAAAATCACTTTGAATATAAATCAATTTACTACTATTGTACTATCTACTTGCTGAATAAAAGTATTTATTTATTTTAGAGAAAAAAAATCCTTACTTGACCCCAAACTTTTGTATGCTATGCATTATGTAAGTATATCAATCGTAATATGTTTTCTTCCTTTTTGAAGATTTTAAAATATATCCTTTAAAATGTCATAAATGTAATTTTGGGGAGTCACACTACCTAAAACTGACATATTTTAGGTAGTGTGTTATATAAATATTTATACATATCAAAAATAATTTTAATTCAGAATTAAGGACATGCTCATAATGGTTAAATAGGGCAAATGTTTGTAAATTGCGCATAGACTTTTCAACATAGTCTAGTGTGCAGTGTGCTTCATTCATTTTAATTCAAGTCATTGTACATTGTAATTTTTTTTTTAAATAAATAAAAGTTTCTTTAATTTTTTTGGAAAAATCACTTATTTATTGGAAAATTGTTTTGGAAATTGTTTTATCTGTGAAATGTCCTCAATATTTTCTATACAACACTGAACCACAATTTTCCTAAAATGTACACTGTTTTTATTGACACTTTCATTTTTTATGAAATTTGCAGGATCCATTTTTACAGTGTATGTTTGAATTGCACTTTTATTGTGTTTGTGAATAAATAATAAATACAACAAAAAACTGTCATGTTATTGACCCCAAGACAGAACAAACTGTTCAGTCAGATCTTAAAAAGTCTAAGTGGGCTGTTCTTGGCCAGAATAATCTGCACACTGGACTAGACTATGTTTAAAAGTCTGGCTATGCGCAATTTACAAACATTTTCCCAATTGAACCAGCTGCTTCATTCATTTTAATTTCATGGCAAATGGTTTGCTAAGGAAGTAATCAAGCTACCAAAGTAACTAACATAGATGTAGATGTCTCATCATGAGGGACATTTTTGACTTCTTCAGACTCACTGCAGTTCTATCATCTTGCTCAGTAGCGGTGTACCCTGGGGCGAAAATTTTTGGGCAAACACCCAATTAGAAAGTCATTGCCCTAAAAGGAAACAAATGGTACATGGTTCTACTATCCCAGACATGTCACGCTATCTCCAGACTGTCTAAGATGGGGGAATCCCCTGAAGCTTTGTGTGTGCAAGGGATAAAATGTACAAATGTGATACATTTTGTCAAAAATAGCTGACAAATTTAAATAAATAAAATGTTTGATGGTAGTTATTGCCACACAGTGATGTGGTGTAACTAATCTCTGAATATGTAAACCACGCATTACCATGGCAGGCAGGCTGACAGAAGAAAGCACTGCTGCTGCTGCAACAAGTAGGAGAGACCATATGCATCAGAGGCCAAGAACCACCCCTGAACAAGCTAAAAGAAGGAAAAATAAATGAAAATAAAGCATTTTATGCCAAAATGATTAAGTTCATGCAAAAACGATTTTCCTCACACACATCTTGCTGTTTGAGTGAACACGATAAATAAGCCTATTGTTAGATTTATATCAGGAAATCCAAAATATGACCATATACACCAAGATGTGGGAGTAATGATAAGAGTGAATTTACATCTCCTTTCCGAAGTGCAAATAGCCCACCTTGTTTGCAGAGACTATTTGCACTAACTCCGCCGACTGACGTCTTTTTGGGCCAGACAAAATTATGAAAGACACTTAGGGTGCTTTCACACTAGCACTTTTGGTGGTTCGATTGACGTCAGAGTTCGGTTCGTTTGGATGATGTGAATATGGTCTTCCGAACTCGGGTGCGCACCTGTGAACCACACTCGAATCGGCTTAAAGAGGTGGTCTGGGGTTCGGTTCATGTGAACTCCGGTACGGTTCGCTGCTGATGTGAACGCAATCGTACTAAATCACGGAAGTGAACCGCTATTAATGCCGTATGATGTGATAAAAATGTGTTTCGTGTGCGTTTCACTCATTTACATGACACGCGTCACTGACATACTGTAAGCAGAGAGCTGTAGAGCTCATCTCTGCTCGTCTTCAGCGTTCTTTAGAGCATTCGCAGTGCATTCGCGGCAGATAGACGCAAGTGCCATTACGTACAGAAGCTTTGGTAACAAAACCAACAGTTAAAAAACTAAAAAATTTAAAAGTGATGGGAGCAACGCCATGCATTTCGCCGCCTTCACACTGGCTGTCATTACTAAGCAACCGGGTAAACAGCAGCTGCTTTGATGATGCAAACAATCCCCGGTTCGGAACAAAATAATGTAATATGAACACAGTCCACCAGGGGCAGGGGGAGCAATCGAACCAGGCAAACGAACCAAGTGTGAAAGATCTATCAATCGTCAACAGCAGCGTGGCAGAAAAGACACAAACTGACTCAAGTTCGAATTAGCCTTTTTTCCATCATATAACAGATCGGAAAGGCATATATTTTAAATAAAAGTGGAAAAGTGTCTAACATGTGTTTAATAATAAAGTGTTTATCAGTTAGAGTAGGGGTACACTCTTAAGAAAAATTAGTCTTAACCGTACCAAATCAGGGATCTTATAGGCATGTAACAATAGCAGAACACTTTTTGGTGCTAAATAGCACCCTTTTTTATAGGGTTCCATAAAGAACCATGATTTGAAAGTGCTATATAGGACCTTAATGGTGTTGTAAATAAAAGTATTGTTAACTGAACAGAGCTACTCACTCTTACATGTTCCGTTAAACTAAAAGAGAAAAAGACTTGACTGGTAGGAAACCAGTAACAACTTGAAAGTTTAAATCTATAGACAAGAAAGAAATAATTTACCTGTTGAGAGTGTGTTGACAGTCTGTGTAATTGGATGGCTGCTGGGCTCCAGAAAATCACTAATAAATGCGGCTTTGAAAAACAAAAAGGCAGGAAAAAGAACCCTAAACTCTACAATTTCAGCATTTAAAGGGCTCTTCAAGACCATACGGTTCTAAACGGAACTCTTCCTAGTATAAAGAATCATATCTTTTCAGAGTGTTTGTGTAGAGAGTGCTTTATTGTCAAAAAAAAAGGCTGCATCCATTTAATAATTTTAATAAATACAATCATTTGTTATTATTGTGTACCATTTAAAGGGGTGGTTGCGTGCGATTTCACTTTTTTAACTTTAGTTAGTGTGTAATGTTGCTGCTTGAGCATAAACAGTATCTGCAAAGTTACAGCGCTGAAAGTTCAATGCAAACGGAGATATTGTCTTTTAAAGTTACGGCAGTTTATTGCCTACAAAAATGGCCGGGTTGGACTACAAAGAGCTTCTACCGGGGTTGGTGACATCATAAGATGTCACCAGGGTTGCAGGGTTGGAGTCCTGCAACGGGTCGGATATCCGCGGGTACCCGCATAAAAGTGGCTAAAACGGGTGGATTGTGACATTTATAAAATTCACGGACTGATTCACAGGCGGAAAACTAACTCTGTGTGGGCGGGTAGTAGCATGGATGAAAAACATGTGCAATATTTGTGTGGCGAGGTGGACGAGCGAGAGAGCAGGCGAGACCGGGGCGTGATTGCGTCACCTGCGAGCCACACCGGTCGAGTAGCCCAGTCGGAGCGAGCGCTGCAGGAGTAATGGATGAAGTAAAAGTAAAGTTGGTGAGTGGAGTATATGCAATTGTTGACAACGAGTCTTTAAAGGCACTTTAGCCTGTTTCATTAAAAGCCCATTCATGACGCTGATAAAAAATAAAGCATTTTAATTGGAATGATTTTAGCGTGTGTGATTTATCGCTGACACGGGTCGGGTAACAGGCCAAATATTAACGGGTCTGGGTCAGGGGCGGAGCGGGGGGGGGGGGGGGGGGGGGGTTGGGTGGCTAATTGGGCTTAAGCCCCGAATGTTTTGTCAAAAGCCCCGAATCTTTTAGTAAAAAAAAAAAAAAAAAAAAAAGTTTTATTTTGTTTCATTTCCTCTCAGTCTTACAGACTGGAGCGGCAAAAAATGAAACAAAAGCTATATAATTTATAAAGCTCTCAGTCTCACACACAGCGCTGTCTAATCCAAATATGGGCATTTCCTTTGAAGAACTAACCAACCGCGAAAGTGCGAAAGCACAAAGTAAACCAAACTGAACTCTAAAGATTAATAATGATGTTTACACCTAATCCTAATTTCACCTATGCAGGCTAACTTAAACATAGTCAGATAATGGTTGCCTTTTTTATTTGCCAGGGGTTAAAATGAGTCATCCTTAACATTTTTGGTGTTTTGGATTCACTACAGCTGGAGAACAGTTAAAAACCAAACAGGTTGTATACTGGCTGAATTTTTTAAAAGTAACTTATAATTTTCCCAGATATTATATAGATTTTTGGTATTCTATTATCTCAAACAGCCTGGAAAATAGTGCATTTAGCTGATGTAAATGGGAAAAAAATCTCCCCGGGGGAGTATGCCCCCGGACCCCCGGTTTGGGCTAAGCCCCGAATGTTTACATCGTCTGGCTCCGCCCCTGGTCTGGGTGGGTGCGGATTTAATTTTGATATATTTTTACAGGTCACATCTGGTGCTAAACCTTGCGGGTACGGGGGCGGGCAATGGTAAGGGGCGTGGCGTTTCCGGCAATCTGTGCTTGGCACTTCAGCCAATAAAAAAACAGGAAACTACATTTGGCCATCTAACCAATCTAAGACCATTGCGTTTTTCGGAGGGATGGGCTTCATAGAAGCAGGAAGCAAACGAGCTGTTCAAAGGACAGTGGAGACAGCGGTGTGGAATAAAGGTCGGCGTTTAAAAAAAAAAAAAAAGAAGTATTAAGACACTACTGTTGGTTGTGTTCATGGGGCGCAGTATAACATACATGTCTTAATACTTCTTTGAACCAAGCCTAGAAAAAAAAAACATGGAACCACCCCTTTAATATAGCCTACAACAACACTGATGTGCAATAGTATCTGCCACACTAATTCCAAAGAAAAAAACTGCTATTTTACATAATGTAAATAGAATAGGCTATAGCTATTTTCATTTACTGTAATCATCTATCGCTAATTTTAGTAAGTGTAAATAGTATCTATTGCTAAGAAATGATGCTATTTTCACTTGTATAGAAATCTAGTTAATGCACATTGCCGCTGCCTTTACTTTCCGCGTGTGACGTGTGTGGACGAGTCACTGCTATCAAAGATTACTGACACCCTGACGGTAGGTCTATGACTTTCCGCAGCCATAAAATAATTAACACAGACGATAACGACTCATGAAATTTGGTCACGCGGATAAGTAATATTCCGGAAAATATTAACATGTCCGCAATAAAAGTTACATGTTAGTTTCCTCTCAAGTTGTTGGTGCGCGCTTTCTGGATAAGTTTCCCTGAAAAAAATATTGCTATGTTTCCCTAGGCATGCAGTAAAGAGATACAATTTCAACATGTGTGAGTTTGTCGAGACACACATACCTGTTTCTGTGATGTTCTAGTTCTACTCTATGGTTCTACTAGTGCCTCGGTCGGTCCTCGGATGAGCGGCAAATGTCGAAACGACAGACAGTGACGTCACGTGATCAAGGTTCGTTGTTCACCCAAAAATGAAAAATTTGTACATTTCCCGTAGAAATTTTATTCATTCATCTTCGGAACACAAATGAAGATATTTTTAATGACATCTGAGAGCTTTCTGTTCCTCCATTCACCCCAGACGTGGTTTTACGAAATAACTGCTCTTGCATCAACACCAGATCAACACACATGAGTGCGTGCGTGCGTGCGTTGTGGTGTTCTAGTGAACGCCTGTTGGAGATTCATATTTTGTTAATAAAGTGGTAGCCTAAATTATGATAATTATATATATATATAATTTTTTTTTTTTTTTTTTGCAAACACAAATCATTTGTATTGCTTCATGAAATTGATGTTTAAACACTGTCACATGGATTACTTTTTGATGTCTTTGCCTTTGGCTTGAAAGTGGTAGTTGCATAAACTGTCAATGGAGGGACAGAAAACGCTCAGATTTCATTAAAATATCTCTATTTTGTGTTCTGAAGATGAACGAAAGTCTATGGAATAACATGAGGGTGAGTTATTATACATTTCCCCTTTAAACTGTTACATATGTTTCTTTCTATCTATAAACTTATATAAATAATGCTAATAGAACATATTTTGAAGAATTTTAAAGGAGCTGTATTTTGATCACTTTTCTTTATTTTTAAACGTTTATATTATCATTGATTTTATTATTTTTATTCAAAAAGTGAGGTCGTAAGATGTGTATTTATGAGACTGTAATAATTTAATAACTTATACCCCATCCAGTGCTGGATGGATTTTATTTTTATATTTATTTTTAATAATTTAAAGTAAAATTAAATAAATTACATGAGAAAATCCTGTGCTGGTTTTGATCTTGCGTGTATTGCATTTATGTATTACCAATTTAATCAAATGTTATAATTGAATATATAATTTTAAGAATTAAAAGTTTGATTTTTTATGATGAATTGTTTGGAAGGAACAGTGGAGTGACACTTTAAATATCTGCAGTCTATGAGCCTCATATTTTTGTGAGCACTATAGCATTAATAGTCTTGTTAAAAAAATAATTGACATGTTTTTTCCAAATCTTCCTCAGACATGCCGAAATGTAATGTATTACATTTCCAGCAAATATCTTCCCATATAGCTCTGTTACAAGGGGAAAAAACCCAGCATTATATTCCTCACAAAGAACTTGATGTGTGTTCTGAAGAAGGCAGGTAAAAACCACAAATTGGACCCTTGGCATCACTACTCTTTGAAAAGTCCTAATGAAAAATCACTACTTTCTCTTTGACCCCCTAGAATTTCATCTGCAGACTACCCATGGTGCTCTGGTGTCCTTAAAAGCTTGTCACTGGCCGAGCTGTTCAAACTTCGCCGCTGGCTATACTCTAGATATTTTTTCTTGGTTTCTTGGCCTAACTTACAGTCACACAAGAGAGGCTTGACTCTCTGTAATTGTTTTAAAAACCCAGGCAGTCATATTGGTTAAATGCGACCTGTCTACAGCTCAGGAACTGAGACGATTTCCCTAATGGCTCAATATGCAATATTTTAAATACACTTAATCATGCACTTCCTAGTAACAAGTATGATCCTTGCACAAGTGCTGCCAGACTACTCAAGTGTAAATGGGGTTGTAGGGCAAAAATGTATCCAGGCATCATGTAAACAAGCTTGTTTCTCACCCGTTCCATATTAATTGGGGGATCTTAGACTCCAGGGTGTGTTAAAATATCACAAATTATAGTGAAGCCAAAAAAACAAACAATTTATAATAATAATGACTTGTACGCTTGGTGTGTTTTGTGACCACACTTGCATAATTCAATCAAATCCGCCATTAGTCGCAAACTGCTCTCAATGTTTTTGTGAACTTCAAATGAAACGCTTCTTGCAATGCATGCTATCTTGGAAATAAGCTGTCTCACTCAATGCGTCATCCGTAATTTTATTTTCTTGAGAGTTGCAAAAACATTCACGCCTCCTCCACTTTACGGCGACTTCTCTTTGAGCCTGTAAAGCGCGGGTCAAGGGGACAAAGACTCATTGGAGGTAATGCAGAATGTTTACAAGAAATGCTAATAATTACGTCGCTAAACAACCCGGCAAGCTGTAAAAACACGCTACTTCAGACCTCAAGGGAGAAGAATGAGGATTATGCCCGCTGTGTTATCTTGCCAGCTCGCAACCGGGAGTCCACCGTTGACCAATGGGGACTCAGAACCGACATACACACACCCAGGTGACCACTGCATACACAGCCTTGTGAGTCTAACTACTTAATAAGTGGCTGTTAGAGGTTTTCCTGGACAAAGTCCAGAGCTGAAAGGGCATGCTCAAAAACAAGGACAGCTTCATTTATCAATCAGTCCAATCAGGGCTATTTCCGGGCCTATGTAGTCACATGGTGAACATTACTAAATTCCATATTGCATTGTGCAACCTGAAATTAAGGAGAGTATAAAACACTGGTAAATCAATATAATTTCAGTTTAACTTTGAATTGTGATTATGATGGAAGACAATATTGCTCAAAAGTTTGCACACCCTTGCAAAATCTGTGTAAATGTGAATAATTTTAACAAAATAAGAGGGATTATACAAAATGCATGTTATTTTTTATTTGCTGAATAATAAATAAACAGAATTTTTAAACATCACACCATTCAAAAGTTTATGAACGCTGGATTCCTTATACCTGGTGGATCCACGGCTGTTTTTTGTGATGATTGTTCTTGAGTCCCTTGTTTGTCCTGAGCAGTTAAACTGACCAACGTTCTTAAGAAAAAAATTCTTCGTTCCACAAAATCTTCGGTTTTCCATCATCTTTTGCATATTTGAACCCTCTCCAGCAGTGATTGTATGATTTTTTTCCCCCATCTTTTCACACTGAGGACAACTGAGGGACTCAAACACGATTAACTATTAAACTAGGTTCAAACAGTCACTAATGCTCCAGAAGGAAACACCATAGATAAAGATCAGGGTAAATTGTATTTAATTTGTCTTCTGGGAAACTTCTGTTGCTTCTGAAGGGCATCACTGAATGAGAAAAATATGATATTTAAACAAAAACTACGACTTTATTCAGCATTGTCTTCTCTTCCGCATTTGTTTTCAATCCTCAAATAAAGATTCAAACGGTCATGAACCAGCGGATTGATTCATGATTCGAATCACCAATGTTACGTGATTTCAGCAGTTTGGCATGTGATCCAAATCATGAAACAATCCGCTGATTCACAACCGCTTTATTTGAGGATTGAAAACAAACACGGAAGAGAAGACAATGCTGAATAAAGTCGTAGTTATTGTTATTTTGGACCAAAATGTATTTTCAATGCTTCAAGAGATTCTAATGAACTAACTGATGTCACATATGGACTACTCTGATGATGATTTTATTTCCTTTCTGGACATGGACAGTATAGTGTGCATACACTTAGATACGCTCTCAGACTAAATATAAAATATCTTAAACTGTTCTGAAGATGAACGGAGGTCTTACGGGTGTGGAACGACATTAGGGGGAGTCATTAATGACATCAATTTAATTTTTGGGTGAACTAACCCTTTAATATAATTTAAACAAATAAGTTTAACAAATAAGAAAAAAACAACTTACAGTTGTCATGAAGGGCAAAATTAGCTGTACCATGGCTGTAAACACATTTTTTTCTGTTGTGAAGTTGGCCATTTTAAAATAGGGCTCAATGAGATTCTCTATAGCAGCCAGTTGATGAATAGCAGTTGAAGTCACTTCTGCTTTGGCTTCAAGAGGAACTGGGGGAAGTTGCCGCTTGGATCTCACCCTCATGCCATAGTTGTATATGACTTTCTTCTTTCTGATTAACACAATCGGGAGTAATATTAATAAACTCATATCATTAGCTTACTCCACACGGCTCGAGGGGTTAATAAAGGCCTTCTGAAGCAAATCGATCGAGTTTTATAAAAATAAAATGTAATCGATATTTAAACCTTTATAAAGTAAAAGATCTAGCTTCCGGCAGATGGCCTTCCATATTAAACTTATGCAGAAAGTGTAACGCCTCCCATAGTTAAAAGAGCTTACTCTACGTATAGTGATACGTCATAAGTTCAATACAAAAGGCGGTCTGGCAGAAGATATTTTACTTTATAACGTTTTAAATATGGATATTTATCTCACAAAACCCACTTCAGAAGGCCTTTATTAACCCCCTTGAGCTGGAGCCGTGTGGAGTAAGTTTATGACTTCCAATTCAATGGATCACTGCCTTCATAAAGCTTGGCGTCAGGCATAAGGATATTTATTAATATAACTCCCAATTGTGTTCATCAAAAAAAGAAGAATGTTGTATACATATGATTGAGGGTGAGTAAATCATGGAGTAATTTTCATATTAAAGTGAACTACTCCTTTAATGTTTCCTGCTGGAGCATCAGTAATTGTGTGAGCCTTTCTAATAGTTGTGTTTGAGTCGCTCAATAGTCCTCATTGTGAAAATATGGATCTAAAATCATGCAGGTTTTACAAATATGCAAATGATGCTGGAAAACTGAAGAAAATGTGGGACCTGGAAGGATTTTTTTCTGAAGAACATTCGTCAGTTTAACAGCTCAGGACAAATAAGGGACTCGAGAAACATCATCACAAGGCAAAAAAACAGCCGTGGATAATCCAGGAAAAGACTCACAGTATTAAGTATCAAGGGTGCGTAAACTTTTGAACAAGGTACATTTTTTTAAATTCAGCTATTTTTTGTCTTTTTTTTTTTGACTATGTAAGCATATTTTATGTAACATATCTAATTCGGGAGAGTACTAAATAAAAAAAGGTCATGCCTTGTGTATATGATCCCTTTAGTTTTGTTAAAATGAATCACATTTGCACAGATTTTGCAAGGGGTGTGTTAACTTTTGAGCAAGATTGTATAGGGTTTATAGGAGGCCTATATATATTTCAGCTGATCATGGTCATAATCAACTGCAGTTTTACTTCTTTGATCAAACCCAAAACACATTTTCCCTCTCCATTTATATGTTTTACAATATGCCTCTGTATGCTTCGGAGGTCATTATATCCTGAAGAATGTTGCTTCATTTCCAATCCTCTTTATAGATGACAGATGAGAAGCGGGCAGGTATTAGAGTGGAACACTTTATCACTTACTCCGTAAGCCCCTTGATGAGCGACATTCACTTGAGAATGTCATTCCAGAGAAAGGGAGGGAGAGAGAGAGAGAGAGAGAGAGAGAGAGTGAGAGAGAGAGAGAGAGAGAGAGAGAGAGAGAGACCTTTCAGTAGAAGTCATGCACCAATCACAATGAACTACTGTGAGGTCAGACCAATATGACCATTGCAACTCCTAAACATTGTGCTGCCAGAATTCTGTTTAATATTCATTTAATAATGCTTCATTTACACAAGAAGGGCTGAGGCCCAATGTTTATTGTCATTTTAAGTGGAATGTGGAATTAAAAAATGATCGTGCCCATATTTTGCACCATACTTTAACAGAGTGCCTGATGAAACTGTGGTTTGACAATTTGTTCACACTGTTCATATGAACTTCACACGTGACCCCATAAGTTAAAATTCTTTTTTTCCATCATGAATCATTTTAAGAGCATGTATTATAAATAATGAGTAAAATTAACATTATAAGCAGAATATGGCTTTGGGTTGTTTATGTAGCCATGACTGATGTACTCTAAATAATGGAGTGTTTACATTGGAAAACATTTCCTTTATTCTGAGTTTATTTCGAGTTGCATGGAGTTCTTTGTTTCTGAGTATGTTTGTATTGGACGGATATGCATTTCACAGCAAATCTGTGGAAAAGCTGTGACAGAATGATGGAAACCGATTATCTAAAATGCATGGAAGAGAAAAGCATGTGCATCCTTTTCACTGTGGGTTTTTAGAAAACTGCACAAACTGAAAAACACAAGTGATAAATATAAGAGAATAACCGCTACATATCGGTGTCACTGGTGGTTCAGGACTGAAATAACTGTCTGTTGTTGCAACTTGAGATAGACCTCCCATATTTCATTTCTCTCTTGCTGATAGCATTTATCAGCAAAATCCTGATAAATACAAAATATGCAACTTAAGCCTGAGCATAACTAAGCCGCAAAGGTGGACAGGATTACCGGACGGCTGGGACAGACATCAGATTGTATTGCCATAAAGGGTCATTAGGCTGTTGGCAAACTGTACCTCAAGCTCCAGCTGACAGGCCTTTTCAAGAAACACAGATGAAAAATATGAGAGTAAAATTCCTATTGACAGACAGTTGAATTATAGGAAGAAAGATGGGTTGGAGAAAATGGTGATTTAAACTAATATTTATTTTTCACAAATGTACACTTTTGGAGTGCTATCACAATATTTGGCCTGTTAATGTTATATTAGGGCTGTCAAAATTACCGCATTAATGCATTTGATAAAATAAAATAAAAATCAGTTTAACTCGGCATCAGTTTTTTTTTTCTGTCATCCTTTGGCTGAGCTACAGTATATGATCACTATCAATCATTCAAGTGCTATTGAACCATTCAAGCGTTATAAGACGCAAAAATAACAGTTTATATCTGTAACTTATAACGTTAGGCCTACTGTCTGGCTGGCGTCTCTCTGTGTGACACACACGAATCCTGCGCTGCAGTCGCAATTGAAGGGACTGACAAAAACACACACACAAGTATGCCAATATTTTGTCGAGTATCCTCGTAAGCACAGTTCTAAATGAGGATGAAAAAAATCTTAAATGAACGTAAAGAGTTGTGAGGACATCAGATTTAGATCTGTGTGGTGCGCGCCCGGTCTTAAAGTGACAGTAGCCTAATTACCTGTTGCTGTTATGTGTCATGAATAGGGATAGTTCACCCAAAAATGAAAATGATATCATCATTTACTCATCCTCATGTTGTTCCAAACCTGTATGAATTTCTTTCTTCTGCTGAACACAAAAGGAGATATTTTGAAGAGTGCATGTCATTAATTAAACAGTTGATGGACTCCATTGACTTCTAGCCTATATGGAAAAAATACTATGGACGTCAATGGGGCTCATCAACTGTTTGATTACAGACATTCCTCAAAACGTATTCTTTTGTGTTCAGCAGACGACAGAAACAATTTTTTTCTATGAAAAATAATATTTTTTCATGATTCTCCTGTGTTTGTATCCCGTTATTATTGGAAAAGTTCAATAAACAGATTAAAAATAATAATAATAATGTAATCCGTAAAATAACAGAAAAGTTACTGGCAGCTTATTACCCGGACATTATCCAATAATTTCTGTTAACCTTGAACGCAATGAAGTGATGCAATTAAAAATTCATAATAAAACCTGCAGGAAGTATTTCACTCCACAGGGATTTTAGAATACCAAAGTGTTTTATTGGATTAAGCTTTTCTTAATCATTATCCTCAAGAGTCAGTCCTATATGAAATAAGGTTTCCATTGCAAAACCGAGAAATAAAGTTCATATATAGCCCGCCACCAGTCGGTCTCCAGACACAGTGAAGCATTCGCTGACTTATTTGGCTTTCTTCTATTTATGCTGAATGAAAGGGGTGATTATCTCATCAAGAGCACTTGGACAGGTAGTCAGGCCCATGTTCTGGTGTGTTGTCACTTTCACTGGCAGAAGGAGAGTCGTGTCATTAATCTGAGTGATCAGTGAGATGGGAGCTGGGGGTGATGAAGGCCTCCGTCCTATAAAACCCCCACAAACCCTGTTGCTCGTCCTATAGCACCCCTCAGGCCATATTGTGATCTCCGTCCTGATAAGGACCGGTGGAAGCGAGACTGCCAGACTGGCCGGGCAGGGTTGGAGCCTCTATGAGGACTCAGTTGCGATACTGTCCTGGAGGGGCCAATGAAAGGCATTCTCACATACGAAGAAAGGCTGCGAGTCAGTCTGGGCAGCCCGGCGGACGGCCCCCCTCCCCATCTCCTGAGACTCTAGGCGCCACAGTGTAACTGCAATCTCAGGTATGCTCCACGGACACTGTGAGAGATTCCCAGGCCCTTACCTGAGATGGACCGCAATGATCCTTACACTTTTTCCCGAGACTTCTAAGCCTTATGCAACTATTTTGATTATAATTCACCAACTTTTCTGGCACTATCTGAAGCTAAATGGGGTTCTCCTCATCTCCATGTCTATATTACAGAATGTCCTCTGTTGTTTTATTGCATTAGCTGGATATGTCAGCAAAAAAGACTTTTCTGTCATCATCCTATCTAAATGACTTACTTTAGTTGTCTACTTATATTTGGATGATTACAAAATAATTCCAAAACAGAATAACTGAGTAGGTTCTTGTTTAAAGTTA
Source organism: Pseudorasbora parva (assembly GCF_024679245.1). Taxonomy (NCBI): domain Eukaryota; kingdom Metazoa; phylum Chordata; class Actinopteri; order Cypriniformes; family Gobionidae; genus Pseudorasbora; species Pseudorasbora parva. Next base: position 5,733,628 of record NC_090190.1, read on the forward strand.
ACCGTCCTTTAGCAAATTGGAGCCACAGGATAATTTTCATTGTGGCATGTGTGGTTTTGTGGTCCATGTGCTGTCATTTATCTAGACTACAATGTTCTTGCCTTTAGCTGTAAGATTATTTTTTAAATCTGCCTTAATCTGAGTGGTTTCCACTTATTTTCAAGCATATTTTATAGTGAAAAACTAATAGTTAGTGGGGGGAAAATCCAAGCCATTAGTTTGTGTGTGTGTATGTGTGTTTAAAAATAAATAAATAATAATAAATAAATAAATATACCTTTTTAATGCAGAATTTCACTATTAATCTTTGGCAAAAAAGTAAACAAAAAACAGCTATTTTTATAATTACATAAATCACTGTGTGTAATAAAACAACACACACACACATACATATATGTGTGTGTGTATTATAATATATATTAATGTGTTGTTTGCCCCAATTAAACACAAACTAATAATAATGATTTTCACAGAAATACTGTAATAAAGCTTAAGGCTAATTCAGCAATATTCATTATATTAAGCCTTGGTAAATAAACACTTCAAACGGCTTGGTTGGCTCATATAATAATAAATGCCGTGAAATACTTGTGTCATGAGCCATATGTAGGCCCCAGCCATGCGCATGTGTAGGCGCATGCGCACATCGCACATTACGTCGAGTATCCATCCATAAGAAACTGTTGAACGGCAGAAGGACTAGCACGAGATGTCAGAGAAGAAACAAACAGTGGACTTGGGGCTGTTGGAGGAAGATGATGAATTTGAAGAGTTCCCAGCAGAGGGTAAGTGAACTGAAAATCATTGTGTTTCAGAAGAAATGCGATTCTTTGCTAATATAAGGGTAAATAAACGCCCACAGTAAGACAGTGACTCAGCTAGCATTGCTATGCTAACCAACAAAACAATATTTGCTTTATTCAATAAATGGTTGGTTTGTCGCTCTTAACATGAATTAAATACAATGTAAATATAATTTTCTTATAAAATATTAGAGACAAGCCCTCATACGTAAAGAAACAACATTATTACGCATTTATTAGCAGCTAGCATGTTAATCTCGCCTAAAGCTAATAGTTTAACACTGTTTGCAGTTATTATTTCTCCTTTGCTTTGTAATTTAAACCAACAGACAATGATTGGGCGTATATACTTAAATTGGCGACTTTTATTTATTAGTTTTGGGAGAAATATAAATAGCTGCTGCACATCTCCACTCTATGCAGTGTGTGTGTGTGTGGAGCGCTAGGCTGACCTGTGTATGTAGATCATCAGTCTTATTGAATTGTTGCCATTCACAGACTGGACAGGCCTGGATGAAGATGAGGATGCTCATGTTTGGGAAGATAACTGGGATGATGACAATGTAGAGGATGACTTTTCTAATCAGCTGAGGTAAGTTAGGTCTTTACTGAATTTGTGTAATTATACATATGAAGTTGAGAAGCGCACGTTTTAATTATAGATGGTTAAATGCTAAATATGGAGTGTACTAGCCTAATCTAAATTCACAATGAATAAATCCTTGTAGACATGCATATTATATTGTGCTGTCCTCATGTCTACTGCTGGAGTCTTCAGACCCTGTAAACCCAACTTAAAAATAAAAAAAAGAATTTAGTGTGGTTGGTTACACTCATTTTGAAGAAAACAGTCCCTAAGGGATCCAATGTCCAATGGCTAACCGACACTCATGGTGGCCTCAAACCACATTTACGAACTTTCCAAATGTTTGAGGACTTGACCTCACTAAATACAGCCATTTAATATGCTTGCACATATATTTTATGTAAAAAAACAGATTGCTATTCTGCACGGTTAATGCTTTCCAGACAATCCCCATATGAAATGCATTAATAAACAAAGCTATAAATCTAATGTTATTTCTCATGAAAAGCTTTTTGATTTTTAACACTAGAAATGTTTGTTTGTGAATAACGCATGATTAATGAGCCTTGTTACTGAGAAATTGTTTTGAGTTATTGCACTTTTTTCCTTTCTTTTAAGAGCGGAGCTTGAAAAACATGGATACAAGATGGAAACCTCCTAACGGTGGACTACTTGATCTGAAAATGGATTTTTCCACATTTGAATATTGCCAGCTTGTTCTGTCAATAGAAAATGTGATTTATTACTTCTGTAAGAAGCCCAGCGTTGTAAAACGTGTCAGTTGAAACTGATAATGTTTTTTTTTCTCCCCTCACTTATATACAACTTGTGTTATTAATTGTGATAATAAAGAAATGTTTTCCCTATTCTGTTTGTTTTCTTATTCCATTTATAGGCATAGAGTATTGTTTTGCATGCATGAATTTGTAATCATCTTTTTTTTCTAATCATAAATCTAAAAGGAGGAAGGTAATCTGGCACATGTTGTTAGCCAGTGAGCAGACTTTGGTGTAACATTGAGTGATGCAGCTGCACACATCCATGGAGGGGCTCCAAGCCTTGCTCTGAAACTGCTCCCCTGTGCCCTGACTCTTCCCCCTGAGCCCATGGGGCTTGGCAGAGTCTCCGGTGGGGAGATTATCCAGTGAAGTGTTTGTCTCAGAGGCACGGAGGTGGTCACAGCATGAGACCCCAGCCGGTCCTGCCTGGGCCTGCCCACTCCCGACCGGGCCCTGCTCTTTTGCTCTTCACAGCGAGGGATCCCACACGGAACCAGAAGCCAATTTGCCCAGTCGCACTCCCCCCTAGCAAAATGATTTCTCTGGATTTGTGGCTGTGCGTCCCAAGGACATAATGAGCTGAAATCAATGCCAGTAAGGCGTCTTCTACTGCAGAGGAGTCTACCATCTTTTCGCTCCTGTTTTAAAGCCTTGCTTTGCGTGTTTTCTTTTCCCAAAATATAATTTGTAAATGAATTAAAAAGTAATTTGTTTGCTTTTTACAGGAACATTTATCTCTTGTAATTAACTCTTTCCTTACCAACGTTTTGATCTTTTCAACAAAAATTGAATGGGCCCCAGAAAATATTGTTGAATGAATATCTGAACATGCAACATATGAAAAGAAAGAACAGAGCCTCTGCTTTTAAACAACAAAAAAAATGTTTAGCTTAATTCTTCTTCTTTTTTTAATCAACACTTGAATGTGGGCAAGTTTCATAAAGGATCATTAAGCAAAAAAAGAAAAGAAAATTGTTTTTTAGCCAAAGACTATAGATTCAGAATGATTATCAAAACAGATGGACCGAGACCAACACCCCAGAAGCTTGATCAGTGCTAAACCTCATCATGGGTTGACCTTTCATTCAGTAACATTAGGCAGTTTTGATTTGTATGCTGTTCATTGTGAAAGATCGCAGCAATGCCGGGGAAAGAGTGAACAAATGAAGTCCACTGAAGTGCCTTGAAACACAGCTTTATTCAAGGTGTAATTTCATTTGAAACAGGAAGACGGAACATATCGAACAGCTCATTCCCTTTTTTAAAAATCCCAATATCATTTCGTTTCGAGCTCAACGGCCAGAGCTCACTAAAGCTGCAGTTTCCTCCTAATCGCCAACTGTTTCTACTCTTAATATCCTCCATTTTGCTTTAAAATACAGCATTCTGTGCAGAATTCAAATAAGTTTTGTGGTCTGTGCCGACTAGTGCATATGATGTGCTATCATGTCTCTGGACCGGAGCTGCTGCAGTAACGTAAAACCAGATTTCATCCGCCCCACTGGAAAGCATATTTACACTCATTGACTGTTTTCTATTCCCTATATAGAGCACTATGTAGAAAATAGTAAATGTGTGAACATGGGCTTTCAGCGTCTATTTATAATGTAGGGGGGCGGGGCTTCAGATTCTAGAGAGCATTTGATTGGACAGAGAATCTGATTAGAAGATGAAGTGATGTCATCAAAATCATTGATCCATAATGGTAAAAGTGAGACTAAGTTTTGAATGTTTATTTCTTCTAAATACACATTTTTCCATTGTTTTGGAACACACTAGCTTGGCTATACAAGGGCTGTGACCACCATAGACATTGAGGCAGACAAGCCCCCCAAATAATTAGAAATGGCCAAAATTTGTCTCCCAAAAATGTGATATAGTTTATGCAGCTCAGCTGTACTTCATTACACCGCTCTGTTTGTTGCTCGGATGGCAAAAGTAAAATGTTACATTTTTAGGTTGCTCTGCCTCAGTGGTCTAACAGTGCTCGTCACTGTCAGAATGATTGAGATGGCCAATCAAATCAAAGAAGGCGGGGCTTATTGTTAGCGAGAATTCCAATGGCACACTTTAGTTGTAGCAGTAAAAGTGAGCATCATAAGATGTAAGTAGCTAAACATGATTTAATATTTGACAACTGTTTTATAATTATGATTTGTTGAAAAATGTTCGGCAACCAATAGTAATATTAAGTGATGCAAACTACTTGCCAATTTTTATGAAATTTCACCATTTTTAATTGAAAATATGACATTATTTACGTAAATCATAATTGAATTTGATGTGACAAGAAACATTTAGCATTTTTACATATTAGGCAGATGAAAATGAGACTGAATCAATATATATTATTTGCTAATAGATTACTTCAAAACAATGATAGAACTGGAACTTTTACCGTTCTTATTCCTTTTTCCTTTATTTACTTAAATTCCTTTAATAATTCAATTACTATAAATAAACCAATAAGAACAATAACACAGATGATGCAAATGCAGAAAGTACAGTGTTAAACTTCAGTTTATACCCAGGATTGATTTAGTACCCGGGATTATTTGTTAACGGGTATAGTAGGAGCAGGGGGAAATGGGAGTCAAGTTAACCTGGGGTTTAAAATAACCCAGGGTTAACTATTTCAAATGCCCTAAAGTGTCCATTTATGAGGCTGCATACTTGCTTAACTGTGTTTTAATAGATTTTCAGTTGTTGGTTCTTTCTTTAATGACCTGATGTCAAATTTATGATTACATCCTCTTTTTTTGACATCAGGGACACCCACATCTTGCAGCCGCTCACAATCATAACATGTAAATCCACCCATGCCCTTCAAAATAAGTGCTCTGCACTGGATCATTATTTTAATTGTTGGAGAGTCATCGAGGTGTGAAAATCACTAAGTGAGAGCAACAGTGGAGATTCCAGGGCCATTTTGTTTGTGCCTGAAGGCGGAAGATTGGCCTCTTGTGTTTGAGCAAGGTGGGTCTTTGTGGCTTCCCCAAAAATTCAGTTCCACAGTTCAAGAGAACGATTAAGAACGCATTTAGTATTTTCCACTATATTATTTCTTTTGTCCTGTTAGCAATTGATTGTGAATTTGGATCCTTTTAAATCAAACAGTTCACTCGTCCTCACCTGAAATCAATGGTGACACATATAAAATGTTTTTAAAATGTATGAATCGGTCAGGAAAGACAGATTCAATGCTTTGAAATAATAAACCAAAAAATCAGATATATTTAATATATGTAAACATTGAATACACATAAAAATGTTATGTGTTTACATTCATTTAACTCATCAAATAAGTCACTGAAATTCAACTCGATTATAATTGTGAACGTTGAAATGTAATCAAATTAAATATAAACAAACGGTCTAATTAATCATTATGATTTATCTGACAGTTTGTTTATATTTAATTTAAGGCAGGGCCTGAACTTAAGTTTTTTAATTGAAAAAGGGGGAATTTTAGTCCATAAACAATAATTATAAATAATATAAACTACTGTTTTTAATCTTTTTGAAGGAAGTCGTTGCATTTAAAAATGCAATTTATTCCTGTGGCGTCAGAGTTGATTTTCAGCATCATTACTCATGTGATGATTTGCTGCTGGAGAAACATTTCTGATTATTATCAATGTCTAAAACAGTTGTGCTGCTTCATATTTTGAGGAAAACTGATTATTTTCAGGATTCTTTGACAACTGGAAATTTCAAATGAACAGTATTTAGATGTACCATTTTAAATGTTTTTACTGTGACTTTTGATTAATTTAATGCGTCCTAACAAAATAATTTTCTTTAAAAAAACCCTGCAACATATTAATATATCTGAAAATAGGCCTATGACTTCTTTTTTTTAGGCCTATAATGAATTTTTTTTTTTTGTACGCTTAGTTTTATATACAGCATTTTATGTAGTAATATATTAAAGTTCATTCTGTGGTGATTCTGTCACATAGGATGGGTGTTGCGGTCGCACTGGGGTGTTTGTGACCACAGCAAGCATCTCCACCGTGAGCCAAGAGAAGACAGGGGGCCGTCGTGCAGGGAGCGCGCAGCTGCTGCAATAATAGGCCTAATTGCACGTTTCTTTTGTGGGTCTGAAATTAGTGGCAGAGCACAGCTACAATGCCCAAACCTTGAGTAAAAAAAATGACTCACAGGGGCAACTGTTCAGCAGTGCAGCCCATCACCACCACCCACAACTCCCTGTCCCACACCTGCACTCGCCCTCGCTAAAGTAAACACAGATAATAAGGTGTAATTACTTCAAAAAATAATAACGAGAGCCCTCCATGTGACAATGGTTGGCCTGTTTATTGAGGGTTGAAAAAAACTTCTGAAGACACAGATGAGGGTTCCCCCATTGAGGGACCCTAAAAGAACATGTGTATCAGTGTAAGTGAGTGTGTTAACCTCATTTCAGGCTCCTTTTCTCTCTATATGCATTTCTTTGTCTGTCTTTCTGTTGCCAATGTATGGACCGTGGCACTGAAAAAAAGAAGTCAATTATGCTGGTTTTAGCTGTTACTCTTCATTTTCTCTGCTGTTCATTTGCCTGTAGAGCCCGTCGTGGCATTTGGGAATATTACTGTGTTTTGCTACGTCACTACAAATATAAAGCTTTGTTTTCTACATCAGTTTGCGCTAGAGAGACATTTTGATGACTTACAGGAAACAAAGTTACCGATATTATATATAAATATTAAAAAAAAAAAAATAATTATATATATATATATATATATATATATAAAAAAATCAAGTTATATAAATACATTTATAATATTATATATACATAACTAAAATGTATGTTTTTATTAATAGGTAGGCTATACATATTTTATAAAAAACGTAATAAATGTTTTTCTTGTCACCAAGATTAAATGATATTTTGTTTAATAGATACTCCATCCATCCATCCATGATATATAAGATTTATATTAAACAAAATATCATTTAATTTTGGTGAAAATATTTTATTTTTTACTATATCATTTAATCTTAGTGGAAAGAAAGACAATACTAACAGACAAAAACTAACAAACATGTCTGCTAATTTACATTACTAAATCAATAATTTATTTAAAGATCATTTTAAACGTATATGCAAAACTATGAAGGGAAGTTATTTTATCAGAAGTTAGGTTATTAAGTTATTAGGTGTTCTGAATACAGCTTCAAACTAATTTTATTTCTAAATTAAAATAACGTAAAGATTAGGAGAAACGGAGTTAAACTTCCTAACAGAAAGCTTACTTCACAGTGTCCTCTGTTATTTTGCGTGTTATTGTTTAGGCTAATTGATAAAGACCAAAACAAAATAAAGTGCTTTAGTAATGGTTACTTTCATATTATTGCAATGCTAGAAATGGTAGCTGTTTGTTTAAAATGTAAAAAGGTTTAATTTATTTGTTTATTTATGTAGTTCCCCACTGGGCCCCTAAATCATCTTCACGCTCAGCGATACCCAGCAATTACAGGTTATATTTATTCCATCAGTCCCGCAATCATATTTTAAGCATGCACAACATATCAAGGCAACCCACCGCACTTAATAACCCTGGACAGTCAGGACGAATGCACATCAAGACTTGTCGGGGCAATTAAGCACTCTTGATGTCATCCTCGATGGTGAATTATCAAACCTCTGATAATTGTTATTAATTAATCATCTCATTCACTCAAGGTCTCTCATTTGCACAATAACTGTAAGGTAGACTCCAAATGCCCTTTCAGATGTCAGGTACACCTTATGTTTCTCTCAAACCATTAATATTTGTCGAACAGCTTTTATTTTAATGGTGAATAACAAAGTGCAAATGATGTGCAAGAGATTTTTCACACAAAATAAGTTTAGACACACCTACTGTTAAATATAAACATCACGTTTTAGATTACAAGTTGTCAATAAACAATACACAGTGAGTTGGAATTATGTAGTCACCAAAAAAGTTTAATACGAGATATAAATATGTTGTGTTTTCATTTTTTGGGGGGACTTTCATGTAATGAATTTCTATATTCTATCCACCCCATATAGCTACCCCTTACACAAAACTTTCTGCACTTTCAAAAATAAATAAATAAATATATATATATGTTTTCCTCACAAGGACCAAAAATGTCCATACAAGGCCAGGGTTTTGGATATTGGCATCCTTTGTCCCCATAATGTAGAATTTACCATGTCTCACACACAGACACACACACGTTTATTTTTGTCGCTTTGATCTATTTAATGCATCTTTGCTGTTTAAAATTATTTTTAATAAAAAATTCAATCAAAATGTGGACCCCAAACTTCTGAACGTGTATACAGTGTATTGCAATTTATACATTTACATACTTTTATTTTAATTATATTTTATTACATGTAATATTTTTGAACATTATATATAAAACATAGAACAAAAATTACATTTATGACTTTTAGATCAGAAGGTTCTTAGGAGGAGTTATACATACACATATTTGAAATCTGAAAATTATTTATATAATTTAAAAATTATATAATTATGTCATTATATTATATATTATAATATATTATATTATCTACACACACACTATACATTTAGTTAAAAGAGTAGTCAGGGTGTCCAACTTTTATTAAAGCTGAAATTATTCAGATATACTGGTTCATCTCAACTAAAATAGTAATGATATGTTTTGATCTTTTTCCAACTTTGAAATGCTTTTATAGCTGAGTTTGATAATTAAATAAAGATCAACTGGAAGCTGTGCTGAGGCCTAATAGACTTGTGAACAAATGAAAAGTAAAATCTCAACAAATGCAGCTCTGGGGTTTGAGAGCCTGGGAGGCCTGGCGGAGGCGCAGGCTTGTAGTACGAGCTCAACACGGAAACAATTTATCATGTGTGAGCGTCTGTCTGCTCTCAAGACAACAGCAATGTTCCAAATCTCACCCTCAGGCGGGACACAAATCCAGCAGAGGCATGTGGACCAGTTCTATCTCTCTCTTTTTTACACACACACGCACACACACACACACACACACACACACACACACACACACACACACACACACACACACACACACGGTTAACGTGCTATCAAGCACCTCTGATTCCTTACTATACATCCTACTGGGAATATGCAGTGAAAACACCTCCTTCTTTTTCAGGATTCAATAATTCAGTTCTTTCACTGGTAATTTTCCTTACATGGCAAATTAATGAACCATTCATGTTGGTTTTTCTCCTCCTAAATGCAGGACGGGAAAACCAAAATCTTACATTTGTCAGCCTCATTTCAGAAAGCAAACTCAAGCTTTTTTGTTCAATGTTGGGAAATGCAGTCATCATTTAGTCATCTTTAATTTAACCGTTTGTCCTCTGAGTGGCAAACTTCCTTAAAATGAGCCAAAGCAGGCAACGCCTACTGAAATGGAATGGAAAATGTGCAGTTTGTTTCGTACCGCTGTGTTTGGGATTGGGAAATGAAAGAAACACATAAGCAAACAAAGAGCTGGTGTGTGTTTCATGATGGAGTGTCTGCTGGCCATCACGCAGCTCGTCGAAATTAGGAGTGACACGTGTTACTGAAGGGCTCCCTGCTAAGGAACGCTGTTCTGTCGTGAGCTTTGAATCATTGCTCATTGTGCTGGGTTACATATCCTCTGATTAAGGGAAGCAGAGTGTGTGGAATCTCGCTCGTTTTTCCCAGAATACACAACCGTGAAGAGTATATATATACACGGCAGTGCGTCATTAAAACCTTAATAGAAGAATCATAGATTGTCCTGGAAGATGCTAATGATATTATATCAGAAAACATTTCCATAATGATCATCGTGTGTTTTTATTTGACATCAGATTCAGCACAAATAAAGACAATAACAGATCATCTCTTTAGTCCATGAGAACACTTTTTGTCCTCTCATCTTACAGGCTTCCGTCAGTTCTGACAGAACAGTGAACAGGATTGTTCAATTTTGCTTGAAATGGATTGAGTGACATGTAACATGATGCATCCTTGGTGATTTTTGTTTTGTATTTTAAATGCACGGGCCACTCTGTAGCCATGAGAACCGCAGTATGCAGTGTCTTTGTCCCTCATCCAAAATGCAGATGTCAAAAGAAAAAGAGAGCTATCTGTTGACGCACATCCATTCATCTCTGAGATGTGCATTTTCTGTTGTCAAAATCTCTAAAATATCATATCAAATGTTTTGACTGGGGAAGCACAGTTTATCAGTACCACAATGACAATATTTGTTTTAATGTATTGTTATCATTCAATACTGGATATTGGCCAATATTACAATTGTTAATATTTAATTGCCCATACTCCATTCCCATATTTCTAGATTTAGATAACCATTGCTGTCAACTAACACTCGCTGAAAATGAATATTTTAAAACACCAGTTGAATTTATAGTTGTCCATCCTGCCACTAAACATAAATGTGAATGTAAAAAATAAATATTCCTGTTAAAATAACACAATTTCAAATGCTTACCTTGTCCACAGACGTCTTCTTCACATTCGAAGCGCGTAATGGCCGTAATGGCGGATAGTATGACGCTGGCTGGCGCGAACAGGAAGTTGATGTGACGCCATGTGGTCACATGACATGAAAACGTTGGTTTAAAGTAAAAAAATACTTTTAAAGTAATTTTTTTCCCTTTTTTTAGGGGGGTTTGTTATTTGCTTTATGGCAAACTGAAAAAACAGGTTTAAACTAGAAACCAAGATTTATGATTTGTCCAAAGTATATACTCTTTAAATAAACAACACAGTAGTTTCACATTTTTCTAGTGCACAACAGATCAAAAGTGCACTTTTTTTCAAACATTTTAGCATATGTAGAATTGTGCTAGTAATATATACAAAACCACAATGTATCCTTTCACTACACAAAATAAGTGTTTCATATAAATGTTTAATTCACAGTAAATAAAGCTCGTACTATCAAACTTTTGATTTGAGCTCTTCTTGTTCAGTTTAATACATTTGTCTATTTAATCCTACTGATCTTAATGGTTAATCAATGCATGATTGTCATATTCATCACAACTTATTGCAGCACAATAGATATATAACATTTGATTCAATTACATAAGTTGGGTGATGTAATTGTATTTCCTAATGTGGCAACTGTAGCCTGTGTTCCTGTAGATCATTCAGAAACAAGGGGGATATCTTGCATTGTTTGCTATTGAATGAACTGAAAGAAGATCATACTGTTGTGTTTCGGTGATTAAACCAGATGCTCTCATTACATATTACAATAATCTTGTGTTTTAAACTATATGTGGATGGAAAATGAAACCATTACATCAGGTTTTGAAAGAATGACTGTATTACAAGTTTGATCAGTATGGATTTCTGTATTAAGAGTACTTGTGAAAATAGCTGAAAAACAAAACACAAAAACTATGTCAATTTACAGTTTTTCTCAGTCGCTTTGGTACATTTCTCAGATCACAATTGAATTTCTCAAAACTACGTGTTCAATTCTCACATCATTGTGTTACTTGTGCACATCAAAAAAGCAGTTTCTCATTTCTTTGAACAAGTTGCAAATGCTTTGGTGCATCCATGCAAATGATTATGTACAATTCTCTGCTGTTTCCTACATTATCAGTTGCTTATGTCATGTTGATCAAAATGTATTATATTGGGTCTCTGTTGAATAGTCTCTCCCCACACAACATTTAGGCACAAGCTCATAGCATAAGTCTTTATATGCAAAATGGTTGAACAAGTTATCATATGTCAAGCATGTTTCTATACTTTCTATATTTCCATTAGACTTTTTTCTAAATTTGCCCCAAATTGGTAAATTACTCCCAGGTGAATCTTGACTTTCTCTAACGAAGGTGCTTCTCATGAAACATCAACTAGCAGGTATATATATATATACAGCACCGCATGTAGAGTTTTTCCAATGTTCACATTTCTGAGCTATTCAGTGCTGTCTTTTTTTAATTTCTGTATCTCAATGACATGTTCTGTCAATAAAATACAGTACAAACAGTAAGAGTGTAATTTTTAATTTATTCCATTCTCTTGCAATAACACTCACACATACACTAAGATGTAACTTACAATTGACAATAATTATCATCAAAACTTTAGCCGTAGTTTCCATCAGAACTTCCCTCCAGAGTAAACTGTTATATTGACAACTTGACTAAACAATTTGACTGTCTTATCTGTACAAAATGACACAAGGACAATTATTTGACACAATTATTTTTATTATTATTACTTTTTTCAATTTTGGTGACCAGCAGAGTATTGTATATTGTACAGAATCTTAGTCCAATATGAAAATAATTATTGGCTTAATTGGCCAGAACATTCCAGAATATATATATATATATATATATCTGGAGAGCTGTTGGTTGCATTGGGGAAAAATCGGAAGCATGGGGCAATTTTTTATAACAGTAAAAAAAAAAGTTTTTTATAAAATTCATAATTTTTTATATTTTTTTATATATATATATATATATATATATATATATATATATATATATATATATATATATATATATATATATATATATATATATATATATATATAAAAAAATATAAAAAATTATGAATTTTATAAAAAACTTTTTTTTTTACTGTTATAAAAAATTGCCCCATGCTTCCGATTTTTCCCCAATGCAACCAACAGCTCTCCAGATTCCAGCCTGGCCTGTGTATCTAGATCTGTGGCCAGGTGGTATGTCCTCAGGAGAAGGAAAAGGAAAAGACTTAAAGATTTTCTGGTGTTCTTGTTTTGTTCAAAGACGAACGAGGCTGATAATTTCCCTCCCACAATGCCGTTGAACAGCTCCTATGATCAGCAGCTCTGAGAATGAGCAGGAATCTGAGGTTCGACTGGCTCCGCAGTGTTTGCGGGCTGCATCTGGATTCACTTAGGTGGAGGGGTACCCTTCGTCCTCTCAGGTTGCAGGTCTGAGTGTGGGCTCTTGTTTTTCGAAATGGCTAAAGCCTGCTTGCCTGGACCTTCTCAAACTGCCCGGCGCATCCGCCCGTCCCTCCAGAGGGGCAATTTCAGCCCATCCCATATGCCCCAAAGCATGTTTAGTGTAGTCTCTCATTTGAACTGAAAGATGTTAAACAGATTCATTCAGGAGCCGGACTCCATGAGGAGCGAGTAGGTTCAGCTGACTGGAGTGTACAGATGTGTAAGTGTAAATGGGGAAATGCATAAAAGCAATGAAATCTACAGTGAACAGCTTTATAACTTTGTAAACATTGCAGCAGGCTTTTCCTGGGTCAGGTTTAAGCTGGAAACAACAGTTGCTTACTGCTCATTTGTCCATTGTCGGAGCTCTTTATTGTTTTGCACATTGAATTGAACCAGACTTACTAAGTTAGCTGGTGGGATGTTGTTCAAACATGTTTATTTTTGTGTCTGTCAAGGCCCATAATGCTCATTCTGCTTTTGTCAGTGAGATTCTATGTTCCATCTGACTGCTTTCTGATTCATTTCGACATCTTTCCAGAGAAAGATAAAGGAGAAATTAGAGACCGGCTGAAAAACAGAATAAAAGAATGCAGTAACCATATGCTGACAAATATTTCATCAAGGACTTTTGCATTCTGTGCTTTTGGATGTGCACTTCAAATTAAATGTAAAATGTCTTGGTGAGCTAGTTTCTATAGGGTTTAAAAAAAAACAATTGAAATGGTTGTTAGCATTAAATGTGTTGCAATTTACTATTCAAAATATATTTACACTGGAACTGGAAAGAAACTGTTGTGAGTTGACAGCAACAGATAGATAGATAGATAGATAGATAGATAGATAGATAGATAGATAGATAGATAGATAGATAGATAGATAGATAGATAGATAGATAGATAGATAGATAGATAGATAGATAGATAGATAGATAGATAGATAGATAGATAGATAGATAGATAGATAGATAGATAGATAGATAAAACTCTTATTTTGGAGATAGATAGATAGATAGATAGATAGATAGATAGATAGATAGATAGATAGATAGATAGATAGATAGATAGATAGATAGATAGATAGATAGATAGATAGATAGATAGATAGATAGATAGATAGATAGATAGATAGATAGATAGATAGATAGATAGATAGATAGATAGATAGATAGATAGATAGATAGATAAAACTCTTATTTTGGAGATAGATAGATAGATAGATAGATAGATAGATAGATAGATAGATAGATAGATAGATAGATAGATAGATAGATAGATAGATAGATAGATAGATAGATAGATAGATAGATAGATAGATAGATAGATAGATAGATAGATAGATAGATAGATAGATAGATAGATAGATAGATAGATAAATATAAATTGTATATTATTAAAAGATATATAAGATGAAAGGAGGCAGACAGAAGTTAAATCATGTCAGTCATCCTCATCAGTGCTTCAACGACTGTAATTAAACTGTCAACATCTCAAATAGACACAACTTTGTGAACCACGTCTCCATGCCTGTGTTACTTAAAACAGAAGGTATTTAACCTTCCAGACCTCTGGAGTCCCCAGTCGCTGACCACTATTAGAGACACTCCAGTGGTAAAGAGCGACAAAGTGGTTCAATCATTTGTTTATAAGTAGTTCTATTTTTAAACCTCTTAGTTTAGACAACTGAAAATAGGCGGGGTTTGCCCCAAGATGTCCGCCTAGCCTTGCAGTCTTTTTCTTCAAAGAAGTGTTTGTCCCAGGAGAGGCAGAAGGTGACCCTGGCCAAGACATGTCAAAGGTCTTCTGGTTCAGCAACAAACCCCACCGGGGAGTCAAAGCACAGGGAAGATTTATGCATTATTTGGTATAGGACAAGGTTGTATTATTTACTTTGTAAATATAAAAAAAAAAAAAAAATTGTCCATCACTGGTTACCAAAACCGTGTGGTTACTGACATTCTTCAAAATGTACAAACAAATGGAAAGACATAAGGGTGATCAAATGACAACAGAATTGTAATTTATGCACAAACTATCTTCCTTTGTAATATAAAGCATGTTACCAGAAATGTGAACACACAATGCATCACTATATAAACCATTTTCGAGACATATTTCTGAATAAAAAATGGAGCAGGTGCCATGGATATTTGGGGGAAGAGTTTCCCCGTGAGGCCCATTTGAGTGACAGAGAAAGCCTGCTGTGAAAAATACTGTGGTTCCTACTGGTTCTCCAAGAACCCAGAAGCCACCAGAAAAACACTTTGAATTATTTTAAGCTCAAAACGCATTTTATTTCTGAAGACTATCCCCTGTCAGAGACCTTTTCCTCCTTTAAATTGTTTTTTTTTATACCAAGGAAAATGCTACATTTCCTCTTTGTCGGTGGTTGAATAAAAAAAAGCGTATGAAGCTAGAGAGAATGAGGAAGACTTTCAAGACAAAATTTTATTCAAATGTCAATGTTCTTTAGATTTTCGGCATGTCATTCAGCTCTTAATTCATTTATTTTACTTAAACTCGTAACTATAGCTTATTATATCTTTAATATTTAATGCCACTGTGATATAATCATTCTTTTAGATGACAGGACATCAGTTATTCTCCATTGCTGACTTTTCATTTCACCAGCGTCATCATGAGCACATCATGTCACAGGGTCTGAGACGACACGGATCATTCCTGTTATGCATTAACTTTTTAAGAAAGAATATGCTTTCATGCCAGACTTTCAGAAATACGTTCTGGTCCAGCTCAGGCAGTAAAACTTTAAAGTAAAGAGCTAACGTTAGACATTGCTCAGTGATGCATTGACTGTTGCATGAGGGTGAAGCTGAAGTCCATTTTTATATTTTTAATGCTTTTTTGATTAAATGATTACACTGATTTATGTATCAAAGCAAATGATGCTAACATATTCATCATTAACTCTCCTAATTGATTTCTTCTTACCAAAATGATATCACTTCCTGTAGGATGATGCCATGGCTTTTTGTTTATGTTAAAATAATTTAACAAGAAATCTGCTATTAATTTTATTTATTAAATATTACAAGACAATCAGGATTTCAATAGACATTGAGGGCACAGGAAAAAACGAGAGATTATATATTTTATGTGTCCCTGTTGCTCAAAAAGCAAAAGAAAAATGTTTTCACGACTTTCAAAAAGAGGGAAAAATATGGAGAGATTGAGAACACCAGTTAGCAAAGATAATATAATGGTAATATAATAATAAGTATAATTTTTCAAAAATGAAAATATAAAAAACTTTGCAGGCTTTACGATGCTGATGACCGTTAAAACACATCATCGAAAAGGGTCCATTATATAGTATTGACACTGTCTGTGAAGCTATCTGAATTTCATCACCAGGCCTTTTTTTTATAATGGTGCTTGATTTACAAACTCAACTTTTCACCATATAAGTATTATATATGGAACATTATATAATATTATTTTTGAGGCAGTGGACCATGAAATTCTGATCTCTCGTTTGGAGCGGTGGGTGGGCATCGAGGGCATGAAGTGCTCGATTGGTTCAGGTCTTACTTTGTGTCAGCTTTGGTGACTCTGAGTCCTCCTCTGCTCCTCTCTCTTAGGGTGGTCCCACAGGCCTCCTTCTCTTCTCTCTTTAATTACTCCCACTTGGTTCCATAATTTGGAAGCATGGTATGTCACGGACAATAGCTAGACTTATGTGCCTCTTAAAAAGAAGGACACTATTAGATCACTACTTGAGTGTCTTGATGACATAAAGGCCTGGGTGGCTCTTAATTTTTTAAGTTTTAATGCAAAAAAGACAGAAGTGATGGTTTTTGGTGGCACCACTGGGACGACTCCTGTTGATTTGGATGCCTTGGGGTTCAAATCAACTCTGAAAGTTCGGTCAGATCAGGGCAGTCGTTAAATCGAGCTTTTTTCAATCGAGGCAGCTGGCCAAAATAAAGCCATGTCTTCCGAGGCAACACTTTGTTACCGCTCGGCTGGATTACTGTAATGCACTGTATGTAGGGGTTAATGGGTCTTCTGACGTCTGTCTCCAGTTGGTACAAAACGCTGCAGCGTGTCTTTTAACTGGAACACATAAACACAAGCACAATTCCCCCATTTTAGTGTCACCCCATTAGCTTTTAGGATACACGTTAAAAATATTTTAAAAATCCCTAAATGGTCTTGACCCACCCTACATCTCTGAGCTGCTGTTATCCTTTTTATAATTTTTAACATGAGAAAATAATTAATCTAATACTGAGTTCTTATAGGCAATATTTATTTTCCCCTTAACTCAGAAAACAAATCCATTAGAAGGTTATTTCAAAGAAACATTGTGTTTTTGCCTTATTTTTCTCTCACAGTGCATCGTTTTACAGACTCTATTGTATGGAACAAGGTTTGGCTTATACCTAATCAATATTTAATTACAAACAAAGTCAAAGAGGAGTCATTCAAAATGATAGGATTTACCCAGTGAAACATTACTTTGTAAAATGTAAAGGGGATATTGATTTTAATTGCAGTTTTCGAAACAGTAGCCCTGATGTGTCCATTTGTAAGACAAAATTTGGCAAAATGTTTGTGACTTTACAAAGAACATTGACGGCCAATTTGTGTTGTTTTGGAAACATTTATTATTCAGTCTTTTGGAGAACTGTAATTAACCAAGATTAACCAAGACTCTTTAACTACAGACCTTCAGCAATTCTCCTCTGTTGATCTCTCCTCAGTCTCTGAGTCGGTTGACTTCTACAACAAGTCTCTGAGCAGCCTTCTAGATCTTCACGCACCTGTCATAACTAGAATGGTCACCTTCTCGCGCTCAGCACCCTGGTACACCAGCGAACTGCGGAAGATGAAGACGGTTGGGCGTGTACTTGAGAGGCGTCTCAAGCTCTCAGGACTCACTGTTCATAGGCAAGCCTATAGAGATCATCAGAAGGCCTACGCAAGGTGTTTAAGAGATGCTCAGTCACAGTTCTACTCTAGCATCATCAACAATAACCCTGGAAACTCCAAGAAGCTTTTCTCCACTATTAATCACATCCTCAAACCGCAAACTCACTCTTTTTCAGAAGCCACAGAAGAGAGGTGCAATAAGTTCATGACCTTTTTTAGGAACAAAGTAGACAACATCCACTTGCTCCTATCTAGCACCTCCGCTCTGCCTGTCCCGTCTGTTGATCCACAGCCAGGGACCTTCCAACATCTCTGCTGCTTCTCCATCATCACACAGCTCGAGGTTGAGGACATCATCAGAAAAATGAAACCATCCACCTGTGCACTGGATCCTTTTCCTACAGCCTTGGTAAAATCTAACCTCAGTGTCTTAAGTCCATTCATTACCAAGATTATTAATAATTCCCTCCAGGCTGGCCATGTTCCTTCATCTCTTAAAACTGCTATCATCAGACCACTTCTGAAAAAACCTACTTTAGACCCAGATGTTAATGACAACTACAGGCCCATCTCCAACCTCCCATACCTCTCTAAGGTGCTGGAAAAAGTTGTTGCTGCACAGCTTCAGGTCCATTTGGAGCATAACCATCTTTATGAGAAATTTCAGTCTGGTTTCCGCTCAGGACACAGCACAGAAACAGCTTTGGTCAGGGTCACAAACGATCTTTTGATGGCGGCAGATGCTGGTTCCCCATCCCTTCTCATCCTCCTGGACTTAACTGCAGCTTTCGATACAGTTGACCATAACATCCTCCTTCACCGTTTACATTCCACCATTGGTCTCTCTGACTCGGTCCACAACTGGTTTTCTTCTTATCTCACTGGGAGAACTGAATATGTTGCGTTAGGAGAAGCTACATCCCTGTCACACAATGTCACCTGCGGTGTCCCTCAAGGCTCTGTGCTCGGACCCACCCTGTTTATACTCTACATGCTCCCCCTTGGCCGTCTCATCAACCGGCATGGGATTTCTTTTCACTGCTATGCTGATGACACTCAACTTTACTTTAGGACAAGTTCATCTCCCTCTGCTGACCTCACACCTTCCACTTTGATCACTTGCCTGGATGAGATAAAGGCGTGGATGAAGCAAAACTTTCTGCAGCTAAACAGCTCCAAAACTGAAGCTATCCTAGTCGGCACTCCACTTCAGGTCCAGAAGTCCGTTATCACCAGCATTGCTTTCTCTGATCAGGTCATTCCTCTTTCCACTTCAGTCACGAATCTGGGGGTCAGAATGGAATCACAGCTTACTTTTGAAGCGCACATCAAACACCTGTGTAAGACCTCCTTCTTCCACCTCAGAAACATTGCCAAACTTCGTCCCATTCTATCGCTGGCTGATGCGGAGAAGCTTGTCCATGCCTTTATCTCCTCCAGGCTGGACTACTGCAATGCGCTCCTTATTGGCATCCCTAGCAAAAATCTCCAGAGGCTGCAGTGTATTCAGAACAGCGCTGCTAGGATCCTCATGAGGGTGCGCAAATACGACCATATCACCCCCATTCTAAAATCACTCCACTGGCTTCCTGTGTCGTTCAGGATCGAGTACAAGATCTCTCTCCTTACCCACCAGTGCATCCATGGTGATGCTCCCTCCTATCTCAAGGAACTCCTCACCACACAAACAGCCACTCGTAACCTCCGCTCTGTTTCGCTGTATCGCCTCAAAACTCCCACAGCCAATCTCCGTACTATGGGGGATCGGGCCTTCTGCTCTTCAGCCCCCAGTCTGTGGAATGCTCTCCCTGACCACCTGCGGACTCCACAGACTATAGATACTTTTAAGCGTGGTCTTAAAACCCACCTTTTTAGCAGAGCTTTTAATTGACTTTTAATTGACTTGCTACTTGTTTAATTTATTTTATTTTATTTTTCGGTTTTATTTATTTATTGTTGTTGATTGTTTTGTTTTTGTTTTTAAATTCTGTAGCACTTTGAGATTTTGTTTAATATAAAGTGCATTATAAATAAAATTTATTATTATTATTATTAACTGTAGAGACAAGCACACTCAGGTCTATATAATACATTTGATTCTTTTAAAGGGTTAGTTCACTCAAAAATGAAGATTATCCCATGATTTACTCACCCTCAAGTCATCATGACATTCTTCTTTCAGACGAGGCATGAAAGGCTGTTTCTATTTTGAAGTCCATAAAAGTACATCTATCCATCATATAACTGCTCCAAAACGGCCCTGGGGGTTAATAAAGGCGAGAGTTAGTGATTAAAGTTTGTAAAATTTTAAATATGGATATTTTTCCTACACAAATGTTTTGCTTCGCTTTTATGATGAATAGATGCACTTTTGGACTTCTAAACCAGAGGCGAACAGTAGTGAAGTATTTTTACTTTCTACTAGCCTATACATTTTTCAAGTATGTACTTTATCACTGTTTTTCTTTGGAAAACTTTTACTTCACTAAATTTTTTTTAAAACCTTAAATACTTAAATTAGCCTACTATATATATATATATATATATATATATATATATATATATATATATATATATATATATATATATATATATATATAACCTTCACTCAAGTAAAACTTTGAATTACTTTTAGTTGAGTAAAAATAAGAGAGTACTACATTTTAGGCTATTTAATTGTATTCAATATAAAACGTATTGCAGTAAAAAAAAAAAAATATATATATATATGATTTGAAATGCTGTAAAGTAAAAGTTTTCCTAAAAAGAACAATGATAAATTATATATACTTGAAAATTTTAATTATTTGCAAAGTAAAAATACGTTACTAGGCTACTGTCCACCTCTGTTCAAAACAAAGTCATTCACTGCCATTATAAAGCTTGAAAGAGCCAGGATATTTTTTAATATATACCTAATATTTAATTTTAACACAATGTATTTTTTTAAGTAATAAAAAAGTAATACAAAATTAAAAAGGGTCCACTATTTATTTTTTAAAACAATTCCTGTGAAAGGTTAGTGTAGAAATCACCCAGAATGACGTCCATATCTCCTCAAAACAAACCGTGAATTTGTTTAAAAAGTGTTTTATAATTAAAAACGAATATGATTAATATCCTTACAAAGTGTGAGACTGATGTTTTATCCACCATATGAAAATATATACGATAGGGACACTATTCACGACAGCCTACGACTGCACCTGTGAGCGTTTCATCCGCTTTCCTCCACGAGCAACAGCCTCTATCGTCCCGCACGTGATCTCCATGGAAACGTCATCAAGCTCTAGAAGTCTTCCTGTTGCTATAGTTGTGCGTTAGCTGAGCATGGCAGCAAAGGTAAGGCTATTCTCGCACAGAAACATCTTCGCTTTCTGCAGACGAAGGGAGCGCGGTGTTTGATCGCCAAGCATACCTATATGTCCAGAAAACATCATTGCAAATCAACTGATAACCTTCAGCGCACAGTAGCCGGTGTGACAGCTAGTTAGCCTGCTAATGTCCTGGGTGAATGTTAGCATCTGTCAATGACATTGAGACAGAAGAGCGCTTCAGTGAGCTCCGATGAAGGATCAAACCCCCGTAGATAGACTGTCCAGTGTCTGCTTGAGTGTTTGAATGGGTGTCATGGGGGTTAACGTATAGGATGCTTAACATGAGCTTGGGTTGCTTATGATGCTTTTATTAACAATAATACCAATGATCACCATTACTAGTAAAATATATCATTATTTATTATACATACAATACCGGTCAAAAGTTTGGATTAAATCATTACTATTTTGAATGTTTTTGAAAGAACACTCTTATTTATTTGATCAAAAATACAGAAAAAAACAGTAATATTGTGAAATAATTTTACAATTTGAAATAATGGTTTTCTATTTTAATATACTTTAAAGTATAATTTATTCCGGTGATGCAATCTTGAATTTTCAGCATCATTACTCCAGTCTTCAGTGTCACATGATCCTTCAGAAATCATTCCATTATGCTAATTTTTGCTGAATAAACGTATCAAAAAAAGAAAGAAAAAAAAGTTACTGACCAACTTTTGAACGGTAGTGTAAATTGTTACAAACAAAATCTAATTTAAAGTAGGTTTTTTTTTAAAAAAAAGTAGGTTATAAGAAATATAATGATTTCTGAAGGATCATGTGACACTGAAGACTGAAGTAATGGCGTATGGAAATTCATCTTTGTATCACAGAAATAAATTATATTTTAAAATATATTCAAATAGAAAACCATTATTTTAAATTGTAAAAATATTTTTACAATATTACTGTTTTTCAATATTACTGTTTTTTCTGTAGTATAAATATAGATCCATATGTAGATCACAGTGTGTTTATGTCTACAGGTATTGATAAAGAGGGCTGATCCAGCAGATCTCAAGTCCATTTTCTTGAAGGTTTGTCACCTTTTTTTGTCCCCTGAGAGTCTGGAAATGAAGGGATGGGAACATAGCCCAAGATCTAAGCACTGGTGTCAATGAGATAAACCTCTATCTGATGTAACCATTTAATAAATTTCTCATTACAGAAAGAAAACCTGAGGATTAATTTAAAAATGCGTCGAGCACTGTATGGAACTCATAGTAAGTTCACATGAATATATGTAGCAGAGTTCCTTAAAAGCACAAGAAAAACTTTGCATGAATAACGTATTTTAAAGGGGTCATGAACTGCATTGTTTTTTTGTTTTATAATGTTTCCTGGGGTGCACTTATAACGTTAGTGTGATTTTTACATCATAAATAAAAGAAATAAAAGGCATTTTCCCTACCCTTTTAGACTTTTGATTTTAGACTCTTGATTTGAACGCTCTGTTTAAAGGGGCGGGTCTGCTGTGAGACTTCAGTGTAAACGCCCACTGCTGTGATTGGCTAACACCTTTGCATATGAAACAGCTAGTATTAAAAACTCTCAAAAACTTTTAGCATTTTTTTTTACTATTACACCTCTTGGTTATCATGAAACTAATCATGAAAAGTGTTGATTATAGCATTATATTTAAATCGTGGCATGAAAGCTTGCAGTGATGAGCATGTAGCCGATCACAGACTTGTTGAGTCTCGTAATTGCAACTCGATTTCTGCACACTAACTAATGCCTTCATCATAACTAACAGTGCAAACACAATGTAAATAAGAGATTTGTTGATTATAACGTGAGTTTTGCTGTGAGTCCAGATCTCTGTCACTGATAAACTCACACTGTTTGATTAACCGCTCCAGCGTTTGTAAAGGGAGCATTCTTTAATCGCTTACATTATATAATTTAATCACAGTTTAAATAACAGGTTATTTCCCTCCTACTAAGATAAGCAACGTGAAGTTGACCGTTTAGGCACTGGGTTGATTTGCTGGCACATAGACTGGTCACAGATCAAGCATTAGAAGCAACATTTACTTACATGTTGTCTTATGTTTGCAAAGCCTGCGCCAAAATTGCGACTGATTTACAGATTTACTGATTATTATAAATAAATCATGCTCAACTCAAGACATTCACATTGTTGAAAATAAATAACCACATTTCTATCATTAGGATCCTTTAGAAGGTAATGTTATTTTTATTTCCTGTATTTCTCTTCTCTCCTCATCATCTCACTAACACGCCAGTGGGCGTGGCCAAAGCTGCAGTGATGAAGTAGGCGTTGATCTTCTGCAGAGGCCGTCTTTCACCCATCTATCATGGATAGGCCCATTGCACAATGACTCGTTCTCTGAGCTTGGTTAAAGGTAGGGTAGGTAAGAATTGGTTAAAAAACTTTTTTTCCAAATTTGTTTAAACTTTTTTTATTTATCAATACATGATTAAAATGTGAGTACTCTGAAAAAGAAAATATA
The DNA here is from genome assembly GCF_024679245.1 of Pseudorasbora parva. Lineage (NCBI taxonomy): Eukaryota > Metazoa > Chordata > Actinopteri > Cypriniformes > Gobionidae > Pseudorasbora > Pseudorasbora parva. Next base: position 5,757,499 of record NC_090190.1, read on the forward strand.
AAAATTGAGTGTCTGTAGACCTCTCACGACTGTTTTAAAGACAGCTCATTATTTCCATTCACTCCACCTTCTCCCTTCTGGGCTCAGCTGGAAGACGCATTATTTACCTGAGACGAGTGGAGAAGAAGGAGTGGAGTGCATGTAGTCACATCATGTCAGAATCACATGTAATAAAAAAAAATCTAACTTTATAAGTATGAATATAAACAAATAAGATGTCTTTTAGTACTCACTATCAAGCTAGAATACCGATACTGGTAAAGTTTAAAATACATTTTTGTTTGATTTGGTAACGAGCTAGTTGTATTTATAAGGCAAAGCTAAAAACGGGTAGCATTGATACATGTTTTACCAATAACAGTTATACTGTTATGAAGATGAATTTCGTGTAAGATTCATAACATATACTGTGTTTTGCATGTAAGAGTTTCCATGATGAAAGCATTGTTGACTAGTAGTAGCTAAAGCTAACTTAGTATTAAAAAAAGTTCCTAAAGCATATTGAGTATTTATCAACTAATGGCTTGCTAAGTGTGTAACATTATAACTTTGTGCTAAGTAATGTCATGTTAGGTATATTAGGCAGCTAAATGTGCTAGTGATACATAAACCAAAAAATGTATAATCAAAATGAAAGATTACCTGTCCAGCAGAAATACAGCCATCAAGGAGTCGTTTTTCAGACACTTGAGGTCCCTCAGTTCTCGCCATCGTTGGAAAGCCACGCCGATATTTACTCGCTTTTGATTTCATTGTTTATCCAAAGTCTTTTTGTGCATTGCCTTTTCTTGTACTTTCTTCCTTTTTTTCCCCATTGTTTGCCTTCGCTGACTGCAAACCCCGGCACTGTGAATTTTGAATGCTTTTGCTCTTCTTAGATCCTGTAGCAAGAGCGGTGGTAGTCATGGTAGCGAGAGAGAGTGACAGTCGCTCGAGCCAATCACTTGTTTCGTCCTGAACAAAAACAATGAGCGGCGTTTATTGCAGATTAAAACTCAATTTTTATACTCTCCTTTTCAAAGTACTTAAATTTTAATTATGTATTAACATATAAAGAAAGTTAAAAAAAATGGACAAAAGTGTTTTAGATCATTCTTACCTACCTTACCTTAAAATAAAAGCTGTTTTTGGACGAATAAGGATGTTTTCAGTTAGGATATTCTTGTAGTACGATGACCTCTTATGCCAAAGGCTCAAGGAAATTTCTCAGTTCATGACCCCTTTAAGTAACATCCTAAATTACTTGAACAGCAAATGATCAAACAACTAACACATTCTTTATTAATATTCCTTTTAATAATCAGCCTTTCTCTTGCCTACTGGTTTTAAAGGGATCCCATGGTGTTGAGACTTGTATGGCTTAATATAACATAAACAATGTGTCTTACTGAAATATGTAGTAGAAAACCCATGAAAGATCTACTTTATTTAAAAAATCGATTTTATATTTGGACCATGGGCGGAGCCATTTTGTTTGCGTTCTAGGTTGATGACGTAGAATGGTTGCACTCCTCAATCAGCTGGCGTTACCCGTAGCTATTTTTACCACAACGCAACTCGAAAATTGTTTCAGAGTTAAACAAAACCAATGAATTGCTTTGTAATTGTACTTAAAACACACTCAAACATACATGTGCACACAAACTCACCTACACAAGTCACAAACAGATCGGCGGGCACACACACCTGAGAGACTGCTCTGTCTCAATCGAGATGTTGGGCTGCTCAGTCTCCACGACAGGGGCTGAATCCGAAATCGACCCCCTATACCCTGAAATAGGGCATTATTTGAAGGGACGGCAATTTGTACTGTTGTCCTAGACCATAGTGGACATGTTCAAGTGCAGTCATTCAGTCTCACGTTGCACCGCAATAACGAGTGTACAGCCGATTTAGAAACAGCTGTCCGACTTCACGCACTCGTTTCATTCACTCCTTCAAGTTGTATTAGTGAACAAAAGTAGGGAATGTTATTTGTGTCTTAAAAAGGAAAGTTTAAAGATTGAGGTTAATTCACTGAGCTTGTGCTCAAACTTTAATGCACAAACCAATCCCATGCATCATCACCAAAACATCCTGCCTCTCTTCCTCACGTTACCCTATCACATCGTCCTACCTAGATATTTCCCTCTGCTGGATACATTAGGCATTACAGTTAATCTACTGCATATCAACAGTCTATGATATCAACACAGGGAATAGTGATTGAGGGTTATGTGTGCGCGCACGCAGTGCGTGTGTGTCCGCGCCGATCTGTTTGGGTGTGTGTGAGTCTGTGAGAGAGAGATGTTGTGTGCACATGTATGTTTGAGTGTGTTTTAAGTACAATTACAAAGAAATTCATTGGTTTTGTTTAACTCTGAAACAATTTTCGAGTTGCGTTGTGGTAAAAATAGCTACGGGTAACGCCAGCAGATTGAGGATTGCAACCATTCTACGTCATCAACCTAGAACGCAAACAAGATGGCGCTGCCCATGGTCCAAATATAAAATCGTTTTTTAAAATAACGTAGATCTTTCATGGGTTTTCTCTACTACATAATTCAGTAAGAGACATCATTTATGTTATATTAAGCCATACAAGTCTCAACACCATGGGATCCCTTTAAGAATGGACGATTTCAAAATGCTGTTTTTGTTCATGTCGTCTTCAACTGTGAAGATAATTTTTCTTTGATTATTCTGTCTTGGGTTTGTAATACTAAATATTTTTATGATTGCTATATTGATCTATGTGATATGTGATTTTAACTGGCCACACTACATTATACAAGGCACTGTATTAAGTGACAAATTCAATGACTACTCTGAGTTTGCTGGTTTATTGTAAAAAATGCATCAATTAGATATTAAATGTTAATCAGATTGCCGGTATTTTGTGAACAACGTGATTTTTATGCACAATATCTTTCTGCACTGCAGTGGCCTGAGCATTATATATACTGCATAATATTAGCCCAGTTTTCTTTCCCTTCAAAGTATGCAAGTGTTGAGAAGAATGGAGAGCACTACATGTCCCCCGAGGACTTCGTGTCCAAGTTCCTCCATGCACAAACAGACATAAGGCTGTCCAAGGAGGCCACCGTTCTACTGGCAGGTGTTCTGGACCAGACCAAAGATGGGTCAGTATTTATTTCTGTTGCTGCTGTTAAAAGTTTGTGTTTCGACTTTAAACCTTTAGCAGGATTTAGTTTGAAAACAAATCAAAATGTGCTGCCAAACAAAAATGCCCCCTAAATAATAGTAAAAAAAATAACAATGACCAACACAGCGTGAATTTGTGTTATTCATTAATAATTCACGACTTGTTTAAATTACAGTTTATAGTTCATTTGATTCATAAACAAAGCGTTTGCTGCGAAATGGATGTGGATTATGCGACGGTATCTTCCGCTTTTAATCCTGCATTAGGATGAAGGGTCAGACATCTTAACACACCACACTTTGTTCAGGTGCTGCTCCTTTCAGGCAGCACGGCTCAACCCCTTTTCGCATTAATATGTATGCTTTTAATGATACATAATGATGGCCAATGATACGCAAGCGTAAGTCCAAAAAGATTGTGCGTTACCAGGGCAACCAGCCGGGCCGCGTGCATGTGGTCATGCGGCACGCATTATTAGGGCTGCCATAGACCGAGAGAGGTACACACGCACTGTAATTGCCTGTGCCATTCAGCTCTCGTGCTTTGTGCGACTTTGAGGATGGATAAATTGCTGCATCTCAGCTATTAACGGATAACTATTAGGGAATCATGGCTTGAGTCCTCTTTCAGAACATGATTTTTTTTATTTATTTGCTAGGCTTTGAGGAAAAAAATAGGGTGATTGTTTGATTTAATGAAGATTATGGAAATGTAAGCGTGCTTTTCGGTTTATCTTTGGATTTATATTTTTTTATATCATTCACACAATGAATGTAGGTTACTGAGCTAGTTAAATAAAGATCTGTATGCATATATATATACAGATTTCTGAGGTTTGGTCGTAGTGGCGGCTGTGGTCAGGACTTTTATGCCGTCAGGATTGTGGAATGCTGCAAATCAAGAAACGTTCATTTTGAGGCCTTTCTCCCCAGAATTGCGATGACAAAATTCTAACTGCAGTTCATATTTTTGTACAAATGAAGCTTGCTATAATATTGAAATGTATTCAAAATCATAAAGAGAGCTAAAAGCTCTGTTTGTGTAGGTGCCGATGTTTATTTCTGAACACAAAGTGTTTTACAACCGAGGTAGGTTTTCATCTGATTGAGATGATTCACAGGTTATCTCTGTTTCATGAGATGGATACAAACAGCATGATGCATTTTCTACCTCCTCCTGAGCTGGAATAAATCAAGTGATATGGTGACATCCATCAGGCACTGAATCACTTCTCCTTTATTCACTCAGCCCTGTTTGAGCGGCATCCTGCCAACGGTTCTGAATCAGTCATTCAACACATGTAGACTTCCCTGCTGATTCAAAGATCTGCCAGACATTCTCTCCTTCTCTGCCTCTATCTTTTCTCCCCTCTCCATTTTTGATGGAAAAACTCCTCAAGTGTGAACCTCTGTAGCCTCTTGGGGGTTAAAACTTTGTAAAGAGCGCATGCTGAGAAAATGGCAGTCCGTGCCCATGTGGTTTCAGGCTGGTCTGAGGTATGCACTCACAGAAAGCTAAACCAGCCCGCGTCCCTCCGCGTCTACGCTTGTCAGTGACAATGACAGGGCCAGAGCTTATTGAAGGTGCTCTCTCTTCACCTGTCATGGATAAAAGCTACAACGCTAAACCACTGAAATAATAAGTCTGTAAATAGTGTTTCTGCTAAGGACAGTGTTTACCAGCACCTTTCGGTTTTAGAAACAACACAATTTAACGGTGCGTGGCACCCGCTGGGAGATAAAAGGAAATGCTTTGTACAAATGCTTACCTGTATTAATGAGCATAAAACATTGAAAATGAATAGCAGCATAATATCGCCATTGTTTTACAATATATATAAACATGCACACATATATTATGTAAACAAACACTTTTATGTTCGATGCGATTAATCGATTTGACAGCACTAGTTTCTACCATTTGTTCCTAAGTTTTGGTGATTGTAACATCAAGAATTCATAGTTGTTCCATATTGCACTGTTCAAAAGTTTTTTGTCGTTACGATAAAAAATAAAATAAAAAATCATGTTCACTAAGACGGCACAAAAATACAATAAAATAAAAAACAATAATATTGTGAAATATTATTTCAATTTAAAACAAATGTTTTCTATATTAATATATTTAAAATATATATTAATATTAATATATTTACGTAATTTATTTCTGTGATACAAAGCTGAATTTTCAGCGATCCGAGTTGGTGCTCGGAAAGCATTTCCCATTATTATCAATGTTGAAAAGCAGTAGTGCTGCTTAGTATTTTTGGAAACCATGATGCAGTATTTTAGGGTTCTTTGATGAATAGAAAGTTTAAAAAAACTATAAATCTTTTGTGACATTATAGCCTAAATATCTTAATTGTCAATTTAATGCGCCCCACACTTTTAAATTGTGATTTACTAAGTTTTATTTTTATTTGTGTTTAGAAAAACAAAGTTCCACATGAGTTGTCCATATTATTAAATTGTTTATGTCATATTTGAGAAACAGAAAACTTTTTGCATTCCTCATGTTACACTTCTGGTTTTGTGCCATTTTAGTTGATGGTTGGAAAATGTTCTTCGTTGGGCTTATTATTTGGGCTTCGGTATAGTTTGTTTTACATGGCTACAGCATCTTAGTGTGTTTGTGTAGCAGCGTAATTGTTCTCTAGTAGTCAAGGAACTGCTAATCAACCATCATAAGCCTCACGTCTGGCATGGCACTGGGGAAACTACATGCACAACTCCTTTTTGTGTATGTTGATTGGAGGGTATTTAATGCAGATACACTCCAAAATCAATTAGCGACCATCAAGCTGATCTAAAATGAAAGCGATACCATCTGGTTATTAGAAGTCCCTCTTTGCCTTGCAGTGGTTTCCAGTGTCAGAGATGTGTTTTAATGCTGCCTTCACGTTCTATCAGAAATTTCCTACTTCCCACTTCTGAAGTTGTGTGATTATGAGCTTGTTGCATTCAAGTGCTTTGTTGTCGGAAAGTACAGGAATCATGGAGGACACCAGGTTTATTCTTACCTATTTATTGGGAAAATATCTGTATCTATAGCGTGGCGAATGTTCTATAGCTATATTGATATATATTAAATTGTCAAAGGTTTTGGGACGCCTGCCTTTACATGCACATGAACTTTAATGACATGGGTTAAGGTCATGACTCTGTTCAGGCCAGTCAATTTCCTCCACACCAAACTCGCTCAGCCATGTCTTTATGGACCTTGCTTTGTGCACCGGTGCGCAGTCACGTTGAAACAGGAAGGGGTCATCCCCAAGCTGTTCCCACAAAGTTGGGGGAATGAAATTGTCCAAAATGTCTTGGTATGCTGAAGCATTAAGAGTTACTTTCACTGGAACTAAGGGGCCAAGCCCAACCCCTGAAAACAACCCCACACCACAAACCTCCCCTCCACCAAACTTTACACTTGGGTTAATGCAGCCAGGCAAGTATCGCTCTCCTGGCAACCGGACTCGTCAAACCCAGACTCGTCCATCAGATTGCCAGACAGAGAATCGTGATTGGTCACTCCAGAGAACACATCTCCACTCCACTGAGTCCAGTTGCATTGCACTTGATGATGTTAGGCTTAGATGAGCTGCTTGGCCATGGAGACCCATTCCATGAAGCTCTCTACACTGTATTTGAGGTCATTTGAACCTGTCTGTCTCTATTGCTATTGACTCTGTAGAAAGTTGGTGACTTCTGCGTACTGTGCACCTCAGCATTCGCTGACCCCGATCTGTGATTTTACGTGGCCTACCACTGTGGCTGTTGTTTGCAATTGCTTCCACTTTGTTTTTATACCACTAACAGTTGACTAATGTGTGTAATGGATTAAGGGTATAATAGTTACATAAATAATATGTAAATCATACAAAATTGGATTTCTAAAAGCCAGATTATAATGTCATTAAAAATAATTTGCTATTTTGAGTAGAAACAGGGGGAGAAGAAACATTGCACCAGACATGTGTCACTTTGCTCACAAATGATTGGTTAAATTTTGGTTTGAGATCTCTTACCTGGAACATAACCGGCCCCGGAGCAGGTTAGCCGTGGACTCATGGAGCAGAAGTTACTATGGGGATGAACACTGCTAAATGCCAAACCACTTTCATGCTGCCTAAAACCTAGGGTTGGCACAAACTGAACTGAAACATACCTTACCAGCCACTAGAACTGGCTACATGGTATAGGCCCCTTGGTGTTCTCATGAGTCCTGTTCTTTCCACTTGAATGCGTTGAGCTCGTCGTAATCACGACTTTAGAAGTGGGAAGTAGGACATTTCTGATAGCACGTGAAGGCAGCATAATCACTTGCTGAGTTTTGGTAGAGTTTTCTTTTTGTAAAAGCATCAGCATCTGTATCATTTCTCCTGGCTTTTTGTTTTTAATCACCGACGCCTGGGCCCAGCGGATCGCCTTTGCAGCTCTCCACCCACTCTGAAACAGCAGGCTCCTGTTCTCCTACTGTCAGCTTAGTTAATAAAACAATTACTCTTGACTCCACAATGTGGCTGATTTGGCATGCTGGAAGCGCACAAATTCTCAGTTCCTTTGAATTTCATCAGTAACAAAATTAATTAGAGTGGCCACGAAAATGTAATCATTGCTCCCTGGAAATTGAAATAAATTAGAGATGCATGCATTGGGACTGCTCGTTAGCAGTGACCTCGAGTAATTGCTGTATCCATTTGTGAAATTCATAATGGAGTTGAGGCAACTTTGAACTGCGCTTAAATAAAGACTAGATTGCATGGTCCCCAGGGTTTCCTATGAATGCTGAAATTGCTTATTTGATGAGGTAGATACGTGTGTGTGTGTGTGTGTGTGTGTGTGTGTGTGTGTGTGTGTGTGTGTGTGTGTGCATGTTTATGTGTTGTTTTCTGATGTTCAAAAAATGTCATGCTCTCCATTATGATTCAAACTTTCAGTCATTTGCAGAAGTAGTGCTGTTAGTGTTCCCCTTTAATGATATCAAATTTTTAATCTTTCTGCTGGTTTACTTGATTATTTGCAGAACAATAGCACCCGTTAATCCTCACTGTAAAGTGATCACACATATAGGAACTAATGAAATAATCTTAAAATGGTGCTAAATATATGAAGGCTTCTCGGAATGTGCACCGGCAGTCAAAAGTTAGAGCACACCTAATCATTTTACACTTTTTAAAATATCAAAATGAATATTTTGGTTTTGCAATAGAAATTGTGCCTCAGTATAGATTTCTTTATATTTATGTAATTATTTAAGTTAATATATTTTAGCTATATGTATAATATTTATATATGATTTATTTAAAGCTTTTTTAAGTATAAACCTGTGCATCAAAACACCATGACAATTATTGTGTCTCCTTTTGACTGGTAGTGTGTGTGTGTGTACCAGTAATTCCTGATCATTTCCTTACTGTACTGCTGCAGGACTTGTTGGTTGGTTCTCTTGTAATCACATTATTTACTGAGTTCCCAACCATCCTGTGGGTCTTATATGAACTGGTCCCATTTTCAGTAAGGTAATGACATTTGACAGTCAAATTGGAAGCACTTCAATCAAGATTGGGATCATTGAATAGCCTGTTATGTCAAATTGTTTTGTCATTCACTTAATCTCTGGGCCTAGAATTGAAGCTGGACTGTGTGTTTAGATGTTTTGTACATCATAATTTTAGGCTGATAATTACAGTTGAACAAATCACTCAAGTGTCAAGTGTTCACAATGAAAATATGTGCTACCTTTTTTTGTTTGGCGACGAGAAGCAGTAATCAGCGAGTGATACCCTCTCATCATTCAATAATGTAATGCCAGGCTGGTGGAGTGAAGTGTCCACAATATATAGGCTGTAAGTCTGTTTGTCTCCATCAGGTTGATCTCCTTCCAGGAGTTTCTGGCTTTTGAGTCGGTGCTGTGTGCTCCGGATGCTCTCTTCATGGTCGCCTTCCAGCTCTTCAACAAGACTGGAAATGGCATGGCTACTTTTGGTAAGTGTGCAATGCTCTTTATAAAACAGAGTTCGGGCTCGAAATTGTGCGGTTGAACGTTGATAAACGTTCATCTGTGTCTGCGTGCATTCGGTAAAAATGGGCCTAGCTGCCGTGTTGCTTGGCAACGTCAAACTGCCTACGTCAAACTATATTACATGGCAGAAAAGCTGCTTAATCTGTCAATTATTATTACTATATATAAACGCTTTTTGAATATTGGTGTCCTTTATTAAGACACTCAAAAGCGTTGTTACAGTGAATTTACCACATTTAAACGTTTTTCTGTAAGAACACACGTTTTTGTTTTGTGTTGTGTTTTTCACATTTAAATGATAAAATAATTGCACTTTATTTTACAGTATGTGTACTTACATGTACATTGTTTTATTTTGTTCCATTCAGTTTTTTTCCAATTTGTTTTTGTTTAGTTTAGTTCTATTTTTTTTAGTTCTGTTGTTTGGTTTTGTTTTTGTTCAGTTTTTTTATGTTTTGTTTTGTTTTGTTTCATTCTGTTTTTTTGTGTTTTGTTATTTGTTTTGTTCTTTTTTGTTTTGTTTTTCACATTTAAATGATACAATTCTCACTTTATTTTACAGTATGTGTACTTACATGTACATTGTTTTCTTTTTTTTTCGTTCAGTTTTTTCCACAATTTTTTTTGTTTAGTTTGGCTTTGTTGTGTTTTTAGTTTTGTTTCATTCAGTTTTTTGTTTCATTCTGATTTTTTTGTTCAGTTTAGTTGAGTTTGTTTTTGTTCGGTGTTGTTTCATTGAGTTTTTTGTTTTTTGTTTTGTTTTGTTTTGTTTTGTTTGTTTGTGTTTTGTTTTGTTTCATTCAGTTTTTTGTTTTTGTTTTGTTTTGTTTTGTTTTGTTTGTTTGTGTTTTGTTTTGTTTCATTCAGTTTTTTGTTTTGTTTTGTTTTTTTGTGTTTTGTTTTGTTTTAATTCAGTTTTTTGTTTTTGTTTTGTTTTGTTTTGTTTTGTTTTGTTTGTTTGTGTTTTGTTTTGTTTCATTCAGTTTTTTGTTTTGTTTTGTTTTTTTGTGTTTTGTTTTGTTTCATTCAGTTTTTTGTTTTGTTTCTGTTCTTTTTGTGTTTAGTTTTTCTGGTTTGTTTTGTTTTTCAAATTTAAATGATAAAAGTCGCACATTATTTTAAAGTATGTGTACTTATATGTACATTGTTTTCTTTTGTTTCATTCTGTTTTTTTGTTTTGTTCTGTTCAGTCTTTTTGTTCACTTCAGTTTAGTTTAGTTTAGTTTGTTTTTGTTCTTTTTGGTTTTCTTCGGTTTTGGTTCATTCAGTTTTTAACTTTTTTTGTTTTGTTTTTCACATTAAATGATAGAAAGGGCTGAACTTTATTTTACAGTATGTGTACTTACATGTGCATTATTTCTTTCTGTTTTTTGCTTTGTTTGTTTTTTGTTTTTGCACTTTTAAATGATAAAAAGGGCTGCACTTTTTATTTTACAGTACTTGTACTTATAGTTCACGTACCTAAGAAAATATGGGTAATATAAGGTAACTACAGGGCAGAACACCTTTGCTGATATTGAGGTGAGATACGGGTAGAGTTAGGGTCAGGTGTGGTGGTGTGGGTCAGTTTAAGGGTAGGGTTAGGTGTAAGGGAAGTGCCAACTGTGTAATTACAAATGTAACTACAGAAGTAATTACATGCAGGTCATTTTGAAAATGTAAGTACAATGTAAAAACATGTATATACACAATATCAAATTAATAATTACAATGTTAGTACATAGTAGTTAAGTCCACCTAATATAAAGTGGGTCCAAAGTTTTTAGTTTAAGATTTTAGGCACCTCAGTTTCAGCGAGAACAGCCATTTTGTTTTGCACATTTAAATAATAAAAAGGGTGACATTTTAGAGTTTTGTTAAATTTAAGGTTGTAATGTGAAAAATGTGACTGCATAATCAATTAGGTTACCATATATTAGGTTATCTCCAAAGCAACTTAATATTCAGTCACCAACCTCAAAACAAAGGGCTAATGTTAAGTAGTCTAATCTGAAAGCTTGCTTAGACAGACAGATTCCTGTCACTTAGCAAAGTACTGCAGGATCAGTGAAGGTAAAACTCTTAATCCGGTTTATTCAGCCACTGTCAGAGATCTTAAAAATGCAGATCGATTTCAAACATACATCAGTATAATCTTCCGCTGTACATTGATTGCGGTTATTTGATTCCAGACAAGACTAAGAACAAAGGATGTTAATACACAAATAGTATGGGCATAGTATTGCATTTGCAGTTACATTCATGTTGCAAATGAACTTGGCACAAGAAGAATGCATGTGTGTGTCTCATGCGTTACATTTCCCTAATTGACTTAAATAGTCTAATTTGCCTTTTGTAGGCGAGACCTGTCAGATCAGCTCATTTCAAATGCACTACCCAAAGAGCCTAGGCGGAGAGAAAGAGACTTTCATCAACCTGTTTTAGTCAATAGGAAATAAGATCAGATAATGCATGCACATATGCATATTTCATATTCATATGACTCGGTTATGTTTCAGTGCTGTTCAAAGGTTTCTTGTTGCTCATGCCGTCAGTATTATGTCTAGGTTGAGCTGTAATGAGAATGCAGGCAGTATTTGTCTCATACACCTGTTTTTCAACTGCTGCAATCACCTCAAAGTAAATAGCAAATAACTTCTGACTAAGATTATGGTCATGTCAAAATCACTTTATTGTGATGCACTACAGAGGGTAGGAAAATGAAATGCTGCTCTGTGTTAAAGTGAACTGGAGACTCCCGTTTATAACCCTCTTAATGTCATTAAAAGCATTAAAGGTCTCTTGCTGTTACATTAAACAGTCTTTTTTCACCATTTAATAAACCCTGTCATTGCAAATCACATTATGAAGGGTTATTTTTTAAGGGTTTGGAAAATTGAGGTTTTAATTAATGCATGACTAGCATTTTTTTTCATCCTCCCCCCTTCAACTTCAATTAGGTGAATTAGAGGTAATAAACTTGCAGGCTGCCATGCAACTCCGAAGTGATATAATGAAAGAAGGACTGAGAAGTGTTGACAGGTTCATAAACACTGATAAAATAAAGGTCTGGAGTAGCTCCACAGTGGAACTCTGTTGTAATACTATAAAAAGCATCTGCTAAATGACTGCTTACTGTATATAACTCGCCATAAATGGGGCAAGGCCTGTTGGATTTTTTTTTTTTTTGTTGGTCTAATTTAATAAAAATGTTTCATTTCTAATGCTGTCAAATCGATTACTTGCATGTAACATAAATGTTTGTGTGCGTGTGTGTGCGTGTGTACATTATATATATACGACGCACGCACGCACCCACGCACGCACACACACACATTATATATATTAACTAATTTTATTTTAGTCGCGATTAATCACGATTAATCAATTTGACAGCACTATTTACTATTTTATCATCTGCATGAGTGAACAGTTTAACAAATTAACATGAATACCACAACGTTAGGATTTTTGATTTAATGAACGCCATAACCTGATGATCATATTTATAAATATAATTTGAGAGGATCTAAAGAGTAAGATCACATCTAGAAAGTAACATTGTAAATGTACACTTTTTGTTTTGTTTTTAAAGATTTTCGCATTTGAATTAACCGTAAAATTCCATAGAAATGAATAATCCTTACATATTTTAATTTAATATATTAAGGATTGTTTCATTATTCAGTTAAAATATGTAAGGGTTATTCAATTTGATGTAATTACATTTTTTTTTGTGTACTTATTTTCTACAAATAGTGCAGAATCTTAAATATTTTATAAACACTTTTTATATGATACATTACATAATGTTTATTTTTATATTTTGTCACAATGCTTTATAATTGCTTATTTACATGTTTAAATGAACAAAACCAATCAGTTTGATACGTTTTGTCTCTAAATAAGCCTTACTTTTTTGGATGCGTTTTGCTGGTGCAATAATAGAAATCGAACAATGCGTCATTTTTGTAACTCAATCCTCAACAATGACATTTCTAACGCCAGGCTTATCTCTGATTTCAGACGATGTGAAACAGGTTTTCGGTCAGACCACTATTCACCAGCACATCCCCTTTAACTGGAACTCAGAATTTGTTCAGCTTCACTTTGGCGCCGAGAGGAAGAAGCACCTTAACTACGGGGAGTTCACTCAGTTTCTGCTGGTGGGTATGACTGCTGTCTTATTTCTCTCTCTTCTGTCCACCTTTCCCCCACGCTCACTTTCATACCATCCCCATCACGTACTGCCGCAGAGCTCAGATCGATGTGATGTCTTGTTTGGTGTATTTTGTGCCCGGTCTCGCCTAGATTGACACAGATTTGGGCACGGGTTCCCGCAGCACAACGAGGCATATTGACCTAGTTAGTCATTAATGAAACACTGGAGTTATATTCCTACGCCAGCATTTGTTTCTCATTAGGTGACGTAACCTCAGTGCAGCCTAGCGATTCCCCTAAAACAGGTAAAGTTTTTCTCCTACAAGAAGAATAGCAGTATTCCTTTTGTATTTGTGGTGTGCTAGAAATTTTCCAATATAGCGTCTAGACCTGAGAGCGGGCAGAGGGGGTGTGAGGGGTCGGCCGTGCCAAGTTTGCATCTACGCTCAGTATATCTGAATGAGCTTTTTATATTAAACTTAACTTGGACCAGATGGGTTTTGGGGAAACTACGAGAAAACACGCCGATATTGTGTTTGTGGCCAAGACGGGATTAATTTTGTTTTTGGAACTCGAAAACGATGAAAAAACACATTTCCTGTTTCATTTATTTCATTTTCTTTGAATTGGCAACTTTTGTATGGTCATTTGGAGTGATTTTAAAATCCGGTGTTAGATTTTATCCACTCCAAAATTGATCCAGTATCATGCAGTTCTGTAAAAAAAAACAGCAGCTTCACAGATGAGAGAATTTAGTCTCAATGAAACCCACAAATTTTCAAATCATTTTCCTTTCCTTTATAAACGTTGCGTCAGTATGACCACCTGCAAATATGACATGTCGGAAATCTGGCTCTTCCGTCAGAAATGGTATTACGGTCTCAGCCAAAGGTCTAACATCTTGCAGTTTCTTTAACCTGAACATTGATGATGAGATCTTTAAGACTTCTCAGATATTTTTAAGCAGCCGTTTGGCTGTGTAAATGTGCTTTTAATGCCAGCGCTTCAATTGAAATAATTGACCCAAACAGAGGTGGCTCATCAAATGTTTTTATTTGAATCCAAAGACGATTAAAGGCACAATAAATGCCATGATGGTTTCAATATTGGCTTTCGGAGGTTCTGTTCTTCTCCTTCCCAAATAAAAACCATGCTGCTGAAACACTCACAGTTGCAGTAATTTAAGGTTTTAAGAGACTAACTGTAAACTGTAAGGTTCAGAGCCACAATTATTATGCAATTCCACATGCTTGTGGCTGGAGCAGCACAATGCAAGACAGAAAAAAAATCTGCAGCCAGATATTATTTACCTCTGCCTCTGCTCTTGTTTTATTTACAGTGCTACTGGCATTTCCTCCTCATTTAAAACATTGTTTGTGAAAGGCAAGGCACATGAGTGTGCATAAGATGTGTTTTTCGAAATAAACCCCTTTTTGTTTTTCCAGCGTCTGATTTGCAAATATTCAAATAAGTATATTGATGTGAAAAATAGGTTAATAATAGAGAAATTACCCGTAACAATCAGTAACAGGATTGTTGCTGTGTTTTTATGAGGACAGTGACATTTCTGTAATATCAGAAATAGGTTAGCATGGAGTCTGACATTCAAAGATTTGACATTTTCTGTAATAGTGTTTTTTGCGCAGGCGTTTTTTCTATACGAAGACGCGTCCATATTCGCGCAGCAGACCTATATTTCCAGTATTTTGGACCGGCTGCTCAATTATGCGGGGAGAGAGAAAAACAACTGTCTTTAAAAGCCTGAGCTGTGTAAGACAGTCACTCTCATCTCTTGATGTGATAGATACTGCAACCGCTCCAGATGAGTTGCACGATTGACAAAAAGAGTTTCCTCTGTGTCAGATGTCTCAAAGCTAAATAAACTAATACATAAACTACTAAAATGTAGAACCTGATACTGTTTTTTATTAGTGCTGTCAAGCGATTAATCGCATCCAAAATAAAAGTTTGCGTTTGCATAAAATATGTACTGTGTGTAATTATTTATATATAAATACACATGCATGCATGTATATGTTTAATATTTTTTTTATATTTATGTATGCAGTTTATGTATAATTTAAATATATAATAATTTATTTTGGATATTTTTGTGTTTATGTTGTAACACAAATACTGTATGTTCATATTTAACTTTTTTTATTGGTTGTGGTTCAAAATAATAATAAAAAGAACGAAAGAATATATATATATATATATATATATATATATATATATATATATATATATATATATATATATATATATATATATATATATATATATATATATACAGGCAAATATTTCTAAAAAAAAAAAAAAACATACCCCCCCATAAATATGTATTTTTTTGTAAATAATGTGTTGATACCAAAAAACACCGGTCTTTTTATTCTAAATAATATTGCAAATAAAATGATTCATTAGTATTTATGATTTTAAATATAATATTATAATTAATACACATTTTTATTATATTTTGAACTAAGCATGTTGCATTTTGATTCAGGTCTTTATATTTAATAACTGGTATATACATTTTTTTAATATCATCTGAAGCTGATTTTACCTTTTAAAGAAATGATTTACGTGTTCATAAATGCCAGTTGTACAGCACACATCTCACTTTATATTATAAAATCACATGCATGTAATATATCTATATCTTTTTTTTTTTTTTAAACAACCAGCATGCAGATACAGACTGACATTCACTGTGTTGCAGGAGATGCAGCTTGAACACGCCAGGCAGGCTTTTGCACAGAGAGACAAGGCCAGGACGGGCGCCATCACGGCTCTGGACTTCAGGGACATCATGGTGACCATCAGACCCCACATGCTCACTCCATTTGTGGAGGAATGCTTAGTTGCAGTGAGTTTAGTCTTCATTTTCAGCGAGTGTTGTACTGCATGACAGTTTTGGGATAGGCTTTTTTGTTCTTCGTCACGTAAATCACCGGGAGATATTTGTTTGCAAGGTGTGTGTGTGTGTGTGTGTGTGTGTGTGAGCAGTCTGTTTTATACACACTCCGTGGAGTCTGTCATTTTCTCCACGGTTTGTGCCTCATAAACCTTGGGATTCAGGGAGATGTTTGTAAACACACAATTTCAAGGCCATTAGAAATAAATTAAAGACAATACGCTCGTCAGACCCAGTCTATACACTCAATCCTCTAATTTAGATGCCTTGCAAAACAAGACAGGAGGTATAAACATTTTATCACATCTACATAAAGGTTTATACTTTTTTTGTGGCCAGGTTTATGCAGGGATTTTACAAATGACATCTTGGTTAAGGAAACTTCAGAGCAGGTCTGATTTTTGTGGCTTCAGGTAGACGTCACCATTTCTGCAAAGCACACAGCGCCATCTAGTGAGAGACAATCTGCTCTCGCTTTCCTTTCCCAAACCCTCTCGGGCCTGAAGACAACTATGCAAGCGATCTTTCAGCTAAACTGCACTTCAGAAAGTCTCTAAAGTCATCAAATACATTTGAAAAATGTTGAATTTCATAACTTCTTAATATTTTAGCTGGTTACTTCCTAGTTTTCTTTTTCCTCCCTCCGTTTTCTTTTATCACCAGAGTGGCGAAGGGAGCTTTTACACCGAGCGTTCTGTCAGATGCTATTTAAAGGTTTACCTCATGTTAGTTTTCCACTTTATATGTCCCTCTTCTCATAAAACAGCTTAATTAAAAATGGCCCTCAAGCTTGAATCCCTCTGAAATTACCAGTGTGGCTCTCTGTGAAACACATGTATTTATTTAGCGCTCTGTGGGGTGGAAGTGCTAAAGATGTCGCCGCACTGTAGCTTGATTAATGTTTGGTACTCCATAGAAATCTTAGCTATTTATCACCTCTGTCCCTCATAAAAGGGTGTCTTCGTGCAAATGTCTGTGTGTGCGTCTGCCAATTTTGCAGGCAGCCGGTGGCAGTACGTCACATCAGGTCAGCTTTTCCTACTTTAATGGCTTCAACTCTCTGCTAAACAACATGGAGCTCATTAGGAAGATCTACACCACCCTGGCAGGCAACCGCAGAGATGTGGAAGTTACTAAAGGTTAGTGTTTTTCTTTTCTTTTTTTAAAATCTTGTTTTGTTTTGACTTGTCCTTCCTTCCCTGATTAGACTGACTGGCGCTGCGTCCGAATATTCATACTTCCATACTCTATAGTATGTGAAAAACAGGTTACGCTTTTTTACGGTGACGTAGTTAAATTGTTCTTACTCAAATAAGTACTGACTAATATTAATTAACTACTTGTACTTACTATAGATTTATGTTAGGGCTTGTTTAGGGTTAGTTACTTGTAATTATGCATAATTTACTATTATTACTACACTCTAAAAAATGCTGGGTTAAAAACAACCCAAGTTGGGTTGAAAATGCACCAACCCAACAATTGGGTTGTTTTAACCCAATGGTTGAGTTGTTCTTACCCAGCAATTGGGTTGTCTTAAGCAACATTTAACCCAACCACTGGGTTAAAACAACTCAACCATTGGGTTAAAACAACTCAATTGTTGGGTCGGTGCATTTTCAACCCAACTTGGGTTGTTTTTAACCCAGCATTTTTTAGAGTGTATAGTAAGTAGATGCAGTTACATGTAAGTACGTCATATTAAAATAAAGTGTCACTGAAAAACTATATGAGCTGAGTAGTATGCCCGAAATCATAATATTCATAAAACGAAAAGTACTCTGGAGAGGAATTGTGAATGACAGGGGAGCAACGCAACTGACGCCGTGGGGCACATGACGATGACAACATGGCGGATGTGGTACGTCCAAATTTCATTCACATGACACACATACATACTATACTTTTTTAATGGTCGTGAAGTAAGTTTCAAATCAAACCTACTATACAGTATGCGATTTCGTACGCAGCATGGATATGCCACGAAAAACACAATGTTGCTCATATTGCATTGCTGGAGATATACCTGTTCGCTTGTCATGTATATGTGTATTATTCATGTAATGCAGTATAAATTAATATATAATTATAGTATTTAAATAGTACATCTTGCTCAGATTCGTTCGATTTTGAAACAATTTTTTTTCTGTTTACAGTTTTCCTATAAATGTTATCATGCAGTTTAAAAATTGTCATTTTAATATAAATATATATCATTAAAGGTCAAAAATTGTCCAGATACAGTTTTACAGGTCCATTTACAACCCTATAAATTGTCCCTAGGATGTAATGCTCTGTTTTTGCCTTATTTGGAAGAGTCATGAATATTAATGTTAAACTCTGATCTGATTGGCTGTTTCACTGGCTCATTGACAGCTAACACATCTACCATCCGTCATGGCAATGAATTTACAATGATAGCTTCTCAACTTTAAATCACGAACTGAACTGGGTAGTGTGTAAATATGTTGTTTACAGTAATGTTACAGTTTGACAGTACAGAACTCATTTAAAAGAAGATTTATTTAGCCAAAAGTAATGTATAAGCCACTCAAAATAGTCAGTGTCATGTTTACTACTCACCCGCTGCAAAATAATCATACTTCAGTTCTCAAAAATGTATATTTATTTAACAAATTGACTAGAAGCCTTGTCAAATGACTATCATTTCAACTTAGATTTTGAAGAAGGTGACGTTAGTTACAAGGATCGAGTTGTAACAGTAGTAGTAAACGTAGTTCGCTTCTGAGTTATGTGTTAATGATGAAATATAGGCTAATTTAAGTTTCAATCCGTCAACAGGGATCGACACACGCATCTACTGTTGTATTTTTATGACAACACTGGCAGGAAATAATACCTTTGCCATTTGACAAACTGTTATGTGTGCTACTGGAGTTTCCAATACTAGCATCTTGCGTTAGATCTAGACAACACAGGGGAAATTATCGTAATGTTGTCTTACTAAGAAACTTTCAATTTAATCAGAAATGGGTTTGACAGTCTGGAAGTGGATAAAATCACTGCCTACTGCTTGCAGGAATACGGTTGGAGTCGGCCCTTTCTTCAGTTTTAGACGCTGAGCGAATCCTGCTATATTGCCCTAGGTTAGAAAAACTCTCCGTGGTGAAATCGGCCGAGCAAATGAACAACTTTGAATCAAATTGTTGCGGTATCCGATTGTAAATAAACATCAACCATGACTGTTGGCATTGTTTATCTGTGGGAAGGCTATGAAAAGTCCTCACGTCCCCTGCACAGCCTGGAACATGACATTTGTTTCCATGATCTGCCGTTTTGGCTCTCCTCGCGTGACGCTTGTTTATCTGCTGAACTCCCGACGGCTGCGCATCCGCCTGACAATGAACATGGGCTGACATGCAAATGTTGGGGGCGTACATATTAATGATCCCAGCGATAGCGTCACGTCTGGCGTTATGTTGAAAATAGCCTGTTTTGCCGTGGTGTTTTTCACAAACAAAATTTACAAATGAAGGAGGATGCAATGGTGTTTGAGACTCACTGTATGTGATGGCCATGTACTGAACTCTTTATTCAACTCTGGCAAGGTTAATACATTTTTCATTCTAGGGCACCTTTAAGATACATTTCCTACTATTATAATGTATGCTAAACACAGTTGTGCTACTTAATATTTTTGTGGAAACTATTTTTTCCATGTCAATAGAATTTTGAAATAACATTTATAATAAGTAGAATCTTTTTCTGATATTTATTAATTTCATAATCTTAAAAAAAAAAAAAAAAAAAAATTCTTTTTTAAATCTTACTTACCACAAACTTTTGTATGGCAGTGTATCATTATTTCAATAAATAAATAAATAAGCAGCTAAAACAGTTTTCAAGATTGATAATAATAAGAAATGATCTTAGAATGATTTCCAAAGGATCACATGAAATTGAAGACTGGAGTAATAATGCTGAAAATTCAGCTTTGACGTCATAGGAATATGAATATATTACATTTAAAATATATTACGCCAAAAACCAGTTAATTTAAATTGTAATAATATTTCACAGTATTACGGTTTTTACTATATTTTTGATCCAATAAGTGCAGCCTTGGTGAAATCAAGATACTACTTTCAAAAACATAATGTTTCGTAACTTTTGACCGGTAAGGTGTATATACGTCAACTTTAACTCATCAAAAGACGATAAATATCTTAGAAAACCTGTCAGTAGCCCACCAAGGAGAGCATTTTTTTTTAAACAAAGCCTCCAAAACCTTAAAAAACCTTTGGTCTGTGTCTCCCTGGCCAACTGCTGACCTGTGAAACAGCCCTCATAGTCTGGCTGCAATGGAGCTGTGCGTCTTGGACACACACTCTTGCTGTACACACCCAGCCTGCGATGCTATCAGCCCTGTGGAGACCGGGGCCAGGGGTGGAGAGGCTACATTTACCGCTGCTGTTCCCACAGAGGCTGTAGGCCGCCATCGGGCTCCGCTGGGACCTGTGCGTGCGAATTTCCATGTCTACTTCTCTTGTTGACCCTCAGCTGATTGGTTCCGTATGTTTTGAGCGCTACGCCGAAGCATAGTTTCGTCATTGCAACAGCTATTGCTCGCCACCTGGGGAAAATAGGGAACACATCACCTCGCATAAAGGCCGCGGAATAAAACAGCTTGCAAATGTATAAAAGCATTCTTTTTTTGCCCATTCTAAAGCATTATTTCATCACAGTTATTCCATCGCTACCGATCACGAATATGTGATTTCTTTACCTTTCCACTCCGATGCTTGAAAGGCCAACTTTTTGTAGAATCAAATATGATTTTTGGCACGCCCAATGCTCTTGGCGGCATGTTCCTCACACTTATCGGTAGCTTGTGTTTGTTTTTGGAGGGCGCTGAAGAGACCGATGCCCTGCGTGATCTTTGATTGGAGCGTTCTTCACACTTCACAGCGTGTTTAAGGCCGGGGTAAGCTGAGCTGGGCTAGATTCAATAGGGCTCTGTGTTAGAACACTTGCTGCCTTTTTCAGACTAGTCACTCTATACCAGTGCAGTGGGAATCCCTCTGTTAACCGGCCTGTGTTCATTCTGCTCATTACCACTCTACACTTAACCTGCACAACCAACTGATATCCAATACATTACCGGACTCAGTGATTTACTTAATATTTGAATGAATTGTAATCATGTTGAGATGTGTCTATGTCAAGTCAAGTCAAGTCAAGTCACCTTTATTTAAATTATTCTTTTTACAATGCAGTTTTATTGTGTCAGTGCAGTCCAATCATTAATATTGCTGAATATTAAGTGTCCCCAACTAAGCAAGCCAAAGGGGACAGTGGCAAGGAATCCCCCCCAAAAAAAGACAAAAGAAAAAAGCTCCGTCGGGGTGCCAGTTCTCCGTTCAAACACGGTGTGCTTGATTCCAGGCTGCATCGCGAGTCAGATTGCGGTTTGGTCATTCATGTAAAAATATGTAAAAGTAATAGTTTATTAATAGAACTGCGATCAGTACAATGACCTTGTAAAACTTTAATTCAAGTGGCTTTTATTTTAATGAATATGCCTGCAAGGCGAATGTGATCAAAAAGGTTTGAAAATGATCATGAAGAGCCCTTGCACACGGCTGTTAGTGAGGGGACTGGGGAGCACGGCCACTTTTGAGGAAGTCATTTTACTGTTTATAATCTAAGTGGCATTCGTTCATTTTCATGTAATTCATCTGACGTTTAATTTAAACCATCAATTGTGCACCCAATGACTTGGGACTATTAACATATTTATGTTGCAAACAGAGATATATTGAATTAAAGACAAAAACCGGCAATATTTGATGTGAAAGAATCATTTTAACAGCTATAAATGTGAATTTTTTCTCCTGCGTTTCCAAGGTAATGTTCTAATTGACAATAAAGTGACAATATCTCTTGATATAGGGTGTACGTGACAGTGCCATCCTGCTCTCTTCAGAGTGTTTACTTCAAGTGCCCTTCTGAGGGAGCAGGACATAGCGATGCTCACTTTCAAACATAATTCACCCTCTTCATACATCCACTAAAAATGACCTCACTAGCGTTTGGCTAAAGGTAATTGCAAAAACGACGGAGAAAAGGTTTTGCATCATTTGTTTGCAGATTCCGCTTGATTTAATATTATTATTTAGTAAAATGTTTTATATTATATGTGGGCAAATATAGTACCATTCAAAAGTTTGGGGTGAAATTATTTTTTTGTCAAGAAATCAATTATTCAGCATGGATGGATTAATTAATCAAAACTAAAGATGACATTGCATGTACATGCAGTATATAATCAGCATATTAAAATGATTTTCAAAGGATTATGTTGCACTGAAAACTGGAGTAATGATGCTGAAAATACTTAATCAATTATATATTTTATAAAATATAGAAACAAATAGAAAACTGTTATTTTAAATTATAATAATATTTCAGAATATTACCTAATAAGTGCAGCCTCGGTGGGCATTAGAGACTTGTTTAAAAATGTTACCGCCCCCAAACCTTTGAGCGGTAGTGTATCTTTTGGAACCACTGTATATCTTTGTGAAACAGACTTATTGCTAATAATTAATTCATACAAATCTCTTTCTGTTTTCCAGAGGAGTTCATCATTGCTGCCCAAAGGTTTGGCCAGGTGACACCTATGGAAGTGGACATCCTGTTCCAGCTGGCTGACCTGTCTGAGCCAAGAGGGTGAGTCACCATGGCGACAGGGCCCTGCTGAATCATCGTCTGAGAGCCTCTCCCCATCAAGAGGAGGGTTCGAGTCTCAGCCATAACATACTTCAGCTCAGCCTCTGTGCTTCAGAGCCCTCTAGCCACTCTCGCCTTCTAAAAACGGCATTGTTTGACTTCTGTAATTATATGTGAAAAGTTTTCTGGTCTCTCTATTCTGAGTCTTGTTCTGGCAATTGCATAGTCGATGATACATGACTCTTCCTATTATTGTACAGCAGGAGGTTTTGAACACGGTCCAGCTTGTTCTAGCTTTCCTGCAGCATGTAGCGAGCACACATGTTTCCACACTACTGTAACTGCTGCATTTCTTACCAGGACTGTAATGAGCTTGGAAGTATATTTACTAAATATCTGCTCTGAGCCATGGAGCGGTGTAATCATGGTGAGCTAAACCCATCTTGAAAACCAAAAATATCACATGAACATATTTGAAGAGTCAGATACCCTGACCTATGAACTGGCGTATGGCTCTACTGGGTGGGTCTTAAAGTATCTGAGGAGTAAACGCCGGTGATCTGGAATTGCTTGTTGGACATTATTATTTCTTTGCAATGTGATACTGTAATTGCCCAACTCATTTTGAGTTAAGATTGTGAGGTTTTTACTTGTGAGGGCACACTACCTACCACTCTTCCTCAAGATGTTGTGCTCTAAAAAAAGTAGAAAAACGTTGGAATCTGTTGGTGTCAAGTCCAGTCTCCTTTATTTATATAGTGCTTTATACAATACAGATTGTTTCAAAGCAGCTTTACAGTGTTGACAGGAAAATGATGCATTTCAGCTGAAGTCAGTTCAGTGTTGATTCGGTTCTGTTGTAAAGATCAGCTCAGTTAAGTTCTCATACACCAGTGTCAGATCAACAATATTGCTGAATATTACGTTTAGCTGTTTTATTATGTCTGCCTGTGTTTTTTCTGTCTACAGGCGTGTTGGCTTAGTTGACATTGAGATGATTGCACCTCTGGAGGAGGGAGCTCTTCCTTACAACCTTGCTGAGATTCAAAGACAGGTAAGTGTACCGAAATGTAGTCTTGTCTTAAAGAGGACACATTATGTTTTTTTACATTTTCAACTTGTCAGTGTGTTGCTGTTTAAGCATGAAAAATGTTGCAAAGTTATAAAGCACAAAGTCCCTCCAAAGGGAGTTATTCGCTCTATCTGTGTCACTGTTTATAAGCTCCCTGAAAAGAGCTTTCTAAAACTTTTTTTTTAGCATACGCTAAATAAAGGGTTGAGTTAGTTAGTAGTGTCTTGATGTAACGGAGGCCAGCTAGTAGTCACTGTGCAGGTAAACCTCACTCCTCTGACTTCAAGAGATGCTCTAGTGACTGACGCTAGAGGTTGCAGCCTTTAGCCTCCTTAGAATGTCAACTCTCATGCTGGCGGACCCGGGTTCGAGTCCGGCTTGTAGCAGGCGGTTCGAACAGGAAGAGTTACATTGACCCTTGTGGTTATTCTAAGGACAGGACATTTCTAGCCTGACATTGGATAATGCTCCATTGGGCTGGGCATTGATTGGTTATGTGGTGTGTTTTAACCGAACCAGAAAAGAGAATGCCTCTGCACTCAATTGGATAGACCTACAACCAATCAGAGCAACGGAGTAAGTGACGTGTGTTGAGCGACGCATAGTTGTCAACAGAACTCAACCGCACTCACGCTGGAAGAAGTAGAAGAAGATGACGAGTGTAAATTATCTTTGTCGGTGTTGTAAAAAGAATTTAAGGATACACGGAATACCAACACAATCATTTTTGAGAGAAATAGTAAAGGTGAAGTTCTCTGTTTAGTAAGTTAATTCAACCCAAGTGCTCTTTGGTGGCGTGGATGATTACGTTACTGTTGATTATCTGTCCATCATCGAATAAAGCCCGCCCTGACAATTTAATCGGTCCGATCAGCTCTGGTTCCAGCATAGTTGCTCCACAACGGGTTGTGGTTCCCATACGACGACGTAACTTGCTGCTTGACTTCCATCTTTCCCAAAACCACTTTGTCGCAAATTTGCTGTTCAACCGCATTGGTTAATGATATAAATGAATCTGCTGATAAAATGAATGCCAGATTTTTTGCTATAAATGACAGACATGGCATCTGAGGACTAATTCTCATTTTGCTTTATTTCCAGATTCAATCATAGGCTCGTTATTATGTACTAAAGCACGTACACACATGCGCACACTTCAAAAACGGTGCTTTAAATCTCTTCACAAACTAAAAGAAATAAATGAAATATTCCACATAAAAGACATAGATTGTGCTGAATGTCAGCTTGCTTATTTTGCTCAAGATAAGGATTTATTAAGTCCACATGCCCTGAAAACAAGAAACTCTGCTTCTAACCACAGGCCAAGGGCTGTCGTTCAGACCACACAACTTTGGGAAGCTGTTTGCGAATGTTCGCTGGAACTATGGTTTCGTTGAACTATGCTGATAATGACAATACTTGCAAACATAGTTGGCTAACAATGTGTTTTTGAAAACCTATTCTAGTAAATGTAACTTTTTATCAATTGAATGGGTCCTTGCTGAATCTTTTGAGCCGTATATAAATAAATGAATGAATAAATAATGACAAAAAAATGCATAAAAGATCATTAAAAACACTTCATGCATGTACACTTGCCCTTATTCTCTGAGAATGATATTCTTGAGAGACATGACAGAATTTCCGATAAGTAAGTGTAGTGGCGTTTACGGTGCATTCTGGGGATGTTTGTGCACTTGAGCGATTTTGACACTGACTCTCTGGTTAGCAGGCTTGCAACTAAAATAAGGAGCGGATTGTTAAATGTTTCTATTATTCTATCATTGTAGAAATATGATTCATACCCATCTATATCCTATCAAAACATTTTGACAAGTTATAGTTATCTAAATGTGATATGAATGTTATTGGCTCACATTATTTTGTTTTTTACATGGCTGCTTTTATGGTTGATAAAGAGAGAGTTTGAGAACTTGTGTTTATAAATTCATGCTTCTGATAAACGCATCCTTTCCAGCCCCTCTGGAATTTTTCATCCACTACTGCTGAGCTTGAGCCTTCACTTTGACCAGAGCAGTGAAAGAAGAGAATATCTGAATCTGTCATCGGCACACAGATCACACATATAAAAAGCTGTAAATGAAACGCAAGCCCAGCAGTCGAGGGAACTTATCAACGTCTGATGGCGAGATGAGGGGAAATGAAAACAGACAGAAAGGCTTGAATACTCTACAGGGAAAAGAAAGAGAGTGTGTCTGTGCCTAGATATTCCCTCTTTATTTTATCAGAAGTTCTGCCTCCAAACACATTGAGGGCTGAGTTATTCCTTTGCGCAGGGCCGTACGAAGCGGGGGCCCGGGACAGAGACGCCAGTCCCACCACAATGAGCCGCTTTGGGCTGTGGTCTGGCCTTATGGGCTGCTGGCCAGCTCTCCCTCACCACCTCCCCCCCAAACACAGTTTATCCCACACCCTTAACCCCTCAGTGAGCCTGAGAGGGAGGAGGGGGGCACAATGGCGGTCCGGGCAGTTACCTCGAGGTTCCTGACAGGTGGTCCTGGGTAGGCAGGGCGACTGTATCTCCGGCTGGGAATGCAGCATGGGATGCTTGGATGGTTCTGGCTGGCCTTATTTCTTGTGCTCTCTCTAACTGTGGGGCTACCGCCATGGCTGGACCCGCTTGACTGTGGTTTCTGCCCGTCTCAACTAACACCATGCAAAAAAAAAAAAGCATGAGTAGTGAATGTGACGTACATAATTCGCCCTTGTTGTTATATACTGCTGAGTATTAATGCAGTACTTTATCCTTAATTACTGTTCAGGGATTGTGGTACCTTTAAGATGTTCTGATGCGTGTTGACGTATCACGGGTTAACACACACTTGAGGAAGTGTTGTTATGATTTTGTTTTGGTTATTAAAGGAGACACTCATGTGCTCAACGTGAGTTGCCGTCGCTTGTTCTTCACAGCAATTTCCACACATTTCTCATTAACAAAAGAGGTTGGATCAAACTAAATGAAGTGTTTTAGTATTTTGTAAAATCCTAACAGTTAATAATTAAACTAACAGGAAGCTGAATGAAATTCAGAAGTTCAGCAACCTGTTCGTTCTTCTATTTTCCTCGTTCATTTTAGAATATTTATAAATTCATCAAAACGGTAAAATAACAAATGGAAGTAATAATTACATTTTAAGTAGCCATTACTCCAGTTTTTGATACATTCTAATTATTGTATGTTTTTCGTGCTCAAGAAACATTTATTTTTATTATCAATGTTGAAAACATTGTGATTATATTATATTATATTATATTATATTATATTATATTATATTATATTATATTATATTATATTATATTATATTATATTATATTAAAATATAATTGCCAACTTTTGCAAAGTATTATTTATAAGTTCCTATTCTATTCAATTTGATTCAATTCTACATTAAAATTTGCTGGAAAAAGGCACTCTTTGATTTTCATAACTTCTATGTGATGTGATGTGATGTGATGTGATGTGATGTGATGTGATGTGATGTGATGTGATGTGATGTGATGTGATGTGATGTGATGTGATGTGATGTGATGTGATGTGATGTGATGTGATGTGATGTGATGTGATGTATGATATGAACAGTGCCTTGCGAAAATATTCGGCCCCCTTGAACTTTTCAATCTTTTGCCACATTTCAGGCTTCAAACATAATGATATGAAACTATCATTTTTTGTGAAGAATCAACAACAAGTGGGACACAATCATGAAGTGGAATGAAATGTATTGGATATTTCAAACTTTTTTAACAAATCAAAAACTAAAAAAATTGGGCGTGCAAAATTATTCGGCCCCCTTAAGTTAATACTTTGTAGCGCCACCTTTTGCTGCGATTACAGCTGTAAGTCGCTTGGGGTGTGTCTCTATCAGTATTGCACATCAAGAGACTGAAATGTTTGCCCATTCCTCCTTGCAGAACAGCTCGAGCTCAGTGAGGTTGGATGGAGAGCGTTTGTGAACAGCAGTTTTCAGCTCTTTCCACAGATTCTCGATTGGATTCAGGTCTGGACTTTGACTTGGCCATCCTATCACCTGGATATGTTTATTTTTGAACCATTCCATTGTAGATTTTGCTTTATGTTTTGGATCATTGTCTTGTTGGAAGACAAATCTCCGTCCCAGTCTCAGGTCTTTTGCAGATTCCATCAGGTTTTCTTCCAGAATGGTCCTGTATTTGGCTCCATCCATCTTCCCATCAATTTTAACCATCTTCCCTGTCCCTGCTGAAGAAAAGCAGGCCCACACCATGATGCTGCCACCACCATGTTTGACAGTGGGGATGGTGTGTTCAGGGTGATGAGCTGTGTGGCTTTTACGCCAAACATAACGTTTTGCATTGTTGCCAAAAAGTTAAATTTTGGTTTCATCTGACCAGAGCACCTTCTTCCTCATGTTTGGTGTGTCTCCCAGGTGGCTTGTGGCAAACTTTAAACAACACTTTTTTCTTCTTGCCACTCTTCCAGAAAGGCCAGATTTGTGCAGTATACGACTGATTGTTGTCTCCCACCTCAGCTGTAGATCTCTGCAGTTCATCCAGAGTGATCATGGACCTCTTGGCTGCATCTCTGATCAGTCTTCTCCTTGTATGAGCTGAAAGTTTAGAGGGACGGACAGGTTTTGGTAGATTTGCAGTGGTCTGATACTCCTTCCATTTCAATATTATCGCTTGCACAGTGCTCCTTGGGATGTTTAAAGCTTGGGAAATCTTTTTGTATCCAAATTCGGCTTTAAACTTCTCCACAACAGTATCTCGGACCTGCCTGGTGTGTTCCTTGTTCTTCATGATGCTCTCTGTGCTTTAAACGGACCTCTGAGACTATCACAGTGCAGGTGCATTTATACAGAGACTTAATTACACACAGGTGGATTCTATTTATCATCATTAGTCATTTAGGTCAACATTGGATCATTCAGAGATCCTCACTGAACTTCTGGAGAGAGTTTGCTGCACTGAAAGTAAAGGGGCCGAATAATTTTGCACTCCCAATTTTTCAGTTTTTGATTTGTTAAAAAAGTTTGAAATGTCCAATAAATTGCATTCATTCCACTTCATGATTGTGTCCCACTTGTTGTTGATTCTTCACAAACAATTACAGTTTCATATCATCATGTTTGAAGCCTGAAATGTGGCAAAAGGTCACAAAGTTCAAGAAGGCCGAATGTTTTTGCAAGGCACTGTATAATGTTATGTATAATGTTATGTTATGTTGTTATGTTTTTGATGCAGTTTAATAATTGTATGTTTTTTTGGTGCTCAGTGGACATTTCTTTTTCATTATCGATGTTGAAAACCATTTTTTAAATTAAAAAATATTATACATTTTATACATCGATTATGTTATATCATATTATTGTATTTTGTTATATTATATCATTATATTATGAATTATATAATGAATTATATTATATTATATTATATTAGAATCTGTTGAAAAGTATCATGGTTCAGAGTTCAGATTCTCTTGTTTTTTTGTTTTGTTTTTTTGCTGTCCGCAGCAGTCTGGTGGGGACGCGTCTCGCTCTGTTCTGGTTCAGGTGGCTGAGTCAGCGTACAGGTTCGGCCTGGGCTCCGTGGCTGGAGGTGAGTCAGTCATAGATCATTGTGCACCACCCCTTTACCTGAGCCTGCAGCAGCAGCCCCTCCTCCACACGAGAAGTAGCTGGACTGGACAAAAAGAAAAACAAAGCCTGCCCTATTGCCTTCTTAGGGGGCTATTTCTCCCGTTTAATGAGGTTATGCACCATGGGAACCTTCTGGGTGGATTCTTTTTTACCTGTGAGCGATCAGAGGTGTGTGTGTGTTGGTCTGTGTGTACGTAAGGAGGTGGTGCTTGGGCCTGTGTTTGGCTCCAGACTGGCTCTCTCGGAGGAGACAAGGTAATAAGGAGGTAGTGCAGGGCGACTCACTCTTTAATTAAGCCTGTCGGTGCTGTATTCCCTTTGTGTCCACCCCAAAGTTGTCAGATAAGAATTGACTGATGTGTTCTGCAAATATATCCTTACTTTCTTCCCATCCGGTCTTTTTTGGTGTTTGATGTGTCCTTAGTCAGCCCCATCAAGTGTGCATCTCCTTTAACAGTCTTGCTTTTCCATATGGTTTATAGTTTTAAACATTTCCTCTCATGACAGCCGTGGGTGCCACCGCCGTGTACCCCATCGACCTTGTGAAGACCCGCATGCAGAACCAGCGTTCTTCGGGTTCCTTCGTCGACGAGCTGATGTACAAGAACAGCGTTGACTGCTTCAAGAAGGTTGTGCGCTACGAGGGCTTCTTCGGTCTCTACAGAGGTCAGTGGCTCCGCGCGGCCAGGCCAACAAAAAGCGTTTTCATGAAAGCCAGGGGCAGGTCATCTTCCCTCTGACCTTACCTGCTTTGAAGAGATTAAGTCTACCTTCGCTGCTCGAGGGGACAATGTGCAGAGCATGAAAGGGCACATACCAGCACAGGAACTTAACAATGAAGAACATGAACGCTCTATGCAGTCAATGGCGCTCAGATAATAAGTATCTGCTCCGCTTTTAGAGCTGGAACATGAGTTTTTAAAGCATTCTGTGCGGTCTCAGATTCAAATTGTGATTGCAAGGTGCAATTGCCATGTGACCTCCATTGAAGAGCACTAACTACTGGTATTTGTCAATCATAAAGATGACAAAAGAGGGGCTGGGGTCTTCATCACCCGTGCAGAATTAGAAAGGGGATGGTACGAACATTCAGTGCTCGTTTTAGCAGAGCTTATCAGTGCTTTATGACACAGAGCACTATATTTGAAGTGAGCACAAAGTGCTTTTGTTTTACATATAAATACAGTAGTTTAGTTTTTAACAAGGAAGTGGGCAGACCTGGCTTTTAGCAAATGCATAAAAATACCTTATACACACAAAGTTTAGAGCACATTCCCATTCTAGCTTGATGTGACATTTTGGATGCACCTTCAAAAGAAACAAAAAAGAGTTAATCATTTATTTAATTATTTATTATTGTTTCATTTTCTGGTTCATTCTGTTTCTTATATTAGCATGTCTGCTTGCAGCATCCTGGCAAACACAAAGAAATGAGCAGCATGCAAGAACAATAACTGTTTACAGGATTTTCAATGGATGATTAAGTTTGAGAAATATTTTTTTATTCTAATTCTCTGCTTGTATATAAACACAAATGTAGGCCATGCACGCAGGAAATGTTTGTATTTATCTCGCTGTGTGGCCTATTTGGACGCGTACAGTATGCCCACATTACTGAGTTTGTTTGTTACTGCCGGGGGTGGGGTCATCACTTTTAAATCAGATTATTTAGTTTATTTTTGTCTAAGCCAGAAATCTGTGTTGTAATTGAGGGCTGTGTAAACTTTGGTTACGGCTGTTTTTAAAGGGAAAAAAGAGTTTGTAGTACTGTTAAGTTTCCAATATTTAAGCACTCCACATCAATAGTGTTCATTAGTGTGTGGATGATAGGGAATTGAAGGCAGCGCTGCAGCTTTTATATTGAGGAAAGTCGTGCTTCCCTCACCCCTGTCTTTTTTAATCAACTTGTTTTCTAATTATAGGCCTCGTACCGCAGCTTCTGGGCGTGGCTCCCGAGAAAGCCATAAAGCTTACAGTAAGTGCTCTGCCTTCACCACATCAGCGTGGCCTCTTAAAACCAAAGCCCTTAACTCCTCAGAAATACACCCCTCTGCTTTTCTCGCCCGCCCGCTGCCTGATTTCAGTGCCTCGCCTTAGCCCCTTGAAAAAGAAATGAATCTGTTTTCTGTTTGATCCCCTGTCAAAGCGGTGTACATTCTTGCATTCTTGAGTTGGTCATCAGCAGGCTCACTTTTTATCTCACAATCGTGACTTTGCATCTCACAGTGCGATTATATATTTAACACTTGTGATATTGTCACAATTGCAGCTTTATATGTCAGTTGTGAGGTTATATCTCAAAATTGTGAATTTAAATCTCAAAATTGCAATTTTGAATCTCACGTTTGATTTTATATATCAACTGTCATCTGGCATTTTATATCTCAGAATTGTGATTTTTTTTTTATATAGAAAAATATAAACTTTTAATCTCACATTTGAATCTCAGTTGTTAGCTGCTACTTTACATCTCTGTAAATTTTGACTATGCAACTTTTAATCTCACATTTGACTTTATATATCAGCTGCCACTTTATATCCCAGAATTTTGACTTTATATATTGAAATTCCAACTTGATATCCCAAAGTTTTGACTTTTCAACTCACAATTGCCACTTTGTTATAATGTGACTTTTTATCTCAAAATCTCACTTATATTTCATTTGTGACTTCATATTTTACAGTTGTGATTTCAATATATCACAATTGCAGAGGTGGTAAAAGTACTCAAAAGTTATACTCGAGTGAAAGTATATATACCTTAATGAAAAAATACTCCAGTAAAAGTAGAAAGTCCTCCATTCAAACATCACTTGAGTAAAAGTACAAAAGTATCTGATTTAAAAGGTACTCAAGTACCGAAAGTAAAAAGTAAATATTCAAATGAACTGTAAATATCAATAAGCAGATAAAATCTTTTGGGACTGATATGCAATGCTTTAATTGAACAAATGTTAAGATTAGATACTGCAAATAAGAATTTGTTAGATTTGCAATTAATACGAGACAATGAAGCACCTTAACGCAGTATAGGGGTTAAACTTAACATAGACATGTTCCATAACATTAGCAGCATAAAACAGATGAGGAGCAAGATACTATTAACTAATTCAAAATTAATTCAAAAGCCATAACCACAATGACATATTACGTAACAATTAGTTAATAGTCATGTGCCTCAACAAAAAAGTTATGATATAATTTTGCCAATTGTTATGATTAATGATTAATTAAACAGACAACCGAGAGTCGGAATGCATGGCTTTGAATACATGAATTTACATTATTAGTTCATGTAATATGTTATTAGGGAATTAATGATGTCATATTTAATTAATAGCAATTCATGTATTACTTAATCTATTAATCATATAGAATGTTCATTAGTTGCTTATGCAGTAATCATTAATAAATGGTTTAGTTCTTCATTAGTAATACATTAACTCATGGTTATCTGAGCATTAGTTAGGCATGAATTATAATAGTGCACCTGTATTGTAAAATGTTACCGATGTTTTCATAGTAAATAGTGTGCCGCAAAATAAAAAAGTTGGGGAAACACTGAGCTAAAGTTAGTGTGGCAAACCTGACTTGTCAGCTTTTTTCCAAGTCTATACCCGACTGGATCATCCATGAATGACCAGACCGGTTTGGAAATCAAGAGTAATAAATACTTAATACTTGGAGCGGGCATGGGGAAATGTATTGGAGTAAAAAGTACACTTTGCCTTTAATATTGTAGTGGAGTAAGAGTAAAAGTAGATGCAAATAAAATATACTCAAGTAAAGTACAGATCCCCGAAAAAAATACTTAAGTAAAGTATCAAAGTATTTTTACTTGAGTACTTACCACCCCTGCACAATTGTGACCAGTTGTTGCAATTGTGACTATATCTCCATTTTTATTTTTCACTCTGAGCAACAAAAATTCAGTTTGACCCGGCACTATAGTGTGGACTCCTATCCACCTTATTCCTACGCCCCATGATGCTTTGCATGAATTATATGTATAACTTCCGTTAAGCTGCAAACCATCCGTGAAAGGCTCACTCTATGAACGCAGTAATATCTTTATTTATTCTGGGTTCATTGAGATGACATTCTACTGTTCTTTAACGTCAGCATTGCGTGATACTATTTCAAAGTGATTTCTGTCAATTTGACAGATAATAAATTGTATTTATCGGTGAAAAAAACCTGGAAAGAGAAGTGAGGATTTGAGGAGAAAAACGAGAGATTCTTCATGCATTCCAGTGAATTATAAATGGGATAGATCGTAAATTAAATCGGGAGAACAGACCACAAATGTCCGTATATGTTGTCCTTTTCCATACTGTTACAGCGGGATACAAAGCGAAAAAAGAAAATAATCCCAAGGAAAAGAAAACAGTGACTGAAAAGAGCTCTTACCATATATATATTCTTGTCATAATGTCACATTAAAATACCAAGTGTTACGTTATTCTCATGTCTGAAAATAAAATATGAAGGAAAATTGACAGCTCGTTCAGTCAAACTGACAGATAAGGATTTGAAATGATTCGTTTCCGTCTTTTTGAGTGGAAGTTCCCCAAACCAGAAGTGCCAGCCATAATTCAAAATGCAGTAGGCTTAATAGGAATAAAGTGGATAGTCGTGCCCATTTAAATTAAGTCACTTTTTTTGTATAATTCCTTCAGTGAATTAAGTGCTAAAACAATCCTGAAACAACTTACAAGAGAGATTTTTCTGCAGTTTTCTGCAGGCACTTAGTCGGTGTAGGTGTAGAAGTCTGCAATGAAACTCAAAGAAACGATAGCTGATGCTGCATTGTTTGTTTTTTTCCCACAGGTGAACGACTTTGTGAGAGGAAAGACTTCGCAAAAGGACGGCAGAATTCCTCTACTTGCCGAAATCTTGGCTGGCGGATGTGTGAGTTGCTCTTTGCTTTGATACGCAAATCTATAATCCATACATCACGCAGTAACAGTACACTGACAAAAAGGCTTTGGTTTTGGATGTCAGTGGACTTTGAGGTCTAAGCCTTGGCCTGAGGGAACACTTCTCTCCTATTGTGAGGTGATTGAAAAGACACTTCAGCCCCATCAGTGTTTAAAAACATGTATAAAACACTTCTCCTCTGTCATCTCACCTCTAAATCACAGTCTGCCGCCCCACGGCTGCCGGTTGTTCTCGACATGCCCCTCACGAGCACGAGTGGGATCACTTACCCTTTTCATTAGAAGCGACTGACGTTATTAATACATCATTTCCATGAGCTTCAAATCATTCTTGTCAGATCTGCGTGAAAGCGAACTCCGTCAGTTCAGGTTTCAGAGAGTCGTAGCCTTCCTGTTCGTGTCATACCTGAGGCCTGTCAAAACCAGACCCTGCTTCTTCACGTCTCCCCCGACCCAGGACACTGAAAGAGCCTCTTTCACATGACGGCGATCGCTAAAACATTTCTACACGCGTGGGTTTCCTTTTAAAAATGACTCTTAGATGATTGCGAGTCTCGATTATACCAACATGAGTGCGTTTAGCCCACATGATCTCTGCTCTGAGATTTGAAAAGAGATGGCCACAGAAACATCGGGTTGGTTGCAGATGAAGTCAGCTCAGAAAGGCAGCTTGTGCCACGGAGATGTGTTTTTCCTCTTCTGATTTCTCTGACAGCTCCTTTCATCCCGGACCGAATCCTCAGTGTTTGGCCTGGCAGGATCCGCTCCCTTTCTCACGCCTGTACACGCGCCGCTCGCTCAAAGACGTGTTTATTGACACTGCAGCCGCGGCAAATCAAATCTATTTATTTGGTTTGAGAGGGAAAAGACTAGACTGCTGATTTGTGCACCATGAATGTTCCTGCCTGAAGGAGGAGAGTACAAATCACAGAGAACGAAAAAGATGGTGAGGGTTATGGAACTGCTGCGATTTAAAAAATAGTGGGTTTTTTTGTACATTTTAAGCTCCTCTCTTCTCACATTGCAGCCTCTGAATTAGGCCCTTGACAGTTGCCAAGAGTTGATCATTTGGTACGAACGGCATGCTTCGCTGGCCGAGCAGTTGGCTGGATTCTTATCTGGTTGTTGCTGGCCTTCATTTGAGAGCTGGATTACTCAAAATACCCGCTTAGCCAACGTAAAGTGCCGTAGAGAGCAGGGAAAAACCGTGGCACGCACACAGTGACGCTTTGTTCATTTGCAGCGCGAGCTGTGTAATTTAGCTTGTCCGGTATTTCTCAGCATTTGTAACGGTTTGCTAGTCTGTTGCGAAATCGCAGTGCTTCCATTTCTACGCAAAAACGTGTGTGTAATCCCTGTTTAAGCGCAAGGAATGTGAGCGAGCATTAATGAAGGGAGGCTAATGTTTGTCTGGCGCTGAGCTATTGTTTTTAGAAGGCTGTAGTGTTTTGTGTGTGTGGTGCTGGCGCTCTTGGTGTGCGTAAGTATTTGTCTTCGGTTGCGCTCTTCTCTGTACCTCAAACACGCACACACGCTCTCAGTGCCTCTGGGGATTACCTTGCCTTGTAATTACCACCGAATTATCGAGCCGACGCTGGCTCACTCTGCACTCAAATCGCATTTCTTGCCGTCACGTTGCAGCACGTGCTTCCCGCTCTTTAAACTGCCTCTCCTCCAGAGGTGATTGATCTTTTGTCTCCCTCTAACTGATGTTCTTGTTTGCTTGTTGCTTGTTCTCTTTGTGTAACTTTTTAAATATCCAATTAGTACCCAATTAATGCGGCTAATAACCTGGCCCTCTCCTTAGTGCATTATTCCTTTCCAAAACAAGTTTTAAAAAAAGATTGCTCTCAGAGCCCTGATGTCATAATTAACCATAAAAGATTACTTTCCACATAAATTAGTGGCATTTTCCATGAATAGGGTACAAAATAGGATGTGAGACTCGTAACTATGTTTCTTTTTCAGTAAAAGGAAGTGCTTAACCGTTAGAAAATGTTGATTGTGACTGTGTAATTAAGCAATAAACGTAATTAAACAAAATTTGAATGGTTGCTAGTTGCAA
Source organism: Pseudorasbora parva (assembly GCF_024679245.1). Lineage (NCBI taxonomy): Eukaryota > Metazoa > Chordata > Actinopteri > Cypriniformes > Gobionidae > Pseudorasbora > Pseudorasbora parva. The sequence goes on from NC_090190.1 coordinate 5,794,131, forward strand.
CTTTTGCTTTTGAGATATTTTATATGCCCCAAAATTAAACAAAAAAAATGTATGATCTTTTTGCATAATTTGGACAACAGTGTTTACAAGTGAGTTATATGCATTTAACATTACCGTTGTATGCGTGTGTATATGTATGACATGGACATGCACACACATTATATATAATATACATAAATTTTATAAACACACATATATTATGTAAACAAAAACATTTGTTAGATGCGATTAATCATGATTATTTGATAAGACAACACTAAAAAATATATATATATATATATGTAATGTTTTTAATACGTAAAACATTTTTATGATCATGAACTTAATATCTTTTGAGTCAATTCAGAAACTGTATTTGATTTAAATTATTTTAATGGTTAGATACAATAGAGAAGGTCAAGACCTCTGAGGTTGGAGAAGACAAAGCAAGTCACTATTTTAGTCTTTTCATGCTAGATTCATTTTATGTTAGATAATAGTTTATTAAATATTTCTGATTGTTCTAAAAAAAACAAACAAAAAAAATCATGGGATTTGTGGCTCTAATACTTAAAAACAAGATAATTGGACACCAAAATAAACTGTATTCACGAAATGTGCCAACTATTAAGTCGTAGCTGTGAGTTCTGAAAGGTAGGCAGCCCCCTCTGCATGTCGAGCTGTAATTTCCTCTGGATGGGAAGTGTGGGTCAATCTGCTCCGTCCTATTTAAAGAGCACCTTCAATGAGATGATAATGATCTTTATTTTTAAATATGCTGCTCGTACTCAATGGGATTTTTAAATGCGCATACTTGTGAGGTTCGAGACTCATTTACCAGATTCCCGTAAGACGGCCCCGTTACGTTAATATCTCTGAAAGAATAGAGGAATAAAATCAACAACAAACAAACAGTAAGGCCCTTATGTATTCAAAAGGAGGGCTGAGGGAAGGAGAAGAAATCCATGGAAACTGATTTCCATCTAATTACACTGCTCTGTTTTCTGTGTGCAGCCTCAGTAACTAGGAGCAACAGGAAAGATAGGGCACGGAGGCGGCGAGCGAGCGGCCAGCCTCTTTGGCGAGACACGTTTAAATGCTTCTGTTGCAGCTTCAGATGCTGTCATGTCAAACTCAAACCATTTCAAAGAGCTTGGAGGAACCTGTTCCAACCTGCAGATGCTTTTTATCTGCCTCACAAGTACAAGGTTGGAGACATGAGGTTGTTTTTTGAGAGGCCCCCAGGGGCCTGCGTTCTGTGTGATGTTTCAGGCACCGTCTGTCTTTGGCAGGTTCAGCCTCCTCGTCCTACAAAGAGTGACAATAGCACAATCATTCCCAGGGCCAGTTTAAACCATTGTCCTCTTATGATGAGAATATCACATTACTTCCCTCCTGTCATTCTTGTTTTTTCACATCAGAATGTATTTACAACAGTAACATACTTACCTCAGATGATCTGTACATACTCCCCCCCTCACTCATTTACACTTCTCACTCATGAACACGATTGTCTACGAGGCTCTGTGAAAACCTGTATGCTTGTGTTGTTGATCTTCAGGCTGGGGGATCTCAGGTGATCTTCACAAACCCTCTGGAGATCGTGAAGATCCGACTGCAGGTGGCAGGAGAAATCACCACAGGGCCACGCGTCAGCGCTCTCTCTGTCATCCGTGACCTGGGTTTCTTCGGCCTGTACAAGGTATTTCTCACTCGCACAAAACAGCCTGAAGCCTAATTCGCATACATCACATACATCTACTATGTGCTTGAGGTATGTACTACACTGGTACATACTTCTGCTTATTTAGTAAACAACATTCTACCACATTCTCCAGCATGTCTCCACACCCACCCACACACACACACACACACACACACACCATCATGCCTCAATCCACCCCCTGCGGACTGCTGTAGCATTCGGGCCAGGTAGCACCAGCCTCTCAGATCCGTGAATGCACTGCGAGTGCTTCTTTTGTGCCCTGTTTTCCCCATGAGGCTCAGCAGCACTGCAGGAGAAGATCTCCAGTTGTTCTGCTGCCGCTGCCGAATGCATCTGAGCAGGGATGCAGGGCTGCATTCCTGAGGCTTGGAGCGCAGGAGGTTGCGGAGAGCGAGTGTTTTGGTGTAAACAACGTTGTGGAGACTGCCATGATGGCGTTGGGTCATATCTCATCCAGTGGCTGCGTTCTCTGACATTAATGGACAGCTGGAGAGAGATGAATGAGGCGCGTTCACCTCTGCGTAGGTGTTATGTGGTGCTAATTATAAGCAGATGCTTGATGTTGTTTTATGCTGTAATAATAACTGATGTTTACTGTTTTAATTATTTACTTATAGAGGCAGTAGAGAGGACAGTAAATAATGGGGAGAAGAGGAAAACGTACAAATAAGGCACACACACGTTTGTTTTTGTGACATTCCATAGGCGTAATGGTTTTTATACTGTACAAACCATATTTTCTATCCCTCTACACTGCCACTGCCCATAAACCTACCCATCACAGGAAACATTCTGCATTCTGCATTTTTACTTTGTAAAAAAACTCATCCTGTATTGGTAATGTCCTCATATTTCACTCTCTCCTTGTAATACCTGTGTCATACCCATGTCATTATACACATTTGTGTCCTCATATGTCACAAAAACATGCCCCCCCTCCACACACACACACTTCCTACCATAAATATATATAACATTATTAGTAGTAGTGCCTTGCTAAGGACTTCATTTAAACAACTTTAAAGGTGATTTTAGCCAAATATTGTCATATCCTAACAAACCATACATCAATGAGAAGCTTATTTATTCAGACTGGTATTGTGGTCCAGGGTCACATATAAGACTGAAGGATCTGAAGGATCATCTGACACTGAAGGCTGGAGTAATGATGCTGAAAATTCAGATTTGATCACAGAAATAAATTATATTTTAAAGTTTATTAATATAGAAAACCATTATTTTAAATTGTAATAATATTTAATAATTGTACTGCTTTTTTCAAATTTTAATCAAATAAATGCTTCTTTCAAAAACTATATAGACTTCTTTCAAAAACATAAATAATAATATTAATGTTTACAAAATGTGTGTGTGTGTGTGTGTGTGTGTACATGTATGTATATAAGTCAGACTCAAACCCACTTAGTCCGCTCAAGGACCACGGCTCTTTAACATTGAGCCTTTTATTTCTCATGTTGTCTCTTAAGTATCAATATCTCACATACAGTTTCGATATCACTCAGTAGATTACAGTAGAATGTGCTTCACTTATCAGTAAATCTGATGGCTGGTCAGTGGAAAAAAGCCTGCACTCCTGTCGTCTGGCCGAGGCAGGTAAGTCTCCAGGGCTCACCTGTCAGCCTGTCGTGGGAAAGAAGCCTTTATTTCAGAGTCATGGTCGAAGGGGGGTCACTGTGGCACACAACAGCCTGTGTGTGTAAGAATGTTGAATCCGGTGCCTCCCCTCCATCTGTGTCTCTCCTGAGCCGTGCGGACAATGTGCTTTGAGTGCAGGAGACGCGCTGCAGCCTGCTTCTCTCAGACGGCCTGGCTCCTCAGGGTCCGGCCCAGGCACAGAGCTGTCTTTGTCAGCCTAATTACCCCGCCTCTCCCCTTCTGCCGCTGCAGGGCCTCCACCGACACTCCCTGCCCATGCTCCAAAACGAAGAGCCTCATAAGAACGTCATATCACATTCACGCGCACACACACACCTGCGTGTGTGCTGTTGTCGAGTTATCATGCGCACTCATGGCCAGTGGATCCAGATGTTCCCACATTAACACAACCTTCACCTCCGGCACTCTGGGCTCTGCCAAAGCAGATGAGCCAGGCCTGGCCTTATAGACACGGGGGTGATTTTTATCTGGTCTCGCAGCGGGCAGTCAGCCCCGGCCCGCAGGAGAGCACAAAGATCGCTTCAGGAAAGAGATACCTCGGCTATCTGCGCTACCTGTGTACACGCTGCAGATTAACCTTGCGAGTTTAATGAAGCCTGTCTAAAGCGCACTTCAGCCGGGCTTTAAAGCGTTCTGCTGAGAGGAAAATCTCTCTGTTTCTTCACTCCTGGCTGCTGGCCAGCTCGCTGGAGACGAGGAAACCGAATCCCGCCGAAGGTACGGCTTTGTTTACGGTGACAGACGCAAGAATAGTCTCTGCAACCGTTCTTTTGCGTTTACCGTCAAAGAAAAAAAAAACAGCAGAGTGAAAGTTTATTTGAAGTGACAAGCCAGAAAAGGCACAAAACAGACTCATTCCGAAGGGTTGACATTAACACACCATAAAGCGAACTCCCAGAATACTACACTACTGTGGTCCCTGAATAGGTCCCTGAATAAAAAAGACGTCTCTGTAATATTTCTCATGTGTTTGATATCCTGTGTCCGTCTTTCTGGCCCCCAGGGTGCTAAAGCCTGTTTCCTGAGAGACATCCCCTTCTCGGCCATCTACTTCCCCTGCTACGCACACACCAAGGCGGCCCTGACCGATGAAGACGGGCGAGTGGGACCTGGCAGGCTTTTGCTGGCAGGGGCGCTGGCGGGTAAGCCACCACGCACTCTCCGGTAGCCGCCTGCCACCGCTGGCTCCATTGTGGTTGGCCGTAATTAGAGTGCTCAGTGATTTAGGCTGTGTTTTGAAGTGCAGCGCGCCTGCCAAGGGTTGGATATTTTCCACTGTTTAATATAAAGGGGCTGGAAGTTTGTGCTTTGAGCTTCGAGAGTGTTAAAAGAGGAACAAAATATCTCAAAGTCCCAAAGTAGCCATACTGCAGGAGCAATAAACAGATCCTACGATAGTGGCATGACCAGGCCAACACATCCAAGATCTGACTTGCAATATTTTTACAAGTCTCTCTTTCCTTGTCACATGTAAAATACGATCTAGATCTGATGTTGTTTTTAATATTTTACTCTTGTGGTTCATCTTTAAGAAAACATTGCTTAAAAGGCCATGTCTTTAGCCAAGCCAGTATGGTTTGGAATGTAAGCTAAAGAGAATTAATATTTATTTCTAATCCTCTTTGCCTTTTTAGATTTACTGCTTCTTGACGCAAGCGTGATACGAGATCGAAAAGCCATACATGGTCAGAAAGAGCTTAGCATTCCTGTCTTTCCCAACATTTTATATCTGTCAGATATAAGATCAAGTTTTTTTATTGTTAGCTATGTTCTTATGGCATGTATCGCTCATTCTACCATTTATCAGCAATTTGAGCTTCAAGGCAATTAGTCTTTTGCAGTCAGTTCGGGAAATTTAATTACATGCTCAGTTTGTGCCATTACTGGTGAGACAGGCAGACTTCTGGGGCATCGACCAGTGCAAAGCTGGCTTTAACCCCTATTTCTTGTGAAAATGGATGCATGTGTTGCATTTTTAATTTGTCTTTACAATTTTGTTTTTATCTGTAATTCATGGAAGCTTGATGCCGCCACGGAACAAAGCATTTTAAAAGATAATTACAAATTTTAATTAAGTCAAATTCTAATTTTGTTCTCAGAATTGTGAGTTTATATCTTTATAATTCACAATTGCAACTTTATGATGCAATTCTGAGGAAAAAAAAGTCTGAATTGTTACATTAAAAAATCAGCTTTTTTATTTAGTTCCATAGTAACTCGCACTATGATATATACACTCACCTAAAGGATTATTAAAGCAGTACTAGGTAACTTTTCAACCTTCATAATATATTTTCAAGACTCTTGTGATGATACATTGACTTACAATAGGTTGAAAGACACGTCTGCCATAGCTTGATGGGGTCTGTATCGTTTTTAATCATACTTTTATACTTCGGGTTCCGGCTAGTAACCCTGAGAACAAAAAGAACTACAAAATTTGGCTGCCTTACGGCATAGAGGTCACTTCCACCAACACCCACACTTCCTTAAATTCGGACGTGCAAGCCCAACTTGTTTGTCGGATAATATAGTCATGTCCGAAGCAGCACAGACAAATAAGAAAGAAAAGGTTTTGTTGGAGGAAAGCAATAAGAGGAAACGAAAAAGTGATGGGATTAAAGGCAGGACGAGGATCAACATGTGACCAGCGTTTGCTCGTCGGCGTGAGCTGAAGGAGGCGTGCCCGACCGATGCTGTCCTGCTTGTTATGGTGATTACCTACCACTCAAACATTGAACTGAAGTATCATATAGATTCTGTAAAACGGTCACCAATAGACTACTATAATGACGCTGGCTTGTAAACGTGAGCATCGCGATTATTTGGCGTTTGAAAAAAATAAAAACCCATGAAATGATATTCATATGACATGCTGAAACATGCCACTGACTGTACCTGGGATGAAGACATTTCACACGCGCCGCCAGAAGAACACCTGCATGTGAACTCCTCCTGCAGTGTTCAGGGTAAAGAAAGGTGATTTAAGCAATTTTGAGCGTGGCATGGTTGTTGGTGCCAGACGGGCCAGTCTGAGTATTTCACAATCTGCTCAGTTTCTGGGATTTTCACGCACAACCATTTCTAGGGTTTACAAAGAATGGTGTGAAAAGGGGAAAACATCCAGTATGCGAAAATGCCTTGTTGATGCTAGAGGTCAGAGGAGAATGGGCCCGACTGATAGAAGAGCAACTTTGACTGAAATAACCACTCTTTACAACCAAGGTATGCAGCAAAGCATTTGTGATGCCACAACACACACAACCTTGAGGCGGATGGGCTACAACAGCAGAAGACCTCACCGGGTACCTCTCATCTCCACTACAAATAGGAAAAAGAGGCTACAATTTGCACAATCTGACCAAAATTGACGAGTGGTTGACCAAAATTGACCAAAATCTGACGGGTCTGATGAGTCTCGATTTCTGTTGAGATTTCTGTTCTGTTGAACCCAATAGAGCATCTTTGGGATGTGGTGGAACGAGAGCTTCGTGCTCTGGATGTGCATCCCACAAATCTCCATCAACTGCAAGATGCTATCCTATCAATACGGCCAACATTTCTAAAGAATGCTTTCAGCACCTTGTTGAATCAATGCCACGTAGAATTAAGGCAGTTCTGAAGGCGAAAGGGGGTCAAACACAGTATTAGTATGGAGTTCCTAATAATCCTTTAGGTGAGTGTATTTTATAAATGATGTATAATTAAAAAACGTTTGACAGCATTACATTTCTCTGTGGAATCTAATGTTATTTCTGTCTGGTGGCCTGTTTATGTTTAATATGGGCGAGTTGTAAAGGTTTCACCATATATTGAAAACTCTTTTTAATAATAAAAATTATTTTGTTTGCCACTTTTATTGAAAATTTTGAAAATAATTTGAGTTTAGTTTCGGTAATTCATTTTTATGCTCTTTGTGCTCCGGTGAAGGTTTGTCCATTGAAGCAGGTCAGCGCAGAGAAAGGCTCGTAATTATTCAGATCCAAGTACTTTATTTAGATGTTAAAATAAAGCTCTTGAACATGCGGTGGAGTTGGTGTGATGGTGGTGGGGCTGTTTAGACTAAATGTTATCGCTGATTTAGGCTATTAAGAGCTGAATTGGTGCCACAGTGGCCTTTGTGCTGGACAGCGTGGGACAGGGCTTATGTCAACCTCATTATTAATCATTGTCTGGACCTTTACATAAACGATGCATAACGCTGGAGCTTTCTGCTTGTGCTATTTATACTATTTTATCAAATAGGCTGTCTGTATTTATTTGGTGGAACTAATTCATGGCACGCTGTGCATTAATCATAGATGGAGTCGCAGGGTTTACATATGCTAATGTTTTAATCCTGGCATGAAAACTGAATTAACTTGTATTCATGTGATATATGAATCAGATTTATTCAAAAACGTTATTACTTCAATGAATTCCAATCAGTCTCTTCATTGACATGTGTGACTTCTCTTTAGGCATGCCTGCCGCATCCCTGGTGACCCCTGCTGATGTTATCAAGACCCGGTTACAAGTGGCTGCCCGTGCAGGCCAGACTACATACAATGGACTCATTGACTGTTTCTGGAAGATTCTTCAGGAGGAGGGCCCTCGTGCCTTCTGGAAAGGAGCTGGAGGTGTATCTCGTCAACTTACCTGAAACTAGTCATGATAATATTGTTGTTTTTTGCTCCAAAGAATTTTGCAGTTGACCTTGTATAATAAAGGTGCAGTATGTAATATTGACAGCTAGTGGTTAGAATGGGTACTACAGTCCAAATTCAAAATATCAGAGAGAGTTGTTTCTCCCGCATCCTCCTCCTCAGACTCGACACTCACGTGAATTGCCAGACTGACGACAAGAACAAAGAAAAGCGACTTTTATACTTTTAATATGCCTCTGGTCAAATACATTTTTAGATGGATGCAGAGGCTTTTTAGGTCTGGTATAATCTGGGATCTCTGACCCAGTTCGTTTGTTGGCTTCCATGGTGGCAACACTTTGTTTTCCACCAACTGGCAACCCAAGGTGTCAAATACTATTGGGTAAATTAGCAGTGGGCGGGATTACACAGACCAAAACATACATTCTGACCCAGAATTCACATTTTAAAGTCAAATAACTGGCTGTAGCATAAGTATTTGAACTTAACATGATTCATACCTCTCTCTAATATCTCTGTAACATAATATGGTAATTTTATGATGTAGTACAGACAAAAAAAAAATTACATACAGCACCTTTTAATGGGTCAATTCATTCAAAAATGAGAATTCCATAATTTCCATCTTTCCAAACCTGTACGAGTTTCTTTTTTCAGTGGACCACAAAAAGTTTAGTCGCCAAAATCGCCACCGTAGCTCTTGAATCTAATTTAAATCAAATTTGGTGTGTCAGCAAGGATGCATCACAGTTGGTTAGACATCAACGAAAAGACGTCGACATGGTCTTGGAAGTGCCACATTTCAATTGAACGTAAGCCTAAATGTGATTTTGAGATCAAATTTCATTCTGTCTCTCATAGACATAACTACCGTATGACTTTAAAAGATTTTAAATATACCACACATATGAAATGGACACCTTTTTCACTTTTATGAGGGACAGCCTCAGTTTCCATTATGGAGCACACTGGACTTTCTGCAACTGTTTTTGGAATAAAATTGCGGTCTTTTTTTCCCACGGAAGAATTAGTCATACAGGGGCCAAATTCTTATTAAATCTTTTTAACAAAACGAATATTTTCTAACTTAAGAATAAAGTAAATCATATTTTGGTATTCACATTTTTTAAAGATAAATTCTGCAAAGAATGTCACTACATGATGAACAGATTAAGTTTAGGCTTTTATTTATTCATTGTTATGCATCACATTTGAGCTTTAGCAAGAACCAATGAGGTTCATTCTCATGTTACACATCATGTTTGAGCTTTAGCAAGAACCAATGAGGTTCATTCTCGTGTTACGTATCGCTTAAGCTTACCGAGAGCCAATGAGGTTTGTTCTCACGCATTAAGCATGTTCGGTTTGTCCTCTATGTTTGCTAAAGGCCTAAATTAAGTCTGTTCATCATATAAAGTGATCGAGTCTCTTCAAAAAATTTGGACTAAACCTCTCAATTCATATGGATTAGGTTTACTTTTCGAAGCGTAATGGGTAGTTGCATAGCTGTCGATGGAGGGCACAGAAAGCTCTCAGATTTCATCAAAAAGATATTTTTCTGAAGACGAACGAAAGTCTTACAGGTTTGGAACAACATGAGAGTAAGTAATTAATTAATGACAGAATTTTCATGTTTGGGTGAACTATCCCTTAAAGACATTTCATAACTTCCGATAATACGGTGAACAGATGATTTTGTTAATAATCGTGTGCATTTTTAATAAATGTAGAATCTGTACAGACTGCTTGCTGATGCTTCATATGAATGTAATCTTTCCTGCTCAGCACGTGTGTTTCGCTCCTCGCCGCAGTTTGGAGTGACGCTGGTGACCTACGAGCTACTGCAGAGATGGTTTTACATCGACTTCGGCGGACAGTAAGACTCTCACACTTCCTAAACCGTAGTAACACTTTCGTTAGATTTCTTCCATTAGGAAAAAAAAAGCTCTGGGGTACACAGTGTGAATTCGAAGAGCACTGAAATGTCAGATGCCCTGAGATTTCATTAATAGCTGTTTAGAGAGGGCTGGCTTTGTGGCGAAGACTCTCATTTCGACGGGCACTTTGTTACAGCTGAGGCAGGAAGGCCTAATTGCTACACAAGAAAGCGTCGAATGCCTGGACTGAAAGCTGTTTGCCGCCGCATCTTTATCTCTCTTGCTGAAGGGAAAAACACCCTCGCTTTATGATTTAGAAAGGGTCAGCTGACTCACTGAAGCCTGGAGGTGACATTTCTAGAAATGCTCTTCCATAGCCACATGGCTCCATGTGTCCAAGTGATTTGAGGTGGGGAGAATTGCTTTGACTGGAGTCTGTTCCAGTTCTGGACAGAATGACCTTATTTTCCCATGGAACATTGTGCTGTCCTGAAACCCAGAAACCACAGGCACATATAAAAGAACATCGTATATATATAAACCTATGTGTGGATTTGTTTTTATACCTGTTTATATATTGATTCATGTGGCTCAGTGAGCACTTTAATAAATACGTGTTGTCATATCGAAAAGTTTACTGGAGATAAACGGCCTGACTGAATTGTGAAAACGAGAATATTTTCCTCTCAAGTTATGGAACAATAAATACATGCCTTTTCTGGAAACCTTTCCATTCAGGATACAGACTGTATTTTAGTGTGACAGTGTGAAATCATACAGTCACGTAGCTCAGATCTGAAACATTTCTTTGAGTGGACATTATTTTACAGAAAAGGAAGCTGATACTTAATTACTTTCATGTTATGAGTAATAACCAAGCCAATATTACAAAATCATATTATAAGGCTCATTCTAATAGAGGAGAGGTCTGTGGAATGCTTTTAAAGGGACAGTGGTATTAAAGCGATAATCCACCTAAAAATCTAAATTCTGTCATCATTTACTCACCCTCAAGTTGTTCCAAATCTGTATGCATTTCTTTAATCTGAGTAAAGGATTACTTGTTTTCAGGACTTTTGCCATAATTTATCACTGTCCCTTTAAGTAGGAGCTAGAATAAAGGATCTAAATTGACATAAACAATTAAATATCCAATACTGGCTAATATATAAAATGTTCACTTGCTGCCTAATAAATCCTACCCACTAACAGGTGTTGTACTGAGATAATCAGTGTTATTCACCTCATCTGTCAATTTTATGCCTGATCATTGTGTGTATCTATCTATCTATCTATCTATCTATCTATCTATCTATCTATCTATCTATCTATCTATCTATCTATCTATCTATCTATCTATCTATCTATCTATCTATCTATCTATCTATCTATCTATCTATCTATCTATCTATCTATCTATCTATCTATCTATCATACATACAAAAATATTTGACATAATCGGACCCAATCAGAACCAAGCATGTGCATACAGAATGAATGAAAAGATGCAGTTTTGTATGTGGTCGATTTTCCTTTATCATGTCTACTTAAGCATAATTCATTGCTTTTGTGGTTACTAAAATGTAAAAATATATTTTTTTTATATTCATGTCTGTTTTTTTGGGTGCTTCGACAGACTGAGCTACTACATGATTATGATGTCATTCAAGCTAAAATGTTAAGACGGCATCCTAAAATAGGATTTGTGTCCTAAATGGAAAGAAAAAAAAGAAAAAGAAAACAAGAAACCAGTTCTGGTCTATTCATTTAGTTTGTGTTCCATAACTTGAGGGGGAAATATTCTTGTTTTCACTATACAGGCAGGCTGTTTATTCTTTTTTGACAGGACAGGACAGAATGTGAGGTCTGCTTTTGCTCCTCCTCCTCATCCATCTTCTCTCTCACTCTCTCCTCACCACAGAAAACCAGCTGGCGCGGAGCCTACTCCCAAGTCTCGGATCAGCCTCCCGGCGCCCAATCCTGACCACATCGGTGGCTTCAGGTTGGCCGTGGCCACGTTTGCTGGCATCGAGAGTAAATTTGGCCTGCATCTACCACGGTTCCGAGCGTCTGCCTCCTCCAATGCTTGAGGCAAACGCGTACACTTGGGGGTGACGTTACCTTGTGTTCAGCGGCACTGGAACAAACACACTCTTGTTGAGAGCATAAAACCTTCAGCAGATGAACTGGAAAGGATGTTTTATGTGATTATTATTGCAAATTACAGTTTTGAAGTATATGGGGATGATCTGCAGTACCACAGAGTTCTGGATTGTTGTGTGACTGTTTTATTTTAAATGTAAATCATTTTTCATTTGACTCTTTCTTTCATCATATTTTTATTTATTTACCTGGAGGGGGATGGTCTTTAACAAACTGTTGCAAAATTATTAAATAATTATGACCTACCCAATCAATTCATATAACGGTGTTAAATTCACTACAGTTAATCCCCTTTTTATTTTGATTTATATTATAAATGGGTCACTAAATGCATATTGCAGTTTTAACAGTACAATCATATCCAGTTAAAACTAAACAATGATGCAACTGTTTACATTTTCTTTTCTCCTTTTAGCATAAAACTATGTAATCACATACTACTCATATTCATGTCATCAATGATGCGGACAATCACATTTGAATGTATTATAGTATTCCATATTTATGTTTGTATTGTGGGGATCCATGTGCACTGTCGATTTATAGTCCGGAGACTTTACAGATAATGGATGTTACTACTGTATTTCTTTACCCCTTGAAAAATGATGTGAAAACACTAGGGGTGTAACGATTCGTTTTAACAACGATTAGATTCGTATCGATTTGAGGTTGTTGATCCGATTTAAAGACAATATTGGTTCATTTAGAATGATATGATCCAAAATGATTCAGTGACTTGAAATCAATTCAGTAACTTTTTAGCCAAAACTTTTAATCAGTGTGACTGTTTTATTTCCGTCGAATCAAATCGTTGTTAAAACGAATCGTTACACCCCTAGAAAACACTATATTGAGCTGTACCGTAGAGTTGATTGTTCATATAGTGTGTAAATATTGTGCCTTTACTCCAAGTATGGCAGCAATAGATGCACTAATGAAAGGAAAGATTTATTAAAAGATCAAAATGAAACTAGTTTAACGTGTTTTATTTAGCCACACACTTCTCACTTATGGTTTTTAATAACATTATTTCTAAAATGTGAAATCTTTTAGCAAGCACACAATCGTAACACTGATGAGAAAGCTTATTGTTGACACAGTTACAACTTACATGACTTCATTTGTCAATACTTCATGCAGGGAGCTCAGTACAAAAATATACACACACTGTTCAATATACTAAAAATAACCACCAACCAACGTCGAAAATGCTTTAGCAGCAGGTTATTTCAGGTTATTAAATTCACATTTTCAAACATGTTATGGACTGATTTAGCAGTAAATGCTAACAAGTTAATGAGATGAAACACAAATACAATGACAAAGCTCACGGAAATAAAACATATTTCACCATAAGCAACTGTTAAAGGGATCGTTCACCTAAATATGAAAACTCACTTTTGTCATTCCAAACCTGTATGACTTTGTAGGACACAAAATACGCAGCTCTTTTCCATAATAAGGCTGTTTATTATTCACTTTCATTACTGTAGAATGATAATGGCGGGTAAACGAAAGGACAAGTGTAATGATGAATTTGTTTCTATCCATATGGGAATATTTCAGTTAAAATATCAATTTTGCTACTTGGTGCTAATGCTGTAAATGATATAAATCATTAAAATAGTAATTCATTTGAGACGAGTCATTCATTTTTGGAATAGGGGTTCACTAGTCGCATTGTTTTTAATACACTAAAATGTCTGACTCATATGCTCATTTATCAGACAACATTGGTTGTGTACGTTTCCGTGTGAAAAACGTTTCTTCTTATTATTATTTTGCTGTACACACAGTCATCACATTAAATACATACACACTGCAGTCACATGTACTCAGGCAAAATATGATTTATCCCAGACAGCAACATAGCGTCGTACGTGCTGAATCCATGTGTACCAGGTTTAGACTCGATCTGGGCTGACGCTAATGTTGCTGTCTGGGCTTTTGCCATAGTGCTGAAGCTTCAGGGGTGAACTATCCCTTTAAGGAAAATCCCCAACTCACAGCCAATTCTAAAGATTTCATTGGTCAAGTTAATCACAGTGTTGAACTCAAAGTCACAATTAACTTAATTGACAATGAAATTGACTTATTTTTATGGAATATTGGAGGAATATTATGGAGGATATTGGTATTTATTATAAATGATTTATCTGTGTACTTTTTTTTTAAAATTAATTTGCCCTTGTACTCTTTAATTGAAACAACTTCTTTGATTAAGTTTTCTGGCATGAGTGCGGGACAATCTGTCACTCACATGAGATCCACCAACAACAAACCATCCAATCAATTACCCATGATCAAGTTCTCCCCTACATTTGTTCTTGTTTGAGAAGCCGTTTCAGAAGAGCAGCCTCCGTTTCATGCTGACTTTAAAGGAACACTCAATTTTTTTTTTTAGAAAATAGGCTCATTTTCCAAGTCCATTAGAGTTAAACAGTTTAGTTTTATTGTTTTTGAATCCATTCAGCCAATCTCTGTATCTGGCAGTTGCACTTTTAGCATAGCTTAGCATACATCATTGAATTGGATTAGACCATTAGCATTGCGCAAAAAACAAAAAAAGACCAAAGACTTTCAATATTTTCCTATTTAAAACTTGACTCTTCTGTAGTTACATCGTGTACATCGTGAGACCAACGGAAAATGAAAAGTTGCTAACTTTTTTAGATGCTTCACCCAAGGTATTGCAGCAAAGTTCCCTGATTATTACACAGGAATGAAAGAATAGTTCCTATCTATATCGGTCTAAAAATCAGTACACGATGTAACTACAGAAGAGTCAAGTTTTAAATGGGAAAAATACTATCTTTGAAAAAATAAAATCTTTGGTCATTTTTGAGAGCGATGCTAATGGTCTAATCCGATTCAATGATGTATGCTAAGCTATGCTAAAAGTGCAACTGCCAGATACATAAATTGGCTGAATGGATTCAAAAACGGTAAAACTCAACTCCAAAAAAATAAACCTATTTAAAAAAAAAGTAGAGTGTTTCTTTAACCCTAATCTCATTCCTCTTTGTCATGATCAGATCCACCGATGCATGAAGTCTGAACTTTTCTTGACTGGTTGACCAATGAAAACGCTTAGAGTTAGGGTTTGCACTGAAAAAAAAAAGCCCAGCCCTAATAAATGACACATTTTTCATTATTTGGATAAACGGTCCCTTCGGATAAATGGCAAACAGCACAGTATAGTGGGCATGCTAACTGGGTGTGTTACATCAAGCTCAGTCTGGGTTTGCGATGACGCCGTGTTTACGTGGCCAGTTCCCCGGGCCCTTCCTCCTCACCATCCCCGCGGTTGGCACGGATCTCCATCAGTGTGCGTCCGAAATGGCTCCAGTCCTCACTGTGGGGCACGGCCAGCTGCAACAGATGAGCGTTTTAGAAATCCAGTGCCAAAAACACACCCCCACCTCTCCAAAACGCCACATCAAGAGCAAAGCTACGCATTACATGTGCTGTCACAGTGTGGGAGAGGAAAGAGATCACCACACATTGTGATTCAGAGACAGAACAATAAAGCTGCTTGTTTGGCCTTTGAGTGCTGAATATTTATCGTGTCAGTTCTCAGGAAGGGGAAGATGGGACTATGGGCCGGCTGGGTGACGATGTGGGATCGCTTTCTGCTGTCAGAGTCAGATTTAGATGAGAAACGAAGGCTGCCTGCCGCCCATGGTGAGAGAGAGAGAGAGAGAGAGAGAGAGAGAGAGAGAGAGAGAGAGAGAGAGAGAGAGAGAGAGAGAGAGAGAGAGAGAGAGAGAGAGAGAGAGAGAGAGAGAGAGAGAGAGAGAGAGAGAGAGAGAGATCTACAGGGTTTAATTAAACAGGAATAGAGAGGTGGGAGGAAATGACAGCCACTTCCAAACCAAAGGCCAAATCAAGCTCTTGTATAGTACAGCAGGGGGTCTTAAGAAGCCTTCATCAAATGACCTTATAACACTGGGATTTGATCATTATATACTATATAGTGTGTATAGTGTAAATATATCCTATATATACACACAGTGTGTATGGTTTATATATGTATATTAGAGAGATCAAGTTTAGTGTTTATATGAAAGTTATAAACACTGTGATTTTATTTATATATATATATATATATATATATATATATATATATATATATATATATATATATATATATATATATATATATATATATATATATATGTATGTATTTTTAATAAAAGATTAAATGTAAAAATTGTATGTGGTATAGTTATTTAGTAAAGAGTAACACCATATTTTGTACCTAGTACATTGTAATTATTTACATTATTAAAAAAAGTTTTAAATATATTTTTAAGGTATAACATTTTGCGAACTAAAACAACATTGTGAAACAATATCTGATACGCTATCTCACGAACAATTCGTACCAATTTGTTTGTCTAGACCGCAGTGACGGGTAGGTTTAGGGGCGGGGTTTGAGGTTAGGTCATTCCTACGAATTGGGCAACTCATCAAATATGTATGATTTCTTGCAAAAATCTTACCCATTTGTACAAATTAGCCACCCCGTAAAATACGCACAAATTGCAGTGAGATCGGGTTAAAACGTGTCTTTTTCTACAATATTATTATTATTATTACTTTATGATATAAACATGATATCTTTCCCCTGCAGGTTGGTTAAAGCACATTGCTTATTAATATTCAAATAACATTTGTCTACAAAATCAAAGCAGTCATGTTAAAATATTTTTTTCAGCAACAATAAGGTTTCAGTTCTTTACAATAGTTTCCATGAACTAACACTAAACAATACTTCTACAGCACTTATTATTAGCTAATGATAATCTCAACATTTACTAATAATTACTTAAAATCAAAAGTTGTATCTATTAGTTAAACGCACCATGAACCAACATGGACATTAAGGTTAATAAATGCTGAATAAAATGTATTATTTGTATTATTAAATGTATTATTATTCATTGTTAGTTTAAGTTAATTAATGCATTAACTAATGTTAATTAATGAGAACTTATTAATACTATTTTTTAGGAAATATGAATAAAATATGTTAAAGAACTTTTTAATAAGAGATGTTGGTAACATTATTTTAGGGTCCAATTCTCACCAATTCTATTAAGTCATTTTATATTTTAATATTACTAGGATATTGGCTGTTTATTAGTAATTTTAAAGGACATTAATGCCTTATTCTGCATGACCATAGTCTACATCCCTTAACAAGTACTTTACTAACAATTAATAAGCAGTCAATAGGAGATTATTGAGGCAAAAGTCATAGTTAATAGATAGTTAATAAGAGAATTGGACCCTAAACTAAAGTGCAACCCAAATTTTAAATCATAAATTCATTCTGGCCACAAAAGAGGTATAGAGTAAGTCACTGTGTGTATGAACTGCAGTAACAGAGTCAGATCTGAGACATAATCTACACACAAATATGAATGCAAACCCCCTGAAAAGTCGATTCTCATGTGTGCTGCATTCTTTGCTTTTCCACAGGGGGCACTAAAGCAGATAGTCACATAAACTGTCTTCTTCTATGGTCTGCTAGAATTACAGCAAAGCAAGATTTTTAAGACAATCTAGAGGATATTTCTAGCTGTAAAAACCCCTCTGTTACAGGGGGTGACCCGCGGTTGAAGAACAAAGGTTTTTAACTTCAAAATGACATCTGAACTTTACGCAATGCGACTCAAGCGCAGTGAAAACATGCGGTGGTGATCCAAAGCAAATATTTAACGGAGTGTACTAAATATAACACAAAGGGACCTTGGCAGTCGTCAGAAGTGGTACTTCTTGCCGCGACTGGAAGTTGGTGACGGCCTCTGCTGATGTAGGCCACGTTGAGCCCCCGTTTCACCGAAACCCTTCAACTTTCCTTCACTTCATTTTATTGATGACCCACCATTATCATCAGCCCAAGGAGCCCACATGCCTGACCGACGTACTCTCCAATTACCACAACACACTGCGCTAAGATTAGCACTGCCCCACACATGAGGCGAAGCCCGAAAAGAACATGGTGAACATGGGAGTCCTCGTGGTTTGCTGCTCTGTGGTGGTGGCTCATTCATGTGGAGACTGCCTCAAAATAAAAGACTCAAACAAAAACAAGCTAGCCGTGCAGAGAGCTCAGTAAACATGCAAACCCTTTATGTCAAACTCTGAGAGATTCAATTTCACTTCCACTTTCATTCGGCATCCATGTGCGTAAAGCTGCTGTACAGGCTGAAAATAATCCTGAGAGAATAATAATAACAGTAATTGCACACATTACGATTCTTAATTAGTCAGAAAATATTCATACCTCTCCGACGTCGTATATCCACACACGCCCCTCCGAGTCTCCCACTGCGACCTCTTTGCCCCCGGCGGCCCATCTGACGCGGTTCAGAGCGGGGGCTCCTTCTATTGTCACACTGGCGCTGGGCACCTGGACTCAAAACACACCTCTAATCAAACACCGCTTCATATCAAACACACAATATATGAATTATCTTCTTAGGTATAGCCTATAATGTACCTCTCAAAAGTTTGGGGTTTGTAAGTGTTTTAGTTTTTGAAAGAAGTCTCTTATGCTTACTATGGCTGCATATATTTTACTTAGAATATTGTTATATATTATTACAATTTAATATAGCTTTTTTATTTGAATATATTGTAAAATTGTATTTATTCCTGTGATCAAAGCTGAATTTTCAGCATCATTACTCCAGTCTTCAATGGCACACGGTCATCCAGAAATCATTCTAATATGATGATTTGCTGCTCAAGAAATATTTTTTTATTATTATCAATGTTGAAAAACAGACAAACAGTTGAGCTGTTTATATTAATATTTTTGTGGATACCTTGTTTTCAGGAGTCTTTGATGAATAAAAAGATAAAAAGGATTTAGGTGAAATATAAATATTTGATAACATTATTATTAAATGTCTATCACTTTTAAACAGTTTAATGCTTACTTGATAAATCAAAGTAAGAATTTCTTTAAGAAAGAAAAACCTTACAGACCTTTAAACGGTATTTCATGTTTAATTGACAAAATGATCAATTTGGAATCATATCTGAAAACTTGATGGAATTTTGTAATTGTATGATGTGAATATTTACAGCTAACTGCATAAAAATGCAGGAAAACAAAACTTTAAAACGTAAAAATATTTGAAAAAAATTACATTCCAATTCAAACCTAACTCCACATTTCTGAGTGTCATTGCAAAGCATGCTGGGAAACAGAAATCCCACCCCAGTTTCAGTTAAATTTAAGTTACTCTTTAACTTAAGTTCATAAAACTTAAAACAGCGAAACAGTTCGGATGACTTAAAAAGTGTCAGTTTTGTGAATTCAAAAGAAAAATAAAGTTCTAAATACGCATAACAGTTAATTTGATATAATTTGGTTTTACTCAGACCAATTATGTATTTTGCGTTTTTTGCGTTTACAGTGCATCTCTCTTGTTATTCTGTAGAAAAACAGACTTCCATTGATGAAGTTGATGCAGAACTTAAAATCACCAAAAATGTATGCACCCCGTGATGGAAATAAGAGTTGTGATGTTATTTCCATCAAGAGGCGCATCAGAGTCCAGCACTCTGTAAAGTCTCCTCCAGCACATCCCAAAGACTTTCAATGGATTTAAAGGTGCACTATGCCACTTTCCGTCCTCTAGAGGGCGCCTATTCAAAACAAAGGTGTAGTTTGATGACGCCAAGTTTGAGCGCAGCATCTTGGGACATGTGGACTTCACATCACAGCCGGTAAAATAGGACTCGGGCAGAAATTATGTTCATGGACGCGGTTATTAATGTTACTGTAGTGTAAAGCAGAGCAGGACCGAGTGTTGGGGACCTGAGCACAGCTGCTGGAGCGATTGTTATACAAACACATGGCTCACGAGTACCGGGACTTTTATTATGACGGGACGGGACACAGTCGCCGGGCACGCACACTATTTCCGTTTTCATGAGTATAAGGTAAAGCAGCTCTGTTAATCATATTAGATACATTTAAGTGTGTTTAAAATGATGTTATGACGTTACTCTGTGTGTTCGCTCGGCACTGGAATTTTATAGCAATTTTCTCACAATTTACAAATAGTTGGAAACATTTGGGATATTGTAGGTACTCAACTGAACAAAAAATATAACACTGGCCTAGTGGTTTCTGGATATTTTACTGAAAAAAATACTACATAGTGCACCTTTAAGCTCTGGACTCAGAGGTGCCAATTCATGTGTGGAAATAATTCTTCATGCTTCTTCCAAACCATTCTTTCACAGTTAGCGCAGATGAATTTTAGCATTTTTATCAACAGCACATTTTTTGTTCACCTTTCACCATATGTCTTTAAGTATCGCAATAATATTGTATCGTGATATGTATCGAGTCATGAGTGTATTGCCCTACAAGAAATATAATAATTACAGCCATAATGATCCAATCAAAGACTCTTAATAATGCGCCTATTTAAATCCAAACAGTGACTTTTTTTTCAGCCGGGCAGATTAGATAAATACATTCAATTACAACAAGAGGAATCTGAGTATTATAAATTTGTCGAATGTCATTTTGAAAAACGTGTCTTCAGTTTGCGCATTAACTCTTATTGGATATTATATAAGTCACATAAAATGATGTTGTTAGGATGTCTAGTCAAAGCTGAGCTCTAATAGGATGAAGAGATGAATCCCCAGCTCAACTGGAAATAGCTACGAGCGCTTTTAATGATTTCATAAATCATCATGACACACATTAAAGCGATACACAGGCTCTGTTTGTGCGCGTGTGTGAGGTTGATTTCTGCCTATTACTTATGACAGTTAAGACTGGCCTGACATATGTTGTCAGCAAAGATGGAAGCTGTACGCTGGCTAATACAAAAGCTTCCTCGCTTCAGAACCGGCTAACCACAGCCTGAGAGCTATTAGCGAGCAGCTTCCTCCAAGAGTCAACTGCAAGGTTAAATTGGCTGCAAGCTTCTCTTTGCGTAAATTGGAACCAGGCGAGCCCGCAGTCTGTTAATGGTGTTATGGGTGAATTTCTTTATAAGTTGACAATGGAGAACTGTTGGCTGCTTTCTGGCACAAGATCTTTGCCTGTTTACGCATGTGTCGGTGTGTGCGTCAGCACGGGGGCTCCTGGTGTTTTGGATAACGTGCATTGTTCTTGAGGCAACACACACTCTTTCATTATCTCTTCTCAACAGACCAAACAAGCTGTTGACACTGGAATATGCAAAAGGACAGAGATGGGGCACAAGTTACATAGGTCAGGGTCAAAGGTTACTGATATGACATGAAAGGCCAAATTTACTGCCATACATGAAAGATGTACTTTCAACACTAATTTTTTGTTGTTGAAATGGCACCACAGTGGACACATATCTCTGTAAATACCTTACAGCTCTATGTAAATACCAGTTTACATAAACAAATGAGAATGTACAATACACGCATGGCAAAAAAGAAAATTCTTGCATAATATTTTTTTGGTTTCCAGTACTAATATTTAGATCAATATACCATTAATTGGAGAAGCAAGATGACATAAAATATGGAAGCTTGTTTCTGCCACAGAATAAAGATAATTAATTGTGACTTTTTATTTTAAAATTGCGAGCTTACATTTCCCATAATTGTGAGTTATAAATGTGCAATTATGAGGAAAAAAAATACCCCCCCCCCCTCCTCAAAATTGGAATCTGTGAAAAAAAGTCAGAATTGCAGGATAAAAAGTCGCAATTATCTTCTAAATCATTTTATTCCAAACAAACTCCTATAATACAATCTTAAGTCTTGTTTCCTGAAAAAAAAAAATCTATATTTGTTTTGCTTAGGGGTGACCCGAATAGTCGAAGATTCGATGCATCGATATGCGGAGCCTGATTCGAACACCCATCTCACGGTCGAATCTTCGCGGGTGTTATGAAAGGAGGATCATACCATTTTGGCAATATGGGGGTGCTCAATATTTAAAGACGTGTCCCTTTATAATTCGAACACGTTCAATGAGTGTACACACACCGGCGGCAGCATTCAGCGCCTGTCCGCGGCCACTCAGGAAGTTGTTTAAAATCCTGCTGCACCACAGAGCGCTTTCGTTCAGCTCATCTGTCAGTCAATTCAAAATTGAGCTCGCGTGTATATAATGTGCGCGTCAGGTGGCTGTGTGAGATCCTGAGGCGCGGGGCTGAGCTTCGCGTAGCTACGTCTTCACCCCGTTTTAGGCACAATCGGCTGAAGAACGTGCATGTAAACGCACTCAAAGTGTTCTTTTCCTCTCGAGGCAGGAATTTATTTTAGGTTTATTTATCAAAATGTTCTTTTATATATTTGTGTGATGTTCTGTATTTCGATCGCGGCTTTAACATGTTGTGAGATAACGGTTTATTAATGTTTATCCACCACATTACCTTTTAGGGTATTTTAAACCTAAATAAGAAAGCCATTGTCAGTTCGTCTGTCGGTTGGCAGGCAGTTTTGGTCGCTTTATTAAAAGTTGTTGCTGTGTGCAGTGTAAAGGAAAATAAAAATAGTTTTACCCTTCTGCTGACAGTGTCGTGCCCCTTTCAACCCATTCACACACAGATGATTCGACTATCAGTCAACCATAGAGAGATTCGACAATTCTGATTCGAATGTCTAAATCCTTAGTCGAGGACAGCCCTAGTTTTGTATCAAATAATAATATCTGTCAGTGGGGTCAAAAAATACTTAATTCAGAAAGAAATCTATATTATTTTTCTGACCCCACTGACATTTTAGTTAAGCACAAACTTACAAACTGTACAGATTTTTTTCTTATTCAGAAAAGAGGCCTTAAAGGGTACATAACACACACCGTTTCTGTGAATCATGTTAATCTTGAATACCTATAGAGTAGTATTGCATCCTTCATATCTGTGAAGAGTCTTTTATCATATTTATGAGATATGCTGTACCGATTCTTTCCGAAAACAGCCAATCTTGTGCAGGCGTGCAGTGGGCGGAGCTAGAGTGTCACTAGCACGACACACACACACACACACACACACACACACACACACACACACACACACACACACACACACACACACACACACACACACACACACACACACACACACACACACACACACACACACACAGCTGCCCTGGAAAAACAAACTGCATCTACTGTTCCCTTAATGCTGGGTTATTTGGGAAGCTGCACAAAGTTATCTTTCCCTGAATCAGAAACACACTTCTTTAGTGACATGTTGATTTCATGGTATAGTCACACAATAAGAGCGTCGCCGACGGCTACCGTAACCGAAAGAAGCGTGTTGATGGGTGCGCTCTTGCTCTCGCTCTGGTTGATGTGCTCACGCTCATCCGGAAAAAGGACCCATACAAGCAATTCTGCCCTTTATGATGTCATACAGGGCCATACTCTGGGAAAAAACATTCCTAAACTTGTTTGAATCGTGAAGGAGTGCATTAGACACAGAAATACTCTGTCATACGTCCAACTATTTTTTTAAAACATTTTGGCCATGTTTAGCATGAGAATCCAACTTTTTAACAGTGTCAATAAGTTAGAGTGCATGACATAGCATTAGCAATAATTTATCCTTATATTTTGTGGCTTTTAAATTAAGTCACAAACTCTAGGGTTCTGTATAGAATCCTATTGAACCTTTTTGTATTGTATAGTGTTTGCATCTCGAATATCAGGCAACCTTAGGCAACCAAATTCAAAGTCTTTGAAGCAACATGAAATGGTGTTTGCAACCAATTTTACATTGGTATTTTACTATTTTACTTGAGTTTAGCAGGATATTAAAAATATATAGGATGGGATTGATTTTATATAATTAGATGTGACAGGAGCATCAAAAGTGGTCTCTATATGACAGCCGGCTTTTGTATAATAGGAGATTACGCTGACAAGCATTATTTTCCAAGAAGTAGACCAGTCGGTCAGACCAGAAATGTGTGTGTAAATAGGGTCAGTTCTGATTTCATGTAGACTTTACTATATATGATTTACAGTCAGTGAGCTGGTTGTTGGTTAGCGTCCACCAAACACACACGCAGAGAGAGAGGGGTGAGTCGAGAACAGCGGAGAGAATCTCACAGCAGTCTGTAATTAAAGTGGGTGTGTATTCCTCAGTGGATGGGCAGTGTCAGTCAGAGCAGATCTCATTCACACAGGAGAGATGTAACACCTCTGAGCTGTGGCCTCGGGGGACGGCATGTCCACCATTACGGACTGACGTATCGCGTGAACGGTCCATGTAGCAGTAAGTCATCTGTCACATATGAAACAACATCATAGCTCGCGATGTACAATGACACTCCATTATCAGTGATATACGCTGCTGGATCCGGAATATGACAGCTAATATGACCTCAGCACTAAGACGTCTGCATGCCAAAATCTGTTCAGTATTTCTGCCTCATTTTGGCCTTGTTTTCAGAAAAAAAATATCGAAATTATTGAATTATACAATTATTCTTATTTTTCAAGAATGTTATTCATTCTTTAAATAATGTTTGATTTCTTAATTTTAAGGCAAATAATTTTTTGGTTTCCAGAGAATATATCTTGAATATTTTATTATTTTTAATATATATATATATATATATATATATATATATATATATATATATATATATATATATATATATATATATATATATATATATATATATATATATATATATTAACTTATAATGTTGTTCTCATATATTTGTATAGTTTGTATTTTATTATTTTTATTTTCATATCATCAAACTTATTATGTAATTAAAGTATAAAGCTAACAAAATTAAGCTTATGTTTGAAACAAGATAAAAAAGTAATTTTGGTAGTAGGATTGAGGGAAGTAGAATATGATCATGCATAATAAGACATAAATTTGTGCTTTATTAGTGCTAATAAACAGACAGTATCCTAGTCATGCTAATAAGCTATTGGTTAATAGTGAGAATATGACCCTAAAATATAGTGTTAGTTTAAATTTATGTTAAGTTAAGTGTTAATATTAATAAAATGAATTATATGAACTATAGAAATATATTATAATAATACTATACTCTCTCTCTCTCTCTCTCTCTCTCTCTCTCTCTCTCTCTCTCTCTCTATATATATATATATATATATATAATATTATATTTCTATAATTCATATAAATATTATGCCAGGTACATCATATATATTATATTATGTGTTATATAATTTGTAATATATTATATTACACATATATTATGTGTTCCCATCAAGAGATTATTTTATGGATTTATTTTTAATTCATTAATTTAGTTTTCGTTAAAACATTTTTATTTTAAATACATTTTATGAATAAGCAGCTTGTAAACATTTTATCACTAAAACAAATTGAAATAAATGATTCCATAATACTTTCATGCTTAACAGGTTAAGAAATATCTCCTCATCTAGAACCTTTTTGGCATAAGGGGTTCTTTAAAATTTAGTCAAGATAATTTTTTAAAATATAAAATCCCAAGTAAATGAGTGTAAAAAATTTTTTTTGCAGTGTACCGCAATCCTGTACATAAAGTGATTGTCACTGACATCGCACAGTCGCTGAAGGTCTTGAGAGACGGTGGCCCTAGAGGACCAGGTTAAACCGCTTTGCTGGGCCGTGGCCCATGGGAACTCAATGACTCTGGAATGGTGGAGAGAGAGGAATCCGCACACATCGGAGTAATTAGCCTTAAGCTTGCAGACTGCGTGTGTGTGGAAAAGAACGCCGCTGGAGTGTTGTGCGAGCTGTTGGTGAGGAGCTGTCAGAAAGCTGATTTAAAGGAGGCCTGTGGGGAGACGCCCATTCAGAGAGGAACTTGTTGTTGTTTTGATGCATCTTTTGGCCTGGCGTGATCTGGGGGACCAGACCGAGAGCGTTACCTCACCTCAGTGTCGTTGTTCAAGTTCCACAGATCCAGACGACCCATGCCGTCCACGGCGGCGAAGAGCGAGGGGTGTACGGGCGACCACATCACATCGTAGACATAGTCTGCATTATCCTCAAAGGAGTACAGCGGCTTGTTTTGCTGAGGGGGAGACAAAATGAGAAAAAGGAGGTGATATATACAGAGAACGAGAGAATGAAAGGGCAAACAGGACAGGCAAGAAGGTGGTGGGGTTATAAGGGAACAGGCAGTGGGCGAGAGAGGCAGATTGAGAGAATGAGAGAGTGGCATAGGCAGTAGACAGAGTGGCGCTGCTGCAGCCCTGGGGCCTGTCTGGGATTGGGCTAATTAAAACCTTTGCACATTCAAGCAGTGTCATAAAAAAACACTAGATGAAAGTCTCTCCAAGGTGAACTGTAACCTAAGTGTAACAGCTGTCTGTGGCATAGAAGAAAAGAACGAGAGAGAGAGAGAGAGAGAGAGAGAGAGAGAGAGAGAGAGAGAGAGAGATCCTGAGGATTGCTGGGTGCATTCCGAACAGGTACGAGGGAGACAGCTGGGCGGGAGCGATGCAGACCACAGCACGATAATGAACCACAGAGAGACACGCTGAAGAATGTGACTGCCTGAGACACTCCACCACACCAAAACACACCATGCAGTGTGCATACTTCATCTCAAAATCTTTTAAGTCTTTAAAATAAACCATATCTGACATGGTCCAATCCAAAGTCATGAGGTAAAGAAAAATGTACACAAAACATTAAATATAAATTAATAATTAAAAAGAAAAAAACTTTTATATGCATTAACATTCAAAAGTTTGAGGTCAGTACAGGTTTCAATTTTTTTTTTTTTAAAGAAAGTTACACTTTTATTAGTTGGGATGCATTAAATTGATCAAAAGTGACATTTATAATGTTAAATAAATGCTGTTCTTTTGTAATTTCCATTAAGAAAATATTAGGTAGCACAACTGTTTCAACTTTAAAGTAAAATAAAAATCTTTTTTTATTTGTGGCTTTTAGTTTGAAATTGTCTGTCTTACTGTTATCTATTAGCTAGTGTGCTCCGAAACAATATCAAAATTAGCATTTAGAAGATACAAGCATTCAAAACTTACAGTCTGACTTCTGCCATTATGGAACAATGATTTTGATGACATCACTCTGAAGCCCCGCCCTCTACATTATAAACAGACGCTGAAGCTGCGGCTGAAAACGGTCACTTGTTCACACATTTACTGTTTTCTACATTGAGAATGGCATAGTGCTCTATATAGGAGATAGGAAACGATCAGACAGTGTAAATATGCTTTCCATTGGGGCGGATTGAGTCTGGTTTCACGTTAGTGTCATGTGAACCGCCGCAGCTCCGGCCCAGAGACACAATGGCCCACAGCGGATCATATGCACGAGTTTACGCAGACTAGAAAACATATCGGACCCATTTGAATTCTGCACAGAATGCATTTTAATGCAATATGGAGGATATTAGTTGGAGAGAAACGGTAGAGATTAGGAGGAAACTGCAGCTTTACCGAGATCAACGGCTCTGGCCAAGCTGATATAAACTAAACTCTATCGGCCATTTTAAAAAGGGGGAGGAGCTGCTCGATATGTCCCGCCCTGTCTTCCTGTTTCAGTGGAAATTACGTCAACACACTGAATAAAGCACTTCAATGAGCCTTTAATAATAATAATAATAATAATAATAATAATAATAATAATAATAAGATTATGATGTTTCTTGAGCAGCAAATCAGTATATGAGAATGATTTCTGAAGAATCATGTGACACTGAAGACTGGAGGAATGATGCTGAAAATTCAGCTTTGATCATAGGAATAAATTACATTTTAAAGTATATTAAAATATAAAACAGTTATTTTTACATTTTAATAATATTTCACAATATTACTGTTTTTACTTTGATCAAATAAATGCAGCCTTGTGAACAGGAGACTCACCTTCAACTTTTCATATTTTTGCAAATTAACACCTAAAGAGCCATAAAATCACCCCTAAATGTAGCTCCTTTTTCTGATGCCAAAATATATAATGGTCTTTTTCATTTAATACTGACACAGAACACAGTTTGAAAACGTAACCACTTATTCAACAGTTACAACAAAACAGATTGTCATTGCAATCGAGAGCTCATGAGTCAGGAAATGTTTGCGATGCATGCCGACAAACATACAGCACAGAGAGCATATTTCATCTGACACAAATAAAACTAAGGCTGTGAGAAAACCCATGAAAAATCCACCAGTATAAAATGAATGGTGGTTTACATTTCACAACGAGTATGTTATGTGCCGCTATGGTAATTTTGTTATTTACTTATGTTATGATCAAACCAGTAGAGGTCCAATTATAACTTTAACTATGCTCAACAGTCGATCTGATCCACAGGATCCACGGCCACAAATCCAAATCCTGAAGGCGCCAGTGCTGATTCTGCACTCCCGGAGGACTACAGATCAGTTTGCAGACCATTTTTTTTCCCTCTAACAGAGCGTGATGTGCGCACTCCTCAGCCTCTCATTCATTCGATAACCTCTCTGATGCCTCCGCGGAGATCTAGAGATGGGATTTAGTATTTGTACTAGTTTATGCACCCACTATAAATGGTGCTTATTCATGTCACCACCATCACAGACCTGGATGAGGGCTGCGATGCAGATCGAAAAGTCATCAAGGACCCGCCACAGGCACTTAAGGACACAAATTAGGGCACAAGGGGGGTGTTCTGAGGAGTCACTGGTCTGTGATGGAAAATGTACCAATGATTTTTCCTTCCGTGTTTTAAACTCTATTAGAAGAAAAGATTCTATATAGAACCTTAAAGACTTTTATCAGGAACTTCATACTTAGAACCGTTTAAGGGTTCCATGGGATAATTTTATGGTTTCAATTCATTTTAAATTTTTAATGAAATTGTATGCATTAAACAGCTTCTGAACATGTTCAGAACATCACTAGATTTTTTTTTTAAATTAAACACTAAAGTATTATGCAATCATTTAAAGGCCAATTCACACCGCACAGACAAACGCCAACAAACAAGATGGATTTAGAATTTATGGGTCATGTTCACACTAACCCAACAGACGCCGACAAACGGTGATTGAACATGTTCAGTCGGGTGAAAACAAACTCCAACAAACGGCAACAGACGCCAACACACTGATCCGAAAAACTCAGCAAACGTGTTTGTCTGTGCGCTGTCAATTGGCCTTAGGAGTTTATTGCTATTGCCCAATAATCCTCTGGTGCTCCTCATTTAGGAGTCAGTCATACGCTTCTTGGTCAAAAGTGTTTTTTTTTTTGTTTTTTTTGTAGAATCAATGCAATACATTTTGCTTAATAGTTATTATTTTGAGGGACTTTTATGGTAGTAGTAATATTTTTGCAATAATTATGATCCATTTGTTTGCACAATTTTACAGTAGAATACAATTAAACCATACAAAATCCACTTTTTAATCTTTTTTAAAAAATAACACTTTTTTGCGGCGGTGTGCTTTTTTCTGCATTGTGGCTGATCTGTAGATTGTACAAAATTCCTCGCAATTGACAGAATTTTTTGGCTTTTTGTGTTTTCACTGTTATACAGCAGTAGATAATCTCCGGATCAAAACACAGGAAAAAAGAGCAGAAACAAGCAATAAAAGCATTGCTTTTGCACGTTCCAGTCTTTTAATTTTTTTTAATTTTTTTAAATCACCGCTTTTCTTAGCTTTTTGTTCAAAATGTAGCTTTTTTAATGAAATTTAACCATATTCAAGTGTTGATTAAAAAAAAGAAGCATGAAACTCCAATAAAACGGGTTTAAACAAAAATGCTAATTTCTTTCTTTTGAAATGTTGCATATTCAGATATTTGGGAGCTATGGACATTTTATGAAAATTATCAAAAATGCTAGAGGTGGCTGGCTTTTTTTTTCTTAAAGTGACGTGATGGCCAAGTAAGGTAAACCATACTCAGAAATGTCCTTTGTATTAAATCCATCCAAGTTAGAAGTCTATACACACTATAATTATCATTGAATGGTGAACACACACACACACACACACACACACACACACACACACACACACACAGCAGTGTGCAGCCATTTTTGCTGTGGTGTCATATCCTGCCGCTATTGAGAATCGAACCAGCAACCTTTGTGTAACCCGTCTGACTCTCTAACCATTAGGCCACAATGGCCCTAAAAACGTAATAAATACAAATAAAATATTCAATTTTTAAAAGATAAAACGACAAATGCTAACTTGCTAACTTGTCAATGTCTAAAAATAGGAAGCCATGTGTCATTTGAAACTGACATTATTGCATGTGACTGATAATGTGCGGCGGCTCACAGGGTGCTTAGATCCAAGCTAAGGTGTGCCCACAACCACACACAGGAGAAAGAGACAGGCCTGCATTCCTGCGGCGCTCCTCAAAGGGGATGGAATTCCCCCGTCCCCAAAAAATAACACATGCACATCCATAACATCCTAGGAATGTTTTAATATCTGTCAGAATGCACAAAGTGCAAGATTTGTAGAGAAAATGCATGGAGCAGAAGTTAAAGTGACAGGACGGTATGTTGTGGTTTCGGGAAGCTCAGCGCTTTACGTACACTTGTGGACGTAGATAGCGATGAGTGTGAGAACATGATACGTATACTGTAGCTCTCATTCATGCAGCTCAGCTGTATTATCCATCGCAGGGCCTGAGGCAGAAGATGTGCCGCTTCCTTGTTAAATGACCCGGGTCCTCCATCTACTTCAGTTTATTTGGCCTTTTCTACTTTTTAACTCCTTGTTAACTTGTTTTAAAGGAACAGTTCTCTAATGTATACTGTTTGAGATGGTAAGATTTTTAAATGTTTTTGCCTCTTATGTTCATAAAGGTTGTGTTTATAATACAGTGAAACAGTTTGTGTTTTAATATACTTTTAAATGCAATTTATTCTTGTATTCAAAGCTGAATTTTCAGCATCATCATTCCAGTCACATGATCCTCACCATTGGATCCATCATCAGTGTCACATGATCCTTCAGAAATCATTCTAATATGGTGATTTGCTGCTCAAGAAACATTTCTGATTATTAGCAATGTTGACAGTTGTACAGCTTCATGTTTTTGTGGGAAAAATATTTTTCTTTAATGAACAAAGTTAGAAATCTTTTGTAACATTGTACATTACTGTCATTTTGTATCAATTAAATGTGTCCTTGCCGAGTAAAATGTCTAATTTCTTAAAACAAATAAAACAATACAGTATATTATATATATATATATATATATATATATATATATATATATATATATATATATATATATATATATATATATATATATATATATATATATATATATATATATATATATATATATATATACACACACACACACACACACACACACACACAAATGTAATTATTTCTTGCCGAGTTAAATTTGTCATATATGTATATATATATTATTGACCCAAAACATTTAAACAGTAGCGCAAATTCGGTCATTATTTACTCATCATCGTGTTGTCCAAAACCTGTAAATTATTTAATGTTTGGTTTGTTTCTCCCACAAATCTATATACTGACTTTAAAAGACTTTTAATATAACAAAAAGACATTGAGAGTACTTTTAAAGCCCTTTTTGAAGCTCGAAAGCTTCAGTCTCTGTTTATTGTAACTGCATTGGAAAAGAGCAAACAGCCTTTTTATTTCCCTATTTGTGTTCCACATAGAAATGAAAGTCATACAGGTTTGAAAGAGCATGAGGATGAGCATTATCAGTTTTTGGGCAAACTATCCCTTTAACTGCTACTTCTCCTTTCCGTTCCTACCAGGGTTGTGTCATCGACTTCTCTTCATCAAGCTATTCCCCTTTTCCATTGCTTTTTTATTTGTGCCTCTCTCCTCCCCTAACATTCCTTCTTTGTCCATCTTTTATTCATACTTGGCCTTCATGCTTCCCTCACTCTGTGGTTAATGTGATCTGAGCCAGTATCTCCAGACACAGATTGCAGTATCTGTGAGCACAACCATGTCCATACGTCTCCCACCCTAGCCTGCTCTTGCTCAATCTATTTGGTCCATGTGGTTTGAACCCCAATCAAGAGGCTCAATCATTCATTTCTAAACTTGCAGATTAAGCTCCAAGGCAAAAAGCCACTGTCCAGTGGTCTCAAAGCTTTGGACATGGAACGGATTTACTTGCATGTACAAGACACTGCCAAGATACTGTCCTTATTAACAAAGCCGGGCTTAAAATATACCCTTTATAAAAGATGTGCATACATTAATGTTGGAAACTGTGTGTACACTTTTAATTAGCCTGGGTTGTACAGTACATATTACGGCTTCATACACAAAAAAAACACATGTTGATAGCCTGGGCAAAAATTACGTAGCATTTTCTTGCGTTATTACAAATTATTGACTCCAAGCACTAAGACAACAAAGATTGAACTAAGCAATAAGATTACAAAATCTTTAACACATTTATTTTTTTTTTTTAATAAAGGGTGAACATGTTAATTTCCCTATTTGTCGGCTGTCCGACATCACTTTTGGCCAATACTGTATATATATGCTTTAAATGAGAAAAGTCAATCCTAGTTTTATTTATGTTAATAAGCACCTAGTTTATAGTGAGAGAAATGTACCCTAAACTAAAGTGTTCCCAAAAATATAATTGAAAAACATCCCATTATTAGGTAAGTACATTTTGGTTGATCAGAGTGGATAATGCTAAATACAGGTGTAAAAAAAAAACAAGCACAATGTTCTCGCACATTCCTGATTTCTAACACACACTCCCAGCGTTGGGCTGGTCTTGTGGCTATCAGAGAAAAAGCGAAATCTCCAGTTCTCCCTATGTTTTTCCTTATGCATTATTCCAGAACGCATCTTAATACTAGGTGTAAACATGGCCAATGATGCTCTGGTAAATGTTTGAATGGTTACTCATTTTAGACCATGAGCCAGTAATGTGTCTCATTAAAACTGATGGTTAGACATGCATCAGTTTGTTTAATATATCTTGCAGTGTGGTGTCAGTAGAGTGAGGTAATCTGATAATGCTCAAGTGGTTTTAGAGGATACTCCATCTTACCTTTGTGCTCCACAATTTTACAGTCCAGTCGAAAGAAGAGGTGACAAAAAGGTGGGAGAAATCGACAGGCCCCACAGCACTGTGACAACTGATGCCTGTCACTGGCCCCTGATGGCCCTCAAACATCTCACAGATGCCAGCTTTACTGTGGAGAAACAAAAACTGATGGTCAAAATAAAAAAGGTAACCATTAAGGCCCTCTATACAGCTGATGTAAGTCTTGTGCATGTATATGCACTTTACGGCTCAAAAGTTTGGGGTCAGTAAAATAATTATTAATAAGAAAAAAATAATTGTAACTTTTTTTTGATTGATTAAAGACATTAAAGACATAAATAAATCCTGCTCTTTTGAACTTTTTTCTTTCTTACAAGATTTTGAACTATTATATATATATATACATTTTTAGTATTATTACACATGAAAAAAAAACATGAAATTGATTATAATTAGAAATATTTCTTTAAGCAGCAAATCAGCATATTATAATGATTTCTGTAGAATCATGTGACACTGAAGACTGGAGAAGTGCTGAAAATTCAGCTTTGATCACAGGAATAAATTACATTTTAAAATATATTAAAATAGAAGACAGTTAACACAACATTAATCTCTTTTTATCTTTGCCTTGGTGAGCATACAATTATTTCAAAAACATAAAAAATTACCAACCCCAGACATTTATGCAGTCGTGTAAATGCTTTTCCAAATGTTTTGCTCAGAAAGCGATACATAACCAGTAAAGAGACAGGTGACAGGTGAGTAGATGGCTCTTTGCTGCTGTCTGGGATGAACATTAGTACAACTTGGCCACTTGCACTTCTGACTATCACTGAATTCCAGTAAGTGTTTGTTAAGTATATTACAGTATATATATATATATATATATATAGATAATTGTATTTAATTTATCTTTGACAGACAAAACTAACAACAAAACTGTTTGATTCAGTGTGTTGGTGTGGGCACTAATATACTCACCTAAAGGATTATTAGGAACTAATACTGTGCCCCCTTTCGCCTTCAGAACTGCCTTAATTCTACGTGGCATTGATTCAACAAGGTGCTGAAAGCATTGTTTAGAAATGTTGGCCCGTCTTGATAGGATAGCATCTTGCAGTTGATGGAGATAAGCTCTAAAGATGCTCTATTGGGTTGAGATCTGGTGACTGTGGGGGCCATTTTAGTACAGTGAACTCATTGTCATGTTCAAGAAACCAATCTGCCCCAAAATGATTCGAGCTTTGTGACATGGTGCATTATCCTGCTGGAAGTAGCAATCAGAGGATGGGTACATGTTGGTCATAAAGGGATGGACATGGTCAGAAACAATGCTCAGGTAGTCGTGGCATTTAAACGATGCCCAATTGGCACTAATGGGCCTAAAGTCTGCCAAGAAAACATCCCCCACACCATTACACCACCACCAGCAGCAGCCTGCACAGTGGTAACAAGGCATGATGGATCCATGTTCTCATTCTGTTTATGCCAAATTCTGACTCTACCATCTGAATATCTCAACAGAAATCGAGACTCATCAAACCAGGCGACATTTTTCAAGTCCTTAACTGTCCAATTTTGGTGAGATTGTGCAAATTGTAGCCTCTTTTTCCTGTTTGTAGTAGAGAGGAGTGGTACCCGGTGGGGTCTTCAGCTGTTGTAGCCCACATCTCAAGGTTGTGTGTGTTGTGGCTTCGCAAATGCTTTGCTGCATACCTCGGTTGTAACGAGTGGTTATTTCAGTCAAAGTTGCTCTTCTATCAGCTTGAATCAGTCGGCCCATCCTCCTCTGACCTCTAGCATCAACAAGGCATTTTCGCTCACAGGACTGCCACATACTGGATGTTTTTCCCTTTTCACACCATTCTTTGTAAACTCTAGAAATGGTTGTGCGTGAAAATCCCAGTAACAGAGCAAATTGTGAAATACAAAGACCGGCCCGTCTGGCACCAACAACCATGCCACGCTCAAAATTGCTTAAATCACCTTTCTTTCCCATTCTAACATTCAGTTTGGATTTCAGGGAGATTGTCTTGACCAGGACCACACCCCTAAATGCACTGAAGCAACTGCCATGTGATTGGTTGATAAGATAATTGCATTAATGAGAAACAGGTGTTCCTAATAATCCTGTATGTCAGTGGATAGTTATAATTATACTATTGTTCTTGGTGTGAGTGGGCCTTAAAGGTTTAGTTCACCCAAAAATGAAAATTATCCCACAATAATCCCATAAATTATCCCATATCTCTGACCTGACGTATGGTGTATTGACGAACATGGAAGCACAGAGCATAGAGCAAAACAAAACACCGGTCACGAATTACAAGTCTAGAAGGAGAATTTTTAAAGAGAAATTTCTTGCCTAGCCCTATCTCACCTAAGATTATGCTACGCCTACAGAGGTCAGAGGTCACTCTTCTGGCCGAATAAGACTTGCATACGGCCGGTACCGGACGCCAGTGATTATAGTTTATAAAGTTTTAAATATGGATATTTTTCTTACAAAAACGTATGTCTTCGCTTCAGAAGGTCTTTATTAACCCCCTGGAGCTGAATGGATTACTTTTATGATGTATGGATGCCCTTTTTTGGGCTTCAAAATCTAGACCCCCATTCACTCCCATTATAAAGTTTGGAAGAGCCAGGATATTTTTTTATATAAGGATGGCTTGAAGGTTGAGTAGACTATGTGATCATTTTCCTTTTTGGGTGAACTAACCCTTTAAGTGTTATCATGGTCAGCGTGTCAAATGTATGTGCCACTCACCTGCCGTGTCTGGACGCTGTATACACGGTCCCCTCCTCACTGCCAACTATATAATTATTGACGTCTCCAGTGGGAAAGGCCATCCCAGTCACAGCCACTGGCTTAGACTTGTTATAAACAAGCTCCATGCTCTCCTACAAATAAGCAAGCAGACTTTTACACAGGTGTGATGGATGCTGGTACAGTGCCAGGTGTTGGCCAGATGTGCCAGTGCTGACCTGAGGCTGTGACAGCATATCCAGGCTCCAGGAACACATCCGGCCATCCGTGGACACAGTGATCAGGTTGTTGGCGTTCTGGGTGCCGACCACATTGACGCAGTATACTGGGTGCTTTGAGAAAAAAACAAATAGTATGTCACCTACAAATTCCAGAAAGTGTCATGTACAGTAGTAGTGGCCAAAAGTGACATCCACAGGGGATATTTGTTAACCCTACAAGTTTGATTAAACCATGAAAACATCAGGAAATTATTTTTTATTTTATAAATATTATAAATAGAGAAGAACAAAATGATTTGGGAAAAGGGCAAACTACAGCAAAAGGTTTTATTTTACTATTTAAAAAAAACATACATTGACTACAACATAACAGGTATTACTATTTCATTGGTTCTCTTGTTTTTGCATGTGTTTCTAATTTCTTTGTATGATAGCCTGACGAAAAATTATGTTGCACAATTTTGCATGTTTCATTGTGTTATTACATATAAAACTCCAAGCACAACTTTTTAATAACACATTTTTTATAATATTTGAATAAAAAATTAAGATCAATTTTTCAATTTTTACTTCAAATCAATTTTTTACTTGCTTACCATACTACTGTATTAACCGTTGCAAAATTAAAGGTATGAACTGAATGTGTACACAGACACAATACCTAGCCTGTGAACTAACATGGCTCGGGCATCTGCCCGTCTGCAAATACAGTTGATTGTGTGAATCCATTATGTCGTTATTGCCATCAATTTGATTTTGTTTTTTGACCAACAATGGGCTCTTTCAGATGAGCCGGTGGAGTGGTGAGACGGCGGTCGGGACATAGCCTTTCATTATTGAGGGCACGGGAGTTTAAACCCTCAGCATGTATGGCATTCAGGGGCCGTGTGTGTGGCAGCTGAGCACAATAAGGGTCTATGGACGTCCCTTTCCTCTGCTACTAGGCTGTACTGTCTTTATTGCATGACAAGGAGTTAGATGGGGCTCATTGAGCCTGACCGTGCTGACAGACGGAGTCTAGCCCTAGGTAGACGGCGGGCGGCCTTTTGCAAAGAGAGAAGACGAGGTCAGGAAAATGTTGAGGGGTGATTGCTCCCAGCATCATGTCCGATTAAAGTCCACCCAAAATGAACATTCTCTCACCATTTACTCAACCTCAAGATTTTCTTTATCCCGTTGAACTCAAAAAGAGATGTTTTAAGAAATGTTTATGCCATACAAAAAAGACAAAATGAACCACAAAAAAGACAAACAAAAGACAAAAAAGAGTTTTTGAACCAAGCAAGAAGTACATATTTATATGCAATTTCATAATCACTGCTATTGTCTTTGAATGTGTTGACAAGCATTTATGGTAAACTAAAATATAGTTTAATAGCATATTGCAATGTATGTTATGTGTCATATATTTACATATATTTGTAATTACACATTTGAATTGCTGAAGTTGTAATTTAGTAAATTTAAAATATATGAACTTTATATGTAATATCGAACACACTACAGTTCAAATTATAATCAAGATTATGTGTAACTTTAGAATGTTAGTAAACACATCAAAATAAGTGCATTTCTTTAAAGCATGAAAAAAGATCATTTGAAATTTACTTAATTAAAAAACGTTTCATTTTTCATTAATACAAAGTGCAATTTTTATGTAATAAGTGTAATAAGAATAGTCATTACAATGTACACATTATGTGTACATTAAATGTACATAATTAAATGAGCATTGAGTACAATTAAGCTTAAGCGCACTTCTTTTTCACAATCGAAGACTCATGGGCTTTGAGCTTTGGGTGAGAGACAGACCAAGATTTAAGTTGTTATTTAGTTAAAATCTTGCTTAACATTCATGGTCAACACTCACTTTCATTGTATGGAATAGAACAGCTTGGGCATTCTGATGAAACTACTCCATATTTCACAGAATATGACTTGTTGACAACACTTTGGTCTTAACTTTAAAGTGCCCTTTTTATACCATTTAAAGGTTTCTAATTTTGTTTTAGAGGTCTCCTACAATAGGTTTACATGCAGGAAAAGGCCAAAAACACTTTCAATTTTCTCATTAAAGAGCCTGAAACCGATTCATTTGAAGAATCATTTTCTCTAAGCCCCTCCTTTTCGAGAGCCTACTCTGCTCTAATTGGTCAGACGACCCAGTTTGTTGTTGACAACACCAATCTCTTAGACCTCAGCTACAACTACAATGTTTGAGGGCAGGTAAAAGTAGGTGTTGTTGTGACCATAGGCTGGCAAATTTGTTACAAAGGCATGTAAACTGTATCGAGACTGGAATTGCTGACGACTCGTTTCGGCAATTCAGAATCGATTTCTAGACAATAACTATTTATCATGCACTTTGATATTTAAAACTTAGCAGACCCAGCTTTACACACTGCATAAAAGGGAATATTTGAAAAAGCATAATGGGGCACTTCAGGTTTAAGATAGATGACTGAATCTGTTCTTACTGTATGTGCTGCAGCGGACAGGGGGGTCCTCTGAACCGGCGTTCTTCGGTGACTTCTGTTGTCCCAGAGAACAATCTGCCCCGAGTATGTGCCACCCACCAACAGGTTAGGATGAAACCGTGCAAAACCAACCGACACCACTGGAGACTGAAAAAGAGACGACAAAATCTTTAGGACAAAAGACAAAGGAAAGAGATAATGATGAAGGTGATGATGAGGGCAGAGGAGGAAGGGTGGGCAGAGTACCAAACTATGCTAAGGATTGTGGGAGCAGCAGTTTTATATTACAGCATCATAAACTGAGTGCACTAGAGCGATAAGCGCTGCCTTTTTGTTGTGACAGCCTTCGCCTTGAACTTTCCCTCCGTCTTCACTTTTATTGAGTTTTTGGTTCCTCTTCAGTGCCTGTCACATGAAACATGCTTACATATTTCCACACAAAATTCTCTGTAGCGCCCTTACTAAGCACTTTTACAATTATCTCAGGAGACCAATTACTGACAGCAAGGAGACAACGATATTTTGTTTTGCTTGCAAAGCTGCCCTTTTGGTCGTGGTGTGACAGCAGCGGGACAGAAGTGTAAAATGCGTGTTTTCATAGCGCTCTCAAGTCGTCTGTAAAGCAAAGACTGCGACTGTCTCCCTTCATACACCGCACCATCTGCGGCCTGCCCGTCATGCACCCAGAGTTCATTTTAAAGTGACTGGAAAACAAACCAGAGAAAAAGAAAACACGCTTCTCTTTTCTTTCATTCGTTCCCCCCTCTAAAAAAATACAGCTTCTAAGAGGGTTCGGGAGCAGAGTCACATGTGAGGTGGTTTTTTAAAAGGACTCAAAATAAACTAAGTTGGAGGGGTAAAAATAAAGGCGAGTTGAGTTTATTTACACTCAGGACACGCAGGCAAATCTGGTTTAAAGTTTAAACGCATTAAAACAAAAGCGTTTGATGGTTGGACTGGAGATTATTTGGAAAAAGTAGAAGTACATGTGACCGATTGTGTGATTGACTGCGGCCTGATGGAGAAATACTACACAAATACAGAGAACCGGTTCTTATTCAAAAATGAATCCCTTCATTTACATATGGGAAATTAATGACGTTATGTTCTATTAAAGTCACCATGAAATCAAATTTTTTATTTTTCCTTAAACAAATGACTCTTTTGAGCCAGTTCTTTATAAATATAGTGATTCAACACCCTCCAGCACACACATACAAATCCAAACGATTCATGAACAAATCACTCCCATGATCAAGTTCTTTTGGGTGATATAGTTTGATTCCCGAATGAAAGATTCTTCTGAGACGATTCTTTTCAGTGATTTAAAACCACAAAGCACAACCAGGGTATTCTGAATCCAAATCTTTCCAATAATTACTTTAGTGACAGTAGCTAATACTTTAGTGATTCAAAACCACAGCACACCCAGGATAATCCAAACGATTCATGAACAAATTACTATAGTGATCAAGTTATTATGGATGAATCTAAAATATAGAATTACCAATGTAGTTTGATTCCCAAACAAAACACTCTTCCGAGTGTTTCCAAATCATACAACGCAACCTGTAGTCCAACTGATTCACAGATGAATTGCTGTGAATGATTTGGTTCTTCATAGTGAATCAAACAGATCAATTTACTCATGAGATTTAAATCAGTGGTCACTCACTGGTTGTTCATATTATACGAACAACCAGTGATATGTAGTTTAAGATACACATTATGTGTTCTGCAATATAAATTAAATGTTACCACATGATTAGCTTGTTTAGTATGTTATTTAATACAGTTATAGCTCATATTTGGATGCCGCCTCTAAAAAGACTTATTATATAGTTACTAAACAAATGAAAAGCTTTTAAAAAGTCACCTTTTGCAAGAACTGATTTAAATGCATTAGCTTCAAATGTATTATGATTCCCACCCCTAACTACAGTACTATAATAGAAAATAAAATAGAAAGCAGACACTTGCAAGGAACTACTCCGGCTGCAATAATACGATTGGACATCAAAAGCCAACATTTCAGTTAATAAATTGATTAGTATCTTTTAAGAGGTTGAAAAGTTTCACTCAAGTCTTGATTAGTCTGATTGCCAGTACCGCTGGAAAAGGATCTCAGTTCAGTGATTAATGATCAGTCAGTCCTGAATGCAAACACAGAGACAGGGGAACATTGCTGCTTAAATACACGGCTATTTCAATCAGAGCCACAAGCCGACCTCTGAACCAAGTCTCTTTCTCTCTCTCCTATAGTCATGTGTCAGGGACACGCTCCCCAGACCAGCGCTTCATTACTGGGCTAATGAACGTGAGCTGGGGTCACCACAACAAGAGGGTAATAACTCCACTATGAAGCCATTAATCAGAGACTTAATGAAGTATCGTAACCTGAAACTTCAGCTCAGGAGAGCAGTCCAGCCAACAGCCAATCACGGCCTTCTCTGGCCTCTGTGCACACCGCAGGCCTGTTTCTATCAGACTCATCTGCTGTGGTATCATCTCTGTGTCCTGCTGCAACCTCTGACCACAGACTCTATCTGTTCGTTTTTTAGCTAATTCTGTAGCATAACAGATACATTTTGATTGGATAAGCTTTGAAGTATCTGATTTGATTAAATGTATCTGTTCAATTGTTTATGAAACTTTACAGTCTTTGGACAACAACCAGTATGACCTGCTCCTGACAGGGTTATTGTAGTTAACTAAAACTTTTAAAAACATGGTAAAACTCCAGTTTAGGGTCCAATTCTCACTATTAACCAGTTGCTTATTAGCATGCATATTACTAGGACATTGGTTGTTTATTAGCACTTATAAAGCACATATTAATGCCTTATTCTGCATAATCATATTCGACATCCCTTAATCCTACCCAATACCTAAACTTAACAACTACGGTACCTTACTAACTATTAATACGCAGTAATTGGGAGTTTACCGAGGCAAAAGTTCAAAAGTTGTAGTTAATAATTAGTTAACAGTAAGAATTGGACCTTAATCTAAAGTGTGACCAAAAACATTTGTGTTAATTGAAATAAAGCTGAAATTAAATTAAATATAAATTTTAGTTGAAAGAAATGTTGCCTTGACACTAAACTGAAATAAGTTGAAGTTGAAGCACTAAAATAATTAACTGTAAATAGACTAAAACTGAAATACAAAATAAATTAATCCCAATTCAATTAAATAATAATAAAAAATAATTACTAAAAATAATAATATTAATAAAACAAAACAAAAATACACTGACTCCTGGTCAATACTGAACCTCTTTTAATAGCAAATTCCAACATCATTTTATTTAAAGGTCCACTGAAATAAAAATTGAAGTTTTTTAGCTTTTAGTATGACTGTGTTAGCCTTAAAGTTATGAATAAGCTGGTATGTTCCAAAACTATGACAAAATTTGCATTTAGGAGATATAAGCATTCAAAATTTACAGTCTCTCACTTCCGTTAAAACAAATCTCCGATTTGTGACATCGCAGACTTCACTTTCTCGTCAAATCTTCTGTCCAATCAAAATGCGCTCTAGAATCTAAAGCCCGCCCCCTACACTGCTGAAGCTGCAGCTGAAATCGGTCAGTTGTTCACACATTTACTAATTTCTACATGGTGAAAGGCACATAGCACACTATATATGTGATAGGAAACCATTCAGTGTGAATATGCTTTCATTTGAGGAGAATTAAGTCTGTTTTCACGTTAGTTTCACGCACCGCAGCCGTGCACACACCCCAACGGCTCAGGTCTAAATTTAGACTACAGACACGAAAGCGCAGCGCGGATCATATATGCGCGAGTCGGCACAGACAACAAAACATATCGGCCCATTTGAATTCTGTACAGAATGCTGCATTTCAAACCGATATGGAGGAGATTATGTTGGTAAACAGTGTTAGAGGAAACTGGCTTTACCAAACAGAGAAAGGTCTGCTCTTGCGCTCTAGTCAAACTGTATATTAAAGAAATGCTATTGGCGGTTTCAAAAAAGGGGAGGAGCTGCTAACAGCTGAAGCCGTTTCAGGGGAAATTACATCAACACATTGAATAATGCGGCGCCTTTAAAGGAGTCCTATAATGCCCCTTTTTACAAGATGTAAAATAAGTCTCTGATGTCCCCAGAGTGTGTATGTGAAGTTTTAGCTCAAAATACCCCACATATAAGTTTTTGTAGCATGCTAAAATGTGCACTTTTTGAGGGGGAGCAAAAACGCACCATTTTTGTGTCTCCTTAAAGGGTCATGAAACCCCAAAACACTTTTTTTGAGATGTAAACAGATATGTATAGGCTGCACATCATTGAAAACACTAAGGGTACTCATTAATGGTATTTATATGTGAAAATAGTTATTTTTGCATTTTTCAGAGCGATTTCTGTCTTCCGGTTTGAAAAGCTTAGTCGGAGCAACGTCACAAATGCTGACGTCGGCGCGGCCTTTTCGGCCCAAGTATGGGCTGGTGGGCACATGCTGAAGTCGACCGCTCCGAGCGATTCTCGATATATATTCATGACATAAAGCTCATTCAGTCCAATCCCTGCGCTGTAGTATGCATACAAGATAATTCAGTTAATATGCATGAGACAGTCACTTCTGCCAGGCTCGTCTTCCATCATTATTGTAGAGATATGGTGGGTAAGTTTTGGAAGCAGCGCGCGGAAAAGTCACGGAGGAAATCTAGGCGTTGTGCTGATACGAAGTAACGTAAAGGGCGCCGAGCGAGCTGTAACCGGCGCCGTCTGTGAAAGCCTTTGCTACAAAGGCTCGGTAAAGTAAAATTCACCTGAGGAATCGCACGCCGAACCTGCAAGCGTTGACTATCTATGTCAGGAGTGCAAAATAACCAATCTGTAATCAGTAGGCTAATGAACAAAAGCCACGTCCTCTCCGTTTTATTTGTCGTCACAGCCATGCACTAAACCGCATGTGTTCGGGCTCTTAGTGAAACAGTGTGATGCATATTTTGACAAATATAGATTTAGCTGCCGAGTGATAGACAGCGCGGATCGTCACGGCAACCCAGCGCGCGTCGCTCTGTGCTTCAGATGCGCGGTCGAGACCAGCCTCAAACCCCTTCGCTTTTACCCCGATCTAGAATTACACATCTCTGTCGCATCGCATGTTGGGTGGTTCACGTTCTCTTATCACGTCGGCGCGTTGTTCATCTTGCCAAACAGCGTGCATATTTGGACAAATATAGTTTTATCACGTTTGCAAAATATTTCGTCATGCAGAATAACATTTATTTTCATTTCTCACTGAATTATGCTGGTTTGAATATGAAGAGCTGAATGATTTACGATCTCTGCTGCACGCCACTCATAGCTCTCTCATTCGCTGTACTCATCCCTCATTTAATCTCACTGTGGTAAACTATGCCATCGTGAACCGAGAACATGTCTCAGAACCGCTGTAACTGCTGCTATTGGTATCGCTAATCTTAATACACCTACTGACACTCCCCTATTTATGCAAACCATTCCCTCTTTTCACACAATACCATCCCACCTTTTCACAGTCGACCACTCCCCTTTTAACAAGCTTTTTCAAATCGAAGGTGTGAAAAAACACCGCTGCAGCAGGGGGGTTTCATGATCCTTTAAATGCAAATGAGCTGCTGTTCCCAGCCCCCTTTCAAGAAGAGGGCGGAGCTTCAAGAGCTTGTGTTAGCAGCTAAGATTACACAGACTTTCTTTTATGACATGCTATTGCATTTGTGTTTTGCACTGTATTGCAGTAAATGTGAAAAGACGGATGCGACAGCTTGAGCAGACTCCCAAATGTGCTCTACTACAACAACTCTTCAGGTTTATGTAAATTTTGGGGTTAGTGATATCAGTAACGCATGAATAAGCTTGTTGTAGTCCCTACCAGCCGTTTGTTGTAGTCCTTAAAAGAGATTTATTTAAAAGAAAATATCTCCCTACGCTTTGAACTTTGAGCGTCGTACTCGTAACCTTGCAGATGTGTTTATGCTCAAACAGCCAACATTAAAAACTAAAGTTAAAAAAGTGCAATCCTTATCAATTCCCCCTTCAAACCTAATTTAATAAAT
This sequence comes from Pseudorasbora parva, assembly GCF_024679245.1. NCBI lineage: Eukaryota > Metazoa > Chordata > Actinopteri > Cypriniformes > Gobionidae > Pseudorasbora > Pseudorasbora parva. The sequence continues at coordinate 5,838,740 of NC_090190.1, forward strand.
TAATGTGTCATTGGAAGTCATACCAAACAAATGCTTAATATTAGTAAAAATATAGAAAATAAGTTAAAAAGTAAGGTAAATATAAATTATATAAATGGAGATTAAGGAAAAAGAGACCTTCATAATGTATGAAGTCAAACAAAGGCCAAACCAAGTGTGAAAATCACAAACTTAAAGGGGGGGTGAAACACTCAGTTTCAGTCAGTGTCATGTCAATCTTGAGTACCTATAGAGTAGCATTGCATCCTGCATATCTCCGAAAAGTCTTTATTTTTTAAATAATTATATAAGAAAGATGCGCTGTTCCGAGTCTTTCCGAAAAAAGCCGAGCGGGTGGGGGCGTGTCGTGTGAGCGGAGCTAAATAATGACGTGTGCAGCAGCGCGCTGTGTGTTGAGTCAAGTGCATCCCTAACAGCGGGAAAAAAACTTTATTCAAAATAAAAATATGGCTTTTAATCAGATACAGCCATACATCTATGATCCGGAATCAGACCCAGAGGCTGCAGTTGAACAGGAGCAGCAGCAAAAACGACTAGAGCAGGACGTCTCTATGTGGTAAGTTACAAGTTATACACTAACTATATAATATGCTTAGCGGCTTGTGTTATTTACATATTTATACTTGAATTATATCGTCGTATTTTTGTCTTTGAAGGTGTACATGTGGGAAGTGCAGTTGTGCACGTGTGTTTGTGTGTTTACGCGTGGTTTGTGTAGACAGTAAGCGGACTAAAAAAAACACAGACATTTGAAGCAGTCTCACTCACCCTTCTAACGTTGGGACTGCTCCATCCTTCAGCATTAGGCGATTGGGAAAAGCCGGCGTCGAGCTGGGCCTTGTTTATGAAACAGTCGGCACCGAAATGCAGCGAACAGATATAAACATTCGCGCAACTCAGTTGCTGATCCGGAAAAGCAAATTACATCCACTGTTGCCTTAACGCGGGGTTTTGGGGAATCTGTGCAGGACTGTCTTGGTCTGGCAACCAAAAACGCACTTTTTTGGTGACATTGTTATGTGCTATGTGTAATTGTCACCTGTCCAGCATCCTACAAGCCAGCGCTTTGATGGGCGTAGGCTGTTGCTTTCGCTCTCTCCCTCTCTCTCTCTCTCTCTCACGCGCTTCCGGTAGAATTGTCCGTAAGGCCCATACAAGGAAATTCCGCCCCCATTAACGTCAATGGGGACGCATGATCTCAAAAAACTTGCCGAAACTTATGACTAACCGGAAGTAGTATTTTTGACAAAGAAATACTCCCATCAAACGTCCACCTTAACTTTTGAAACTTTGTCCATGTTTAGTATGGGATTCCAAGTAACAGTGTAAAAAGATCAGTATGCATGAAACAGCATTTCACCCCCCCTTTAAATTCTGCAAGTCCAAAGTTGGACCTTTCGAAAAAAGGTCAAAGAGGTCAAACATAAAATCGTTTGAAATTTGAGCTATGGAGTATCTGGCTATAAAGTGACGCTGCCGTCGCTTCACTCCATAAAGTTCAGTGCATTGGACAATGCTGACACGATGTGAACAGGCCTTTAATGATGAATAACATGTCATAGGGCAATCTCAGTTTATAAAACATCAGATGTATCCTTCCCTCATTACCGTAACCACATAAATCCAGAGAGACCTTTCGCTCCATAACGAAGCGCGGAGAAATATGACAAGTATTTGAACTCTCTTGAAAGTCATAATCTAAACATGGCAAAGGCGCAGGACGCTGAGAGGAAAAAGGGATGAAAAGGCTGTATATTCACACCATATGGAGACCGTAAGCTAAGATCTGTCCATCTTCAACGCATGGATCCAGAAACTACCTCCTCAGTTCTACTGGAAGCCACAAACACCACTATTCGAGCACTGTGCTCCACATGCAAACTTTTGCTACTGGAATTAGCTCACTTTGTCCCAATTCAGTGGTTGGCTATGATCTTTTCAGTTCTGTTGTAGAACAGTAATGCAATAAATCACTTTCGGTTTTATGTAGTTAAAAAATGTTCAGGTACAGGTGGGATACTCGTTGTCTATTTTTCACTGAACAAAAAGTATTGTGGCAAAATGATTGAGTGAAAGAATCATTATTTAAATGTGCACTATGTAGTATTTTTGCAGTAAAATATCCAAAATCCACTAGGCCAGTGTTATATATTTTGTTCAGTTGAGTTCTTACAATATCTCAAATGTTCCCAACTATTAATAAATTGTGAGAAAATTGCTATTTTAACCAAGGACCCGGGACGTCTGAAGGAGTCGCCTGTCAATTGAGTCATATCTGCGTTAGAGTTTAGATTCTCTACCCGAGCCCGAGCCCGAGCCCGAACCTGACCCGAACCGACCCGCGGGCCGGGTCGGGCTGAGATTTCCCTGCACTATCCTCGGGTCGGGTAGGGCCGGGCCCGTGATCAAGCGTTTGTTTTTTTAATCATTAGCCTACTTTACTAGTCTAATTGGGTGGGCAGAAAGCTATTCTATAATCAGAAATTAAATGTATACTTAGCAAAGTAAGAACTAATACAACAACTAAGAAACAAATGTGTAGGCTACAAAGTTGCACAAGTCAGGATTAGTGTAAAAATGCGCCTTAAACTCACAGCTCGAGCAGTGATGGAGCGCAGCATTATAAACAGAAACGCTCTGTGTCAAGAGCTGCTCGTGTCAACACTGCACTTTGCTTAATTAAATATCTTCGAATCGTTTCGTTTAAAAGTGGACATTTCAAGCTTTCTATACGCATATTTGTCATGTCTGTGAGGCAAGTATAGCCTGCTGAATTTCGGTTTATTTAAGAGACGCGCGCTCCAGTGCATGAGATGAAATGAAAGCAATCACTCCCACGACTTCACCTCGCGATTATAGTCTGCTATTTGCTTTTTATTTATTAAATCCAGGCAATTGGCCCAAGAAACCTTTTTTAAAATTAAGATACAATTTAAACAAAACAAAATAAATGCTTTCTACAAAACAAAACTTAATATTTAACTAAATATAACCACCAAAATCATTTCTGACCCACTCGCATCTTTTCACTCATCGTAATCAGATGAAATGTAAAAATAATATTATAATATTTAAACATAAATATGAAGGAAAAAACACATTGTTTAATGGCAACAACAAAGTAAGCTACAGATAAATGTCTGAGCTGGATTTGAGCAAACATCAGTTTACCGGTGAGCGGATCATGAGCGCGCCTGCAGATTATTGAGCGGAGTCAAGTCAACTTTATTTATAGCCTATAGCGCTTTTACAATGATGATTGTTTCAAAGCAGTTTCAAAGTGTTAAACATGAAAATATTGTAACAAAATGTTATTCGGCTGTACAGTCGCTGTGGAGAAAACTGAAAACTAAATGTAGTTTTATCATGAGCCTCACCGGTCCGCGTCGCTGCGCTTTGCTCATTACAGGCTCGTTCTCGTCAAAACGCCCATGTATTGAACAATGGTCAGGTTTAAATCGGGCTCGGGCTCATAATTAAAGTTAATGTGTCGGGCCGGGCCGGGCTCGGACACGACGTGCTCGGGCTCGGGTAGGGTCGGGCTTGATTTTTTGAGCCCGATCTAACCTCTAATCTGCGTTCCCCTCGGTTTCCGGTTTTAATTTGCCAGAAGCGCTTTATTCTTAGCAGTGTGAACATGTCACAGCAGCCACTGAGCCAACACAACACAAATCATTTTAAACACACTTAAATGAGTCTAATATGATAAACAGAGCAGCGTTACCTCATACTCATGAGCCGTGTGCTGCTCAACAATCGCTCCAGCGGCCGTGCTCAGCTCCACAACACTCGGTCCTGCTCTGCTTCACACTACAGTAACGTTCATAATCGCTTCCATGAACGGTTTTCTGCCATAAGTCCTATCCCGATTCTTTTCCACCGGCTATGAGGTGAAGACCACATGTCCCAAGATTCTCCGCTCAAACTTGGCGTCATCAAACTATGCCTTTGTTTTGAATAGGCGTCCTCTAGCGGACGGAAAAATTACATAGTGCAGCTTTAATTTGCAACAATTTACTTCGTACTCAAGAATACTTCAAAGAACACAATAGTACCATGATCAATAAAATCACGGTAGCACCATGATACTTTAGGTATTATTTGTGAGTGTGCAGTCAATATTGGAAAGTTTCCTGTTTGTCGTCCCTTCCAAATTTCACTATTCAATGTAATTTCACCGACTGATTCAATTCAGAATATTTCTCATTACAAGCATTACGACTAACAAACAAGGAAGTAAAATGCAAGTGAAAACACAATCCCACACCTTCCTGGTTTCACTAGGACTAAGTGCATGGGATATAATAATATCAATGGGAATGGTTTCGGTATGGGATAAGACCCCACGAGGAGAGATGGCATGAGGAACACTCCCTCCTTTGTTGCCCCCTTTTTTGCGGGCCGAAAGGGAAAAGAGAAAAAAAAAGTTGGAGCCATTTGTCAGGGAGCAGATGACTGTGTAACAGACAGTACATTCACTGCCGCCTCCTCCTGAAGCACCACAATCATGTGGTTCTCAGCAAAGCTTATCAGCTCCAGATGCACTCCTCTGTCTTCCACCAGCATCCTTCGCTCCCTACCTCTTTTTTTTCCCAAAAGGCACCCCACGGATTTTGTCACTCTGCGGTTACTGGCACAGGCCTTGTAATACCATATCTCCGTTTCAGAGAACAATGGAGGAAAAGCCAGTGAATGAGAGCACTTCGATTTCTCTCTCTTTTACCTTTGGACAAGAGGAAAGAAGGCCCGTTTCAATATGATTGAACGGTATTCTTAGCATAGTCAAACATTTATAGAAATGCCATTTTATACTCAAATATAAATAACATTTTAAATACACAATCTAAAAAAAATTAATGTAAACCTTTCAATTTAGTCAAAATCTAATTTATCTTGCTCACCAAACTTACATCTTTCAGCTTTAGACTTCATAGTTCACCCAAAAAGGAAAATGTTGTAATTTCTTACTCACACTCATGCTGTTTCAAACCAGTAGGAGTTTTTTTTTTCTCCTGCTGAACACACAAACAAGATAAAAAAAATAAAATAAAAAAAATCAGTAACCAGACAGTGGACCATTGACTTACATAGTAGGAAAAAACTATAGAAGTCTGGTTACTGACATTCTTTAATATCTTCTTTTGTGTTCAACAGAACAAAGAAACAGGTTTGGAGCAACATGAGGGTGAGTAAATGATGAGATAATTGACATTTTAATTCCTAAATAAATCCTAAAGACCATCATTTTTGGCCTACAGTACGTGCTATACATTTCAAAATCGTCTAGTTAGTGGACTGCTTAAACAACTAGTCAACTGGTTAGTTACAGTATAATTAGTCCTCAGTCAGCCACAACAACAGGTTTTAAAACAGTAGGCCTCACACACTTCCCAACTTGTAAAGGGTTACAGAAAAAATACCCAAACTCTAGATATCAAACTCTAATGACTGAATAACACACACCAGACTTTGTTCTGAACACAAACTCTCACAGTAACATGCGGCTATTTACTAGGAGATGCATGACAAATGAAAACATTGTGTTCTAAAATCAGGTCAAAATATCAAATATTTTATCAAAAATAAATCGGAGTCTGCCCATCATACGGCATGCGATTTTCTATGAAATAGAAACAAATGAGCAAAATCTGCAGGCTAAGTCTGACTTTTGGCAAATAGTGTTTCGAAATTGGACTAGATGGATTGTCACGCCTTTTAAATTCAAAATGAGCGTCAGACGCTAAATAACAACCTGAAAGCATGTTCACATCAAGACCGATAACTATAATGATACCAATGGGCAGGGGCGTAGCACCAAATTTTGGGCCCTGGGTACAAACCATCTTGCTGGGCCCCCATACCATGTATGTGTATGTATAGAAAATGGACTTCCCTGCCTTGGGCCCTGGTTACTCAGTACCCTTTATCCCCCCAGTCCCACGCCCCTGCCAATGGGTCCACACCAGTAGATGTTATTGTTCTGTATTCTAATTGCACGCCCCATTTATGTCATCTGTCGCTTTAAATGCTCGAGCTCTTTAAAGCAGGATGGATTCTGAATGGCTGTTTTATTGATCATCAGCTGGATAAAAAATGTTGCATTAGTAATGTATAGAAAGTATTGGTAAGGGACGTAACATTCCCCAAACACGCTCAAAGCTTTTGACCAATCAAAATACACCAAGCCTGTAGCACTTGTGGTAAAAAAATGAAGCCTACACGCCTCGTTTTCCCCAGGTGGCTGGTCCCAGTACAGCTCATAACCCCTGTCCCTCTGTGTATTCTAATTGGAAGCGAGACAAACTAAATCAAATTACACTTCAAATATTTTTTCCCAAAGTTGGTTTCTGACATTGTAGTCATTTCAAGTATTCGCTATTTAAATAAGTTTAGTTTTAGTTATTTAATGCTATAAAAACGAGGGGGGACAACTTCCCTGAGTGAAGTTGTCACTGAGGCACTAACACTTTTTCCGAGATTTTGGGAGAAGATTGTAGCTTTAGCATTAACATTTCAGCATTTCAGAAAACATTTAGAATAAGCAGACCTCAAAAAACAAAATCAAGGCTTTGAAAAAGTGCATAGTAGGTTCTCTTTAAAAGAGATTGAGATTTTTCTGTGCAGGTGTTACCATGCAAACTGTTACAGCTGAAGTACAGTATTCTAATTAAACCACTACTCATAAAAGCACCTAAAAACAAATAAACTAGTCCACCATCATTCATGACTCATTCCTATCTACAGTAATGCTTATAAGCAGATACGAGAGTATAAAACCTTAGCCGACTGGAGGTCTCTGCTCTTCCTGTCTCAAAAGCTGTGGTTTTGAAGCCTTTCTACACTCAGCTTTATGAGCACATGCAACTCCATCCCGCAGCATTATGCAGCGCGGGCATCTCTCCAAACTCCTGCAAACACATCTTCCTCTGTGCCAGTGAGCCTCAGGCATTCAGCAGGGGTTCATACAGAGTCATCCGGGTAAAATATATAAATGCTATCAATAAAATACTGGCAATGCAGATGAGGGCTGACAGTATCGGTGAGCAGTTTTTTGGGGTGTGCCCTTGATGTGGCCAGAGGCAGCCCACTATAGAAGGTCATGTGATGTTACTGGCGAGCCTGGCCTGCTGTGATGATGGGCCCGAAAGAACAGCAGAGGACTGTGAGCCAAGATCACGCCACACAGAGCCCAAAACAAACCAAAACCACCTCAGAAATATTCCACAACTGTCTGAACAGGAGTGGCCTTCTGTAACCATACAAAGCCAGAGAAACTGAAATGGAGGAGGAGAGGATAAAGACAAACAGAAAGGAGACAGAAGCCGTTTGAAAAGTGTGCTAGTGTGCTATCTTAGGCAGCATTTTAAAGCATTTTCTTAACGTGTTTTCCATTTTCAGAAGTTTTAATTACCATTCAAAAGTTTGGGTAAGGGTGATTTTAAAAAAAGAAGAAGAAATTGATACTTTTTATTCAGAGAGGATGCATTATATTGATCAGTGACAGTAAAGACGTACAATATTACAACATTTTATTTTAAATAATACAATTTATCAAGGAATTCTGAAAAAAATGTATTATGGTTACCACAAAAATATTAAGCAGCACAACTAAAAAAAAGTGTTTCTTAAGCAGCAAAATCAGCATATTGAAATGATTTCTGAAGGTCTGTAATGATGGAAATTCTGCTTTTAAATTACAGGAAGAAAAAAAAATCCATTTGAAAAATATTTGAATGGAAAACGTTTTGGTTAGACTGTAACCTTAGTTCCCTGAATAGGGAACCAGACGCTGCGTCTTGCCTGTTAAGGGAACGCCTCAGTGTGATTGTGCCGTGAAGTGCGTATGTAATCAGTCCAATAGAGAAGGAACGTCATAGGCGGGTGCTGTTATAGACCCGGGAACTATAAAGCATCCTGGCAAACACAGCTAAAAGCCTCCGGCTTCTGGAATATGGATGAAGCAAGAAGCTAGCAGGCATGCGGGGAGTATGGCAGGGTGACGCTGCGTCTCGTTCCCTATAGACAGTTTCATAGAACGCACACGAGTTGCTACTGTTACGTAGCGCCTGGCCCGAAGTTAACTTCCGGTCTGTGTTTGTTTATCGGTCTGGGATAGTATGGCGCACTACTCAGTAGAAACACATTTGACGTACTGTTCTTGGATAACATGATACAAATATTAAAAATCAAGCAGAGAGCATATGATATCAGCGCAGATAACAGCGTGTGTGACTCACCAAAAAGCCTTGAATATTTACTAAATATCCAATCTGACTGCATGTGAGAGCAACGTCTAATCTCATTTAGACTATGTCTAATGTGATTTACTTGTTATTTATTTGCTTATTAGAAACAATCTACTGTAGAGGTAACTTATTCTGGCTGTGTTTACACATTGCATTAAAATGCAATCGCCGTGATCCGATCAAGCAGATCGGTTCATCAGTCGATCAGGACACACCCCGTTTACATTTGATCACGTCAAGTGGTTGCCGTTTGGATAACTGATCGGATTTATGTTTACTGCTAAATATTTAAATTAGGTATGTAATAGGCCTTTATCACGGCGTGTAAAACTTTCGCTTTATCCTCTGTTAATGGCAGTGCATAGAGCACGGGATATTTGTGATGCATTCATACAATCAATCTCAAATAGGGTACTTTATCTACAAGTTTAAGTCTCCCAACATGAATCTTATATTATGAAACAAAGAAATGTGTTAATCTGACGCATTGCATAATTAAAAGGCGAGCGCGCACGCATTTATATAGGCTACTGAACAGAACACGGCATTTTGCTATTGTCGGCCACCGAAAAAGTTGGGCCACAAAAGAGTGCATGCGCAGTAACATTTGTTTATGTTGCTGCCACTGAAACCGTTTATTCAGGGAATTAAGGTTACAGTTGTAACCGAAACGTGTCCTTTCAACCACCACAATGTCACCACAATGGGAACGAGAATACCCAAGCCGCCATAGGAGCCGGATGCCCGTCTGTATATTGCCTAACATGCCTGCTCGAAAGTCACAGTGCGCAGGTATGCGACAGCCTAACCTGCTGCCGAGTACATTCTCTTAGATTTATTTATATAACTGTATGTATATACATTATATTTTAATGCAGCTCTAAATTACTTTGGGGCTTTACCATAACCATGTCTCAACAGACCCACAGTATTGTTTTCTTTTGTATACTGAAGTGCAGGGACGTGCACAGGATTTTTGAGGGGCAGTTGCTCTGACCTAAACAAGGGAACCCCCCCCAACCGAAACCACCCATCCCCACCCCCACCCCTCATGATCTGTCCAATTACATATTATTGTTATTGCCATTATCATTATTATTTCAATGCCCCCTAGTGGTATTTATGTTCTGCTCAGGAAAAATATTATAGGTGGGGCTATTTTTTTGCAGGGGGGTCTGGGGGTTTCTCCCCCAAGAATTTTTTTTATTTCGTAGATGTGATTTCCTGCATTTTGGTGCGTTTGAGGCCATTTCCCTTGCCTATACCAATAAAGAACTCAAACCAGTCAATATCAATAGTCTAATAAAAAAAGACAATATTAATTTAACTGCCATCAACAGTTTATGATCGTCCATTTGTTATACCTTTCCGACAACGTTAAGTCTCACCCGACAACGGCGACAATCTCCTTCTAGTGCCGCTCATGCAGGCTCAGCCAAGGCGGTTAGAAGGATTTTGGGGGCCCCAAGCAAAATGGACATGGCTAACTTTCTACAGATAAACGGGTAATGATTAAAAGATTTTTGTAAAACTTTAAGAAACCATTTTTAAAACATCTATAAAAATTACATAGATAGACAGACCAAATATTCCTAACACTTTGTTAAGGGTTACTAGTTGGTTTGTAAACTGTCTATAAACATTATCTGGATGGTTATTATGAAGTTGCAACAGATGACTATAATACCTGTTAAATAGTTAATAAACTGTAACAGTAAAACATGTGGGTTGTCCTGATACTGTACTTCAAAATGCAACAGTGTAAAAATTGCCACACCGAATAAAGTAACTGTTCAAGATCCATTGGTAACTTATAAAAATAATATCATATTTGCATAAACTGTTACTACCAAATATCCCGACACTAGCACATTAAGATAAGCTATGAAAAAAAATCATGTTCCTCTGCCTCTTTCTGGTTAAATAATGTTTATAATAATAGTTAATGCTATATTAACTATTCCAGGTTATTTATGCATAGCATAAAAATAGTTAGTATAGCATGCGCATGCTATGCCACTTTCATCAAAACCTATTACAAAGCTATAGCAATTTTATGTCATTAAATACGATAAACAGTTATTCTGGAACAGATCTGCTTCTTCCTTATCCCGTTAAAAAAAAAACATATTACAGTAAGTAACCATATTCCATCCGTTCGAGAAAAAAAAAAAAAGTTGCACTAACTGTTCGTTACAAGCAGCATTTGCCAGGCAAGTAACGTTAGCTAACATAAACATATTTTTGCTAGCCTACCTGCTGCAAAATTACACCATTTTTGTACAAATAAAGCTATTTTATATAGTGTAATTTATCACTTACCACTATCTTGTTTTTTCTCTTTTTTCTTTTCTGGCTTCCTAAAGCATAATTCCGCTTCATGATCGCCGATGAGGTTTTGTATTTTGCCCGCAGCAGAGATTGCGTGGTTGGGTGGCTGTTGTCAGCGACGACTGAGAGGGCCCCCTTGAGGGGGATTCCGATAACAGTGTCAATGCACTTTACTGCATTGACTATCAAAGGGGCGCTCAAGCAGTTTGTCGTTGCATTTTATTCTTAACCTGTCGCTGTCTTGAGGCCCCAGGCCAGCTCGGTGCCCCAAGCAATTGCTTGACTTTCACTTTCGGACGGGTACCCGAATATGGAAGTGAACGAGGCTTTGCGATTTTTTTTTTTTTTTTGTATCTAGGCCTACATGAAATTCTGCATCCATTGTACGATTTTTTTATTTATTTTTTTCCACCTCGGAAGGGCAACGTGAGTCGAGAAGGGCATATGGGCAGTTGCCTGGGCAACCTGAGCAACCCCCCTGTGCACGTCCCTGCTGAAGTGTGGGGAAAGACTCAGTGAAGACATGGGCTGCCATCATCATGGGCAAGCCCGATGGAGACTGAGCAGAGCACTGGCAGACAGTAAGCACTCCTAAGCTTACTTTAAAGGGGTGATGAATTCAGAAATCAACTTTCCCTTGAGCTTTTGACATATAAAAGGTCATGGTGATATAAGAATATCCTGGAGGTTTCAGAGTAGAACACTTCCTTGTTAGTAAAAGAAAAGCTTTTATACAGTCCCTGACAAAAGTCTTGTCGCTTATCTATTTTCTAGAAATACCTGATATTAACCTGACTTTTAATTAATTCATTGGTGTTAGAAATAGCTCATATGAAAAGCTAAAACCCTCCCAAATGATGTTTAATGCACTGAAATAAATAATTTTCACAGAAAAAATATTTATAATTTAATCAAGACAGAAAGGTCAAATTTTGGCAAGACAAAAGTTTTGTCGCCTATACAGAAATTGAACAAATTTACTGCAAATACAAAAATATGTCAGCAAATTAAGTTGTGGTGCTGTGAGATCCAAATTTAATATCTTGTATGACTTCCATGAGCTTGAAGGACTGCATCCATGTGGTTTGGCAAGGATTCATACAATTTATTGATGAAGTCATCAGGAATAGCTAAGAAAGCAGTCTTGCATGCCTCCAAGAGTTCATCAATATTCTTTGGTTTCGTCTTCCATGCGTCCTCTTTCATCCTACCCCACATATGCTCAATGATGTTCATGTCTGGTGACTGGGCTGGCCAATCCTGGAGCATCTTGATCTTCTTCGCCTTGAGGGACTTTGATGTGGAGATGGAAGTATGCGATGGAGCACCGTCCAGCTGCAGAATTTGGCCTCTTTTATGGTTGGGAATATAAGAGGTAGCTAAGATTTCTTGGTATTTTAGACTATTGATGTTGCCTTCCACCCTGCAGATCTCTCACACACCCCCATACAGGATGTAACCCCAGACCATGATTTTTCCGCCACCAAACTTCACTGTTTTCTGGGTCAATCTCGGATCCATTCGGGCACCAGTAGGTCTCCTGCAATATTTGCGGCGACTGTGGTGTAATTCAACAGAAGATTCATCTGAAAAATCCACCTTCTGCCACTTTTCCAGCGTCCATCCTTTTAGCAGGCTGTGGGCCTTGGCAAATGCCACACGGTTTTTCAATTGTCTTTTGTTTAGTGCTGGCTTCTGGGCACTGATTCGACCATGGAGGCCATTTCGAGACAGAATCCGACAAACTGTTTTGGTTGACACAGGGACTTCAGGTGACCAGGTCTCGTAGAGCTCTGCTGCAGTGGAAAATGGGCTGGCCTTGGATTTTCGAGCCAACAAACGGTCCCCTCAAGCAGTTGTCTTGCAGGGTCTGCCTGACCTGGGCTTGTCAAAAACGTCTCCAGTCTCTTCAAATCTTTTTTTTAATCCTCTGTACTTGAAGCTGAGACACATTGAAGGTGTCTGCCACATCAGCAGTGGATCTGGTCTTCAGCCTCTTGATAATCTAAACTTTAGTCTCAGGGCGAATTTTAGGCATGTTTGCAGAGGTCTAGTTGCAGTTGATGTGAAGGTCTAGTGTACTGGGGTTCTTTTTATACACACTTGAGACCTAATTGTTCCATTATTAGTCACAGGTGAAGCTCATATGACAAGGTGACAACACTTATGTCTTTGCAAAAATTGACTCAATGGGCTTTACCAAGCTGTGAATATTAGAATACTTTTTGAAAGTTTAGTTTTTCACTGAAACATTATCACAAAAGCTGGTGGGATTAAAAGGAGCCATTTCTTGTAAAAAAAATCTTGATTAGAAATATATTTCAGCGGCACTTTAGGTCAATTTGTACACAAGCGACAAGACTTTTGTCAGGGAATGTAGACACCAGGCCCAGAAAATGAGGCTCTCTAATCAATTACTTATTAAAAGGGTGTGTACGCTGCTTCTGTAGCCCCGCCCACTGACTCGTTTGTAAACAAGACACAGGTGGACACTGGATTTGCAGACATATTGAGATTAAAACACAATGCTGTGCCTTCTATAGGCTATTGGATACGACAGGAAGGGTGCAGCACACTTATGTGAGTAAAACATGTTTTTTATAGGTATTAGTATTGCATCCTTATAGATTGTACTGCTTGTGTGTATGTGATGTGTCTAACAGAGCATACCAGCATGCTGTCACAGGCTGGAGAATCCCTTATTTGTTGGTTCATTCCCAGGGCTCGCAGAGCCCAACGTCCTGGGCCCGTGGATATGTGTTTTCCAGGCGAGCTACCAAAACATAAGCCTGTCGGCTGGCCGGTGAATCTTAAATTGTGAAGTTACATTCATTTCTTGATCTCCGTTGTGTTCAAGAGCATGTGTGTATGGTCTGCGCTTATATCCACAGATCAGGAGGGCCAAGTAAAAGAAATACATTTATGAGAGAAATCATTGTGTTTGTTTGTAAACGTTTTGAGACTAAGCCCTGTCAGAGAATTATTCCAGACGCTTTCAAAACTATCCCTCCCACAGGAGCAGAAGCTCATTAAATATGCAAATCTTATCCAATCCTAGCCGTGGGCGGATCGCAGACTGTGCGATTTTGCCCACGATTTGGTCTAAAATGTATCAAATCTTAAAAGATTCCTCTGATCCCCGGCAGCCGATTAATTACCACTGCGATCAAATTTTATGTCTTTATATCAGAAGATTTGGCGCACAATCCTGCAGTGTGACTTCTTCAACGACCGTCAAATATCTATTTCAAGACAAAATATGACCAAAACAAGAGTTAGAGATTTTTTTGTATCCACCATTTCAGTCCCGCGTGTAATGCAGCTCACTGTCACCAATATGCGTCATTGATTGATGATATAAAACTCCAGACTTGACTATCGTACAGTCTGACATTAATGACAACTGAGATCTTATAGTTAGACATGACTTACAGCGGTGATCATGTTCAGTCTGACAAGCAACATTAGCAAAGGATTTTGAAAAATAAAAAAAAATAAAAATAAAAATCGCAGTGTGCAGGATGAGCGTTTTGGAGACCCAAAACGAGTGTATATATAGGCTACTTTTTAAATGAGCGTAATATAGGCTACTTTTTTATTAGTTATGATGTTTTTAAAATTAAAAACCATGAGAACGTCATAAGTTAACCTCAGACAACTATATATATATATATATATATATATATATATATATATATATATATATATATATGATCCTGATCTGGTGACTATTTTTCTATTTTTTCTCTTTGTGATATAATTTGACCACCGCTCTGCTCAGAACCTCCAAGAGCTCCTCACTACTAGCAGGTATTTGAATTGGAGAGTCGTCAAGCACTGCAAAGACGCTAAATACATGCACCTATTCAGAGCTGGACAACTGTAGCACCGAAGCCGCGCCCCCTGGGCGGAAGAAACCGCAGCGCGGGCTCCCGAACACAGAAGCAGCGCGAGACATGCCAGGTAAAAGGCAGAGACAGAGCTGGTCCGTGTCTAACCCGTCTGACACATCTATTCTTTTTGCGAATCCCGCGACACAAGCTACCTCAAAGAGCGCCCGGCGGGATCGCAGCACTCTAGAGGCAAAGCCTACAAAGCTCGCCGGCCGAGTCCCTACTAAAGTGCTCTGTTCCGCTGCGGTACTCCAAGGCCAGCGTGCACCTTTAATTAAATATCACCGTACACTCATTTAAACCCATGTCGTCATCTGAAGTGATACGCTCCATTAGACCTCCCTTTTATTAAAGCTACCGATTCCTTTATCATGGCCTTCCAATTAGGTCGTTTTGGTATAAATATTTTGTAAACTGCTTAGAATATTAGGCCACACCAGTGGGCTGCTTACTTCACTACATGCTCCCTACAATATATATATTTTTAAATATTATGCAATCAGTGGAGTAACTTCAGTTGCATGTGTTACGAGAGCTCGAGAGCTGAATGAGCTGCTGTTCTCCTAAATAAACAAGACACATCAAATGTGTATTCCCACTCGAGATGTAGCTAACGAGAGTAACGTTAGGGAGAAACACACTTTTAGTAACGCTGTTCGCTCGCCATAGCGTGTCTCTCTTAGTGTGTCAGTAAGGGTTGCAAACTAATATGAAAACAAAAAAGTCTGAACTCAGACACAAACACAGATATGACAAAGACAATGTTACACACACAGCGCTTGCTAAAGAGACCACGGAAAGCTGGGGGCGTGTGTTTACCGGGATGATTTATAGTTTCCGGGTCTATGACGTCACCCGTCTATGACGTTCCGTCTCTCTATTGGACTGATTTACATACGCGCTTCAGGGTGAAGGGACCTTTTATATTTTAAAATATATTATTTATTATTATTTAATCAAATTAACGGAGTTTTGGTAAGGAAATTCTTTCAAAAAAAAAGAAACATCTTACTTTTAAACGACAGTGCAACTCAATTATGATACCTAGATACCCATTCAATCCATATTCATAGACTATTGTATGTGTCCATGGTAGAGCTGTATTAAAATGGTGGATGCTGTTTAAAAATACACATATATTATTCAGTAGCCTAGCTATAAATACTGATAAATAATGCAATGCAAATAAAAAGTAATTCTGAAAATAAAAAATCCACAGTATTTTTAAGCTACACTGTGTAACTTTTTTAGTTCATTCTTAGCTAAAACACTTAGTTCTTTCAAAAAATATATGTGCTCATTAATGTATATTTACTTCTTTCAAGTAATAAAGTATTCTCGTAAGTTTATAATATGCCATTGAAAATACATACGGGTGAGGGGTTCGAATGCCGGTCGCCATGTTGCCCCTCCATCTTGAAAGTACATTAGCCAAAGAGGGACATACCCGTAAATTCAAGCTTCGCCTTTTGCGTTTTAAGACTCGATGGCACCGTGTTGAATGTGAAGAGGGGGATTGCCATGTTAATCTTGGACTAAATCGGCCACCGTAGGAGTTCAAACGAAATCGGAATTGAGAGGAACAGAAACTAATATTCCTTGGCTGGTCATATACCTTTTCACCGCTAGATGGGGGAAAATATCACACAGTGTAGCTTTAACTAATATCTGCATTTTTATGCACATTAACTAATCACTTTGTTTGCTAAAGGCAAACGCCATTGAATAAGCTAACACTTTATTTTGATTGCCCACTTTAGACATTCTACTAACTGTTAGTAACTTTATAACTACATGTCAATTAGCAGTCATTAGAGTATTAGTAGACTGTGAAAAATATCTGCTAACACTTTATTTTGATGCTCCCCAACAAACAAGTAACTTTGCAAGCATGTGTCAACTGATTCTACTAACTAGAACCCTATAACCTTAGCCTAGAAATCTAGACGCACCCTAGTGGCAGCCAATTTAATCTGCGAGTGTCGTCTAGCAACTCTCAATACCCTTCTGAGCTGTAATCGCCAAACTCTGGTCGGGCCAATCACATCGTGTATAGAGTCGGTGGGCGGGGCATCATCATAATGATGACGGCCGAGTTGCGTTTGCGTGCTTCTAGTAAACACAGAAACTGGCGAACGGTGGTCTTTCGAATCAGCTTTGACCGCGACTCTGGAAGACTTGGAGTTAAGCTTTTCTCTGAGAAAAGAACAAAGAACGGCACTGAAGTCATTTTTAAAAAGGGAAGATGTGTTCGGAGTTTAGCTGACCGGATACGGCGAATGTTTAATCTATCAACAAGCTCTGCTTCACCTTCGTTGCTCTGGTTGGTTGTAGCGCTATCCTATCGCGTGCAGAGGGAGTTATGAAAGACAATCGTTTATCCCGCCCCTCGGACTGTGCTGTCAATGGTGAGTTTCCAGACCAAACATACTGATGTGGGTCCGGCTTGTCAGGCTACTATAACCTAACAGTCTACCATAGACTAATAACACACTAATGAGATTTAGTTGCCATGTAATTGCAAAGCTACTTATAGTTAGAAAAGTGTGAACAGTGGAACATCAAAATAACTGCCTCCCATGTATGTGATGGTGCTCTTGCCTATGATTTATGTTCACTTATGAGAATCTGTGACGATTAGGATGCTGCCTAAGTAGGACACAAGGCATCTCACTAGGTTTTGGAACACAGCTAGAGTGTGAGAAGTAGTATAAGGAGAGAGAGATGGAGGGAGGGATGTGGCAAAAAGAGGTAAAGCTGGAACAGCAAAAAGAGAAACTGAGGGAAAAGTGGGAGACAGCGGTGCTGGAGGGGGGGTTTCTGAAGTATCCAGCACATGAAAGTTGCGGCTGTGGGTAAATCTGGAAAAACGACTGCAAAACTGCTGAACTCCGCCGTACGGCCTGCCAAAAGTGAGGGAAGCCGCAAAGGGAGAATAGGAGGGGAGAAGAAGAGAGGAGAGGAGCGTGTGGGGGATGAGTATACGGCTCTTGCATGCGTGTACCTCAGAGGGAATAAGATCAGTGCGGTTTGGAGAGGTTAAGCGGCAGAACATGCTCGCACATTAAGAGCCATCAGATTCCCGGTCTAGAGAGAGGGGAGCACCGCCGTTTAGAACAGAGCCCAGAGCGAAAAACAATATCTCGGCAAATTGGCCCAACCTCTTTCATCCTCAGCCAACGGCAAAATGTTTGGAGATCCTGTGCTTCTCTCTCCATTTCTCTCCTCATGATGAAAAAGGGATGCTCGAACCTCAAGCCACACTGAAGGAAAGCTGTGAAATGCCAATGTGTGTTATTCATCTCATATTTTATATATACTATACGTCCCATCTTTTCCCTGGAAAAAAGTAAGGGATTACTCTTGATTTTGCTGTCATTTAATTACAGTTACTTCTGACATAATTGCATTAAATTCTCTATAGAACAATAGTGGATTTTACATAAAAATGTATTTCAAACATTCTTGATCAGTTCAAGAAGAATTTATGACAATTTTATATTGTTTATTTAAAAGATTTAAAAGTGCTTATCCTTATATTCTTTAACTAGTCGAGGTTGATATGGGATTTAGAAAGTAATTAGTAACAAGTAATCCAATACTTTTCTCAGAAAGAGTAATTAGTATAGTAATCAAATTACACTGTTGAAGATGCTATGAGTAGCTTGCAATAGTAGCTTACCCAACATAATTTTCCAATGAGAAATATATATATGTATGTATATATATATATATGTATATATGAAAAGTCTGCTGTTTATGAACATGTGTCAATGTGGCATGTGTGAGTCTGCTTCGGCTGTAACCGTGTGAGTAAACGAGCATCCGTCTATGTGCATGTGAGAGGTGCTGGGCATTGGAAAAGCAGCACATGCACGAGCAGTCCATGTGGGTGGGCAAACATATGCGGCTGGTAGGATTAGGAAGTGGTAAGCCACATCTTTTTATTACAGAAATGTCTCTCTAATATCTCTCCCTCGCACCAGGCTGTCGCCTCCCAGACTTGCTTACTTGGTCGTCTCCCTGAAAAGACTCCCAACCCAGAGTCTTTTATAATTAGCGTCAAAACCGACACCAGATATGTTTTACACACAAACCTCAGGATTTTTTTGGCCTGACCCAAGCGGACACACACCGTAATAAGGTGATCTGTTCCGCTGCGGTACTCCAAGGCCAGCGTGCACCTTTAATTAAATATCACCTTACACTCATTTAAACCCATGTCGTCATCTGAAGTGGTACGCTCCATTAGACCTCACTTTTATTGAAGCTACCACTTCCTTTATCATGGCTTTCCAATTAGGTCGTTTTGGTATAAATATATTGTGAAGTTCTTAGAATACTACACTAGTGAGCTGCTTACTGCACAGTAGGCTATGCACTACATGCTCCCTACAATATTTTTTAAATAGGATGCAATCAGTGGAGTAACTAGTTACAAGTAACAACAGTGTTACGTAATTAATTTACAAAATGAAAGGGTGTCACTTTATTTTACAGTGCATATTGCACATCCTGAAAATGCATGAGGACATTCCAAAGGGTCTCTGTTTTAATAGTTAGCACTGCCCTGTCAGCCCCTACTGGCAGATGCTCGTATGGGTCCAAAAACCAAAATAAATAAATAACATTATGTTTAGGCTGTTTAGTTTCATTGTGTTTTGGTTATGTTTTCCCTGTTCTGGGTTGTGTCCAAAATCACATGCTCTCTTGAGTAGGTACTTATTTTGAATAAGTAATTACTTCACAATCACTAAAAAGTACATATATAGTATGAATGTAATCTGGACGTACTACTTTCTCCATGTTGTCATTATCACGTGACCTACCAGTTTCAGTTGCGTCGCTTCACTGCAATTCATAAATGCCCTCATCTGGCCTCATGGGATACTAAAGTGTCCATCTAGTTAGTACCGCACCTTTTCTGTTTTCCCTTGATTACTTCCTAGTGTATATATAAGCCTTCAGCTCATTCAGTTCTTTGTCCAGTATCGTTTGCGTTTAAGTGGTTGTGTTTCTCAGTGGTTCTCCTGTGTTCTTACTTAGACTGTGTAATAAAGACCTTCTGTTTATCCTTCAATGTCGTACGCTCACTACAGCCACTCTAACCCTGACAATTGCCTAACAATATTTGTGCTGAGTAATGTTAAAAAACAGTACAGATGGTATGGTAATAGCATGCTGTTTTTTTTTTTTTGCCTAAGACTTAAAGGCATAGTTCACCCAAAAAAATGTCACCCTCATAGTTCCAAACCTTTATGATTTTGTTCTGACATAATCAAGATATTTTACCAATGTAAACTGTTTGGTTACCAACATTCTTCCAAATATCTTATTTTGAGATCAGTTCTGCAGAAGAAAGAAAGTCATACTGATTTGGAACGACATGACATGAGTAAATCATCACATACTTTTAATTTTTAGTTGAACTATCCCTTTAACACTTTCCTGCACAAGTTTCACTCTTTAATATTATGCGTGACGTGACATTTGGAGGGTAAGGGTGTACAGTCGTGCTGTGTTGAGGGTTTTCACCTGGCAGTGGTAGATGTACTCTGGTGTGGTCTTCTTGAATTTCATATTCCACACCAAAGCAACACCGTCTGGCTCATGAGGAGCGTCTTCATTGTTGTTGTAGGAGGCCACCAAGAGCTCAGGGTACTGGAAATATGGAAATATGATGAGAAGATAGTGAGGGCAAGAGAAAGATGTGAGAGAGAGAGATGAGAATGATAAAGCTGACTGAGAGACATAGCAAGGGAAGATTCTCCCTTTTAAATGAACAGGTGTTGACATAGAGGGAGAGGTCAGAGAGGGAGGTCAGTCTACCTGAGGGGACCAGTCCAGACAGGTGATGACCCGATGCTTTGACCAGTGCTCATCATAGAACAGACGATTGAGAGAGAGACTGGAGCCGCCCTGCAGATCTCTGAGAGGGGGAGAAACTCAGAACGTGAGCTCTGGACTTTTAATACACACATAAACCATTTCATATATATATATGGTAACACTTTAGTTTAGGGTCCAATTCTCACTATTAACTAGTTGCTTGTGAGCATGCATAGTACTAGGGTATTGGCTGTTTATTAGTACTTATAAAGCACATATTAATGCCTTATTCTGCACAATCATATTATACATCCCTTAATCCTACCCAATACCTAAACTTAACAACTACATTACTAACTATTAATAAGCAGTAATTATAGTTTAATTGTAGTTCTTTTTTTAAATATAAATATAAAAATAAGATTAAAAAATGTTATATATATATATATATATTATATATATATTATATATATATATATATATATATATATAATTGTTTTGTCTATTTATATAAAACAATATATAAATGTAAAATAAGACAAAAAAGTTCATAAAAATGTGTGTTTACCCATAGAAAGGACCAAAATGAGAGCTTGTTAATAGATTACATCATTATGCAAGAATTTCTTTGAAGAACAATGCATACACACACACACACACACACACACACACACACACACACACACACACACACACACACACACACACACACACACACACACACACACACACACACACACACACACACACACTTTAGCTCATTGGGGACTTCTATTGTTTTCATATTATCCTAATTATAAATACTACAGACTAACAATAATCTTACCTAATTTTTGCTGTTGAAAATACACTAAATGTGATAATTCCAAATTTCCAATAGGTTTTGATGACAGAATATGAAACACTGGAGCATCCTACACATCCATTGCTTAAAAAAATATACATTTGCATAATATGCTAATCTGAATGTGTCCAGCAGTTTATGGTTTTTGAATGGTTTTGTTTCCATTTAGTGAAGATTCATTTGGATGTAAATGTTGTTCACCATCTCACATAAACGGAAATATTTTAAATATATATATAACAATCAAGTTTGTTTTAATATAAAATTACTATATAACATAAGTAATGCAATCATTTATAATTTATGATTGTTGTTAAACCATTTTTTAGATAATAAAACTAATTAAAAAAAACTATAATATAATATAAAGCAATTATGTTTATAAAAAATAAACATAAATAATCATGTTTCTGTGTCACCACGCAGCAGCACATCCTCACCCCTCTTTATCCTCCAGGTCACGTCCGCTGTAGTCGAAGAAGATGTTGGAGTCCTCAGCTAAAGCTCTCTCCATCACACGAATGCTGCGGTCAAAGAAGATGAGGAACTCCTCCGAGTGCAGAACCTGCTGTTTCTCTTCCTCCGTCAGCTCCCGCGGGTGGCCTGACACACACACACACACACACACACACACACACACACACACACACACACACACACACACACACACACACGAGACAAAACACAACAAAATCAAGACGTAAACACAGCTGGCGAGTAAATAAACACAGAACAGGCCATATGTTTTAATACACAAACACACAAGAGCACATGTCACGACCACAACGATGGGCTACGTGTTTATACCTACTACTTACATACAACAACACTAACAAACGGATCTAACCACAGACAAAATCATGGCGGTTCAGCATAATGATGAGCAGTAACTGTAAAAAACTGAACCTAAACAAACTCGCCCGCATTCTTTTTCCTGACTCCCAACAGGCTTTGAAGGTAGTTAAGCCAATTAGAAGGGAGATATGGGCGTAAAAAACAACAAACAAACAACTAAATGAATAAGCAAATACATTAGCAAACACACACACCGCTCTTAGTACATCTTTCCATAATGACAACACGCCCAGTTTTTCTCCTCCTTTTTTGATGTTATTGCGTTTCTCCATTTTCTCCCAGACTATTAGGGGCCCGTTCCTTTGATCCGAGCCCACTTGATTTGCGTGCCTTTTTTGATGACTCATAAGGAAGACAAAAGCGTGATCAAAGTCAGCGTGGAGTCAAAGCCCTCGTGTGCTTTCACAGTCTGCCTCTGTCCGGCCTCCCTCTAGTTATTTACCCTGTACACTTGCACAAAGAATGCACTCTCCACTCGCTTTGAAGTCCACTTGCTGGGGTCTAGTGACATTAAAGTTCGATCAGGCCTGACCCAGAATGCCGCGACCCGATAAGCCCAACCCCCGGCCAGCGAGAATGCCATCTGATACGGCTGCGGGTCACACGCGAGTGGCCACTCCACGCTCTGCTGATCCTGTTTGGTGACTTTGGGAATTTGACGTGTGGGAGGCCCAAACACCAACTAGGAAAATCAGCACAGGTAGGGACAAAGGTGATTTGTACAGTAGTGAAACTCATAGCTTTAAAGACGACCAGTTTTTTACCAGTCATGCTCTTTTACAAACTCTTGATTTATGTTTTTGGGTCTACTAAAAAAAGTTTTTCATTCTTAAATGTTCAAAAACACATTCTTTTTCACAAATTCTCCAAGAGCTCCTCTCTTCCCAGTCTGTCAGTAACGCTCGGTTTAGTTCCTGTCTCTATGTAGCCCCGCCTTCTGAAAAGCACAATGTGCTCTGATTGGTCAACTGAACCAGTGTTGTGATTGGTCAACCGCTTTGAGCGTGTTTTGGAAATATCCGGCCCCATACTATAACGGTGAGTACACAGTACTAACTAACTCAACCAGACCATGCATATATTTTTGCATATATTTAGACGTGTTCGTTCCTGGAAGAAAACTCAAGACTACAATGGAGTGAAACGTTTCAGGGAATTCAGAAACATAGTTCACAACATGATATAGAGAATAAGTGACTCCTGCTGGAGTGACTTTGCAACTTTGCAAACCTTTTTCATGCTCAAACAGCAGCATTACACACATAAAGAAGTTGAAAATGTAAAAAAAAAGCATGACAGGTCTTCTTTAAAGGTGTACTGTGTAAAATGTAGCGGCATCTAGTTGTGAGGTTGTTAATTACAACCGAATTGTGGATTCACCCCTCCCTTTCGAAGCACACAGAGAAGCTACGGTGGCCGACACAGGACAAAGATGCCGTCATTTGAGAAAGCAGAGAGCAGGTAGTGCTCTGTAGAGAAGTTTGTCTCTTTAGGGCTCCTGTAGAAACATGGCAGTGCAAAATGGCTATTTCACTGTAAGTGGACCCGCGGTGTGAATGGAGATAGATATGACTCATTCTAAGGCAATAAAAACATTACGGTTCATTATGAAAGGTCTTTATGCACCACTGAAAACAGTCATGCATATTATAGTGCATTTCTGTCAATAGATCCTCATAAATATTACACACTGCACCTTTAAATGACCATTGTGGGAATCTTTTATCACTGTAAATAAGTTAAATCGCACATAATGTAATTGTAAGGTACACACATTACTTCACTGGCGGAAGGTTTTACATCGTATGGCTTGCATAACAGCATAAGCTGTAAATCACATGGCGAATTATTAGAGGCGCTACGTCATGTTAATAAACCCCTCAATGTCATGTCACTCCACCCATGGCTCATTAACCGCTAACAGGATGCATTTCCCTTTGAAACATCAAAAGAAGGCGACAATAAAATCCCAGCTATGCCAACACAGAAGGAATTGCCCTTGTGGAACAGCCAAACTTAATGTCATTTTAGTCTGTCTGGGTAATTTATCTACAAATCTGTTACGCTTTCTATTGGCACTTATGGAACATGTGTGCAGAACATGCGTCTGAACGTCAGGCTTTAGTGTAAAGAGACGTCTCTCTCACTGAGTCTGAACTGAGCAGATGTTGTTCCTTGTAACATCCGACATACAGAAGTCAAATGTGCTAAATTTGGGCCAGGTGGAGTGTAGGGAACACGTTTTTTAACAGAGCACAGGCTTTTGTTAAACTTCCCAAACACATTTATTATCACTTTTTTAAATGTACAATTGTTTTTACAACAGACTAACCTTAACACAAAAAAAAGTTCTAAAAACGCTTAATTTAGTATTGTTTTTATAATATAATATAATATAATATAATATAATATAATATAATATAATATAATATAATATAATATAAGTAAGGGATAATCCACGGCTAGCCATGCATTAAAGGATTTTAATGCACGACGTAGAGGCGAAGAACCTCTAGGTTCAAAACCATTCAAAAAACCTTTAACTTGGTTATTTGCCAAGTTAAAAACAAATTAAAGCTGTTACTGATGTTTACAGTGTCATTTTTTAACAGACGGGTTAAAATGACGGTTATTTTCTTAAGTTATGGCTCGTTAGTTCTAACATTCGTGTCAGCTTTAAATAAAGTAGAGCCATCAAAATGTTTTTATATTATATAACATAGTAATCCATTAGTTATGTCATGTTGTTGCGTTAGGGCATAAAAGCAAATAAAATATAAATAATAAAAAATATAATAAAATATAAAATGCATTAGGGAATAAAAGCAAATAATATTTAAACAAGAAAAAATATAATATAATATAATATTTGTAATAGTTTAACATGAATTGTGTCAATGTGTGCTGATGCTTTAAAAATAAAACCAAAGGTTCAAAAACAAAAATATAAAAGTGTGGTTAGCAATGCAAAAGGGGTAAACAGCGGCTGATTTGATGATGAAAAAGCATCATGGTTCGGACCCATAATATGAACTCAGTCTAGCTGGGGCAGAGGGAAAGGGAACACTCGAACTCGTGTTTGGACCAGGCATTTGAATCAAGTGTGAAAGCACGGTTAGCAGATGCACTCAGACCCACTCTTACCTTCTTTTGTTTCCTTGCTTTCTTCCTCCTCCTGCAGGTCAGTTTCTGGGCCAGCTTTGGGTTCTGTGACCTCTTCATCCTCCTCTTCATCTTCTGAAAAGACACACAAAAGGTCACATTGAGTTTCTGTTCTATGACACCTGCCAAAGCTCCACAGCCTCCCTGTGACCCACCGCGAGACCCATAATAATAGCTTACAGATCTTCTGTGTCTGATATATGGACTCTCTGAGTGATAGACTTCCACTCACAATCCGACTCTTTACTAATCAGATGCGCTCAACTCAACGTTTTTTTTTTTTTGGATCAACATGGCCTGTTGTTTTTTGGATTTGATAGGGATTTGCACAGCTGCTTTTTCACAACCGTGAGCTCCAGAGAAACAACATTCAGTTAAAAAGAAACTTCCCTCAGGTCCCTAAGAGCATGTGCGCCACACGTGTGTGTGCGTTTGTGTAGGTTTATGAATCCTGAGGTCTGCTGTTGAAGAGAGGCACAGATACCCCACAGGAAGCGGAGCTGGTGAGTGGCGTGGCCTCTTTCTGCACTCGATCAACCTCCCAAAACCCCCCGACCGCCTGCCCCTGGGCTCCCCAGGCCCTGAAGTCTCACCCCTTAATTAACCTAGTCACCCCAGTCAAAGACCCCAGCCTAGTGCTACGCGCTCTCAGCCACCTGCTACGCCGTTCGTACCCCTCCTCGGCCCTGAAGATCTGGGCATGTGTTCCTAACCTTGCCCCGCGCCTACAGATGGCGAGAAGGATGACGCTTAACACCCTCAGAGGCACCTGTAGATGGGGCACACACACAGTCACGCTAGCATACACACAGAGCTCTGTGGGATTGTTTTCTTGTTGAACCCCAGTGGCAGAGGTTAATTATCCGGGGTCGGGCTGACAGTGGGTGCCCAGTCTGCCGGAGGAAGTGATCCCATCATGCCAGACGCGTTGCTGCTGACTCTCAACACCAGTGTATTTGTGTTCACACCAGTCAGGGAGGAGTCAAGGGCCTGGAGGCGCGTCAACGATGATTCAAGCTTTACAAGAATGCAGGCGCTAACATTGTTGTGCATTATGCTGTAGTATGACAGATTTGCTGCCTTTGTTTATTTATTGGTGTTTAATCTCAAACAATAATGTTTTTGGTCACACTTTAGATTAGGGTCCAATTCTATTAACTATTAACTTTTGCCTCAATAAACTCCTAATTATTATTGCATTTGTTAAATTTGAGTATTGGGGTGTATTGAGGGATGTAGAATATGGTCATGCAGAATAAGGCATAAGTACTATTGCTTTATAGGTACTAATAAACAGCCATTATCCTAGTAATATGCATGCTAATAAGCAACTGGTCAATAGTGAGAATTGGACCCTAAACAAAGTGTTTGTTCCCGCTATATATATTTATATATTTACCCAATGGGTTCTGACTGATATAAAATATCTATTTTAAATAAATGCTGTTCTTTTAAACATTGTATTAGAAAATCTTGAAAAAACGTTTTGCAACACTGATAATATTGGGAAATGTTTTTTGTAGCAAACCAGAATGATTTCTGAAAGATCACGTGACACTGAAGGCTGGAGTAATGATGCTGAAAATTCAAATCTGACCACAGAAATAAATTATATTTTTAAAATGTATTACAACAGCTACTTTAAATGACAACAGTATTTCAAAATATTACTATTTTTACTGTATTTCTGAAAATACTTTAATAAATAAATAAAAAATTAGCTATGCATGCTGTAGCATTAGGGCATAAATACAGTAGCCTAGAAATCTAGACGCACCCTAGCGGCAGCAAATCTAATCTGCTCACGAGTGTCGTCTAGCAACTCTCAATACCCTTCTGAGCTGTAATCGCCTAACTCTTGCCAGGCCAATCACATCGTGTATAGAGTCAGTGGGCGGGGCCATAATGACGACGGCTGAGTTGCGTTTGCGCGCTTCTAGTAAACACAGAAACTGGCGAACGGCGGTCTTTTGAATCAGCTTTGACCGCGACTCTGGAAGACTTGGAGTTAAGCTTTTCTCTGAGAAAAGAACAAAGAACGGCACTGAAGTCATTCTTAAAAAGGGAAGATGTGTTCGGGGTTTAGCTGACCGGATACGGCGAATGTTTAATCTGTCAACGAGCTCTGCTTCACCTTCATTGCTCTGGTTGGTTGTAGCACTATCCTATCGCGTGCAGAGGGAGTTATGAAAGACAACCGTTTATCCCGCCCCTCGGATTGAGCTGTCAATGGTGAGTTACCAGACCAAACATCTTGATGTGGGTCTGGCTTGTCAGGCTTTAAATACAGTGTTTTTTAATAAGAAAATACAATAAATGTTTATTATTGCAGTATTATTGGATAGTTTATGAAAAATTGTTTAAAACTATTCAAATTTTGTAAAATGTATTTTTTTCTTCCTCTTTTTTTTGTCCACTGTAAAAAAATAATATATAAAAAAGAATTATATATTAAATATAATATATATTTTTTTCAAAGTTGTAAATAAAACAGACAATTAGAATGTTTTACAAAATACAGTTTCGGTCGTTCTATTTCAAATTTCATGTTTAATTCAAATCAGCATTCTCCCCATAAAGTGATCGAGCAGACCAAACTGTAAGTCACAGAGACTTGAAATTTTGAGGGATGGTGGTACGCATCTCGTCTACAACATCTCCAATGCTCGTCCCAATCAGCCTGATGGTCTTGCTTCAGCGAGCAAAAGTACGTAATGGCTCATAACTCCTAAACCGTTCATTGCCGGATATAACATTCGCCAAAACGTTTGAAGTGGGCGTGGCCACTTTTACTAAAACAGCTATTCCTCTTGAACCGAACAACTGTAAATGGTGTTTTCAATCTATGATCTAGGGTGTTGTAGGCTTGAAAAATAAAACATTTGACCTTTTTAATGTGCTTAAAGGACTTAAAGCGCTTGAACCCAATTAATTGTTGCTTGCAACTATATTTATTCTGAAATTTACAAGCAATTTCTAAGTGAAAACTGTTTCTAAAATAAATCCAACGCCAACATTTTTTTCCGTCAGTAGGAACCTAAACTGTCTGGAAACCAAAATATCTTATTTTATGTTCTGCGTGCAGATTTTGAACGGCATACGGGTGAATAAATAATGACAGAATTTTGGGTGGACTATTCCTTTATAGAGAAGTCAATTCGAAACAAACACAAACATTTCTGTTCTTCATTTCCATCAGATAAATTTTGGCATCTACCTTGTCTAAGTGCACGGAAAACATAAATTCATCCTTAAAACATGTTTTTGCTTTTATTCCAATGTGCACCGAATGTATTGTATGTTGAATTCATAATAACGAAATTCTTTGTGGTAATACAGTATGTATTGTGATTTAAATCCATAGCATATGAGTATAAGCACTGAGACAATTGATTCCCCAGAGGCTGAATGTGGATCACTGATGTGAGCCGAGTCTGGCCTGGAGCAAGTGTGGTTTAGCTGCTGAATACGACTGAGCTCCTGAGCCAGAGACCAGCGGGGAAGAGAGGAGTCCTTAGACCCAGACAGGCAGCCAGCCAGCCCAGGCCGACCACAACAACATGGCCTTCTCTGGCCTTCTTTCTCTTTCTCCCTCTCTCATCTGTTTTTGCCCTGTGAGGAAGAAAGAGCCCTGCCATTCATTTTCAGTTTGTTCCTTCCCTCTGGGGCCTGTCAGAAAATAGCACAGGCAGAGAACGGGACACCTCTTGCATACCAGAAGACCCACATGCTAGACAGACTATGTCAGAAGGTTTTGGATCGGGATGTCCAAGTCTGGAGCAGGATGTGACCTGATATGACCAGGACTAGAGGAAACTTGTCCACACGAAGCCACCAGAAGTGTTGACCACACAGACGTGGGACAAAGCAACAACAGTCCTGATTCATGGTTGTGGTCTGAAGGTTCGCAATATATCAGCAGATCCCTGTGGCTTCCTGCCTAAAAGCGTGTTTTCGTGACACCCCATATCGCTCTGCAAAACATCAACACTGTGGGCCAAAACCAAGGGAACTTTCAAGCCAATTTGTAAATGAAATTATGCCCTAAAATCCATTTTTAATGCATCAGATCTTCCCATCCACATCAAAATGTTTATCTGTGCTTCCCATGAGGTGACGGCAGCCTCGTGTCATCAAGGGATCGGTTAGAAGACTTGAAAGTGAAGAAGAGAAGGAAAAATGAGAAGGCTTTAACACACTCTACCCTGGGGCTTAATACGGGTTCACTCAGTGGGAAGAAACATTAGGAACCATCTCCTCTGTTCACCAGGTTGATGAAAATCTGGACGTGCCCTGTAAGGTAATAACATCCCCCCCTCTATCTTACCTGCCTTCAATCTCCTCTCAGTTTCCTCAAGCTGCTCGGAGCAATTCAAATCCACCGCTTGTCAAGCTGCTCGTCGTAATGACCAACAGAGCAGCAGCGCTCAATCAAAACAGGACTTCCATCCTTAAAGCGACAAAACTTATCTCAGGGTGTAGGACTCGAGACACCCAAGCTAATTAACTGCTTAATTAGGCAACAGAAATTGCTATTTGTGCAACAGTTGGGTGCAGGGTATGGGAAAGATTAGTTCTGCTTATCACATATTAGAATCGCAGTGGAAACGCAAAAAGGTTTGATTCGTTATAGAGGGTGCGAGGGCGAATGCCTCTGAATGTGGTAAGGAGGATCTTAGCACTTCTCGCTGTTAAGACACTGCACGCGATATACCAGATGCAAATGGTTCACAGATGGACGTGGTCTTGGAAACATCAGTGTTGAAGGAGAGTTACAGCGCACTTGTCAGGCTCACGCTTGCGTTCAGTTTTCATGATGGTGAAGCATCTTAAACTGGTTTACCTTGAGATCAGTGATTCTCCTAGGCTAGTGTTTGTCAACATACATACATACACACACACACCGATCAAGTTATTCAGGTGAAGTGAATAACACTGATTATCTCTTCATCACGGCACCTGTTAGTGTGTGGGATATATTAGGCAGCAAGTGATAATTTTGTCCTCAAAGTTGATGTGTTAGAAGCAGGAAAAATGCGCAAGTGTAAGGATTTGAGCGAGTTTGGCAAGGGGCAAACTGTGATGGGTAGATGACTGGGTCAGAGCATCTCCAAAACTTCAGCTCTTGTGGGCTGTTCCCGGTCTGCAGTGGTCAGTATCTATCAAAAGTGCTCCAAGGAAGGAACAGTGGTGAACCGAAGACTCACTGATTCACGTGGGCTGGCCTGTGTGGTCTGATTACAGACGAGCTACAGTTGCTCAAATTGCTAATTACAAGAAGTTAATGCTGGTTCTGATGGAAAGGTGTCCGAACGTTCTGCTATACATGTGGATGTTACTTTGACACATACCACTTGTCTAAGCATTGTTGCAGACCATGTACACCCTTTCATGGAAACAGTATTTTCAGTAGGATAATGCGCCCTGCCACAAAGCAAAAATGGTTCAGGAATGGTTTGAGGAGCACAACAACGAGGTGTTGACTTGGCCTCCAAATTCCCCAGATCTCAATCCAAGCGAGCATCTGTGGGATGTGCTGAACAAACAAGTCCGATTCATGGAGGTCCCACCTCGCAACTTACAGAACTTTAGGGATCTGCTGCTAACATCTTGGTGCCAGATATCACAGCACACCATCATGGGTCTAGTGGAGTCCATGCCTCGATGGGTCAGGGCTGTTTTGCCTGTGACAACTTTTAAAGTTTGCTGAGAATCACTGTCCTAAGAGAAACATTTACAGTTCTATACAAATATATTTCTGTAGCACTTTTAATTCATCAAAAGTCATGATTAATCATATTATTTATGTCTTTGGAAAGCTGAACTAAAGTAGTCAAATCAGAGTAAATACACTTTATTTACTAAATATACCATTATTGCCACACAGACGTAGCCTGGATGCAAGCTGAACTCAGCCCCGCCCACAATTTTTTTAGGTCGGGCAGTTCGGTCTGGCCTTGCTTCATAGAGGAGTAATTATCCCCGAACAAAAACTGTTCGGACCAATGAAATCATCAGGAGGGGCTTTAGACGATGACGGACAGATGATCAACAGTAACGTAATCATGCACGTCATCAAAGGGGCTTGGATTATATTTGATCGAATCCTAAACGGAGAGCTTGTTTGTATATGCAATCACCTTCACTATTTCTCTCAGAAATGATGATCATGTTGGATAAATACTCAGTATCATTAAATTATTAATTTTTTTTACAACTCCGGCAAAGATCGTGTATTCCAGCCTGATTCCAGCATGCGTGCAGACAGGGTAGCCAAGTTTTTACAACAAAACCCGCTAACTACTAGCCCTAAACAATAGCTTCTCGGGGGGTTCTCCGGGGGAAAAATGGCGTTTGGGGTAAAATGTGTGTTATTTTGGCAAGGTTGCCTGCTAAAATTCACACTCATGGGTCTATATATCACATAATAGTCGCTTCAAACCGCGGACATATAGAAAAAATGCGGACTTGGCAACACAGTGCAGTTGAACTCTGTTGACAAATGACAATGCGTGGCTTCGTTGCTCTGATTGGTTGTAGGTCTATCCAATTGATGTCTTTCCTGGTTCGGTTGAAACACGCCTCATAATCACAGCCCAATGGAGCAGTTTCAGACTCATATTCTGACTAGAATTGAGTATGACCACGTCAGGCTAACACATAAGAGCTTTGAGCACCTCTATAAAAGGCAAATGGCATGGTATAAAGAAGTATGGTGGTGAAAAAAAAGCCGCCAAAAGCAGTCTAAGATGCCATCAATTAAACAGAAGAAGGATGCGCCTCAGCCTTTCATCCAGCATTTTATTGGACCAAGCTGCACTGCTCCAGGCCTCTGGATTGGGATATGGAGCTGATTAGACAATCAAAAAATCCCCTCATCTGACAAGTGGGGATTTTTTTCTGTCTGTGAGAAGGCGGAGGGTGTTTGTTTTCCTCAAGGACTCTGAAACAGAGAGAAATTGAACTGAAGGGCCAAGGGTATTTCCATATGGGGCATGGGACATGGTAGGCCGTACAACCCTACTGCCCACCATATTGACATGCAAAATTTATAAGACACTTTCAGGCCTACATTCATACAAGTGTCATCCTCTTTTAAGAAGCACCACATACAGACATAATGAAAGTAGGCTTCAGAAGTTGGGTGTCGAGCAGCCTGCAGACCACAACAGAGACGAAGCACTGAGGAGGCGGCAATAGGAACATGAAAGAGGTCTGTAATGTGGAACTAGCACGACAAACTGCGTATGAGACAAACACTATCTATGTATCGCGCCCCTGCATGGCACATCAGCCACAAAAAAACGTCCCCAAAGTTACTTTCTCACACACTAATCGACCTTGTTCAAAGCAGATGCCATATTGAATTTGACACAAATGAAAATGAACCTTTGAGCAAAAAAAAAGTTAGTTGGTATAAAGTCAGCATGAAACGGAAGTTGCAATAGTCTTTTCTTCCCTATTGTGACGTACAGCTGAAGCTCCTTTCACACTGCACGTCGGACCCGCAATATTCCCGGAACATTGCCGGGTCGCCTTCAGTGTGAAAGCAACCATGTCCCGGAAGTGATTACCGAATTGAACCCGGGTCGGGGACCTAGTAACACTGCGGGGTTCGATCCGGGACGAGCGCTGTGTGAACAAAAGCCAAAACTAATGCTGCAACGTGTACGTAGTTATCGTGCGACTCCTAGAGCTTGTTTTTTCAATAATAAAAAAGAGCTTGTATTTCAATAATCCAGCTAGTCGGTGTTTTAAATACAAAAGAGTTTTCGTATACAAAAGAAACTAAAATTAAACAAGCAGAAATGTGCGCAAACTGGATACAAGTCGAGACCACGTGAGCTCCTTACTATCCGCGCTGAAGCTGAGATCGCTCGCCATTATACGTCACATCCGGATGTCACGTGTCAACTCGATCCGGGACCGTTACGGGTTGTGTGTGAAAGAGCACATATTACGGTATTTCGCTGCCAGTGTGAATGAACCAAATCTAGCGGCCGGGAACAATTGCCGGGTCGCATTATCCGTGTATTTGCCGGAATCGCAGTGTGAAAGGGGCTTGAGTGAAATGAAACAATGTAGGTTGGGATTTTGTCCACGGGGAACTGATTGGATGGTTGTGATTTGCTATTGGTCGATCTCATGTGAGACTCATGTGCCAATAAACATATGAGAAGAGATGGCACTGCAAGAGGGAAGGGAAGTTATTTTGATTAAAGGAAATAAGGCACAGGAATTTAAGAGAACAGTCACGTGCAGGGATAAATAATGTATAATAAATACTGCAATATTCCTTAAAAAATCATAATTCTCAATTTTGACTTTAAGGTGCTGAATTCAAATAACCCAACAGCTAAACATGTTATCCAAATCATTCTACCCATTACTCTCTGCATATCGTACAAGCAAAGTAAGAAGAAAATATTTCTCATAATATATCGTCATAAAAATGACTACGCCTGATGCTAGCAATGCAAAAAGGTTTTGAATGCCACATGCATAAACATAATGTGATGCAAATATTAAAAATAGTACAGGAAAATAAGTCACATCAAACTGGACTGAGCCACGCTGATATATTCCGCACACGCTGCAGTCTGCAAACTGTGACCCATCCAGCCAACAAAAGCTCTTCTCTTTCCTTTTCCCGTCTCTCTCACTCAGACACACACAGAGAGTGTCAGACTGTCTTCTGAAATCAGATGGAAAAAAAGCTGTGGAGAGAGTACTTGTACTCCTGGCTACTTGCTCATCAAACACACAGAGCACAGGCCAGAGTGGAGTCAGGTCCTTGAGCTGACACTCTTCACGGCCTCCTGCAGCTGTGTGAGAGCCCATGGCTGTGGATACAGCGTTTGCATTTCATAACTACAAACCACACGGATGGGTGATAATCCAGCCATGCCGTTTCCACCCCTGCGGCTACAATTCAGAAAGAAAACAAATGGAATTATTTAGAGCCCAAATAGAAGTGCAAAAATAACCCCGAGAATAGAAGCATTTCAAAAACTTGGAGTCAGTAGTTTATTTATTATTTAAATAAATGAATACTTGTATTCAGAAAAGACCCATTAAATTGATCAAAAGTGACACTAAAAATGTTAAAAGGAATGTTGGAATATTTAAAATAAATATCTATTTATATCTATACTAAGAGTCACACTTTCCACATAAATATCAATATTAACACATAAATAAATATTAAGCACAACTGTGTTTAACATTAATAATAATAATAATAATCAGAATGTTTCTTCAGCATATTGTAATGATTTCTGAGAGATCATGTGATACTGAAGACTGGAGTAATGATGCTGATAATTCAGCTTTGATCACAGGAATAAATTACATTTTAAAATATATTTCAATAGAAAACATATATTGAATTGTAATATTTCTAAATTTTACAGTTTTTTTCCTGTATTGTTGATCACATAAACGCAGTCTTGTTAAGCATAAAATATTTCTTTCAAAAAACATGAACAATTTTTATAAACATTTGAATAGTTTACATAAACGTCTATAATATACAACCTTAAATTGTTTTTCACTTGCACTATAAACATTGTATTGCATATTTTACTTGTCAGAACTTTTCAGATTATTTGCTATACAATGTTTTTTACACTCTACTATCATTTGTACCTCATTTACAGTTTAGCAGTGCTATATTTCTACTTGCACTGCTAATTACTTGCTGCATATCATTGGCTCTGCTATGAAAAAGACAATAAAGCAGAATTTAAAATAAGAATGACTCAAACTTCAGAGAGAGGTAGCTGCATGAATCAATAGCACAATGACGAATGGTAGAGACAACGCTGAAAATCATCATCAAACCATACGCATAAATCATAGGAACTCTTATCTTCTCCTCTTCTGAGGCTCTTCAAAGTTTGCTGTTGTGGCGAATAATGCTTTGACTCTTTACTGGAAAAGCAACTTCACATTTGGGCACAGCCTTTTGTTGGCCTTCCTCGTCATTCTCGTTTGTCATCATTATGACAAACGGCTGAGATTGATCATGAAGTCCTTTTTAGAGTACCGCTATCTTCTAGCCCAAGGCCGCGCGGCGCAGACCTGCCTTCCCCTCAGAGAGTGAGGCGCACTCTGGGGTCTGGAAATGTTCAGGCGGGAGAGATAAAGAGAGCATACACTTTGAACAGATATCTTCTCTGAAGCGCTGCTAACGTGCACAGGAAATGTTGCAGATTTGAGATTGGATTGAATATTTTAAATAATGTGCAAGTGTGTGTGGGGAAGTTTCTTAATGTAATTCCCACTATTATAATGAGACTTCATTTTATAATCTGTAAACATTTCTATAGTTAATTTGAACAAAAATATTTGAAGACCATTTTTATTCAATAAACATCTAACTGTTTATTTTTATGTTTTACTTGATCTGTTGGCAGTTATTTGATAGTAAAAATAGTACTACTGTACATAGACCTATTTTAGATTCAACTGTCGTCATATTTAAACTCTCAATCCATTTCTATAGCTAAACAGACAAAATCCAAAAAACTGTTGGCTTGAGAAAGCCAAGCCTGAAAGTTTGAAGTAATTGTAAAGGGATAAAGTTTAGATAGAGAGAGGTTTTAAGTTTGAAGCAGTTTTAGAAGCTAAAAATGTTAAGGTTTTAAGACTGTCAGACAAATCGTTTGGTCTCTTAATAAAAAACTTTATTTAGAGGCCAAATGCAAATAATATATATATATTTTTTTGATTTTCCTTTGTCATCAGTGTCGTCGAGATTTTAATCTTTGCATTTGGCACCTAAATAACATTTTTTTTTAGAAATCTCCTACTGTTGTGTGCGAGATCCTCTCCTTGTCAAACTTTGATATAATTAATTATGAAAAAAACATTATTATTTCTAAATTCTAAATTATTTCTAAATGATTTACATTTATTAGATTTTTTGGCAGTATATAGTAAAACAATATTAAAATACATTTTACACTCTAAAAAGCAATTCAGGGGACCTGTTATCACAACATAAATAAATGCATAGGCGCAAATTAAAAATTCTGATTTATTGTTTTACTTAAAACTTTTAGACCCACTTTATATTAGGTGGCCCTAACTAATATGTACAAACTTTTTAATTAATCATTTGATACAATGCACTTATTGTGTACATACATGTTTTTACATTGTACTTACATTTTTAAAAATACATGTAATTACGTCTGTAATTAATTTCTGTAGTTACATTTGTAATTACACAGTTGGCATGCACTTACACCTAACCCTACCCTTAAACTGACCCACACCACCACACCTGTCCCTAACTTTACCTGTATCTCACCTCAATATCAGCAAAGGTGTTTTGGCAATACAATTTGAACACAGTAAGTACATTGTACTTATTTTGTTGATGTAAGTACATAGTACTTAAGGCCAAATAATATAAAGTGGGGCCAAACTTTTAAACTGCAAACATTATTTTGTAGAGTTCTGTTGACATAATATTGTTGATAATTACATCAACTTAATATCGTTTTTAAATTAAACTCAAATGAATGTGTTAATTTACCTTTTATAAATGAGGTTGTAGTGACTTAATTAAATTGTCTAGATAACTTCTGAAATTAGGCAATGGATTTCTAGTTCCGGCATACTTTGCAGAGGAGTGGATAAGGAGAATAAATGTTGAAATGAAGTGTTAATCTATTTGTTTTTAGTGAAGTGTTTAATGCTGTTATGTTTGACATTTTAAAGAGTTTCTGTAATGTTGGAGTTTTTGTAGTTTTGTGCTGAAGAGGTAAACACTATATTGACTCCATAAGCAATGACTGCGCTAATGCCAGTGACAAGTAATATCTTACTTGTTCATTGAATATACATGTTAAGTAAGTTATGATAGCATGTGCTATGATAGCTGTTGATTCGAACTTGAAATTTTAAATTAATTGGCTATAAGTCTGGTAGTTGGAGCAACTTAATAAACTTAAAGATTTGAGTTTATGTCACAAATTATTAAGTTCCTAACTCAATGTAGCTTGGTGGTTGAATGTAAATTCACTCAGTCATAACTTTAAAAAAAATGGATGCAAATCATTTTTTTTGTTGTTGAGCCAACACATTATTTTTTAGAGTGTAGGGTCACTGTTGTACAAATTTCAGATTTAACTTTTGTTATTTCACCTAGCATTATGAATCAACATAGTAGTAGTAAAGGGATATTAACTAGGAAATACACTCAGAACATGATACTTCGCTCATTGTTAAATGCCATTTCAAAAGGACTAATTCCAACAATAAGAAACTAGACACTATTTTAGACGGACACAGACAGGCTTCAGTTAACCATCCGACCAAACTAAACTAACTAGTTTGGCTGTTGTTCTGTACTTCAGTATGTTTAACACACACACACACACACACACACACACACACACACACACACACACACACACACACACACACACACACACACACACGTCGTTTTATGGGGACATTCCAAAGACATAATGATTTTTATACTGTACAAACTGTATATTCAATCCCCTAAACCTACCCATCACAGAAAACTTTCAGCATTTTTACATTTTCAAAGAAACATCACTAGTATGATCTATAAGCTGTTTTCTTCATGGGGACCAAAATATGTCCCCACAAGGACAAGGATTTCATTTAATTTTTCATTTCAAAGCAGAATCCATTTTGTCCCCATAAAATAGGGTTTCCCAGAACAACACACACACATTGAGTTTCCATGTTTAATGTGGACTTTACATAAATATAATGTTTTTTATATTGTACAAACTGTATATTACCAGACACACACATACACAAATAGATTATATTTCTTATATTCAACAACAATAATTGGCCACTGAAACAATGCTGCATAAGAAAGCTCTATTACCTTACTCCAAATCTTTTAGTTTGCCTAAGAATCTCTGAAAATTAAATTCCATATGTAATGTGAAATGAACCCCTTGCAGCATCACACTGACATTAATCACAAACGCTAATGAAAATGATTAGTTCCTCCTTTTACTGAGCGTCTACTGTTCCAGATCCCATATTCCTGACCTACCAAGACTCTGGTCTGGTAATGAACCTACATTATGCAACGGGTCTCTGGCCCGCAAATGTGGTGCCAGTGAAGCTGGCCTGCTCCCAGAACCACATCTTTAAGGGAGTCATCATGCCACGCCATGCACAGACTGGCCACAGAGCATGATTAAACCTCATGACTTCAAACTTTCCAAACCCTAGCCTGTCAAAATGAGCAACTCAACCCAGCCAATGAGCTAAACTCACTTTTCAACAAGTCAGAGATGGCATATTGGCTAAAATTCTTCGATTTCAAGATTTAAGATAATTTTGTCTTAAAGTCATGTTTTATTCAGAATTAAGAACAAGAAATGTATCACAAGCTCGGTGATAAAATATATCGCTCAGTAGTGAAATATACTTATTTGTAATACATGAGAAATAGCTCGGAATGACATTAAAATTATTTAATGAAGTATATCATGTCATTTTCTTACTTTAAGTACACATTTCATGGTTTTTCATAGCAGCAGAAGTCTGAAGGCTTCTGTAGTTTTTATGATGTTGATGTGCTAAGAGTGCCCCCTAATGTCCGCTGTGGGACATAACCAAAACAACTCGGACACAAATATTACGTTCCATAAAATTGCAGGTAAATAAATGATATAATGTAAATTTCTTAGAAATATAATTTTTGAATATTTAAATTTACTATAGCTAAAATCATCTGAAAATGCCCCTGCTTAATCTGAAACATCTCAAGAAAAGTTAAACAAGGTTCTTGTAGGTTAATATATATATATATACACACATGAAATAATGGTGTAGGATTTACTTTAAAGCAAGTTTCACTCTGAATAAAATACCAAATACCAAATATTTTTAATATCAAATTGTTAGTAATTAAACACAGTCAATTAAATGTGAAATTTTTGTAGAAGAAAGACTCAAAAAGTATTTTCTTGTACAGACATGCACGCTAGCACGCACGCACACGCGCACACACACACACACACACACACACACACACACCCACACCCACACACACACACACACACACACACACACACACACACACACACACACACACACACACACACACACACACACACACACACACACACACACACACACACACAGTTTAAAGGTCTGGGGCTGGTAAGACCACAAACATTTTTTGAATGTTTGTGAAAGAAGTCTCTACACAGACATATTAAGCTGCACAGCTGCTTTATAAACATTGATAATCATCAAAAATGCTTCTTGAGCAGCAAATCAGCATGTTAGAATGATTTCTGAAGGATCATGTGACACTAAAGACTGGAGTAATGATGCTGAAAATTCAGAATAAATTACATTTACATTTAATCATTTAGCAGACGCTTTTATCCAAAGCGACTTACAAAAAAGGGTAGAGCAATAGAAGCAACGTAACAAACAAGGCCAACAACCTGTAAGAGCTGTAAGAAATCTCAATTAATTAGCACAGTACACAACTTTTTTTTTTTTTTTTGAAAATATTTCCAAATATAAAACATTTATTTTAAATTGTAATAATATTTCACAATATTACTGCTTTCTGCGACAAAATCTCACCAACCGTAAACTTTTGAATAGCAGTGTGTGTGTGTGTGTGTGTGTGTGTGTGTGTGTGTGTGTGTGTGTGTGTGTGTGTGTGTGTGTGTGTGTGTGTGTGTGTGTGTGTGTGTGTGTAATGTGTATGCAGAACTGAAATTCTTAAATAATAGAAACCCTCTGGAGCAGTAATCTTAGGACCACCCAGACCTGCACACCGCCTCACCTGACTCTACAATGATCTTAGAAGTTTCTGGGGAATAAGTGACTTTCAAATTTTTTGAGCAACATGGAAAAAGTTTAACCGTTCAGAGGAATGAAACAGTATCCCATCTGATGTTCAACACACATCAGACGGCAAATATTATTATAGTTGCTCCGTGGACACAGGCCGATTTTTTGGCTGAGGTGGTTTCATGTATCTTATTATGTGGCGGTAAGAGAGGAAAATTGTAATCATCTGGTTCCAGATTGGCATGGTCCACCTACTGTGAAAGACATTGTATTGTCTGATATCAGTTTTTTTTTGACTGGCATCCCGCCTCGATCCAAACCATTTGGTATTCAGGCCTTTTTGGGCTTGAAACCAGAGTCAGATGATGGCGATGAATTCAAAGTCTAAGCATTTCAGCACAGAGCAAAGGGAGAAAAGACAGACATCCCCTCTAATGCCACCAATTAATTTTGACATCGCAGATCAAAAGAGAGTAAATGTAACAGTATCTAAATGCGACATGACGCTCCCTGGGACGGAGACGGAGGGAAATAGCAACCACTGTTGTATGGGAGCGAATTTTTGGCTAACCTTTCGTTTTGTGAACACTGACACCCTCAGCTTTTCTCTTGTATGAAAGAGCTAAAACAACACGCCAGCACGAAGCGCTTCCATATGTGACCCATTCGCCCGGCCCAACCCAGACACCGGCGATTGAGGGCGAGCTGGTGGCGAACGGCAAGGCTATTGGCAAAAGCCTCGACTAAAATCATCTGCCATATAGAAGACGCCAACTCAGTTTGTCAAGGTGATATTAAATACATGGGCCAGAACACAAAATATTTGTAAGTGGTTAAATTAGGCCCCCTTTCAAGCATCCTTCATGATGAATATGACTTAAGCTGCTCTTGAGAATGACCTGAAAAAAATCTCAATTAGCCTGACTGTTAATAAACATTGCTCTGTCATCGAACACTATGATTATTTCAACTCTTAAGATATTCAGTGGTCAAACACTGACCCGATAACTCCATTAATTAATTGAGTCAATATGCTCGGCTGGGATCAACTGACATTCACTCTGTTGTTTTCAACAGCTTGGTTACGGTGGTCTCTGCAAAGTCTCTGTAATGTCTTTCAGATTAGCAGTTAGTTAGAACTCAGTTTGCCTGCAATTAGGAACCATTACAGGACCACCACAAGTTTACCAAAAAAGTGACTGTAAAAAAGTGAATCACCACTTCCCACTGGAGACCCCCAGAGCTAATGGCCCTGAACAATTGCAGCAAAAGAATCCTAATGCACACACACACACACACACACACACACACAAGTACATGCACACGTTAAATAGAGAAAGAGAGAGATTGTGAGAAACAAAGAACCACATCATTTCCATGACCTTCTGAACTGTTCAACTTCCTTGAGATTGTTTCCAGGACCGAGTGCAGAAAAGAAATTACAAAATTCAGTGTCGTAATGGCTGCAACAAAGTTCTATGGTTTTGAACCAACCTTAGGTCTCATTATCTGGCATAAGGGCCTTTGCACAGCTCAAATACTTGGACTTTTTTAACAGTAACAATTCTTATCGGTCGATGGTAATTAGCGGTAGAGGCTGCGAAGGCTGTTTAATGCCTTTTGGCTTACTCGTAGATTTGAACTCTGCTGATTTGGACCACATTTCATTGATAGGACAAAAGAAAAAAGGTTGAAAAACCTATGATTAAAGGAATATTTGACCCCAAAATTTGTCATCATACAAAAAAGGCTCTCAAAATTAAATTTTTAGATACTAAATTAAACTTTTTATTATTATTTTAGTAGCATTATTTATTACAATAAAATCGTTACATGTTGTCATACAGTATGGACAACTAGTCAGTAAACAGAGTAATTTAAAGGTTCACCACAATAGTGTTCACCCACACATGAAAAACACAAATGAAGATCTTTTTGATGAAATCGGAGAGCTTTCTGTCCCTCCATTGACAGCATCAAAAAGGTTCAAAAAGAGAAACGTGCTGCGTAACACGAGAATGAACCGCGTGTAAAATTGGTTCTCGCCAGAGGCGGACAAAGTACACAACTCTATTACTTGACTAAAAGTAAAAGTACTACTGGTCCAATATTACTCTGTTAAAAGTGAAAGTTGTAAAAATAGATTTTTACTCAAGTAAAACTACAGAAGTATTTGTTTTCAAAAGTACTTAAGTATCAAAGTAAATTTCCTTTTTTATGCCAATGCATTATTTTATTATTGTTGTATAAATGCACACTGTCCTCATGGTTGAAGCCATTCAGTGATGCTCCATCTGATGTACTAGCATACAACTTAAACTCATTTAAATACTTGTATATAAGTTACAAAGCTCTTTACAAAGCTGCTATCACTTTAAGGCCGAATGCACGAATCCAATATACTAATACACATCTGATATGCTCCCAAATTTACTCTTCTCTTTCTCCCAGACGTTTATATTTTTAATATTTTATAAGACATGCACCAAGTGTATGCCAACTAAACTAATCTTGATTTTTTAAAAACTGAAACATACTTTCAAAGTATGGCTATGGGTGCACACACTTGTGCCTAAGAACCGTCTTCTTCCTTTTTGCTATGAACTGATCAGTGTTCAAAAAAAGTTGGGAAAATGTATATGACCCTATAAGAGTGATTCCTGACAGACTGTCTGAAACAACCATACTAAAAAAAGTCCTCCGACTTTCAGAGCTGCTACAGAAACGACTTTCGACCTAGATAGAAATGTAGTGGAGTAAAAGTACGATATTTGTCTTTTAAATGTAGTGAAGTAAAAGTCATAAGTTTCCAGAAAAAATAATACTCCAGTAAAGTACAGATCCTCAAAAAGTGTACTTAAGTACAGTACTCAAGTAAATGTACTTATTTACTGTCCACCTCTGGTTCTCGCTCATAAAACGAACATGCTTGAGCTTCCATTTATTAACTAATGTGTGAGTTGATGAATGTCTGATGTTGATGAATCAATCTAACTATTATTTAAAGGATCGAGTCTCTTCAAAACATTTGGACTAAACCGCTCAATTCATTTGGATTAGTTTTACAATCTCTTTGAAGTGTCACAGTAGTAATTGTGTAGATGTCAATGGAGGGACAGAAAGCTCTCAGATTTCATCAAAAAGCTATTCATTCGTGTTCCGAAGAAGAACGAAAGTCTTACGGTTTGAAACAACAAAAGGGTGAGTAAATAATGGCAGAACTTTCATTTTTGGGTGAGCTATAACTTTAATTCTCACAAACTTGTATACATAGCCGTTCCTTGTTCATTTTAAACCGGACAAAACAGCTTTAAAGGGGTCATATAATGCCATTTTTGTATAAGTTAATATGATTATATTTAGTGTCTAATTAAATTGTAATATACTTAAATAAAAAATTATATTTAGTATTCTGAGAAATTACTCATTTAACCTGGTGAAAAACAGCTCTGTTTTCAGCAAGCCGTTTCTGTGCATTTGTCTTTTATGCTAATGAGCTTTGCTCACCCCGCCCCTCTGTTCTGTGGGGGCTTTGAGTGTGAAGCGTTGCTTAGACAACAGGAGAAAGTTTGACAGAGTCTCTCAGGACACATCTGTGCAAGTTCAACCATATCAATTCGATATATCAGATATATCAACATCAAAATGACTGCTGTGTTTATTATTACACCCAAGAACAGAACACCACAATCGCTTAGACGCCATTCTGCTCCAGCGTATCCACAATGGCGGACAGCTTTCGCTCGCTCAGGGCGGGTCTGAGTTAAAACGCTGCTGTCAATCAACAGTCTTGGGAGGGGTATCCGATCATGTGACGTCACACATCGAACGATTTCAGACAAGTGAAAACATATAAGGAGATTTAAGATGATTTTTATCATTATAGGATGGTTGTGTACAGTCACTACCAACACACATTGCTGTATAATCAACTTGTAAAAGTGCATGTACCATTATATGACCCCTTTAAACAATTCCCTGGCTCACCGATTCAGTAATTTAAGCTGCTATGTTCTTAGCGAGTATGAGTCAGTTTCATTAATCATTTTGACTTTTTGACTCATGATTAAAAAGAAGCTATTCATAAATCCCAGCTCACACAGTGTTTGTTTGTTGTGAAAAAATACTGTCATATGCTTTTCTTATATTTTTTCTGTTACGTTTTATATTGTGTGTCAGTCTGGAGTCCATACAGATTTGAAATGACATGTGAATAAATAAATAATGACAGAATTTTCATTTTTAGATGAATGTTTCCTCTCAGAACAGAGTGACTCAAAAGATCTAATGTGTTCTTTTATAAACCTATTTTACAGATTAACGTTTAATCCCTACCTTTGCTCCACTAAAGGACGGCAAATTTACAGGGGTCATTTTCTCCAAATATGCAGTGTGAAACGTTACACCAACAATGACACGGAACTAGAGAAAAGTATACATAACTAGATGGCCAGCTTTCCCAGAACCTGCTAACACACTGTCCAGTGGATGAGCCATGCCTTTGCAATGCTATCAACTCCCATCAGCCTTTAGGAATTACAAGCCTGTTCTTTCATACAAATTATGTCGCCGAAAGCCCACTGGAGCCTTGAATATGGCGTTCACTGATTGGCAAGTAATTCGATTGAGTGAAGAACAATGTACACTTAGCAGAGACAGATCTCTGACCAACCAACAGACAAGAACCTGGACACATATCACACTACCCATATTCATAAGAGCAAA
This sequence comes from Pseudorasbora parva, assembly GCF_024679245.1. Classification (NCBI taxonomy): domain Eukaryota; kingdom Metazoa; phylum Chordata; class Actinopteri; order Cypriniformes; family Gobionidae; genus Pseudorasbora; species Pseudorasbora parva. The sequence continues at coordinate 5,883,448 of NC_090190.1, forward strand.
GCTGAGACGGAAGCGAACAGTTCATTAAATTACATTTCCCTAAACAGAGTCACACACATTTAGATTGATGTGAGACAAACTACAGCTTGAGAGAATAGGCTTCTCAGAGGGTCAACAGTTCAGATGGGTCACAACCCCTGAGTGACCAGTACTGCTGAGTCATGACTACGCTCCACACACATCCAGAGCTGTTGCTTCACAATCACGTCATGTTAAGGTTTTTTCCCACTGATGGTGAGATCTGGAAGGCTTTTATACCACAAATGAACCACTGGCTAACAGGTTTGGCATTCATATCCAGCAGGTTTCCTCAGACCACCAGCGAAAATCTTTATGAAACTGTATCTATCAAGGGATCAAATACTGCTGGAAACACATGGGCTGAACCGGCACGTGACTAAACCTTTATCAAGGGCTAAATTGGGGTCAACAAAACATCGCAACCAGCTGATGAACACAAAACACATGCCAAGCACTTTTTGGATCCATCAAGGAACTCCTCGAATGAGTGTGTTTAGACAAAAAAAAAAAAAAAAAAAAAACCTTCAAAGAAAGCAAGACCTTCTGACCTTTTGTACAAATGAGTTTGCATTATTAGTGTCAAAGAATTGTGTAGAATCCTAAATATTTCTCATTATTTTTTCCTTTCTTGTTTTTGATGTTCTAAAAATCCTAAAACTTGCTGTTTATTTATTTTATTGCACTGAAACTTAAGAAACAAATCATACAAATATAGTGAATATGGCTGCATGTTACATTTGAAAATGTTCAGGTTTTTGTCCATACAATGAAAATCAATGGTGCCAAAACTTTAAAAGAACATCCTGTTCAAAAATGTGGGGTCAGTTTTATTTTTTGAAATAAATTAATACTTTTATTCAGCAAGGATACATTTACACTTATTAAAAGTGAGAGTAAATATATTTATAATTAATTTTTATCAAAATTAATACAATTTACATTTAATACAGTCAGTCAGTGTCAATACACCATCAATTCTTCTTCCAAAACATATTTTTGTCTTACCCTGATTCATTATGGTTAACCCGTTATAAGTGTTTATATTTTAGAATGAGCCTGATGCTTTTTGCGTCAAATTGCATACTTTCATCACTTACTTGTGCTTTCATCATATCCAGAAATAGAGAAAAGTTGCTTTAAAACATGTGGAAGTGACAAAGGTTAGTTGTCGCAATAATTGAGAAAGGTTGACATGGAGCAGCTAAACCTTGAATTTCCACAGAATCACCTGTTTTTAGTGGAGCTTCTGCTCACAAAAAGCTTGTAATAAAACAAGAATAAACGTAAGCTTGGAGATGGTGAGAACTGAGATTTTAAATGTTGTAAAAGCATTTTTATTACGCAACAGGTGAGTAAGGTATTTGATAGAACAGATAAATTGCCATATGTAGCTCTCTAATAAAGATCAATAGGGCCTTTCGCACCGGAGGAACCTTTTCATAGTTCCTAGAACTATTGGTGGAAATACCCGAATTTTGGTCCGTTTACAGTGATGAAAGTGTACGCTGATTGGCCAAACGCACGTGAAACACGAGCACCTGCCATTTACACACAGATTATAGTCTATATATTTACTCCAGAAACAAACTAAATGAACATGGAAAACAGATAGATAGACCTCTCAACATTTATGCAAAAGAGAAAATTTAACGCAACTTTGAGGGGACCAAGCGAAACATGACGACCACATGGCAAACTTTCTTTGTATAACAATTCTATCTAATAACATATTAGACAGGACTGTAAAACCGATCATAAACTAATGAAGACGGTGAATGTGAGAGCTGTGTGCTCAGGCTCTGGTGTTCTCAGTGCCGTCAAAATAAAAGTCACAACAACAAGCGCGGCTAACGTACCTTCAGAGTTCCTGGCGGTGCAAATGCAACCAGGAGAACGGCCCGTGGGGAACGTTTAGCTCTCTGGGAACCGCTCTGGTGGTTGGTTTCTTTTAACTAAGTTCCTAGAACTACCCGGTGCAAAATCTCCTATTGAAAAGCATTATCTATTGTGAAGGGTCTTTTCTTTATGGTTGTTGTAGCACTGTGCTGGAATTTATTCTTAAGGAAGTACAGTGTCTATTAATGGGTGTAGCTACAGTAACGTCTTCAGCTAGTCAGCTTGAGATCCTTTCCATCTAAAATGGTTATATCTCTGGTGAATGTTTTATGAGTAGCAGGATAACCATATTCATCCACACAAGCACACAGAGCTGAAGCACAGCCACAACAATGTTCTTCCACAAAATGCATGCATTTTTGTTTTTCTAACTGTGAGGGGGCCAAAATTGACACAGGCTGAATCTGAAATCACCCTCTAAACCCACAATCACTATTCCCTACGTTAGTCCACTAATACAGTTCACTCGAAGGGGTGAATGAAAACGAGTGTGAGCGAATTTGGACAGCCGTTGAGTGTACATCGGCTGTACACTTGTTGTGGTGCAATGTGGGATAGAATGATACTCTACAATGTCCGCTATGGTTTGAACACCACGCAAAAAAAGCTGTCCCCTAATATAATGCCCTTTTTGAGGGTACAGGTGGCGATTTCAGATTCAGCCATAGTGTAAATTTAAAAAAAGCTGCTCTTCTGAACTTTCTATTCATCAAAAAAAAAAAAAAAAAAAAAAATCTAATTTTCCACAAAATGATTAAGCAGCACACCTGTTTTCAACATTGACAACAAGAAATGTTTAGAATATTATGATTTCTGATCATGATGCTGACAATGCAGCTTTCCATGACAGGAATAAATTACATGTTAAAAAAATAAAAATAAAATAAAAGCAGCTTTGATAAGCACAGGAGCCGCAAACTTTTAAACAGTAATTTAAGAATGGAGAAAAAAAAAGTTATAGATTAGCTGGTCTAACAAATAAAGTCAGTAAAATATTACCAAATGTCTTTGCGAAGCACACAAAGGAAGCACACACAAACGGCTTAATACGATAGAAATAGTGAAATAATTCCTTTAGGAAACATTTAACCATGCACATCTTTTACCATAGTAAGTAGAGGGCATACGGAAAACTGCTCGGGTTAATTTGAGCTTAAACTACATGTTTGCTGCTGCTGGTACAAGGGTCTCTGCAGGCCCTGCTGGCCTTCGTGACAGCGTTATAGAGCAGTCTCGTGGGTGGGGGGTTCACACCTGGGCGGATTCTTGGATCCCCCCAACTAGGGGAAAGAGAGAGAGAGGGTCAGAGAGGAAAAAAGAAAGAAAAGGAAAAAAGGCATCTGCTTAGTTTCACCAATCAATGGACGAAACCTCTGCACCGGCCTGAACAAACACAGAATGCAAGCTGTAGCAGGTGGTGGAAAGACCTATTAAACCTTCCTCTCTCTTTCTCATGTGAGAGGTCTCACAGGGGCACAGACAACCTGTACCTACAGACAGCTGTGAGCCCAGCCTGCATCTGTAGGCCGAGAGGAAAAAACAAATAAACTGTACAGAGTGCGATGGCTAAGGGCAACGGCCAATCAAAGGCTTGTCAGCGGTTGCACTTGCTGAATAAATGACCTGCCCTGACAGGAAATTCCACCAGCAATTTTAATTCTGATCAGGCTTCAAGGAAGTGGAAAGAATAAAAACACATCAGTTATAATGACAGGAAGTCTCCAATCACATGGCAAGCAGCTGTTGCCAACGTAAGGATCAAGGAGCCGTGAGAGGATGGAGGGATTCTGGTGCGAAATGCAGATGGAAAAGAAGAAGATGAGATCGAGGGGATTGAAGGTAAAGCCTGTGTGTCACAAAATACTCATTTTTTGTGCACCGCCTGCAAATAAATGGAAACCAAAGAGCAAAAGATGTGCTTCACATCACGACTACCAGCGATGTTATGCAAATACACCAAAAGCCGCTTGTTAGGGGGTCCCGTCCATATGGAGATGTTTAGGGTGCTTTTCAAACCATCTGCATTTTATACCAGGCCTGGCTCCCGAGTCTGGGGGATGCAATCAAATTAGCCGAGCTCTATGCGAGCTTCGTTTTAACAAGGCTATAAATTTAAAAATGTAATTGAAATATGACGCTTTAAATATGATTGGCTTCAGATATATGATTGAAGCCAATGGAGTACATTAGAGTACACTTGTGGAAGAGGGCGGCTCAGCGCTGACTGCTGTGTCGAGTTAGCGACTGTAGAAGCCAAGAAGTCTTTGTGGTAGGAACCACACTTAAACTAATAAGGAGAAATATCCTGACATTATTCTTTTACAAACAAGCAAAAGTGGCTTTGATTAAGCACTTTCACATTTCATAAATCAATCAACTCAAGGAGTTTTATTAATACGGTCTCATGCTACATGAGGTTACTACTTAACCATTTAAAGTTCTACTTCTGAGACTGTATCTTTTTGTTTTTGTGCCATGCAAGCTTAAACGTTTAAATATAATTATTTAAAGTTACTGCTGCAAATAAAAAATATAATAAAAAGTTTTTTTCTAAATGTTCTTTTTTTTCTATAGAAAATAAACATTTTATAAATATATATATATATATATTGTATACGTATATAATGTATATATATATATATATATATATATATATATATATATATATATATATATATACATACATACATATAATGTATATTATATATTACACACACACATATATATATATATATTTATATATTAAATATATATTATTTATTTTTTATAGAAAAAAATAAAATTTTGGAGAAAAAAACTTTTTCTTATTTATTATATTTTTCATTATTGAAATTCATTTTTGCAAAATGTTCAAATATTTCATTCATTATATATATATATATATATATATATATATATATATATATATACATACACACACACACACACACACACACACACACACACACACACACACACACACACACACACACACACACACACACACACACACACACACACACACACACACACATTACATTAATGTCAATCTGACATACATTTATACAAAAAAAAAAATCAAAATTAAATATTTGAATATTTTGTAAACATGTATTTCAATCATTTTAATTTACTGCTGCAAATGAATTCAAAAATAATTTGTTGTAAATTTTCTTTTTTTTTTACAAAAAAAATGTATATATGTATTTGTGTATGGTATGTGCGTGCGAGCGTGCGTGCGTGTAAAAAATAACATTATTTACATGGTCAAAATGTTGGCAGGCCAAGGAAAAATATGAACTACTGTCCTGCCCATGCCAATACAAAAAAAAAGTATATATATATTAGGTCTTGGCTATAAAGGAATAGTTCACTTGAATATAAAAATTCTGTCAAAAAGATGATATTTCTTATATCTTTTTTTCCCTCCATACATATGGAAGTCAATGGTCACCAAAACTACTGACAACATATTTATGTTCCAAAGAAAACATACATGTTATGAACAACATGAGTGAACTGTGCCCTTAAGGAGGTGCATTACTATTTAAATATAGATGGATTCTACAAAGGATTCATCTATAACATCCAATCTTCTGAAAAGTCATGCACATGAACTGATAGCGGACCCAACAATCTCAACAGAAAGCCGAAAGAAAACGGGTAGCCCTCAGCAGAGGCGCAGGCACAACTCCAAGTGATGTTCTGATGATAGAAGCCATCTTGAATTACCCGTCTGCATCCACTTAAAGCCTGACTCAATGCCATTACTGTTCTGCCATTTCAAGCAGAGCCACTGATGGGCAGGCATCTCTTTTCAAAAACGCCGTCCCCCCAGCTCCCCTCTCAGGAAATGGAGGCCGCGGCTGGTCAAATGAATCTTAATCTGCGCAGGTTTGGAGCTCTTCAACGGAACCAGACGGTCAGGATGACAGCCCACCTGACAGCGATGAAAATCAAAGCTCTTCACTGAGCAGCCCGTTTCAATTTCCCAGCTTGTCCTAAGCTGTTTTACCATGAAATCCCAAATTGCCTATTTTGATTGAATACAGAGAAAACTACATAAATAAGTTGATAAATTGTAGATCTTAACAGTGACTGACAAGGTGAGTAGTACTTGTACATTTGTAATTAAACGTCTGATTTTGTGCTACATAAATAATATCACTTCACACAACAGGCAATTATAGTTTTAACTCTAAAATGGTGCTTATAAAACAACAGGAACATGTTTTTAATCACATTAATTTCTAATTTAATTAAGCAAAGGTTATGACCTCACACTGTAGTTGGCCGGAAAACTTAAATTGATTAATAGCATTATTTTTTTTCTCACACAATTAATGTGGTTAGAGCTCAAAGTTGAGGAATAACTAACTAAGAGCAATGCTGTGAACTACATTTTTCATTAGTGTGACAATAGCTCAGTTCTTTTCGCAATAATGTAGTGGTGTAGTGTGATAAAATGCTGTTTTAAAAGTGTGTCACATTATATTATACACACAGATCACAGCTGAACCAACCTGAATCACACTGACACAACTAAAAAGATTAATTTCAGAAAATCAGTTCATCAGAAGGTTCATATAAGTTAGCTCATTCAAAAATTATTTACATATTCATTTGAGACAATGCACAGCACTTTACATCTTTTTGTAGTGAAATCTTTAGTTAAATGCTGCCGTTCATCATTAAGTGTTCAACTCTGTTATACAACGCACTCTCAAATTATTTAATGTTTTTAATTAAAGAAATCAGAAGATTTGTGTTACTGGAATAAATCAACACTTATACTGTAAGGAGTGGGCAAAAGTGATGTCTGGACTAGGAAAATTGGCATCTTCACCCTAAAAATATGTGTTACAGATTTTTTAAGCATATTGTATAGTGAAAGAAATTATGAACACATGAAAGACAAGATTGAACCAACCAAATATTAATAACTGATTATGTTGTAGTTAATGCATACTGTTTCCTGTGAAAGTTTTGTTTTTTCTATGCATTTTTTTGCCTAATAAAATAAATCCAGCAGCTGTGGTTTACCATTTTTTGCCAAATAATTTTGTCAGATAAATACCTTAATCAAGTTGTTTTGTTCTTCCCTTATATTTAAAATATATATATTTTTTAAATCTAATATTTTTCTCATGTTTTGATGGTTTAATGGAACTTGTAGGGTCATTAAAAATAAATGCCATAAATTTTTTTTTTTAAATATAATAGTATTATCACACTTATTATTTTTTTTCTTTCTTTATTTTATTTAAAAAACTAACTAAATAAAATGCAATAAAGCTATTATTAATTATTTAATTTTTTGTAGTTATATTTAATTGGTCATGCTATGTGAAGTGCAAGCACCAAACCAAATCTCGAGGAGCTCTCCTGTGAACCAGACTGAAAAATGTATGTGCAACCCTGCTTATATTATCTCATATATCAAGTGCAGCGTAGCAGGTCCCGTACGTCAAGCACGCATCAGCTGATCATGTCTATAGGAATATGACGTCTGTCACAGCATACATATATAAGCTCCTTCAGTACTATCAGCAGCTGTCCCGTTCCCCAGAGCTCATTTACTCTCCTCCATCCCCAGCTCCTCTCGTCCAGTCAGGGTTTGGTTTTCTGATTCCTTTTGAATCAGACTAAATTCCTGAATTATTTTGTCCATTTAATATAAACATTAATGATATCCACAATACATTGTGTTGGCTCTGCTCTGTAACCCTAAGGGAGGTTATCGCTGCTCTCACTGCCCTTATCCATGCTAGGCTTATTCATGCTAGTTCTTGCCCAGAACAGAACCATACCGCCAATCTAAACTGTATGCTAATATTCAATCAATCATCTTTGACGATAGTGGTCCTGACAGAACCATATTTTAATGAGACACTGCCCTCTTAAATAGTTTCAATTATGACTTGCAGTTTCACAAACTACAGTAGTTTTATCATAGCATCCTCAAGACTGTAGAGTGCAGAATGCTGAGAATATTACTGTAACTATACCTTCAGATTGATGAGCTGCTAGCGGTGTCTGAGTCTCTTTACAGTAGGACACCAACTCTCTGGGCAGGAAATCCACCTGAGTTATCTTACAAGGTCCCAATCTGTGCATTCGGCGTCTGGGGAGAGGGAAAACACTCTATGAATGTCCTGCAACCTGACACGTGTGCACACACTTGCATGCCCATAAAAATACACACAGTGCATCACAAAGACAAAATACAATGTAACATCTAATATGCTGTAGGGCTCATTATTCAGGTCCATGAGCATATTGTACGTTTGGATGACCCTCGGTTGACTGCTAGAACTAATGTTTAAAGCATTCTCAGTACATGGCATGGTGCATCAATCACTGTCACACACAGCCCTGGGCACACAGCTGGAGAGTGACCAGCTGAAAACACTTGAACCTGACAAACTTAAAAGGAAAGCAGAATGAGATAGAGGGAGCGAGGCAGAAGGAGAAATGAAGAGAATGTCCGAGCACAAGAGGAACAAAGAAAAGTTGCATACACAGTGGTACACTACAGTACAAAGGCAGTGAAATGCCACACACACAAACAAACAAACAAACACACAGATATGTAAATGTAGATTATCAATGTACAAAGCAGTAAATTAAAGAAAATTAGAAGAGTACTAAAACACATCAGTCTAAAGGCCCGTTTACACCAACGATAACTATTCCAATAAAGATATAGTTCTAAAAATCTTTCCAAATATAAAAGAATAGCCACAACACAACTATAACAATATTGTTGGAATCATACAAACAATGACAGCCAAACAGAATCCAACCTGCTTTAAAAAGCTTGAGCATTTAAAGCAGCAGACCACAAAACTGTGTCATGATTGGAATAAACAGAACGATGCTGTCCGCTGGTGTGGACACTATCATTATAGTTAGCGTTCTTCGAGTGAACAGGCCTTAAAGGGTTACTTCACCCAAAAATGAAATTGATGTCATTAATGACTCCGCGTTTGTTTTCGAACCTCAAATAAAGATTCAAACGGTTATGAATCAGCGGATTGATTCATGATTCGGATCACCTATGTCTCGTGATTTCAGCAGTTTGACACGCGATCCAAATCATTAATCAATTCGCTGATTCATAACCGTTTGAATCTTTATTTGAGGTTTGAAAACAAACGCAGAAGAGAAGATAATGCTGAATAAAGTCATAGTTTTTGTTATTTTTGGACCAAAATGTATTTCCGATGCTTCAAGAGATTCATTTCATTTCAAAAATGAAAATCTGACGTTTATCAGCTCACCCCCGGGTTATCCGAGATGTAGGTGTGTTTGTTTCTTCAATAGAACACAAATGAAGATTTTTAACTCTAACCGTTGCTCGTATAATGCATGTCAATGGGGTGTTTTTCTATAAGAGCAATTATGAGAGTAAAAAACACAGGGTAACTGCCCTGAGGGTAAGCAGATAAACATCACATTTTCATTTTTCGGTGAACTATCTCTTTAAGTATTGAGTAATAATAATTAACTACATAGTATTGTGGTTTGATTTATGGTTAAGCTGCATGTAATTATGCATAATGTATAGTTATTACTACAGTAAATACATGACAAAACAATGACACTGTAAAATAAAGTGTTACCCAATATAGAAACATTAATTTATATATGATTAATTTGCATTTAGTTCTTTATATCTATCTTTAGGGGCCAAGCACCGAAGGTGCGGAGGCACCTATTGAAATCGTTAGTGTTCCTATTATTAGGGGCCAAGCACCGAAGGTGCGGAGGCACCTATTGAAATCGTTAGTGTTCCTATTATTATTATTCTGCTTCTTCTTCTTCTTCTTCTTCTTTTTCCGCCATAGGAGTCTCTGGCAGCCCATAGAACCGTATGGTAAAAAGTTGTGAAATTTGGCACACTCATAGAGGCCAGTCTGAGCTGTCACTATAGCAAATTTGGTGCCTCTAACTCAATCTCTCTAGCGCCACCACCTGTCCAAAGTTTCACTCATATTTATGCTTATAACTTTTGACCCCTAAGGGCTAGAAACAAAATTCTTTTTTCATCGGATTCCTTGGCTCAAGCCGATTCGATTTCACCCTATGATGTCATTTTCCGGTATGCAAATTTTCCCGCCATTTTGAATTTTCTGAAAAACCTACTTTTTCTAACTCCTCCTAGGCCGTTGCTCCGATTTTCATGAAAATTGAAACAGATCATCTTCATAGCATGCTGACAAAAAGTTATGGAATTTAAGTTGATTCGTCCAATCGTTTTCAATAAACGCACAAACAAATTTTACATAGAGGTTGCAAAAACACACTAAAGGCTATATCTCCACAACGCTTTATCGTATTCAAACCAAACTTGGTACATGTCATCACAAGCATGACCTGAAGCAACATGCAGCGTTTCGGCGCAGCGCCACCTACTGGTCCGGAGATACGAAAAATGCATATTTTGGCTTATAACTTCTGAACCGTTTATCCAAAAATCATAAAATTGGTCTCATTAGATTCAGGGCGTCATGCCGAGTCGACTGATATCCAATTTTACCATGTCGGCCATTTTGAATTATGTGCAAAAATGCTGTATTTTATGAACGCATGAACGGATTGTTACGAAACTTGGTATGGGTCATCACCACGATGCCCTGAAGTAGCCTGAGAAGTTTCGAAACAGCGCCACCTAGTGGATAATTCTTTTTTTTCAAACGCTTATAACTTTGGGTGTGAGTGAAAAATTTTGATGGGAGTAGCTTTTTTGGGCTCCTGAATCCTTGCCGAGTCCAACGATACAAGACATGCCCAGTTTCGGCATATGGTTTGCGCAGCGTTGTAATTTAGCGCTTAAAAAACATTTGCTGATATCTTCAAAACCGCTAGTCCGATCGAGACGAAACCAGCCTCAGAAGTTCGGAAACATAGGTCGATAGCTATACGCTAATGCCCAAATGTCAAAATATTGATAGTAAGGGGTAGTAAAATCCAATCAAAGTCAGGTGTCAGTCATTTTTTACGTGTTTTTTCATATAAATGTCTATAACTCCAAAACAAAATGAAATATTTTCACCAAACTTGACACACATATGTATGGGCTCACTACGAGGACACATAAAAAAATTGGTGGGATTGTGCCTCTTGGTGGCGCTATAATAAAACAAAACATGAAATTCCCATTGACTTCAATGCAGTATTACGGTTTAAAATGCTAATGCTATAATTTAAGAATGCACTAGTGTATCGTTACAAAACTCGGTATGTGTCTTCCGCTCTATGTCCCGAAGATATTCAAAAAGTTTCGGGGCAGCGCCACCTTGTGGTCAAAAGTTGTAATAAAATGTACAAAAATGCTAATAACTTTTGATTAAATTAGCCTATTGTAATGAGACTGGTCATAATACATTCATTGGCTCATGCCGAGAAGATAGATACCAATTTTGCCATATTTTGCAAACATATCTGTGCTCCATCTTGTTATTTGTTAAAAATCTACTTTTTCAAACTCATCCTAGACCGTTTGTCCGATTTTCACCAAAATTGATCCGTATCGTCTTCAGACCATGCTGACAAATAGTTATGGATTTCGGATTGATAGACAAAACAGTTTTCATATACCACTGCAACAGAGTTGAGCCATGATGCAAAAATGACTCTTGAGGCTGTATCTCTGCAATGCTTTGACATATTGACACCAAACTTTGCATGTGTCATTGTCATCTCAATCTGACTAAACCACATCAGTTTCGTAACAGTGACACCTATTGGTCGAAAGTGATAAACCATTAAACCATTATTAGGGGCCAAGCACCGAAGGTGCGGAGGCACCTATTGAAATCGTTAGTGTTCCTATTATTATTATTCTGCTTCTTCTTCTTCTTCTTCTTCTTCTTCTTCTTCCGCCATAGGAGTCTCTGGCAGCCCATAGAACCGTATGGTAAAAAGTTGTGAAATTTGGCACACTCATAGAGGCCAGTCTGAGCTGTCACTATAGCAAATTTGGTGCCTCTAACTCAATCCCTCTAGCGCCACCACCTGTCCAAAGTTTCACTCATATTTATGCTTATAACTTTTGACCCCTAAGGGCTAGAAACAAAATTCTTTTTTCATCGGATTCCTTGGCTCAAGCCGATTCGATTTCACCCTATGATGTCATTTTCCGGTATGCAAATTTTCCCGCCATTTTGAATTTTCTGAAAAACCTACTTTTTCGAACTCCTCCTAGGCCGTTGCTCCGATTTTCACGAAAATTGAAACAGATCATCTTCAGAGCATGTTGACAAAAAGTTATGGAATTCAAGTTGATTCGTCCAATCGTTTTCAATAAACGCACAAACAAATTTTACGTGGAGGTTGCAAAAACACACTAAAGGCTATATCTCCGCAACGCTTTATCGTATTCAAACCAACCTTGGTACATGTCATCACAAGCATGACTTGAAGCAACATGCAGCGTTTCGGCGCAGCGCCACCTACCTGTCCGGAGATACGAAAAATGCCTATTTTGGCTTATAACTTCTGAACCGTTTATCCAAAAATCATAAAATTGGTCTCATTAGATTCAGGGCGTCATGCCGAGTCGACTGATATCCAATTTTACCATGTCGGCCATTTTGGATGTCGGCCATTTTGAATTATGTGCAAAAATGCTGTATTTTATGAACGCATGAACAGATTGTTATGAAACTTGGTATGGGTCATCACCACGATGCCCTGAAGTAGCCTGAGAAGTTTCGAAACAGCGCCACCTAGTGGAGAATTTTTTTTTTCAAACGCTTATAACTTTGGGTGTGGTTGACATATTTTGATGGGAGTGTGTTTTTTGGTCTCCTGAATCCTTGCCGACTCCAACGATACCAGACTTGCCAGGTTTCGGCATATGGTTTGCGCAGAGTTGTAATTTAGTGCTTAAAAAACATTTGCTGATATCTTCGAAACCGCTAGTCCGATCGAGACGAAACCAGCCTCAGAAGTTCGGAAACATAGGTCGATAGCTATACGCTAATGCCCAAATCTCAAAATATTGATAGTAAGGGGTAGTAAAATCCAATCAAAGTCAGGTGTCAGTCATTTTTTACGTGTTTTTTCATATAAATGTCTATAACTCCAAAACAAAATGAAATATTTTCACCAAACTTGACACACATATGTATGGGCTCACTACGAGGACACATAAAAAAATTGGTGGGATTGTGCCTCTTGGTGGCGCTATAATAAAACAAAACATGAAATTCCCATTGACTTCAATGCAGTATTACGGTTTAAAATGCTAATGCTATAATTTAAGAATGCACTAGTGTATCGTTACAAAACTCGGTATGTGTCTTCCGCTCTATGTCCCGAAGATATTCAAAAAGTTTCGGGGCAGCACCACCTTGTGGTCAAAAGTTGTAATAAAATGTACAAAAATGCTAATAACTTTTGATTAAATTAGCCTATTGTAATGAGACTGGTCATAATACATTCATTGGCTCATGCCGAGAAGATAGATACCAATTTTGCCATATTTTGCAAACATATCTGTGCTCCATCTTGTTATTTGTTAAAAATCTACTTTTTCAAACTCATCCTAGACCGTTTGTCCGATTTTCACCAAAATTGATCCGTATCGTCTTCAGACCATGCTGACAAATACTTATGGATTTCGGATTGATAGACAAAACAGTTTTCATATACCACTGCAACAGAGTTGAGCCATGATGCAAAAATTACTCTTGAGGCTGTATCTCTGCAATGCTTTGACATATTGACACCAAACTTTGCATGTGTCATTGTCATCTCAATCTGACTAAACCACATCAGTTTCGTAACAGTGACACCTATTGGTCGAAAGTGATAAACCATTAAACCATTATTATTGACTGTATTTAAAATTTGACTGCTATTTTGCCTAAAATCAACTTAATAGGTCCTTAATGGCTCATTGTTGCAGTTGGCTTGAGACTTCCAGCCATGCTGGCATGTCTTGTCTTCTTCTTTGCGCTTGGCCCCGATAATGGCTGCTTGCAGCTATATTTATTGACTGTATTTAAAATTTTACTGCTATTTTGCCTAAAATCAACTTAATAGGTCCTTAATGGCTCATTGTTGCAGTTGGCTTGAGACTTCCAGCCATGCTGGCATGTCTTGTCTTCTTCTTTGCGCTTGGCCCCGATAATGGCTGCTTGCAGCTATATTTAGGGGCCAAGCACCGAAGGTGCGGAGGCACCTATTGAAATTGTTAGTGTTCCTATTATTATTATTCTGCTTCTTCTTCTTCTTCTTCTTCTTCTTCTTCTTCTTCTTTTTCTTCCGCCATAGGAGTCTCTGGCAGCCCATAGAACCGTATGGTAAAAAGTTGTGAAATTTGGCACACTCATAGAGGCCAGTCTGAGCTGTCACTATAGCAAATTTGGTGCCTCTAACTCAATCCCTCTAGCGCCACCACCTGTCCAAAGTTTCACTCATATTTATGCTTATAACTTTTGACCCCTAAGGGCTAGAAACAAAATTCTTTTTTCATCGGATTCCTTGGCTCAAGCCGATTCGATTTCACCCTATGATGTCATTTTCCGGTATGCAAATTTTCCCGCCATTTTGAATTTTCTGAAAAACCTACTTTTTCGAACTCCTCCTAGGCCGTTGCTCCGATTTTCACGAAAATTAAAACAGATCATCTTCAGAGCATGTTGACAAAAAGTTATGGAATTCAAGTTGATTCGTCCAATCGTTTTCAATAAACGCACAAACAAATTTTACGTGGAGGTTGCAAAAACACACTAAAGGCTATATCTCCGCAACGCTTTATCGTATTCAAACCAACCTTGGTACATGTCATCACAAGCATGACTTGAAGCAACATGCAGCGTTTCGGCGCAGCGCCACCTACCTGTCCGGAGATACGAAAAATGCCTATTTTGGCTTATAACTTCTGAACCGTTTATCCAAAAATCATAAAATTGGTCTCATTAGATTCAGGGCGTCATGCCGAGTCGACTGATATCCAATTTTACCATGTCGGCCATTTTGGATGTCGGCCATTTTGAATTATGTGCAAAAATGCTGTATTTTATGAACGCATGAACAGATTGTTATGAAACTTGGTATGGGTCATCACCACGATGCCCTGAAGTAGCCTGAGAAGTTTTGAAACAGCGCCACCTAGTGGAGAATTTTTTTTTTCAAACGCTTATAACTTTGGGTGTGGTTGACATATTTTGATGGGAGTGTGTTTTTTGGTCTCCTGAATCCTTGCCGACTCCAACGATACCAGACTTGCCAGGTTTCGGCATATGGTTTGCGCAGAGTTGTAATTTAGTGCTTAAAAAACATTTGCTGATATCTTCGAAACCGCTAGTCCGATCGAGACGAAACCAGCCTCAGAAGTTCGGAAACATAGGTCGATAGCTATACGCTAATGCCCAAATCTCAAAATATTGATAGTAAGGGGTAGTAAAATCCAATCAAAGTCAGGTGTCAGTCATTTTTTACGTGTTTTTTCATATAAATGTCTATAACTCCAAAACAAAATGAAATATTTTCACCAAACTTGACACACATATGTATGGGCTCACTACGAGGACACATAAAAAAATTGGTGGGATTGTGCCTCTTGGTGGCGCTATAATAAAACAAAACATGAAATTCCCATTGACTTCAATGCAGTATTACGGTTTAAAATGCTAATGCTATAATTTAAGAATGCACTAGTGTATCATTACAAAACTCGGTATGTGTCTTCCGCTCTATGTCCCGAACATATTCAAAAAGTTTCGGGGCAGCGCCACCTTGTGGTCAAAAGTTGTAATAAAATGTACAAAAATGCTAATAACTTTTGATTAAATTAGCCTATTGTAATGAGACTGGTCATAATACATTCATTGGCTCATGCCGAGAAGATAGATACCAATTTTGCCATATTTTGCAAACATATCTGTGCTCCATCTTGTTATTTGTTAAAAATCTACTTTTTCAAACTCATCCTAGACCGTTTGTCCGATTTTCACCAAAATTGATCCGTATCGTCTTCAGACCATGCTGACAAATAGTTATGGATTTCGGATTGATAGACAAAACAGTTTTCATATACCACTGCAACAGAGTTGAGCCATGATGCAAAAATTACTCTTGAGGCTGTATCTCTGCAATGCTTTGACATATTGACACCAAACTTTGCATGTGTCATTGTCATCTCAATCTGACTAAACCACATCAGTTTCGTAACAGTGACACCTATTGGTCGAAAGTGATAAACCATTAAACCATTATTATTGACTGTATTTAAAATTTGACTGCTATTTTGCCTAAAATCAACTTAATAGGTCCTTAATGGCTCATTGTTGCAGTTGGCTTGAGACTTCCAGCCATGCTGGCATGTCTTGTCTTCTTCTTTGCGCTTGGCCCCGATAATGGCTGCTTGCAGCTATATTTAGGGGCCAAGCACCGAAGGTGCGGAGGCACCTATTGAAATTGTTAGTGTTCCTATTATTAGGGGCCAAGCACCGAAGGTGCGGAGGCACCTATTGAAATCGTTAGTGTTCCTATTATTATTCTGCTTCTTCTTCTTCTTCTTCTTCCGCCATAGGAGTCTCTGGCAGCCCATAGAACCGTATGGTAAAAAGTTGTGAAATTTGGCACACTCATAGAGGCCAGTCTGAGCTGTCACTATAGCAAATTTGGTGCCTCTAACTCAATCCCTCTAGCGCCACCACCTGTCCAAAGTTTCACTCATATTTATGCTTATAACTTTTGACCCCTAAGGGCTAGAAACAAAATTCTTTTTTCATCGGATTCCTTGGCTCAAGCCGATTCGATTTCACCCTATGATGTCATTTTCCGGTATGCAAATTTTCCCGCCATTTTGAATTTTCTGAAAAACCTACTTTTTCGAACTCCTCCTAGGCCGTTGCTCCGATTTTCACGAAAATTGAAACAGATCATCTTCAGAGCATGTTGACAAAAAGTTATGGAATTCAAGTTGATTCGTCCAATCGTTTTCAATAAACGCACAAACAAATTTTACGTGGAGGTTGCAAAAACACACTAAAGGCTATATCTCCGCAACGCTTTATCGTATTCAAACCAACCTTGGTACATGTCATCACAAGCATGACTTGAAGCAACATGCAGCGTTTCGGCGCAGCGCCACCTACCTGTCCGGAGATACGAAAAATGCCTATTTTGGCTTATAACTTCTGAACCGTTTATCCAAAAATCATAAAATTGGTCTCATTAGATTCAGGGCGTCATGCCGAGTCGACTGATATCCAATTTTACCATGTCGGCCATTTTGGATGTCGGCCATTTTGAATTATGTGCAAAAATGCTGTATTTTATGAACGCATGAACAGATTGTTATGAAACTTGGTATGGGTCATCACCACGATGCCCTGAAGTAGCCTGAGAAGTTTCGAAACAGCGCCACCTAGTGGAGAATTTTTTTTTTCAAACGCTTATAACTTTGGGTGTGGTTGACATATTTTGATGGGAGTGTGTTTTTTGGTCTCCTGAATCCTTGCCGACTCCAACGATACCAGACTTGCCAGGTTTCGGCATATGGTTTGCGCAGAGTTGTAATTTAGTGCTTAAAAAACATTTGCTGATATCTTCGAAACCGCTAGTCCGATCGAGACGAAACCAGCCTCAGAAGTTCGGAAACATAGGTCGATAGCTATACGCTAATGCCCAAATCTCAAAATATTGATAGTAAGGGGTAGTAAAATCCAATCAAAGTCAGGTGTCAGTCATTTTTTACGTGTTTTTTCATATAAATGTCTATAACTCCAAAACAAAATGAAATATTTTCACCAAACTTGACACACATATGTATGGGCTCACTACGAGGACACATAAAAAAAATTGGTGGGATTGTGCCTCTTGGTGGCGCTATAATAAAACAAAACATGAAATTCCCATTGACTTCAATGCAGTATTATGGTTTAAAATGCTAATGCTATAATTTAAGAATGCACTAGTGTATCGTTACAAAACTCGGTATGTGTCTTCCGCTCTATGTCCCGAAGATATTCAAAAAGTTTCGGGGCAGCGCCACCTTGTGGTCAAAAGTTGTAATAAAATGTACAAAAATGCTAATAACTTTTGATTAAATTAGCCTATTGTAATGAGACTGGTCATAATACATTCATTGGCTCATGCCGAGAAGATAGATACCAATTTTGCCATATTTTGCAAACATATCTGTGCTCCATCTTGTTATTTGTTAAAAATCTACTTTTTCAAACTCATCCTAGACCGTTTGTCCGATTTTCACCAAAATTGATCCGTATCGTCTTCAGACCATGCTGACAAATACTTATGGATTTCGGATTGATAGACAAAACAGTTTTCATATACCACTGCAACAGAGTTGAGCCATGATGCAAAAATTACTCTTGAGGCTGTATCTCTGCAATGCTTTGACATATTGACACCAAACTTTGCATGTGTCATTGTCATCTCAATCTGACTAAACCACATCAGTTTCGTAACAGTGACACCTATTGGTCGAAAGTGATAAACCATTAAACCATTATTATTGACTGTATTTAAAATTTGACTGCTATTTTGCCTAAAATCAACTTAATAGGTCCTTAATGGCTCATTGTTGCAGTTGGCTTGAGACTTCCAGCCATGCTGGCATGTCTTGTCTTCTTCTTTGCGCTTGGCCCCGATAATGGCTGCTTGCAGCTATATTTCTGCTTCTTCTTCTTCTTCTTCTTCCGCCATAGGAGTCTCTGGCAGCCCATAGAACCGTATGGTAAAAAGTTGTGAAATTTGGCACACTCATAGAGGCCAGTCTGAGCTGTCACTATAGCAAATTTGGTGCCTCTAACTCAATCCCTCTAGCGCCACCACCTGTCCAAAGTTTCACTCATATTTATGCTTATAACTTTTGACCCCTAAGGGCTAGAAACAAAATTCTTTTTTCATCGGATTCCTTGGCTCAAGCCGATTCGATTTCACCCTATGATGTCATTTTCCGGTATGCAAATTTTCCCGCCATTTTGAATTTTCTGAAAAACCTACTTTTTCGAACTCCTCCTAGGCCGTTGCTCCGATTTTCACGAAAATTGAAACAGATCATCTTCAGAGCATGTTGACAAAAAGTTATGGAATTCAAGTTGATTCGTCCAATCGTTTTCAATAAACGCACAAACAAATTTTACGTGGAGGTTGCAAAAACACACTAAAGGCTATATCTCCGCAACGCTTTATCGTATTCAAACCAACCTTGGTACATGTCATCACAAGCATGACTTGAAGCAACATGCAGCGTTTCGGCGCAGCGCCACCTACCTGTCCGGAGATACGAAAAATGCCTATTTTGGCTTATAACTTCTGAACCGTTTATCCAAAAATCATAAAATTGGTCTCATTAGATTCAGGGCGTCATGCCGAGTCGACTGATATCCAATTTTACCATGTCGGCCATTTTGGATGTCGGCCATTTTGAATTATGTGCAAAAATGCTGTATTTTATGAACGCATGAACAGATTGTTATGAAACTTGGTATGGGTCATCACCACGATGCCCTGAAGTAGCCTGAGAAGTTTCGAAACAGCGCCACCTAGTGGAGAATTTTTTTTTTCAAACGCTTATAACTTTGGGTGTGGTTGACATATTTTGATGGGAGTGTGTTTTTTGGTCTCCTGAATCCTTGCCGACTCCAACGATACCAGACTTGCCAGGTTTCGGCATATGGTTTGCGCAGAGTTGTAATTTAGTGCTTAAAAAACATTTGCTGATATCTTCGAAACCGCTAGTCCGATCGAGACGAAACCAGCCTCAGAAGTTCGGAAACATAGGTCGATAGCTATACGCTAATGCCCAAATCTCAAAATATTGATAGTAAGGGGTAGTAAAATCCAATCAAAGTCAGGTGTCAGTCATTTTTTACGTGTTTTTTCATATAAATGTCTATAACTCCAAAACAAAATGAAATATTTTCACCAAACTTGACACACATATGTATGGGCTCACTACGAGGACACATAAAAAAATTGGTGGGATTGTGCCTCTTGGTGGCGCTATAATAAAACAAAACATGAAATTCCCATTGACTTCAATGCAGTATTACGGTTTAAAATGCTAATGCTATAATTTAAGAATGCACTAGTGTATCGTTACAAAACTCGGTATGTGTCTTCCGCTCTATGTCCCGAAGATATTCAAAAAGTTTCGGGGCAGCGCCACCTTGTGGTCAAAAGTTGTAATAAAATGTACAAAAATGCTAATAACTTTTGATTAAATTAGCCTATTGTAATGAGACTGGTCATAATACATTCATTGGCTCATGCCGAGAAGATAGATACCAATTTTGCCATATTTTGCAAACATATCTGTGCTCCATCTTGTTATTTGTTAAAAATCTACTTTTTCAAACTCATCCTAGACCGTTTGTCCGATTTTCACCAAAATTGATCCGTATCGTCTTCAGACCATGCTGACAAATACTTATGGATTTCGGATTGATAGACAAAACAGTTTTCATATACCACTGCAACAGAGTTGAGCCATGATGCAAAAATTACTCTTGAGGCTGTATCTCTGCAATGCTTTGACATATTGACACCAAACTTTGCATGTGTCATTGTCATCTCAATCTGACTAAACCACATCAGTTTCGTAACAGTGACACCTATTGGTCGAAAGTGATAAACCATTAAACCATTATTATTGACTGTATTTAAAATTTGACTGCTATTTTGCCTAAAATCAACTTAATAGGTCCTTAATGGCTCATTGTTGCAGTTGGCTTGAGACTTCCAGCCATGCTGGCATGTCTTGTCTTCTTCTTTGCGCTTGGCCCCGATAATGGCTGCTTGCAGCTATATTTAGGGGCCAAGCACCGAAGGTGCGGAGGCACCTATTGAAATCGTTAGTGTTCCTATTATTATTCTGCTTCTTCTTCTTCTTCTTCTTCCGCCATAGGAGTCTCTGGCAGCCCATAGAACCGTATGGTAAAAAGTTGTGAAATTTGGCACACTCATAGAGGCCAGTCTGAGCTGTCACTATAGCAAATTTGGTGCCTCTAACTCAATCCCTCTAGCGCCACCACCTGTCCAAAGTTTCACTCATATTTATGCTTATAACTTTTGACCCCTAAGGGCTAGAAACAAAATTCTTTTTTCATCGGATTCCTTGGCTCAAGCCGATTCGATTTCACCCTATGATGTCATTTTCCGGTATGCAAATTTTCCCGCCATTTTGAATTTTCTGAAAAACCTACTTTTTCGAACTCCTCCTAGGCCGTTGCTCCGATTTTCACGAAAATTGAAACAGATCATCTTCAGAGCATGTTGACAAAAAGTTATGGAATTCAAGTTGATTCGTCCAATCGTTTTCAATAAACGCACAAACAAATTTTACGTGGAGGTTGCAAAAACACACTAAAGGCTATATCTCCACAACGCTTTATCGTATTCAAACCAAACTTGGTACATGTCATCACAAGCATGACCTGAAGCAACATGCAGCGTTTCGGCGCAGCGCCACCTACTGGTCCGGAGATACGAAAAATGCATATTTTGGCTTATAACTTCTGAACCGTTTATCCAAAAATCATAAAATTGGTCTCATTAGATTCAGGGCGTCATGCCGAGTCGACTGATATCCAATTTTACCATGTCGGCCATTTTGGATGTCGGCCATTTTGAATTATGTGCAAAAATGCTGTATTTTATGAACGCATGAACGGATTGTTACGAAACTTGGTATGGGTCATCACCACGATGCCCTGAAGTAGCCTGAGAAGTTTCGAAACAGCGCCACCTAGTGGATAATTCTTTTTTTTCAAACGCTTATAACTTTGGGTGTGAGTGAAAAATTTTGATGGGAGTAGCTTTTTTGGGCTCCTGAATCCTTGCCGAGTCCAACGATACAAGACATGCCCAGTTTCGGCATATGGTTTGCGCAGCGTTGTAATTTAGCGCTTAAAAAACATTTGCTGATATCTTCAAAACCGCTAGTCCGATCGAGACGAAACCAGCCTCAGAAGTTCGGAAACATAGGTCGATAGCTACACGCTAATGCCCAAATGTCAAAATATTGATAGTAAGGGGTAGTAAAATCCAATCAAAGTCAGGTGTCAGTCATTTTTTACGTGTTTTTTCATATACATGTCTATAACTCCAAAACAAAATGAAATATTTTCACCAAACTTGACACACATATGTATGGGCTCACTACGAGGACACATAAAAAAATTGGTGGGATTGTGCCTCTTGGTGGCGCTATAATAAAACAAAACATGAAATTCCCATTGACTTCAATGCAGTATTACGGTTTAAAATGCTAATGCTATAATTTAAGAATGCACTAGTGTATCATTACAAAACTCGGTATGTGTCTTCCGCTCTATGTCCCGAAGATATTCAAAAAGTTTCGGGGCAGCGCCACCTTGTGGTCAAAAGTTGTAATAAAATGTACAAAAATGCTAATAACTTTTGATTAAATTAGCCTATTGTAATGAGACTGGTCATAATACATTCATTGGCTCATGCCGAGAAGATAGATACCAATTTTGCCATATTTTGCAAACATATCTGTGCTCCATCTTGTTATTTGTTAAAAATCTACTTTTTCAAACTCATCCTAGACCGTTTGTCCGATTTTCACCAAAATTGATCCGTATCGTCTTCAGACCATGCTGACAAATAGTTATGGATTTCGGATTGATAGACAAAACAGTTTTCATATACCACTGCAACAGAGTTGAGCCATGATGCAAAAATTACTCTTGAGGCTGTATCTCTGCAATGCTTTGACATATTGACACCAAACTTTGCATGTGTCATTGTCATCTCAATCTGACTAAACCACATCAGTTTCGTAACAGTGACACCTATTGGTCGAAAGTGATAAACCATTAAACCATTATTATTGACTGTATTTAAAATTTGACTGCTATTTTGCCTAAAATCAACTTAATAGGTCCTTAATGGCTCATTGTTGCAGTTGGCTTGAGACTTCCAGCCATGCTGGCATGTCTTGTCTTCTTCTTTGCGCTTGGCCCCGATAATGGCTGCTTGTTCTGCTTCTTCTTCTTCTTCTTCTTCTTTTTCCGCCATAGGAGTCTCTGGCAGCCCATAGAACCGTATGGTAAAAAGTTGTGAAATTTGGCACACTCATAGAGGCCAGTCTGAGCTGTCACTATAGCAAATTTGGTGCCTCTAACTCAATCCCTCTAGCGCCACCACCTGTCCAAAGTTTCACTCATATTTATGCTTATAACTTTTGACCCCTAAGGGCTAGAAACAAAATTCTTTTTTCATCGGATTCCTTGGCTCAAGCCGATTCGATTTCACCCTATGATGTCATTTTCCGGTATGCAAATTTTCCCGCCATTTTGAATTTTCTGAAAAAACTACTTTTTCGAACTCCTCCTAGGCCGTTGCTCCGATTTTCACGAAAATTGAAACAGATCATCTTCAGAGCATGTTGACAAAAAGTTATGGAATTCAAGTTGATTCGTCCAATCGTTTTCAATAAACGCACAAACAAATTTTACGTGGAGGTTGCAAAAACACACTAAAGGCTATATCTCCGCAACGCTTTATCGTATTCAAACCAACCTTGGTACATGTCATCACAAGCATGACTTGAAGCAACATGCAGCGTTTCGGCGCAGCGCCACCTACCTGTCCGGAGATACGAAAAATGCCTATTTTGGCTTATAACTTCTGAACCGTTTATCCAAAAATCATAAAATTGGTCTCATTAGATTCAGGGCGTCATGCCGAGTCGACTGATATCCAATTTTACCATGTCGGCCATTTTGGATGTCGGCCATTTTGAATTATGTGCAAAAATGCTGTATTTTATGAACGCATGAACAGATTGTTATGAAACTTGGTATGGGTCATCACCACGATGCCCTGAAGTAGCCTGAGAAGTTTCGAAACAGCGCCACCTAGTGGAGAATTTTTTTTTTCAAACGCTTATAACTTTGGGTGTGGTTGACATATTTTGATGGGAGTGTGTTTTTTGGTCTCCTGAATCCTTGCCGACTCCAACGATACCAGACTTGCCAGGTTTCGGCATATGGTTTGCGCAGAGTTGTAATTTAGTGCTTAAAAAACATTTGCTGATATCTTCGAAACCGCTAGTCCGATCGAGACGAAACCAGCCTCAGAAGTTCGGAAACATAGGTCGATAGCTATACGCTAATGCCCAAATCTCAAAATATTGATAGTAAGGGGTAGTAAAATCCAATCAAAGTCAGGTGTCAGTCCTTTTTTACGTGTTTTTTCATATAAATGTCTATAACTCCAAAACAAAATGAAATATTTTCACCAAACTTGACACACATATGTATGGGCTCACTACGAGGACACATAAAAAAATTGGTGGGATTGTGCTTCTTGGTGGCGCTATAATAAAACAAAACATGAAATTCCCATTGACTTCAATGCAGTATTACGGTTTAAAATGCTAATGCTATAATTTAAGAATGCACTAGTGTATCGTTACAAAACTCGGTATGTGTCTTCCGCTCTATGTCCCGAAGATATTCAAAAAGTTTCGGGGCAGCGCCACCTTGTGGTCAAAAGTTGTAATAAAATGTACAAAAATGCTAATAACTTTTGATTAAATTAGCCTATTGTAATGAGACTGGTCATAATACATTCATTGGCTCATGCCGAGAAGATAGATACCAATTTTGCCATATTTTGCAAACATATCTGTGCTCCATCTTGTTATTTGTTAAAAATCTACTTTTTCAAACTCATCCTAGACCGTTTGTCCGATTTTCACCAAAATTGATCCGTATCGTCTTCAGACCATGCTGACAAATACTTATGGATTTCGGATTGATAGACAAAACAGTTTTCATATACCACTGCAACAGAGTTGAGCCATGATGCAAAAATTACTCTTGAGGCTGTATCTCTGCAATGCTTTGACATATTGACACCAAACTTTGCATGTGTCATTGTCATCTCAATCTGACTAAACCACATCAGTTTCGTAACAGTGACACCTATTGGTCGAAAGTGATAAACCATTAAACCATTATTATTGACTGTATTTAAAATTTGACTGCTATTTTGCCTAAAATCAACTTAATAGGTCCTTAATGGCTCATTGTTGCAGTTGGCTTGAGACTTCCAGCCATGCTGGCATGTCTTGTCTTCTTCTTTGCGCTTGGCCCCGATAATGGCTGCTTGCAGCTATATTTATTATTCTGCTTCTTCTTCTTCCGCCATAGGAGTCTCTGGCAGCCCATAGAACCGTATGGTAAAAAGTTGTGAAATTTGGCACACTCATAGAGGCCAGTCTGAGCTGTCACTATAGCAAATTTGGTGCCTCTAACTCAATCCCTCTAGCGCCACCACCTGTCCAAAGTTTCACTCATATTTATGCTTATAACTTTTGACCCCTAAGGGCTAGAAACAAAATTCTTTTTTCATCGGATTCCTTGGCTCAAGCCGATTCGATTTCACCCTATGATGTCATTTTCCGGTATGCAAATTTTCCCGCCATTTTGAATTTTCTGAAAAACCTACTTTTTCGAACTCCTCCTAGGCCGTTGCTCCGATTTTCACGAAAATTGAAACAGATCATCTTCAGAGCATGTTGACAAAAAGTTATGGAATTCAAGTTGATTCGTCCAATCGTTTTCAATAAACGCACAAACAAATTTTACGTGGAGGTTGCAAAAACACACTAAAGGCTATATCTCCGCAACGCTTTATCGTATTCAAACCAACCTTGGTACATGTCATCACAAGCATGACTTGAAGCAACATGCAGCGTTTCGGCGCAGCGCCACCTACCTGTCCGGAGATACGAAAAATGCCTATTTTGGCTTATAACTTCTGAACCGTTTATCCAAAAATCATAAAATTGGTCTCATTAGATTCAGGGCGTCATGCCGAGTCGACTGATATCCAATTTTACCATGTCGGCCATTTTGGATGTCGGCCATTTTGAATTATGTGCAAAAATGCTGTATTTTATGAACGCATGAACAGATTGTTATGAAACTTGGTATGGGTCATCACCACGATGCCCTGAAGTAGCCTGAGAAGTTTCGAAACAGCGCCACCTAGTGGAGAATTTTTTTTTTCAAACGCTTATAACTTTGGGTGTGGTTGACATATTTTGATGGGAGTGTGTTTTTTGGTCTCCTGAATCCTTGCCGACTCCAACGATACCAGACTTGCCAGGTTTCGGCATATGGTTTGCGCAGAGTTGTAATTTAGTGCTTAAAAAACATTTGCTGATATCTTCAAAACCGCTAGTCCGATCGAGACGAAACCAGCCTCAGAAGTTCGGAAACATAGGTCGATAGCTAAACACTAATGCCCAAATCTCAAAATATTGATAGTAAGGGGTAGTAAAATCCAATCAAAGTCAGGTGTCAGTCATTTTTTACGTGTTTTTTCATATAAATGTCTATAACTCCAAAACAAAATGAAATATTTTCACCAAACTTGACACACATATGTATGGGCTCACTACGAGGACACATAAAAAAAATTGGTGGGATTGTGCCTCTTGGTGGCGCTATAATAAAACAAAACATGAAATTCCCATTGACTTCAATGCAGTATTACGGTTTAAAATGCTAATGCTATAATTTAAGAATGCACTAGTGTATCGTTACAAAACTCGGTATGTGTCTTCCGCTCTATGTCCCGAAGATATTCAAAAAGTTTCGGGGCAGCGCCACCTTGTGGTCAAAAGTTGTAATAAAATGTACAAAAATGCTAATAACTTTTGATTAAATTAGCCTATTGTAATGAGACTGGTCATAATACATTCATTGGCTCATGCCGAGAAGATAGATACCAATTTTGCCATATTTTGCAAACATATCTGTGCTCCATCTTGTTATTTGTTAAAAATCTACTTTTTCAAACTCATCCTAGACCGTTTGTCCGATTTTCACCAAAATTGATCCGTATCGTCTTCAGACCATGCTGACAAATACTTATGGATTTCGGATTGATAGACAAAACAGTTTTCATATACCACTGCAACAGAGTTGAGCCATGATGCAAAAATTACTCTTGAGGCTGTATCTCTGCAATGCTTTGACATATTGACACCAAACTTTGCATGTGTCATTGTCATCTCAATCTGACTAAACCACATCAGTTTCGTAACAGTGACACCTATTGGTCGAAAGTGATAAACCATTAAACCATTATTATTGACTGTATTTAAAATTTGACTGCTATTTTGCCTAAAATCAACTTAATAGGTCCTTAATGGCTCATTGTTGCAGTTGGCTTGAGACTTCCAGCCATGCTGGCATGTCTTGTCTTCTTCTTTGCGCTTGGCCCCGATAATGGCTGCTTGCAGCTATATTTATTATTCTGCTTCTTCCGCCATAGGAGTCTCTGGCAGCCCATAGAACCGTATGGTAAAAAGTTGTGAAATTTGGCACACTCATAGAGGCCAGTCTGAGCTGTCACTATAGCAAATTTGGTGCCTCTAACTCAATCCCTCTAGCGCCACCACCTGTCCAAAGTTTCACTCATATTTATGCTTATAACTTTTGACCCCTAAGGGCTAGAAACAAAATTCTTTTTTCATCGGATTCCTTGGCTCAAGCCGATTCGATTTCACCCTATGATGTCATTTTCCGGTATGCAAATTTTCCCGCCATTTTGAATTTTCTGAAAAACCTACTTTTTCGAACTCCTCCTAGGCCGTTGCTCCGATTTTCACGAAAATTGAAACAGATCATCTTCAGAGCATGTTGACAAAAAGTTATGGAATTCAAGTTGATTCGTCCAATCGTTTTCAATAAACGCACAAACAAATTTTACGTGGAGGTTGCAAAAACACACTAAAGGCTATATCTCCGCAACGCTTTATCGTATTCAAACCAACCTTGGTACATGTCATCACAAGCATGACTTGAAGCAACATGCAGCGTTTCGGCGCAGCGCCACCTACCTGTCCGGAGATACGAAAAATGCCTATTTTGGCTTATAACTTCTGAACCGTTTATCCAAAAATCATAAAATTGGTCTCATTAGATTCAGGGCGTCATGCCGAGTCGACTGATATCCAATTTTACCATGTCGGCCATTTTGGATGTCGGCCATTTTGAATTATGTGCAAAAATGCTGTATTTTATGAACGCATGAACGGATTGTTATGAAACTTGGTATGGGTCATCACCACGATGCCCTGAAGTAGCCTGAGAAGTTTCGAAACAGCGCCACCTAGTGGAGAATTTTTTTTTTCAAACGCTTATAACTTTGGGTGTGGTTGACATATTTTGATGGGAGTGTGTTTTTTGGTCTCCTGAATCCTTGCCGACTCCAACGATACCAGACTTGCCAGGTTTCGGCATATGGTTTGCGCAGAGTTGTAATTTAGTGCTTAAAAAACATTTGCTGATATCTTCGAAACCGCTAGTCCGATCGAGACGAAACCAGCCTCAGAAGTTCGGAAACATAGGTCGATAGCTATACGCTAATGCCCAAATCTCAAAATATTGATAGTAAGGGGTAGTAAAATCCAATCAAAGTCAGGTGTCAGTCATTTTTTACGTGTTTTTTCATATAAATGTCTATAACTCCAAAACAAAATGAAATATTTTCACCAAACTTGACACACATATGTATGGGCTCACTACGAGGACACATAAAAAAATTGGTGGGATTGTGCCTCTTGGTGGCGCTATAATAAAACAAAACATGAAATTCCCATTGACTTCAATGCAGTATTACGGTTTAAAATGCTAATGCTATAATTTAAGAATGCACTAGTGTATCGTTACAAAACTCGGTATGTGTCTTCCGCTCTATGTCCCGAAGATATTCAAAAAGTTTCGGGGCAGCGCCACCTTGTGGTCAAAAGTTGTAATAAAATGTACAAAAATGCTAATAACTTTTGATTAAATTAGCCTATTGTAATGAGACTGGTCATAATACATTCATTGGCTCATGCCGAGAAGATAGATACCAATTTTGCCATATTTTGCAAACATATCTGTGCTCCATCTTGTTATTTGTTAAAAATCTACTTTTTCAAACTCATCCTAGACCGTTTGTCCGATTTTCACCAAAATTGATCCGTATCGTCTTCAGACCATGCTGACAAATAGTTATGGATTTCGGATTGATAGACAAAACAGTTTTCATATACCACTGCAACAGAGTTGAGCCATGATGCAAAAATGACTCTTGAGGCTGTATCTCTGCAATGCTTTGACATATTGACACCAAACTTTGCATGTGTCATTGTCATCTCAATCTGACTAAACCACATCAGTTTCGTAACAGTGACACCTATTGGTCGAAAGTGATAAACCATTAAACCATTATTATTGACTGTATTTAAAATTTTACCGCTATTTTGCCTAAAATCAACTTAATAGGTCCTTAATGGCTCATTGTTGCAGTTGGCTTGAGACTTCCAGCCATGCTGGCATGTCTTGTCTTCTTCTTTGCGCTTGGCCCCGATAATGGCTGCTTGCAGCTATATTTATAATTGGATTTCTCCATCTATATTCAGTCTAATATTTTTTATCCATCCATCCATCCATCCATCCATTCATCTATCCCTATTCACTAACACTTTAGTATGGGTAACATATTCACTATAACTGACTTTTGCCTCAATAAACTCCCAATTCACTGCTTATTAATAGTTAGTAAGGTAGCATTTAAGTTTAGCTATTGGGTAGGATTAAGGGATGTAGAATATGATCATGCAGAATAATCCATTAATATGTGCTTTATAAGTGTAAATAAACAGCCAATATCCTAGTAATATGTACGCTAATAAGCAACTAGTTAATAGTTAATAACTGAATCTTAAAATAAAGTGTTACCTTTCTAATATTTCTTATCTAATTCTTTGCATTTAAAATCATTTTAATTACGCTACCTTTTTCTATTTTGAATTGACATTTTGCATTGTTAGCCAAATTCAAATTTAAGCATTAATTCACATTAATGCACTAAATGTGAAAAAAGCCAATAGGTGTCTGAAGAAATGCATGTGCATATCTGCGTGTTGAAAAATGTTTGTACATGTGTATGTGAATGCATAAAAATTGTCAGCAGATTAAAGTAAAAAGAGAGGAAGAAAGAGACAGAGAGGAGGAGATACCCGAGCTCAGAGTCAGCCTGCAGTTGAAGAACAGAGGGGTCAGTGTCCCACTGCAAGGTCCTGGAGGGTCACGCAGGGGACAGGAGGGAGAAAACATGCAAGATTAACCTCAGCAGAAACAACACCATCATACACACAAACAGAAATATCACAGCACACGCCACATGCAAGCCAGGAGATCAGTGAGAAAGGACCAATCAAATCAACACACGCAGGGATGCCGTTCAAAGCAATGCTAAGGTGGTACTGTAGAAGGTTATAGGAGAATATTATTAGTCACTAAGTCTTTCTTAGGTTATATTAAATAGTGAGATGGATATATCGGATGTGTTTACAGCGCAAGCAAATAAAATCAATACATTAAAGAACACCCTTGCAAAACGTTCCATACATAGTATTACAATTTTTTGGACATTCCTAAACCCCAAGTTTAAATATCAATAATATTTAAGTTCCTGATATTGATTGGACAAGCACAGCTCGTGACATTTTTAAATAATATCTTGTCCCACTCTTGAGCTTAATTTGTAAGTTCATGACAGTATCTTCAACCTGTCCAAGATAGACTTTTCAGTCCATAACTGTAAGAATAACATTTCTATTATTTTATTTTATCACATACGTCTAAGTAGGTACATTTGTTGAAGAACTTACTTTGTGACTTTTAAAAAATGATGTTCTATATGTGCGTCGTATGAATGAAATCCAGACACATTAAATCCACCACGTTGGCTTAGTCCCATGACCTCTGGTGTCAGTTGTGCACACTCCAGAATCTTGTTGGAAGCGGTAGCTCATTTGGCTAAGTATCCGGACACAGAATTTGACTTTTCCCTCAAATGAAAAAAAATGCTTAAAAATTTCTGTGACAGTTTGATGCACATGAATATTTACTGAGATAAGCGCTGAACCGTTTATAAATTTGGTTGGTGGTTGCTAAACATGCAACCATTTTACACCACCCGAATCTCAGGAGATCCCAGGACTTTTTTACAAGGTGGTGATTTTGTATGAATTTATCCAATGTAATTTGTATGTAAAAGCACGATTCTTTTAGATAAAAGTATGCATGAAGGTTCACCCTTAAACCTAACTGCCAGTGGGACAGATTGTACGAAAGCGTTCGAATTAGATTGTACACTGTAAAAAATATGTGGTGGTTTTTGTTGGTTTAACTTAAAAAAGTAAGTAACCTGGTTGCCTTAAAATTTTGAGTTTATTGAAATTAAAAATTTGAGTTGATACAATGAAGGAAATTAGTTTAATAAATAGAAACTCAAAATATTTTTGTATCTGAACCAAATAAAAAATGTGATAAATCATGAAAATAGCACAATTTGGCATGTTTCACTGTGTCATCAGAAATAACACACACATAATTGCCCAATATGCTTACAAAATCTTTTAATAATCTTTTAATAAAGGTTGTCGAATCTCAAAAAATGTTCATTGTATTAACTCAAAATTGTAATTTCAATGAACTCAAAATTTTAAGGCAACCAGGTAACTTTTTTTCTAAATATTTTTTTACAGTGTATTAACCTTAAATTCGCCAAAACATAAAATAGTTAGCAATTGCCAAAATTTTCACCGCAAAGCGTAGTTAATCCAGGGTTATAAACAATACTAACCCCTTTTTCAAACTAAAAGTGTAAAACGTTGCTTTACCCTGTGGTTTAAAGCTACACTGTGTGATATTTTCTCCCATCTAGTGGTGAAAAGGTATATGACCATCCAGTGAATAATTGTTTTTGCTCCTCTCAATTTCGATTTCGTTTCAACTCCTACGGTGGCCGATTTAGTCATGGCTTTCAGTTCGACCTCTTCGGTGAGTGTTGCGTCAACTCAAGTGATGAGGTAATTTTTGAAAACTATTATAATTTGCAGTTATTTAATTTACCAAATGATCTATGATCAAGTTAATCTGTGTAAAATGAATAATAGAACTGAATAATAACCAGTTCATTGCTAACATCAGCTATCAGGTTCCCAGACGAATGCAAGCTCTTAGTAAAGTAACTTTTATCAGTGCTATCATTATTCTGTATATTGTACAACACCAATAGCGTAAGGCAAACAAATTATAATGCAATTAAAATATTAATCTCATGTTATCCGTCATAGAACACGGATTTATGTTATAAGGTAAACAATACTTTTTCATCATTGACGCGAGGAAAACTATCCTAGACGTCGTTCTAGTGTTATGCACAGCACACCATGATATAATTAGCCAAGCAACAATAAAACTTCCAATATACACAAATAGGCTGAATTAATATTACATGTCGAGAAGAAAGCAGGCAACGTCGGCGTTCTTTTTAAAATCGTTGCTCCTCATGAGCTCTTTCCATCTTGGAAAGGCCACTCCAGTATTTACTTTTGTCTTGTTGATTTGCCTGTCGCGTTGCCGTCTTAATTCTCTTTTCCGCTTCCTTGGCGACTCTGATACATATCCCGCAATGTTACTAGGTCCCCGACAGGGGTCGAATTCGGTAATCAATTCCGGGACGTGGTTGCTTTTACACAGAAGGCGACCCGGCAACGTTCCGGGAATATTGCGGGTCCGACGTGCAGTGTGAAAGGGGCTTAAGAGTGATGATCCTCCATCATCATAAAGCAGCCTCAAGCAATCCTCCTCTTCACATTCGACACAGTGCCATCGAGTGTAAAAACGCGAAAAGCGAAGCTTGAATTTACGGGTATGTCCCTCTTTGGCAAATGTACTTTCAAGATGGAGGAGCAACATGGCGACCGCCATCCGAACCCTCAACACTTATGTATTTTCAATGGTATATTATAAAATTATGAGAATGCATTATTACTTGAAAGAAGTAAATATACATTAATGAGCACATATATTTTTGAAAGAACTAAGTGATTTTAGCTAAGAATAAACAAAAAAAGTTACACAGTGTAGCTTTAAAGTAGGTTTTAAAAAGATTATAACTAGATTAAGGTTGAAAAGCGCAACAGTATATAGTAAGCCTAATTCAAAGTACCATCTGATTTTATTACTATACCAAGGTAATGCCACAGACAGTGCTTTTTTGTAAAGGATATGCAAAACCTGTCATCTTTCAAAAACTCAACATTAAGCTGAGAGTGCTGTATATATACTGTACATTAAGATGTATATAAACAAAGTATTTCTTACATGTCATGTTTTGGTTAGTGGCCAGAATATAATCTGTATTTATATATATTCTATAAAATCAGCTTCCACAAAACCTGTAGTCAAAGCGTGATTATTTTATCCTATAGGAACAAGCAATGAAAGGGTATCGACCTTGTAAACTTTTTTCCTCAACCTTCAGTACATGTCACAAACATGCCCATTAATTTTTTAGCACTAAACTTACACAGCCAGAGAGGTAGCGTGTCAAACTGACACTGTTTTACCAGTGATGACATTTAAAAAACCGTATTGTCATTCACATCGTTGCAAATGGCTCCAATTTAACCATGCAAGAGGAATTGTTGAAGTGAAGGCTCAAGGTAACAGCAGGCATCAGGCAGTCACACCGGGGGGAACGACCTAAACTGCTCTGCTTTTTTCAACTGCCAATGAAATACAGTGTGCGCTGACTTTAATAGCAGAGCGAAACATAACCCCTTTCAAGGGGGTTCATGAGATTCTGGGTTACGGTTTTGTTTGGATGCATACCTTTCATTGTGTGTGTCTGTTTTATTCTTACTAATGCCACTGACTCCTGACCTGGTAGAGGATTAGAGTTGTAGATGGAGACAATTAAAGGGTTAGTGCACCAAAAATTAAAATTCTGTCATTATTAACTATGTTGCTCCAAACTTGTATGACTTCTGTTCATCTTCAGGAAACAGATGAAGATTTTTATTATGAAATCTGAGAGCTTTCTGTTCCTCCAATGACAGCTAGCCAACTACCACTGACGCTTCAAAAAGTTCATAAAGAGATCGTAAAACTAATTCATATTGGGCCGTTCAGTCCAGTTTTTCTGAAGAGACTTTATCGCTTTATATGATGAACAGATTGAATTTAGGCTTTTATTCACATAAAAACATTCATCAACTCACACATCAGTTGTGGTAAAGGCTCAAACATGTTTGCTTGATGTGCGAGAACCAATGAGGTTCATTCTCATGTTACGTATCACGGTTGAGCTTTCTCAAGAACCAATGAGGTTCATTCTTGTGTTACGTATCACGGTTGAGCTTTCTCAAGAACCAATGAGGTTCATTCTTGTGTTACGTATCACGGTTGAGCTTTCTCAAGAACCAATGAGGTTCATTCTTGTGTTACGTATCACGGTTGAGCTTTCTCAAGAACCAATGAGGTTCATTCTTGTGTTACGTATCACGGTTGAGCTTTCTCAAGAACCAATGAGGTTCATTCTTGTGTTACGTATCACGGTTGAGCTTTCTCAAGAACCAATGAGGTTCATTCTTGTGTTACGTATCACGGTTGAGCTTTCTCAAGAACCAATGAGGTTCATTCTTGTGTTACGTATCACGGTTGAGCTTTCTCAAGAACCAATGAGGTTCATTCTTGTGTTACGTATCACGGTTGAGCTTTCTCAAGAACCAATGAGGTTCATTCTTGTGTTACGTATCACGGTTGAGCTTTCTCAAGAACCAATGAGGTTCATTCTTGTGTTACGTATCACGGTTGAGCTTTCTCAAGAACCAATGAGGTTCATTCTTGTGTTACGTATCACGGTTGAGCTTTCTCAAGAACCAATGAGGTTCATTCTTGTGTTACGTATCACGGTTGAGCTTTCTCAAGAACCAATGAGGTTCATTCTTGTGTTACGTATCACGGTTGAGCTTTCTCAAGAACCAATGAGGTTCATTCTTGTGTTACGTATCACGGTTGAGCTTTCTCAAGAACCAATGAGGTTCATTCTTGTGTTACGTATCACGGTTGAGCTTTCTCAAGAACCAATGAGGTTCATTCTTGTGTTACGTATCACGGTTGAGCTTTCTCAAGAACCAATGAGGTTCATTCTTGTGTTACGTATCACGGTTGAGCTTTCTCAAGAACCAATGAGGTTCATTCTTGTGTTACGTATCACGGTTGAGCTTTCTCAAGAACCAATGAGGTTCATTCTTGTGTTACGTATCACGGTTGAGCTTTCTCAAGAACCAATGAGGTTCATTCTTGTGTTACGTATCACGGTTGAGCTTTCTCAAGAACCAATGAGGTTCATTCTTGTGTTACGCATTACGTTTGAGCTTCAGCAAAAGGTTTGTTTTCGTGTGTTTTCTCAGATTTCACCAAACGATCTTCAATTGTGTTCTGATGATGAACGAAAGTCTTACGGGTTTGGAATGACATGAGGGTCAGTAATTAATGACAGAACGATATAGTCCGCTGGCATGAACGCTAATACTTATTGTTATCGTTATCATTGTTTTTGTGAACGGACCTAGAACGGGACGTTACAACACACAGTCCTGACCACAAAAACAACACACAAAAACCTATGTGACCATCATGCTATCTCAAGGCAATGGTCCAGTACAGCTGAAGATGAAGTCTTGGAAATATCACTTCAGTCCAGTGACTGTCAGCCGAGCCCCCTGCAGGGAGCGATGACAGGGACAAACGCTCACGTCATGTGTCAAACGTGCTGCACGTCTGCATTACGCAGGCTTAATTACAGGCCAGAGCAGCAGTCGCATCAGCCTTTCCCTTTCCACATGACTGCAGCTATCTGTCTATATTTCAGAGAACGAAAATGAGCCTGTTAACAACCCTCACTGCTGCCGACACTGATACACTCTTGGTTGTTATTTTTAATGCTTTATGGTAAAACCGATCGTCTTATCTTACAAATATTTGTCTTCAAGGAAGTTCTCTGGTTTGATTGCCAATTTCTAGATGCCCATTAAATCGATCAGGCAGTCTCATAAACTCTTGATTTCAGAACCAGTGGAATTAGGTTTTATACCTCGTCCTTGAGACAGGCAGACAGATGAAGTGGAAAATCAGAAATGAACATTAAAAAACACACTACAGGAACCACAGACATTGATTCTTACCTATATCTGTTGAGCCCATATAAAAAGAGAGAGAAACATGACTATCAGTCACACTTGTGTCAAATAATAACTGTGTAACACAACACAAACTATTAACATCAAAATGCTTCTAGTGCTTTAATCTAATACAATTATTATAAAATATATAATAAATGATATAGTATAAAAATAAACATACGTATGCTGTGTGTGTGTGTGCATGTGCATGTGTGCGTGTGTGTGTGTGTGTACACTTTATCTAATTTACTCTATCGTTCAAAATTTTGGGGTCAGTACGTTTTTTAAAGAAATTAATCCTTTTATTCAGCAAATTTATTTTATTTATTAAATAAAAGCAGCCTTGGTGAGCATTTGGGTCACTTGGTGACTTTTTCAAAAACAATAAAAAAAAGTACCAAACCCAAACTTTTGAACAGCTGTATATATAAATAAAATATAAAAATATAAATAATATTTTAAAAAATGTATGTATATATATATATATATATATATATATATATATATATATGTGTATATATATATATATATATATATATATATATATATATATATATATATATATATATATATTAAAATGGATTGTTACTGATTACAGAAGAAATTTAGTTTATTTTTCAAATACTGTAAAAACATAAATGATGTATTTCTATATATAAGGTCTATATATTTTATACACACATTATAATATATATTATAATATTTAGGTATATAGAATATTTAGGTTGGTTAAATACCTGCCAGCGGCTGTTCCATCCACAGAGTCCTGGCTGCCCGTCTCGCTGGGTGTGCTCATAGACTTTGATGGAGACATTGGTGTCGGCACTATTTAGAGACAAAAATGTTATATTATTTCACAAAAAAATTAACCAGCTAATTTTTAAGCATGCTCGAAAATATATACTGAAAAATTAGATTTAATTAAAAAGTAAGTATGGATAGAGCCCATGTTTGTAATGTACCAGGCTCTGCACTAGATGGCGATAGTAGCAGAGAAAGGGATTACAACCGCTCACAAACTCAACAATGGTGAGATAAGACCAATAACAAGTTAAACTTCTTAGTGTCCTCATGTTTGCATTAGGTGGTGTCTTTGTTAAAGCCCCAGAGATGTTTGTGACTTGCTGGGCAGATGAAAAGATCTAGTCTGTTGGTTAAACCGTAGAAATTACATTAAACCATTTTGACAGCTTTAGTAATACAGGAGGTACAGTGTGGTAAAAAGGGCTAAAATGCAAAATCCAAGAAGCAAAAAAGACTGGGAAAAGCCCACAGAATAAACGGTTTGGATGAAGTCCCATTCAAAGCCATGAAGCAAGCCCAGAATATAACAGCCTGATCTTGGCAAAGGTAAAAAGGCAACTTTCTGATGTGTTTTTGGAGGCAGGCATTGTTGAGTGCAGATGGATATTTCAGTGCGGTCCAGTGGTCTGTGTACTGTACCTAATGAAGGTTCGGGTGAGATTCCAATGCTCTGGAGGAGAGCCTCCGTCTCCCTGCGCTTGCGGTCCAAATCCGAGTCCTCAGGAACAGCTTCTGCTTTCTGCTGCGTCTCTGACTGCTCACGTTTGCAAATACACACACACAGTAGGCAGATATTCGAGTTATATTCTTACCACTGTCTGAATGAGTCTCATTAAAATGTCATCTCACCTCTTTCTTCTTTTTCTCTTCCTCCTTTCTCTTCTTTTCCTCTCTGATTTGAGCGAGGCGCTGTTTCTTGCGCTCAAGTTCGGCTTTTAGGTCACTCTTATCAGCCATGTTGTCCTGCGACAAAATAATTACACACACCACAGACCCAGTTTTGCATATCTGTCCCAGTGTAAGCAGGGCCGTACGGAGACTACAGTAGCTAGAACTATTTTTAGACTCTTTGTTCAGTAAAAGCAATTTTTAAACATTCACTGCTGCAGTGGAAATCACAGTTACAATTTAAAGGCCCATTTGTGTTTTCAACAAGATTATCCTTGCAAAATAATACATTCATGAACTTACTAATTCTAAATATTTATGAGGCATTTGATCCTAATGCCTCATAAATAAAATAAAGTTTACAGGGTGTGGCAGATGACTATAGCATCTATGAATAATATTTCTTCTTATTTTTTATTTTTTTTAATAAAACTATCATTTTAACACATGATAAATGTGATGGAATAGGGTAGTAATAAAAACAAAACAATATCAAATTGTGGAGAAAAATACTTTTATTAAAACCATAAATGGCATAAAACAAAAAGGGAAATGCATTAAGGGGATATATATACATTCAAAATAAATAAATGCAAACGCCACATTTATGATGTGGACAGGCGGCATTCATATGGTCCAGAGACAGTTGAATATGGATGCTACATTAGACTGAATATCATAATGCTAATTCATAATAGTCATAATAGATTCAACATATTCGATTAAAGAAGCAATCCATTCAAAAAAGGCGCCTCTCGCTGCAAAAACGCGTTCTGTGTGATCGGGGCCTTACAGAATAAGCAATTATTGAAAATCCAGTTAAACTTTACAGATGTCACAATGATATTTTTGCATATATGATGTCAGCTATTGCTAACAGTGGGTACCATGAGATGCACATGACGTCATAATCCATATGCGATTATGAATTCATCCAGCATAAAGCATAAAAGACACGGCGCGCCATTACAATGCATTAAAATGCACGTATGAAATCTCACAGATATGTGAGCATGAGAAACATGCGTCCGGTGTGTGTGTGACACTTCCTACCTGCTCCCAGTGTGGATGATGCTGTCCACTGTAAATATGCTGTATCACTGATGATGTGCACAGTCTGTCATCAGCTTTAATACGACGCTTGATTTAAAACATGCCTGAGATCATACGGGGCGATCATTTAGAAATGCAACGAGGCTGTTGGCAAAATTTAAGGCTAATGGCCTACATTTTTCAGAGGAGGCAGATGCTCAACACCGCCTTGCTACCTCGAGATAATAAAAGATCCCACCTCGATCTCCCCTTCCAAATGCTGTTAATAAATGAATGAATACACGACAACAGTGCCACCTAGCGGATATTATATCGCATTGACGGACAAATGTAAACATTGGGTTCGTGAGCCACGTTAACCAATCCATGAACCAAGCACAATCCAACTCCAATCCCCCTGCTGAGGAAAGAAATTCCCAGCCTAAAATGGTTTACTGCCCAGTTGGAAAACAAAACAAAACAAAAACATGCTGGTTAGGTATGTTTTGAAGTAGCTAGTTGCTTTAAAACATACATAATATAGTTGGGTCTCAGCATGGCGCTTAGCTAATAAGCATGCCTAGATTGAGTGGTTTAATTTTCTTTTAAGCAGAAAGGGAATTCAAAACTTTGTTAACTTTATTTAACGAAGTGGTGTTTTCGGACGTTTTTCTGTTCATCAACAACCATATGAAATCTGAACATGAACGTACGTTTAAATCGTGATACACCACTAGATGGAGCCATAGTCAAAATGAGCAAGGTATTTACCCTTTTGTCAGCCTAAATTATGGTTTTGCTGGCTGAGCTTCAAAATGGTCTGACAAGAAACGTGCCTAACATGTAGTGTAAATAGTCAGTGCACAAGGCGATTTCACACATTTCAAAATAGAAATAGGTTACAGGTATAATACAATTTTTTTTTAAAGTAGCCTAGCATGTGTTTTTTTGTTGTTGTAAGCCAGTTTTTTGTTGTTGTTCTCTTCTATTTTATTCCCTGCACAGCCTAGACAACAATGTTTGAGCTGGTTTAACTGAATACAACTTGCAATGACTTATCTAAAATAATAATAATAAAAAAACATTCTAAGGCACGTTTAAAAAAGCTACTTACATGTAATAATTAAACTAAGGCCTAATCTAAGCCTTGTTTGTGAAACCAGGCCAGGCTGCCATGAAGAAATATATCCCTCTTGGGTTTCTTTTCTTCTTCTTTTTTCCCTTACTACCCCCCTACCGATTAACCTACTGTTAGAAAACATCAGCTAACCCTGAAACAAAAAAACATGTATAGCAATTTACATTTGCACTTAAAGGTATAGTTCACCCCAAAATGAAAATTCTGTCATTAATTACTCAACCTCATGTCCTTCCAATCCCATAAGACGTTCTAAGATGTTTTTGATAAAATCTGAGAGCTTTCTGTCCCTCCATTGACAGCTACGCAACACTGATATGCTTCAAAAAGAGATTGTAAAACTAATCCATATAAATTGAGCAGTTTAGTCCAAATTTGCTGAAGAGACTGGATCATTTTATATGATGAACAGAATTAATGTAGCATTTTTATACATATAAACATGGATCAGTAAACATGGTTCTTGTGGAAGCTAAACGTGCTGCATAACATGAGAATGAACAACCAACCTCATTCGTTTTTACACGTCAAGCGAACATGCTTGAGCTAATTACCATAACTGATGTATGAGTTAATTAGGCTATGTGAATAAAAGTACACTCATTCTGTTTATCATAAAAAGTAATCTTGTCTCTTCAGAAAATTTGGATTTGAACCGCTCAATTTATATGGATTCGTTTTATACGATTTCTTTATAAACTTTTTGAAGTGTCAGTGGTAGTTGCGTAGCTGTCAGTGGTTGGGCAGAATCTCAAAATATCATTTGTTCACAGTTGATATGTCAAAGATGAACAATATCAAGTTTGAATGACATGAGGTTGAGTAATTAATGACAGAATGTTCATTTTTGGGTGAACTATCCCTTTAATCTTAATAACAATTGTATTAAATTGTGTTATTAAGGAAATTATTTAAGGTTAAAGTGATTTGTTCTCAGTCATTTAGAGGATGCGGAACACACTGTACAAGACCACAACCGTCTCAGCCAGCCCTACTCCTAAAGACCTTTACTCTATATTCGCTGTGCGCATGCGTCAAAACGCAGGGCGATATAGATGTGCAGTTTGTAGATGGAGGTGCCCATGTCTGCATCCTGCGCTAGCTACAGTATATGATAAAAATAGACGGCCCTGGTTCTTTATACAATCTGTATAATCCAATGAAAACTTTCCACCCTTCCGATAAAAATAGGAAGAAATAGTTTGATCTGTGGGTCAAATTCTATTCTACTATATCTATGCAGAGTGGAGTAACAGTCTCCCCTCCCTCTCTTGTTATGTTTCGTACCCTGTTTTGTACCTTGTGCTGGCCAGTTATTTTGACTCACTGACAAATTAAACCGAATTAGAGCCATTCAGGAGGACTCTTGCATCTGACAGTCCGATCACACCGAATTTCTGCGGAGATCTTCATTTGTACGATGAAGTAAGGCTGTGCTA
Source organism: Pseudorasbora parva (assembly GCF_024679245.1). Classification (NCBI taxonomy): domain Eukaryota; kingdom Metazoa; phylum Chordata; class Actinopteri; order Cypriniformes; family Gobionidae; genus Pseudorasbora; species Pseudorasbora parva. The sequence goes on from NC_090190.1 coordinate 5,924,711, forward strand.
GAATGTCAAACTTTGTGAACTGTCTGATGCGACCAGGACAACAATAACTCGGTGGGAACATTTCAATTTCTGTGGATTTCACTTGAAGATCAACATGAAGTTCGCCCAGATCATGCTGAAGAACAGCTCAAAGCTGAACATACCTAAACAGGTGGACAGATTTTCCAAATACTCTCCGTCCCCGCTGTCAATGAAGCAGTTCATTGACTTTGGTAAGTTGTTTACCTGTTTGAAATGGATCTAATGGCTCCAGCTCATTGTGGTTGTGTCCGAAAATCTAGTGAGCACACGGACAAAAAGTACAATGGCATTTTTATAGTTGCCTATTAGAATTCATACCGTAGGCTAATATTTAAATATATAAATAAATGGAAATTATTCATGGTCTTTAAAGTACAATATAACGCTCCCATGGTATTTTCATTGTAGGCTAGCTTCTAACAAAAAAGACCATATGGTATAGCATTATATGGAGGTTTACTTGATATGTGTGTGTGTGTGTGTGTGTGTGTGTGTGTGTGTGTGTGTGTGTGTGTGTGTGTGCTTTTTGTAAGAACAGCCATTTGTGTGCATCATAAATGCATACTTCATCTGAATACTGCTGTCTAAATCTGTTTTACAGTCTATGGTCTAAATAGGCAGCTCACTCGGTTTTGAGCCATATTTTCTCTATTGTTCAGCACATAAACAAAGTTGTTTGTTGTTAAGAAATATATATATTCTTAACATCTAACATGTTTTATTTGATCATAAATAAAGGGGAAAATAACATTAATATTGTGAAATATATTTACAATTAAAAATAATGTTTTTCTATTTTATTGTACTTTAAAATGTGATTTATCATTACTCCAGTTTTCAGAGTCTCATGAGCATTCAGAAATCTCTCTTGCGGAGTTAATTATCCGTAATTATCAAGTTTGGAAACAGTTGTGCTGCTTAATATTTTTTCTGGAATCTGTGATAAATTTTTCCAGGATTCGCTCAGTAATAAAACGTTAAAAAAAAAACCAGTATTTATTCAAAAGAAAAATCTTTTCTACCATTACTTTTTTATCGATTTAACTCATCCTTGCTGAATAAAAGTATTAAAACTTTTGTATTATACTACACTATATAGTATTATACTTTTGGATGCTAGTGTATATTGTTATAAAATATTTATTATTTATATTTATTAAATATTAGGAAGCAACATTTATAAAAAATTATCATATTATAATGATTTCTGAAGGATCATCTGACACTGAAGACTGGAGTAATGATGCTGGAAATACAGCTTAGATAACAGAAATGCAGGCATAAATGCAAAAACATTAAAAATAGCAATGCTTCCAAACTTTTGACCAGTACTGAATACAAGTTTGTGTTTGGCATCAAACCAAAATATTGAAATATTGAAGTATATAGATGTAATCATTTAAGAGTGAAATTCTTCCTAACATAGTCCTGTCTTGCTCGCAGGATCTGCCAATGCCTGTGAGAAGACCTCCTTTATGTTTTTGAGGCAAGAGCTTCCTGTCCGTTTAGCCAACATCATGAAGGAGATAGACTTCCTCCCGGACAAACTGCTCGGCACTCCTTCACTGAAGCTTCTTCAAAGCTGGTAAGATCCATAACCAGTGTGATGAATTCCAGCCTATGGTAGACTTTCTGTTACTGTATACAACTCATATGACATACAGTATATGACCTGTGATGCACTGCACATGACTTTAAAAGAGAAGTGACAGTGACATTAAATTGTAGTTTGAGGGACCAGGGACGATCTTACTAAAACTCAATGAAATTTCTTTGAGGTCATATAGCTTTTATGTGGAATATCATAACAGGAGATTTAGTTTAAAAAGTACTAGGTTACTTTTGTTTAATCATTTGGTTAAAAGGACTTGTTTTTTTGTGTTCATTGTTCATGATTTGAAATGATGTGTGCTTCAGAAATCTGAGACTGAGGTCAAAGTTAGTGCTGCTTACATCATGACAACACGGACGCTGCATGGACAGCTGGTCTTTTAGTCATTTCACACAGACAGACAAGTAACAATATTCTTAGTTAGCTTGTTAAGATTTACATAAATCAATTTGGACATTAGAAACAAGTTTTTGTAGGTGTGTCATTTTGAAGATGACAAAAATAGACGTGCAGCGCAGCAGGTAGTGCACGTTCTTGACATGTAAGAGTTGTTGTTCTCATGGGGATGTGTGTCGTCTGACACGTCCTGCTCCCTTGCCCCTACACGTTCCTGTCACTCAGCTGTTCTCTAGTGAACGCAAATGGCCATAAGCAAAAATCATGGATTATGTATTTCATTTGTTAACCGTACTGAAAACAGTAAGGACTTTTATGCAAATAACTTGATCTGCATGAAAAGTTTTTCAGTTTTTGAATAGGTTGTTCTGAACGGACAGGATTTTGAAGGACAGAATAATTAATAAACTCAAAATGGGCTTTTGTAGTTATTGCCCTTTGTCTTAAAAGGTTTGGCAGAGGCTTTGTGTTCAACAAGTCAACTGGAATACATTGAAAATTATGTAATTGTGGGTGTTATGTAAACTGGATTTTTTTCCGATGACTTTGCTAGATTTTTTCAGAGGCTACATTTTTTTTAAACTATTTTTAATGACACCGGGGACAGGCAAATCCTTATAATGAATGGTGCTTGTATAGAAAAGTGAAAAAAGAAAAAAAAATACTATGAAAATAGGCAAAATACAGACAAGCTAAAATTATGGAATTTACTTTGCATTATGTTCAGTAATTGAGTTTTCTCTATGCCTGAATTGTTTAAAAAAAAGTTATATATGTTTGCATATTATTATTATTTGTTACATAAGTAATTGTATTATTATTATTTTATGTTATTTTTTAATGTATTCTTACTGAGTTTTATAGTTTTCCTATGTGCTTCAGACTGAGTCCTTGTCATTAAGACTAGAATCTGTGACTCATGCTGATATCAACCTGAGCTAAATGTAACTTTGAAATGTGTTCATCGTAATGTTATGCAGTGTGGAATATCATGAGACACTGTACACAAACAAGTGTGCACTGTAACCTTCCTAAAGTCTCAAATGTAAACAAGTCCTCTTTGACAATGCGGCACACTGACACAGAACACTGTCATTCAGGTGGATTGAGCTGGTACAGTATGTCCATTGTGTCACATGACAGTTGTTCCCAGTGCAGCACGTCTCCCCTTTACTCTAACCTTTAAATTATCCATGCAAAACTATTTAATCACCATTCAGCTTTGGAAAGCAGCGATAAGATGGATCAGTGGTTTGAGTAAATACCCATCAGTGCTACAGCTTCCTTCAGCCATTCAGACAAATGATTATATTGGCTTTGTTTTTTATAAAGGAAAGAATAATACACTGAATTACATAATGTGTGCAGTGCATTGTGGTTGTGTTTAAAATAGGGCTGAGTATTGGTACATATCTCACAATTCAGCTGGAGTCGGATCACAATTTGATTCAATATCAATTCATTTGGACATTTTTTAGTTTTTACTTTGTGCCTCGTATTATAACCCAATGGATTGTGTTCATAAAGGGCAGTCTAAAAATAAACCCTGATTGTTTGTTTACTCTCAAAAACAGGTATGCGCAGAGTCTGATGGAGCTTGTTGACTTTTTGGAGAAAGACCCTGAGGATAAAAAAATCCTGACTAAGTAAGTTCAATATTAAAGAGGAACTTTATCAGTTTTTACATTTTCAACTTTCTTTAGTGTGTGATGTTGCTGTTTGAGCGCCACAAAGGTCTGCAAAGTTACAAAGCACACAGTCCCTCCACTGGGAGATTCTCTTTATCAGTTTCTAAACTCCCTGAAACGCTTCCATTAGTCATTTGTTTTCTTCTGGAAATGAACACGTCAATATTCCACATTTAAAGGGGTACTTCAGCGCTGGGAAGATGAATCTGTATTTAAAGTGGGTCGTCAATGTAGTAGAAATGTGAAATTATTTTGGAATTTGGTGCCTTCTAGACTGAGAAAAGACAGAAAATGTATTTTTGTCTCATGGGGATGAAAGACTACAATTCCCAGAATGCTTCGCTGCACTGTGAGGCCACTCCCAAAGCCACCAACTTGATTCCTGTGAGTTGGAGAAGACACTACAATTAAAAACTGACCGTGTCTGTTCAATATAATGAGTGAGTCACCGCGCGAGTATCACAGCACTGAGCACTGACTGCAGGAGTCAGATAAATGAGCTGATGAGCTCTCGTGATGAGCGCTGAGGTAATCGCGACTTCATTCGCGGCATACATTCACAACGCGAGTTCAGTCTGACGCGTTTCAGTTCATGCCTTTGGAAGCTTAACTCTCATAGAAATTAATTTGTAGAAGTTAAAAGACTTGCTCACCATAGCTCCGTTTAAATGAGTGCCTGTAGCTGCGAGCTGAGCTCTGAGTGTGATCTCCATCCCCCATGCGCGGGTTCAAAACATGTTGAAATGGCTCCCTCTGCTTGCTGTAGTCTTTAGCCTAAAATGCATAAATCTCGTCTCAGGGGGATATTAGGGGGGAAAGCACAATCATTTGAATATACTCCAGGGTTTCTACTGATACAACGCCATATGCTAATCGCTGAAGCAACCCTTTAAGCTTGGGACATACTCTGCAAGAACAAAGAAATTTGTTCGTTTTCTCAAGGTGGCAAAAACAAGAATAAAGTTTGTTCTTACCAGTACATTCCATACTTCAAGAAAAGCAGGTACCAAACATCTGCATTTCTCCGCATTAACCATGCCTACTTTAAATGAATGACCAATCACACAATAGTTATCGGACACCCGCAGGAAAAAAATTCTACTCTGGTGATGTGTCGAGAACGAGCTGCAAGAACTTCCAAACCAGGGCTGCGAGAACAAAATTACGTCATTTTGTTCTCGCCAGTCCTGGGAGCGAGAACTTTTTTCTCTGCTTTTGCGGAGTATGTTGTAGACTTAACTGACAGACTGGGGGAAACGAGCTGCAGCAATATCAAATGTGTAAAAATTATTGTTTTAAAATATATATTTATGCATGAAAACCTAAAAAAAAAAGATTTGTAAAAGGACATATTATGTTCTTCTTGAATCTTGCATAAGTTTATCTCATGTTTAACTTGGCGGCAGCCTGCTTTAAGTGACCTCTAATAGTGTGTTTGACTGACATGTCTCTTAGATTCACAGAAACGCTGATCAATGTCAGGAACAGGCATAATAATGTTGTGCCCACCATGGCACAGGGAGTGTTGGAGTACAAAGAGGCCTTTGGCGTAGATCCTGTGACCAACCAGAATGTCCAGTATTTTTTGGACCGCTTCTACATGAGCCGGATCTCCACACGCATGCTGATGAATCAGCACAGTAAGTGTTCAGGATGTTTCCTAAAGCGCTGGTCAGATTTCTGTCTTAGCTCAAACAATAGACTAGCAATGTGCTGATAATGTAATCTACATGGTATCTAACTGCATAACTGATAAATAGATAATATATTTAAAATTCTTATTTGGTCTAAATACGTTAAGACTAAAACATTAAAATCATTTTAAATGCTTCACGTGAATTTAGGTATTACAATATTATAATGTCCAGTATGAAAAATGGATATTCATTTTGAGATTCGCTAAAGATTAATATAACACTGTTATTAAATGATTCGTTTTTTTTATGAAGTAAACTTTTTTAGATGATGGCAAACTAAATAGGGGAAATAAGCATGCACAGATAAATATAAAATTGACAGATCTACCATTCAAAAGTTTGGGCTCAGTAAGATTTGTTTCATGTTTTTAGCTTATGCTCAACATGGCTGCGTTTATTTACTTAAAAATTGTTACAAATGTAATATTATGAAATATTATTACAATTAAATAGTTTGTTACTACATTTTAAAACTTAATTTATTCATGTGAGGACACAGCTGAATTTATCACCATCATCAAGAAACATTTATTATTATTATTATTATTATTATTACAAAACAGTTATGCTGATTTAAATTTATCATCAGAATGATTTGATATGCAGAAAGTTCAAATGAATAGCATTTATTTAAAATAGAAATATATTTTTAAATACTTTTCATAAGTCTTTACTGTTACTTTTGATCAATTTAATGCATCTGTGCTGAATAAAAATATTAATTTCTTTTAAACAATTTTTTTACTTACTCCAAACTTTTAAATGAACTGTCCTGTGTGCTCATTTTAGCGTTAATCTTTGATGGCAGCACCAATCCAGCCCACCCCAAACACATTGGCAGTATCGACCCAAACTGTGATGTTGTGGAGGTTGTAAAAGGTAATTAACCATGTTTCTAGCCTGGGTATCATTTGTTACTAATAAACTGCAAGTGAAACTGACATTGTAGATCCTACATTGGCTGACTAAATCTGTGTCTCGCTCTTTTTTCTCCTTAGATGCGTATGAAAGTGCCAAGATGCTGTGTGATCAGTACTACTTGACTTCTCCTGAAGTGGAAATCAAACAAGTACACTGTGAGTGAGAACTTTCTCTCTCAAAATGTTCAGTCTTTGTGTGCTCTGTGCATGATGAGGTGACAAAATACTTTTGAGGTCTCTACAGATTTGAGTTGCTTGATAGTGTGTGATGGTACCAGCAAAATGTTTTGGGTGGGGATTATGGGTATGCTGTAAACATGCCACATTCTTGTCCTGCATGCTATAAAACACACCTGGACAATTTAATATGTGATTATGTTTTTGTTTATATATCTTATCAATCAAGCATGACCTTGAATTCAGCTTTGCCCCCACAAATACACTTTTGTTTAAAAGTTTGGGGTTAGTAAGGTTTTCTTTAGCAAGGACGCAATACATTAAGGAACGTTCAGACGACTGTCATTTATTATTTTCTTATTTCGGAGTATTTTAGGCGAACCCAGCACTAACGCTAGGCCACACTAGTGTGCCGGAATGTTTACCTCTGCCTAGTTCAAAAGCGATCGTCACCAGTGTAGATTTGTGCTGTCAAATGAAAAACAAGAAATGCTGATACTCTCTCTCTCTCTCTCTCTCTCTCTCTCTCTCTCTCTCTCTCTCTCTCTCTCTCTCTCTCTCTCTCTCTCTCTCAACTCAGAGCTAACTTTACGGCAAACTACGGCAACTCAACTCGCGGTTGCCATTTTGAAATGTCCGTCTCGTCGTAGACTTGTTTCCTATTGGCTATTGTGACTGTACTGACGTTATTACAATCTTGCTCATCCCGATAAATATCAAACATGTTTGATATGATCGGGGCGAGCCCGATTTGCGTGAGAGCAGATCGGGAGGTGCAAGATTTGATCTGTGAACCAAACATCAGAACCGATCGAGTCCTGGAAAAAAAAATTCTCAGAGTCTCGGGAGGGGAAAATCAGGCATAAATCAGCCTAAAACTCCTGTAGTGTGAGCCAGGCATTAATCAAGTGACAGTAAAGACATTTAGAATGTTACAAATGATTGTATTTCAAATAAATGCTGTTCTTTAGAACATTCTATTTTTTTTCAATAAAACTGAAAATCAAAATCAGTTTTCACAAAAATATTAGGCCAAAAATATTAAGTTTTCAACATTGACGGAATAATCAGAAATGCTTTTTGAGCAGCAAATCAGCCTATTCGAATGATTTCTGCAGGATCATGTGACATTGAAGACTAAAATCTAAGCTGTTATGCAAACACATTAAGTGAGTTCATGAATCACCTAGACGCGTAGACAGAAATAGTGCTTTATAATCTTATCACAGTGTGTATACGGAGAAAATTATTATACCTAGTTATACATTGGCAAAATGTTGGCATGATCTGACTCACGGTTGATCTTTTAGTCATGTAAATAGCAGAGTATTATTGTGTCAAGCAAAGGCAGCCTACAAGGTTGAGTGACCACCGTTTTACCAACACATAGTAACAAATTATCCAGCATAACCTCTATCATGTGCTTCATAGCTGACTGTTTTGGGCAGCATGCCAGTGTTGATTTATTCAATGCATTCTTAAAATAATAAGCTCATGTGGGATAGCATGTTATAGCCTCACTTTATGGTTTACACAACTGTCACTGAATCAATATATCTGTTGTTACTGCAGTTAAAGGACCCAATGACCCTATACATATGGTTTATGTGCCTTCTCATCTGTACCACATGCTCTTTGAGCTCTTCAAGGTACTTCGATCACTTTATAGAGCTTTAGCCCACACACAATGATAGTCTTATTATATAAACACAAGAGTAGAAAATTTACTCAGCCTCATGTCATTCCAAACCTGTATGACTTTCTTTCTTCTGCAGAACACAAAATGAGAGGTTTTACAAACACAAATGAGATTTAAGACGTAGATTTTAAATGAATAATGACTTGAATTAATGAATTTTAGTCCGTTCTCCATCCAAATCTATCATATGGGTTCAAAAGACTTGAAATATGGCACACAAGTTGTATGGACCATGCTTTTTGGGGTTTGACAGAACATAATGCTATTTAACTTCAATAGTGTTGGGTAAGTTACTCAGCTACTAATTTCATCGTCAACACTCAACAGTGTCGTTAGATTGCTGTACCAATTACTTGCTCTCTCTAAAAATGAGTGCTTTACTTATTACTAATTACGTTTTAAATCCCATATCATACTCGCCCCGGACAGGCATGAAAAGTGCTCTTTTAATTATTTTAAATAAATAATATAAAATTGCATAACTTATTTTTGAACTGATCAAAGTATTTAAAGGGAGAAGGTTACATTAGAAACTTACATTTTAACATTAGACGTTACATTTTGATGTTAAATCCACTATTTTATATAGGATTGTTCCTTTGTTTATATACATCAGAACTAATTCAATTACAGAAAATAAAAATGACCTTTTTAATGGAAAAAGGGGTTTTTGTAGGTTAGCAGCTCAGATTACCTCACACAGACACACACTGAAAAGGTCTGAAACGGTTCAGTCTTTTATGTTCAAACCGGAGTCGGACAGTGCTGGAGAGACTCATGAAGAAATGACAACATGTAGAATGCAACAGGATGTTTCTGAGGGGTCAGTTGGTGAATTTATGTAGTTGATATGGCTTTAACTACCTTTAAGTCATTTATTAGCATATTCTGTTATGATAATCAATAAAGCGCTCATGTGGGAACTGTTGTAAAATGCCTACAGAGCCAGAGAATATATGCTGCTGCATAATTACGGTTATAATTTATGTTGTCATTTTGCTTTTATGACATGCTATTGCATTTCTGTTACATACTATATTGCAATAAATGTGAAAAGACGGATGTGACAGCTTAAGCAGACTCCTACATGTGCCCTACAACAACTCTTCCTCTTCTCAACATGGCCTTTGTTGCGTGTTCCTGGGGCCGGTTTTATGTACATTTTAGGGTTAGTGAATAATGATGTTAATGAATAATGATGCCACTAACAAGTGAATAAGCTTGTTGTAGTCCTTAAAAAAGGCATTTCTGTAAAAGAAAATATCTCCCTATGCTTTGAACTTTGAGTGTCGTAACTTTGCAGATGTTTATGCTTAAACAGCAACATTACACACTAACTAAAGTGAAAAAAGTGCAATCATAATCAACCACCCCTTTAATTACTTAATAATCCCTTATACCCAATACTGAACCCATCACTATATGGAAAAGAGACATTCAACGAAACATCTCATTTTGTGTTCCATGGAAGAAAGAAAGTCCAAAGGGTTTGGAATGACATGGCCATCATGCATTTGAAGATAACAAAGTTGTTTCTCCATAACAGAATGCAATGAGAGCAACTGTGGAAACCCATGAGACCAGCCTACATCTCCCACAAATCAAAGTGAGAGTTTCTCTAGGTAAAGAAGATCTGACTATCAAGGTGAGCTTTCTTTGACAAACACTCAAGCCCTATTCACACTGCCAGCGACAGGAAGCCATTCGTTTTCAATGTAGAGCTGGCAACTTCCGAAATCACGAGCGACAGTAACCACTGATGACAGAATGTAGGCGTGTTAAGCGATGTGAGTCACGCGTCAAAGTTCAGAAAAGTTTAACTTTATGCAAATGAGCAGCGAATTTTGCGAACAACAAAAGGAGTGAAGACTTGGAGGAAAAGGAGTGAACGATTGCTCTGTTAGTGCGGTTCATTTGAATAAGTGTGAACGCTGCCATCCAAACCATTGAAAAGATGGGTCTCAGTCCACTTTCAAATGAACTCTGGTGCGAAATACGAATGCAACACGGACCAAAGACATGTAAAAGAACCAAAAACAGGACATGATGTCACAAGATGCGACCCTAAAAAGGACACCCTTTTTAATCATTATAGACGCCCATCACAGTTCAGTACAGGCAACAGAACCGCGTCTCCACGCTGCAGATCTTCGTTTGTGTGTGTGTGTGTGTGAGACGGAGGGATTCCAAAAGTTCTCAGCTGGTCAAAATACCATCATATGTAGCTACGCACACACACCGAGCGCATTTAGCCCAGCACGCAACATTGGTTTGGATGTTCAGTAAGTTCCGTTGCAAAATATACCTCATAAAAGCCGACCAATCTGGCTCTGAAAATATCCCTATGCCTTTAGGTTCAGTATCTTTAGATTCGGCGGTAAAAATGCCAATATGAAAGCAGGCGAGGACTAAAGGGTTTTTTATTTTGATCCAGGTACACAAGTGTGTAACAACTAGAAATGAGTCAAGAGGTGTAACTGATTAACTGATTTTAAAAAGTTAGGCCCAGTCTTGAAGATGATAAGACTAGTCTAAGCAGTTTATGCAACCGGCCCCAGGTCTTATGTTGAAGTCCGTTGCCCGTGTCTTTCCCCTTAGGTTACTGATCGGGTTAGACAGTCTATAGCAAACAGAGGGAACAGACTTCGACACAACACAGGACAGAGGTCCGGAGATTTCCAAGAGTTCATTTGTTCACACATTTACAGACAGGAGTTTTGGAGTCATTTTACTGTCCTGTATGATTTGATTGTAACCACATACGTCATGGATATAATAAAATGATGCATGCAAAAGAAACTGCCAGCAGCCTTAGTGAGTTTGAGTCATACATTGATAGTTTATGTTGTTAATAAGATGCAGTTTAGTATAATACAGTTTCCCCTGCATAATGTTGATTCATGGTCAAGAAAACTGATTATATGACACTGACACTGCTGTAGTTTATATAGCAACACGCAGCAGAATGCTACTTTTAATTATTTTCTGTCTTAATTCCTTGTCAAATTAGAATGATATCTTAGTTTTACCAGCAATATATATAATTTGTGATTAAGTTGCTGGTGGTGTAATCAGGAATCACAGATGTAACGGTTCATCAAAAGTTGAATATTTGATCTGTTTAAACTCACAACATGCTGGCAAGAGCAGTGAGGGTCCAAACATGTTTTGTAATGACTCTTGTGTTACATTAGATGTCTGACAGAGGAGGTGGAGTTCCTTTGAGGAAAATCGAAAGGCTTTTCAGTTACATGTACTCAACTGCACCGAGTCCTGTGACTGAAGACAATCGTAATGCTCCCCTGGTAAGAACCGCAGTTGTTTATTTCAACATACTGTATGCGGATATTATTTGTCGTGCAATGTTACCTCATTGTAAAACTTTGATCCACGGTCATGTTTTCTGTGAGCTTACAGAGTTATAAATTAGCAGAATTACTATCAGCTCAGTCTGTTGTTTACACCAGAGTAGTATTGTAATGTAGTTGTAATGTTTCTCTCACACACTCACTGCCTATGGCTCGTTTCTTTTCAGGCTGGTTTTGGCTACGGTCTTCCTATTTCCCGCCTTTATGCCAAGTACTTCCAGGGAGATCTGCAGCTCTACTCTATGGAGGGGTACGGCACATCGGCAGTCATATACCTAAAGGTACACTCTAGCACTACATAGTGAGCTGCCTCGATGCATACTACCCACATAGGCAGCGATTTCAATGATTGCAATTTAATTTCAATGGAGTCAGCATATTGCTAAGCTAAGAACACACTTTTTTTTACGGTTCAGTTATCACAATTAACTAGTTGCTTATTAGCATGAATATTACTAGGATATTGGCTGTTTATTAGTACTTATAAAGATTATATTAAAGCCTTATTCTACATCTTTTGGTGTTAAAAAACTACCGTTAGGATTTACTGAAGATGCTCAGCAAAAAATAGAACTGAAAAGGCGTTGACAGAGTTATTTTTGCGGCTGATGTTATTGCATATGCATTTGTAGGAGTTTCCCTTTCAGATGCAAAATTTATGGGAGGAGAGTGTTAAAATGAATCACGCAAGGAGACTGATTATGGTTTGTGCTTTTCAATTTATTGGTATTTGCGCCATTATTTACCACCCAAAAAAGCACGTCTTAAACCAGATGCTAATTTGTGCTGCTCTTGGTAGATTGTGTTGGCCATTATGGAAATGATCCGGCTGCGTCTGTGTTCTTTAATTTGTGCCGTCAGTAGATCATGTGCAAAACGTTTCACTCCTATCAGTGCTTCTATGGATTGCACTCGCATGCTAATTTGCCCTGTTTAGTAAATCTAGCCCTATAAATCTTCAATTCACTGTCTCTTTGACCCTCTATTTAAACAGGCCTTATCCACTGAATCAATAGAGAGGCTCCCTGTGTTCAACAAGTCAGCATTACGGCATTATCAAACAAGCATGGAGGCGGATGACTGGTGCATCCCGAGCAGTGAACCCAAGAAACTGGGAAAGTACGAGTACAGTGTTTGAGAGGGAGAAGAAGCTCAAATGATAAACATAAGGACTGAACTATAGTAGAGGCCTTGAGTTATTTTGGGTAACTATGTATGTGACTCATCAGGTATTTCAGAAGCATGGTATTATCAAAGGGTTGATAATGGTCCTCATGAATGTTACAGTCTGAATAACAAGGGCATTTTTTGTCTTCCACATCTCACATTGCTTATAATACACCACACACTTCATTTGCGGTGCTAACTTTTACATAGGGCACGGAAAAACGTGTTAACTCTTCCGTGTCAGAGACTTCAGCGGATTGGTTGTTTGAACATGGTGATTCCTACACATTACCACGGATTTGTTTTAGAGGATGTGAACTGGTGTTTTAGTCAGTGGGGCCAAGTTACCAGCTTTGTGTGAGTTTTATAGCATGTATCTAGCAAGAACACAAAAGCAATTGAAAGTAACCAAGGCTTTATTTATTTTCTTGGTTGAAAATGCATTCACAATGCAAACATTAGAATGACCGTAGTTGTGTATTGCTTGATTGTGAGCTTGAAATGTTCCTGTAACAGTTGGACAGTAGGTCTAACACTCCATTTAGTTTTACTTGTAAAAATGTGATGTTACCATTGAGGCCAGATCATTTCAGAAACATATATGTTAACACAAATTGATTTTCAAAGTAAGAATAACAAGAGTTTTGTCATGAAGACATCCAAGTAATGAAAATAAATAAAAGATTGAGTTGTCACAAGGAACCAACGAAGTAGGTTTGGGCCCAGGTTAGAAACAATAGTATTGATTTATTGTAAACTGGCTAGATGGATTAGACAGTCTTGATCTTTATGTGTGAAGCTTTTTATGACCACAATAATGTTATGATCTTTGTGACAACAGCTTCTGGCTGAACATTTCAGGTATTCCGTATGAACAAAAATGATATGTAGCACTATAGTATAATTTTTTTTTTTAAGCATGAAAACACTGAAGAGGCCATATTTTTATGTTTATTTGCGTATACATGAAAGATATTGTTGAAAGAATTTCTTGTTTTTATCTCAGGATTGTGCATATTTGCCTTTCTAGTTTTTTTGTATCATTTCATTTTGTTTATTTTAATTTGACTGTACTGTTTGTAAAGTTGGCTTTTTGAAAGCAATGCTGAAGGACCTGTATGAACTTTAAGGGCACTCAAGTGGGAGGAGCAGCTGCTCTTTGTCAAGTGACGCTCATCAAACTCCGGATGGGTTTTAGCTGCTAGCGGTTTGCTATCATTTATTTGCCTCATACAGAGATGGGAGTATTTAGACAACCTCAGTAGATCATTTGCACATTTCCAGTTATAATCTAGAACTGACATCTACAATGTTGATGTTTTTCATTCATACCTCATTAGCTTAATTTGTAGTCATATCCCTCGATATCTCCGTCCTTGTGAAATCACACATGCTTCTTGACGTGTTTTAGATACACAATCCTGTATTCACAAAGAAGCAACTGTGTTAATGAATGCTCAGCACTGTCATGAAATTGTATTTCAATATTTCATTAAGTAAGAGAGTGCCATTTTCTGTATTAAAACAATAAATGAAGAAAAAAAATCCTTTTTGTTTTGTCTTTTTAGCAGAATTACATTTTCTTTGCATAATCCAAAATAAACGTTTGTTTACATAATATAGTGAGAAAAATACAATCAGTAAGAATCCAACTACTAACATGGCCAAGACCAAAGAGCTGTCCAAAGACACTAGAGACAAAATTGTACACCTCCACAAGGCTGGAAAGGGCTACGGAGAAATTGCCAAGCAGCTTGATGAAAAGAGGTCCACTGTTGGAGCAATCATTAGAAAATGGAAGAAGCTAAATTCTAAGTCATTCTCCCTCGGACTGGGGCTCCATGCAAGATCTCACCTCGTGGGGTCTCAATGATGCTAAGAAAGGTAAGAAATCAGCCCAGAACTACACAGGAGGAGCTGGTCAATGACCTGAAAAGAGCTGGGACTACCGTTTCCAAGGTTATTGTTGGTAATACACTAAGACGTCATGGTTTGAAATCATGCATGGCACGGAAGGTTCCCCTGCTTAAACCAGCACATGTCCAGGCCTGTCTTAAGTTTGCCAATGACCATTTGGATGATCCAGAGGAGTCATGGGAGAAAGTCATGAGGTCAGATGAGACCAAAATATAACTTTTTGGTCATAATTCCACTAAACTTGTTTGGAGGAAGAAGAATGATGAGTACCATCCCAAGAACAGCATTCCTACTGTGAAGCATGGGGGTGGTTGCATCATGCTTTGGGGGTGTTTTTCTGCTCATGGGACAGGGTGACTGCACTGTATTAAAGGGTTACTTCAGCGATTTGCATATGGCTTTGTATTGTTAGCAACCCTGGAGTATATTCAAATGACTGTGCTCCTCCCCAAACCCCCATATCCCCCTGAGACAAGAGATTTATGCATTTTATTTCTGGAATTCCTCCGATGACACAAATATCATCAATTTGTGTCATCGGAGGAATTTTTGGCCAGAGGCTAAAGACTACAGCCAGCAGAGGGAGCCATTTCCGCATGTTTTCAACTCGCACATGGGGGCCATGTATTGCGAGATGGGGACCGGGGCCATGTATTGCGAGATTTTGGGTAACAACCTCCTTCCCTCAGTTAGAGCACTAAAGATGGGTCGAAGCTGGGTCTTCCAATATGACAATGACCCAAAGCACAGCCAGGATAACCAAGGAGTGGCTCTGTAAGAAGCATATCAAGGTTCTGGCGTGGCCTAGCCAGTCTCCAGACCTAAACCCAATAGAGAATCTTTGGAGGAAGCTCAAACTCTGTGTTTCTCAGTGAAAACCCCTCCATAAATTTAAAAAAATCATTGCAAGGACCGTTCGAGTTTGAAGACATCACTACTCGTTTCTACACAGAATTTAGGATGATTTTAGTAATCACGCAATCTTGCATGGATTCATTGACTTTTGTGAGTCGATCCTATATTGTCTCAAAATCCAAATGAATCGATCAACTAACATGTCAATGAATGAATGTGGCACCATTTCCACAAATGCACATTTTACTTGTTGCACGCACAGATTACGTTAACTCATTCCCCGCCAACATTTTTTTAAAGCGTTGCCAGCCACCGCCAAGGTTTTTGACCATTTTCGCCAAAATTGAATAGCCCATAGAATATTTTGTTTTATGAATTTCTCAGGATGCAATATATCAAAAGAAAGAGCTGACAATATTCTTTCAAAAAAAAAAAAAAATGTTTTATTCTAGCTTCTTGCATTCATTTTTTATCAACACTTGAATATGGGTAAGTTTCATTAAAAAAAGCAACATTTTGAACAAAAAGCTGAGAAAAATCACATTTTTGTGAAAGACTGTTTCCAGATCAGATTCAGAGCGATGATCAAACTCAGATGAGTAGATTGAATCCATCAACACATCAGGAATCATGTTTGTACAGTCTGACCAGAGTCTGACAACCAACATTCGTAAAAGATTTTGAAAAATCGCACAGTGTACAGAACCCATTATCGCGTGTTTTGATCAGGAGATTCAGTCAGTACTCATTCAGTAGAGGCGTGATGGCACCCCCTAGCGTCTAACAGTGAAAACACGGAAACCCGGAAAATTCCGTTTAGGGCCTGGAAGTGGTTTCTCACAAATAACGGAAAATTCTGTGTTTGGCGGGGAAAGAGTTTTTCATCTAAAACCATTTAAAATCACTAAAATCATCCCATAGATCAACACCTCACAACAAAGGACGCATGACAAAACAAAAGAAAAAAAAGAGTTGCATGAGTCAGAATTCGGTTCGAAATTAGACTAAAATCACAGTGTTTACCAATCTTAAGAAATAAAGATGAATAAAAATATGATAGGGTTTGGTGAAAAACAAACTGAAACTCAATTTATTAAGATAATCCTGGCCATTGGTTGTGTATGAGGGCGTTCACATGACTCGCCCAGAAGAAGCACACAAGTTGAAAGAAATAAAGATAAATAAAAACACGAAATTTTTGTACTTACCTCTAAAAAATCTCTTTGGATATATTGCAGTCTGATGCCTCCTTTTTATCAGTATTAACTTGTAAGGCATCTTAAACAACAAGAAGTTAGTAAATATTTGAAATTTGTGATTAATTATACAATGTACTTCAAAATGAAGTGAAACTTGAAATCTTTACATTCCAGTTAAAACATTCTGAATTGAAATTTTCCATTTAAAGCACCATGCAGACACGGATGGAAAAGCAAAATGGATATATTATGTGATTTATCAAATAGTATTATTGTCTTAAATATATACATGATGCATGTGTGTGTATTTATAATTGTATACAGTACACACACATATGATGTTTATTTTGGATGCGAGTCATCACAATGAAAAAAATGTAATTTAGCATTATCACCCCAGTCTTCAGTCACATGATCCTTCAGAAATTATTCTAATAATGCTCAAGTTAAAATGTTGCCTTGTTTTTTTATTTTTTTTATTTCCTATGATACATTTGATTATATATATATGTAACATTTTTGAAAATACTTCTTAACTTACTAGTGAAGATTTTCTGGATTTTCTAGTGAGTGATTATCTGGATGAAAATTAGTGAAAAAATGCACTTTTCATTGGAGAAAAGCCATATGAGGTGCACATGAGCTGAAAAAAGGAACAAAATTGAGCCCAGTGGGTGTTTAACAATATAGTTTGTTGGAACAAAATGATTTGTCTTTTCTTTTACACGTATACAGGTCTCTCCTTACAGCACTTGATCTGGTAGCTGTGACACCGGAGTCCCGCCCCCCATGGAAAATAGTGCTATTTTAAGAACCATAACTGCAACCGCTTGACCTGTCAGTCATTGACACAATATCCCCTCTTTCTAAAAGCACACAACTGCTGCTTGTCCTAAATTTCAATAGGAAGTTGAACTACCATATACATTGCGTGTTGCTTGCTCTACATTGTGGACTTGGTTGTAAGATGATCACTTTTAATTTGCTTAAAATATAAACGCCCGGTTTCACAGACAAGTTTTAAGACTAGACCCAGACTAAAATGTATGTTTGAGCCGTTTTAACTGAAATCAATCTTAGAATATGTCAGTGCCATTGTTTTGTCTCCACATGGACACCATAGCCTAATGTTTATTTCTAAGGCACATTATAAAAGACACTTAATTGCCCTAATTAATCTAAGGCCTAATCCAGGTTTAATCTAAACCCTGTCTGTGAAACCGGGTCAAAATCTAATCTCATTCAAAGCAAGATCAAACTAAACGTCGATCTATACCATTTCAGGGTCAGGGGTTACTTTGTTAGTGTCTGTTTCTCTGTTGTATCTCTTCTGGAGAGAATGGGTGGAAACAGGCTGTCTGCTGGGATGAAGAATCATTGCTTCCCGTTGTGTGGGGGTACAGAGAGATAGGAAGAGCAGATGCTACCCAAAACTCTCACAGAAGTAAATTCTGACAATTCGTGCTGACTAGAATGAAAAGACCATCAAAAATAGATCACCAAGTGCTGAGGCCAGTGACTTTCAAAGAGTGATATTGCAAAGGTTGAAAAGACAAGCATAAGTTTAGTCACAGAACCTCTAATGTCACTGATTAAAAGCCTCTAAAAGCCTCGTGTGTAAGCAAATTTCCACAGAATGCCTTGTGCTTGTTTATTAAATATTATGGCTAATACAACAAGCAGCTATAGATGGTCGACTATCGGGGGATTAGTAGATTCATCTTAGTGATTTTATTGTTTTGAATCCGTTCACAAAAAAGATTCTTTCAAGTTAATTTGTGAATACCGGTATCTTCTGGTTCCATCGCGAGTAGGTGTCGAGTCTTTTGTGAGTCATGGAATACGAGTTGAACATTAATGAAAAACTGGTAGGGCACACTTAAAAATCATAATTAATGTTACTATTTTTTTTTTTTAAATAGCGTTTGGAGATGCTCTGAAGGGAGGGTGGGGTCTTATGCTTTCAAATATGCTACCTTATGCTACCTTTCAAGAGCGGTGCAGGTATTACGTCACTTTGTATGCCAAAACTCAGAAAGGAGGTAGCATTTTAGCACTTCCGGTTCCATCATTCTGAAGGCAATGAGATTTTTGAATGGGATTTTGTTTAACTGGCTGAAATAAGCTCTGTGGTGTGGTGAACACAAGCTCAAGACACTTTCACATTTAATTCTATGACATTCTATGAAAATACATAGCCCCGGGACTAATACTATTACATATAAAAAAGACGTTTTACTCACATAAGTTTGTTGCACCATTCCTGTCGGATCCAATATAGAAGGTAGGACATTGTGTCTGCAAATCCAGCACCTGAGACTGGTTTACAAACGATTCCGCAGTGAAATGAAGCAAACACACGTCTTCCCCACGTGAGCTGGAACTTCATTAAAAATAAATGAAGTACCACACATTACTAATATTAGGATCCGAAGGAAGCTCATGCAGCGACTGTGTTCTTCCACAATATCTTGCAATCTTCTTCCACATTGTTATTGCTGCTGGCTAGTGTGATCCGGACAGCTCCATGAGTCGGTGGGCGGGGCTACTGAAATACACTTACTTATTATTCTGTAGAGGCGTGTTTTGTCGCTCAATGATGTAAAGATGCTGCACACAATTGTTTTTCTGGGCCTGGTGTCTATAAAAGCTTTTCTTTGACTAACATGGAAGTTTTCAGCTCTGAAACTTAAAGGATATTCTATATTACAAATGACCTTTTATATATCAAAAGCTCAAGGGAAAGTTAATTTCTCAATTCATCACCCCTTCAGCAAGTGTCTAAATGATACCGCAGAGGCTGTCTTGGACATTAAACGGCATCAAACCGGACATGTATGTTCAGTCTGCTTTAACGCCCTCACTATGCTTATAATTGTTAATTATAATTTTTTTTTAGATAAAAACCGAACGTTTTCTGAAGCTTAGTTATTGTGACGTTAAGGGACAGTGGTGTCCCTTTAGCCTTTTACTTTTAAATTCATGAAAGTTGTGTTCATCTGTGAAGATTATCTAGATGGACAAAAAATGTCATTATCAGAGTTTTTTTGTTGTTGTTGCGATAATCCAAAAGCCAGATGGGTTTTTGTTGAGAGAACCAGTGTGACCTTTTGGATTCTATAATTTTAACTTGTCAAAAAAAGAAGACCTTTAAACCCCTTCTTATCTTAAAATTAAATGATTCCCTGCTAAAGAGGATCCATGACTATTGTGTCTGCTTGGTAATCACTTCAGTTTTTCTTCTGACCAAAAGACTAATGGCTTAGACATCTCATTCTATTCAGCTGTTATCTGTGCTGTGCTGCATGATATTATCCTCTTACACTAAATATGAATTTCCATGTTCATTTCACCCTAAAAAATGATCTACAGTCTTAGCAGACAAGCTTAAAGCCTGACTTTGATCATAGCGCAGCCTTTATTAAAACATGAGGCTTATGGATGTGAGGAAAAATCAATAACTATTGACAGTGTCACAATTAACAGTGTAAATATAGCCTGCTAAATATTATTTAAAAATATTCATTATTTATGTTTCATATTGAATATTGATTTTTAATATTTTAAAAACATAAGAAAACAAAAAGCAAGCAAACCCTGGAAACCAATTAATAAAAAGATGTAAATGAAACGTCTAATGTCGCCAATAATGGAATTATGGGGAATGTCTGGCAAGCAAACATGATGAATGGAGGATTTATGTAAAAGATGACGATATGCTGCAGTCATATGTCTATAATGCAGAATATGCTGTCAGTATATGATTCCAACAGGCTCCAGAAGAAGGTACTTCTTCACTGATGGAGGAAGAATGAGTCGCTGGACGCCCGATTCGCAGCGATTGGACAATGCAGCACGTATTGCACATCTGGCCAGATGCTGTAGAGTGCGTGGATTGTTGGTGCAGACGGCAAACAGAGAGTCATAGAAATTCCTGTGCCGCTAAATGAAGAAGAAAAGAAACAAGGCTGAAAAAGTAACGCTTCATTAGCGGACTTCTTGAATAGATAGCTTTCCCATTCACTAATACTAAATACTTATACTAAAACAAGTAAAATATATATTTGGGGTCAATGTGATGTTTAATGTTTTCGAAATAAGTCTCTTCTGCTCACCAAGGCTGCATTTATTTGACCAAAAATATAGTCAAATCTGTAATATTGTGAAATATTATTACAATTTTAAATAATTTTTTCTATTATAATATATTTTAAAAATACAAATTATTTGCAGTGAATTAAAAGAAGTTTTTTTTCTGACCTCATATACAGTTTCAGGAATAGCAGCTCTCCATTTTTTAGTGTACTTGATATGTTCATAAGAATTGACCATCACCTCCACTGCCCTGGGGTATTCATGACACGCCTGCAACACCTACTTAATCCAAAGATAACCAAGAATAACAATGTTAATATTTTAAGATCCACTTTTAGTGCAGCTTCTAATTGACCATAAAACTATACCAAAGTAATTAAGCATTTGGGCTGGGTGAGTGATGCACCTTGTGAAACTGTGGTGGATACACTCGGGCCGCTCCGTAGTTTAGAAGCAGCTGATAGCAGCGTTCAGGAATGGCCCACGGCCTGATCTGCGTCACCTTCATCACATACTGTATAGCTGCGCATCCATTGACATCCATAGCGTTAGTCTCCGCACCGGCCTCCAGCAGCATCTGGATAAGCACATGGTCGCAATTCCAGCACGCTTTGTGCAACACCGTCTTCTTGTCTTCCTCATATAAATGTAATTTAGCATTGTGGTCCAACAGAATCCGGCAGACAAGATGGTGGTCTGAGCTGTAGGTGCGCTCGCGAATGTCCATGGCCCAGAATGCAGCAGTGATCAGAGGCGTCTCCATGTAGCCGTTGACTGCATTAATATCAGCTCCATGAGCAATATACATAGCCACCAGCTCTGGGATACCGAAGCGGGCCGCTGTGTGCAGAGGGGTGTCCTGGTTCTCCTCACTGGGCATGTTGACATTTGCTCCTGAAGTCAGAAGACTTTTGTAAGGGATTTTTTTGTCCGCACAATGAAAGCTTTTAGCTGCATTTGTCCATATAATGAAGTCGATGGGGTGAAATATTGTTTTGGAGCCCATTGACATATATGGCTTGGTTTATATGACTTTCTTCTTTCAGCCAAAAAATATCCTGGCTCTTTCAAGCTTTATAATAGGAGTACCTGTGATTTTAAAGCCCAAAAAAGCACATCAATCCATCATAAAAGTAATCCATATGGCTCCAGGGGGTTAAAAAAGCCCTCTGAAGCAAAGCGATGTTTTTGTAAGGAATATATCCATGGATGTGCTTTTTTGGGCTTCAAAATCACAGGTACCGTTCACGCACATTATAAAGCTTGGAAGAGCCAGGATATTTTTTTATATAACTCTGACTGTGTTTGGCTGAAAGGAGAAAGTCATATACACCTATGATGGCTTGAGAGTGAGTAATTTTAATTTTGGGGTGAACTATTTCAGCCTAGTCCCAGACAAACTTATAAAATATGTCAGTGCTATTGTTTTGTCACAGGATGAGACAAAACAATCTAAGCCATAAATGTGAAACCATACTCAAGTTAAACAAAATTAAGACGTTCAATCATAACATCAAAAATGTACGGACCTTTGAGAATAAGCTGTTGGGCACAGTCCAGAGACTCTGGTGTAATGCAGTAGTGTAAAGGGGCGTGTCCACTCAGGGACATGCTGTTGATCCGTGCGCCCCATTTCAGAAGGAGTTCCACACAGTCCGCATTAGACACCGTACAGGCCACATGTAGAGGGGTCTTCCCATTAGGTTTCCTGTTGACCGCTGCCCCATTCTGCAGAAGGACTATGGCACTCTCCAAAGCGTTGTACATCATACACACGTGAAGACCCATCGCCCAGGATGTCTCCAACTTATAACTCGGTAGCCAGTAACCTAGCGTGTTAACATATATCATAGTAAAGTAGTATACATTTGGGACAGGGAATATCCTTTTAAAAAGCAGCTTGGTAATTGGTTGCAGGTGGTATTAGAGGCGGGGCATTTTCATTCCAGAGAGCATCTGATAAGACAAAAATCTGTGTAGTGTATGATAAGTCATCAATATTTTTTGTTTGTTTTCCTGGAAGATGCATCCGATATTGCATACTTTCCTACTATATAGTGGGCAAAAACAGTATGTGACAAAAGAAACATGTTTAAAGTAACAGTACTTCACCTACTTCTTCCAACTGATGCTGTTCACATGATAAGAACAACATGGGGAATGTAGTACGTCTGGTGTATTGACAAACTGATAAGGAGACTCGATTCTTTGCAATCACATACCTCACATTTTTCTGTTTATTTTGCTCATAAGTATTTTTAAGTCTAGTGTGTCCTAACCGTATTGTGTAGATTATTTCTGCTCTTCTGTTTCTTAAATTAAATCTTCTTTCTCTAAATTTCACTAAATGTTCAGATTTTAATAGATGTTTGGAATTCTGTAATATCTCTTCCATTATTATCTGAATCCCATATTTTTTGCCACTGTTTGTCAATGTGACTTTTAATTAAAGATTTAGCTTTATAGTAGTACTAATATCCCAAAAAACACTGAACATCTATTTACAATTTTTCTAAAAATGTAACAACACTGAGTACATTTCTATTAAAAAATAATCTTTGTTTTAGTCTGAATAGAATACCACTGCCCGATTTGACTTCCTCCACCCATTGTAAACCTAGAGATACTATTACTAGTTCAGCTGTATAGATAGATAGATAGATAGATAGATAGATAGATAGATAGATAGATAGATAGATAGATAGATAGATAGATAGATAGATAGATAGATAGATAGATAGATAGATAGATAGATAGATAGATAGATAGATAGATAGAGAGATAAATAGAGAGATAGATAAATGGATTTTATTTTTATCGAATCTTACTTTGAATTCTGGAATAGCAATGCCCACACTCACATGCCCATTACCAGGACCTTTAGAACCATTGGTGTACATTTCAGGCCTATCCATAATATTTTTTCTTCATGAATTCTTGAACTAAATTACAAATGTTTTCCTTTCCATTCTGCAACCATAGCCTTTTCTTTTTAAATGTCTAAGTTAACCATAGGCTCTGGAAATTACCACGGCAGTGAAATTTTAGCAGTAGCTATAGGCCTACAACTTTGGGGCTAAAAGCCACAAAACTCCCGACTGTTTTTATTTTGAGTGGTTAATAATTTAATTGATTCTTGTACTTATGTATAAGTATAACAACTGGACAAATTATTTATGTGTGTTACTGGTAGTCTGTCTCCACCCTGTGGTTGGATAACAAATTGCAGTCATGCGTTGCAATGATTTCTCTGGTAAAAGTGCGACTGTTGTGTTGTCATCATGAATTACCTTGCTTATACGAGGCAAGGGTCATATCACGGTCCTCCACGTCTAACACAGCGTCTATGTCAATGCTGGTGGTGCGAAGGATTTTTGCAACCTCCGCCGCATCGTTACGCGTGAGCGCTTCTAGAAAGCGTTTCTTTAAAAGGTTCGCTGCTTCCCGACGCGAAAAATTCTGGTCATCTTCCTCATCTAAACAGAGAACTGTTCGAGGCCCGCTCATATCGTACACATGCACCGATTACTAATCAATAAACACTCTTAGTAAATGTACGTGATTCCCAAAAGCTTGTAAATTCCAGTGGTCAGGAGCATGGTTGGGAAACAGTCGGTGGAGTCAGTCACAGTCTGACTATTAATAGACTGAGGGGAAGAGGTCAAATCATAGCATATGTACCCTAACAAAAATACAATAAAATCATAATAAAATACCATGGCTCTCATAGTAGGCTACCATATCCGCCAAAATATAATTAGGCCTAGGCTATAGGCTACACTCAAACACTGCATGTCAGAAATAGCCTATTATAAATACTTTGCTGTCCATAACTTCATCCTGCTGAAAACAAAATTATTCTAAGCGTTCACGATTTGTTAACCCCTAGATGTGAGTAGTGAGTAGGTAATAGGTGAAATAAAGTCTTAAAGTTGCATTTATGAAAATAAACACCAATAAAGCTGACATGAAACGTCCATTATTGTTTCCACAAGAAATTAGTCTGTGAAAATTAGGCAGAAACCATTTTCAGACAGTAACAGTTTCTCAAGCACTAACTTACTAAACAGAATAGTAATATCGGTAACACTTTATTTTAACGTGTTATTGTTACAGTGTAATTACATATTTATGTGAGTAATATTGATTAACTTCATGTAGCCTACTTACTATAGGATTATAGATTTGGTTGTAGGTTAGTTGCATGCAATTATGGATAATTTACTGTGGTTGTTATTATTATGGTAAGTAGGCCTACATGTAACATATGTATAAAGGACACTTTGAAATAAAGTGTTACCAAATAAATATAACTGAAATGTATTAAAAGAAAGCAGCTTGCTACCCGGTTGCAGGTGGTATTGGGGGCGGGGCATTTGCATCTGATTTGACAAAAATCTGTGTAGTGCATGAGGAGTCATTAGTATGTTTTGTTTTCCTGGAAGACAAAATCTAAAAAATAAGATGTTCATTACTGTTTTCACAAGCCATTAAGCAGCAACCATTTTCAGATGTGCTAACAATAACAGTTTCTCAAGGACTAAATCAACACATTAGAACTTTTTTAAGCATACATTTTAAGGTATCACTTTATTTTAGGGTGATGTAGTACTACATGTACTTACAGTTAAAAAAAAAGAAAAAAAAGTTGTACTTCTTTTTTAAGTACAATCAACTTTGTTGTTTAAGTAATTTCAACTTAAATTACATTAAACTGACTTAAAAAATTAGTTGAATCTTGTATAACTTATAAAAAAAGTTGGAGACTGCTTAAACCCCCCTGTAGTGAAAATCTAGTTTTTAATGTTGTTTATATGTCTGAGGTGGTAATATGCTTTCAGACAAACCATGTGGAAATTCAAAAGTCAACACCATTGATGAGTATTTTTTCCGTAATAATGCAACGAGCCAAAGTTTGGAATCGACAGTGTTCACAAATGACCTTGTAACCTTTTACTGTCTATGCTTGTAACCAATCACATCAAAGTGTGGGCGGGGCTTTAGCATATCATTACTATTCTCCGAAGCAGTGGAGTCTCAAGAGAAGCCAGGGACACTATAAAATAAAGTGTTACCACATAAGAGTGTGTTAAAACTATAACGGAATTTCTTAAACATAGTGTAACAAGACTTATTCTGTGTTAACATATTTCATATTAAAATAAGACATTTGGGGGCAGGAAATATTCTTTTCATATATAAAAATCAGCTTGCTAATTGGTTGCAGGTGGTATTAGGTTTGGGGCATTTTCATTCTAGAGAGCATCTGATTCAACAAAAATCTGTGTAAGGTATGATTTTTTTTTGGGTTTTCCCGAAAGACAAACATCTTACAACAAGTGAACTTTAGGCAGTATACAACCTTATTGATGGCCTCAAAGCTAACCCACACACACACACAAACAAACTCCTGATTTTGATTTCAGGGGTTGCAGCAACAAATTAATTTACAGTATAAATATTCTTGATTCATCTGGTCATAAAAATCACATTAATTATACAACTGGACACATGTGAATCCACAAACTGCTTGGACATGAACAACTTGAGGCATGATCTTATTTCTCATACGTGTTCAGAACAAATTTGTCAAAAAGCAAAATAGCTACTTTCTCATGAGTTTGGCTTGTGACGTTAAAACATCCACACCTGAATCGAACTTCTTGCACATGAACAACTCAAGACACTTTGGAATCACCTTTCATATAGTTCTCCAACCAAATATGTCATTTGAAGTGTATTTACAGTCCAACATGACAAACTTTCACAAGGCTTTTAATTTTTCATGAACAAAAATAAAAGATAAAATTGAGTAGTTTGGAAAGGATGGGTAGGTTATGGCACACTGAGGTCCCTCATGCGGGTATGACGAAAGGAAAAACACAGGTTAATGCTCTTTTCTCAGGCGTTTCGTGCAGCTCCTCTTTATATCCTGACTCAATCTGCTTTATAGTGAAAACAACAAAATAACCCACAAAAGAGAAGCACATTTCTGTCCTCCAATCAGTACGTGATTATCCTTGCACACAGACATATTCAAACAGACTGGCCTTCAGTCTCCTCATGGAAATTGAAAAACAAAAACAAAAAAACACTGGGCTTAAAAGCTATTGCTTTAACTTTCACATACAAAAGTCTGTATACCGTAAATGGATAGGCAGGTTAGATTTGGATCTACAGCAGGTTAGAGGGCTAGAAAGGATTTCATAAAGTTAAGACGAGCATATAAAGATATGTTCACAAAAGCATTGTGAGATAAGGAAGAAACGCACTAAATCTCTGACTTTTTGATTACAATGTAAAACTTTTTTTTTTTTTGGTATTCGTAAATAAATAACGTGAGCTGATTCACAAACCTTTCTTTGATTGGGAACAAAAATAAATAAGACTATGACAGACTTCAAATTATTAGACATAAATAATTCAGTAATTAACAATGACTATAATCTTACATGGAGTCACATTTGAGTTCTTGTACTAAATCCACAGGGTCATCAGGCACCGCCTAATGTTCTCTGTACAGTGCCCAAGTACCGCTGAAGCTGCCTTCGTGTTGCTATGGAAATAACCATCATTCAATGTAAACATGAACATCAGATGGGAGAACAGCATGTTTACAAGAATGCAGAATTTGTGATAGGAACAGATAAAATCGGGCAGTGAAAAGTGAAAATGCAGGGTTATTACTGTATGACTCGTCAAAGCGGACGTCAGAAGCGACATCTGTAGGCTACTGTGTGCAATGGATCCATGAGGGAAATGTGTTGCATACATTTTAAGGTATCACTTTATTTCAAGGTGATGTAGTTTCACGTTACTTCATGTTTTTGCACTGTAAAAAAGTTTCTGCCTTCATTTTTTAAGTACCATTAACTTAAACTTAAATTACATTAAACTGACTTAAAAATGTGTTAAATCTTCTATAACATAAAAGTCCCCCCTATAATGAAAATCAAGTTTTTAATGTTGTTTATATGTCTATGAGGTGGTAATATGCTTTCAGACAAACCATGTGCAAATTCATAAGTCAACACCATTGATGAGTATTTTCTCCTTAAAAATGCAGCGAGCCAAAGACGTTTGAAGGAGTTTCTGAGTCGCAAACTACCTTATAACCAATCACGTCAAAGTGTGGGCGGGCTTTAGCATATCATTAACTATGCTGTGAAGCAGTTGAGTCTCAAGAGAAGCCAGGTTATCCCAGTATATTTTTATGTTGATATGAAAAATCGTACAATGTAACTACATCACCTTAAACTAAAGTGTAGCCCATTTTAAAATAAAACCCCGGATAAATCGATAGAGGATATGTTGGTTACTCTATGCAGTAAATTACAATATAAAAGATTATTTACCATGTCATGGTGCGAAGCGTCATGGTGTGACTGTGACAAATACTGATAAAAAAAACAATGAGATCAAACTGAATAAAGTCTATGCTGATAAAATAACTTACACTACCATTCAAAAGTTTATTCCTGTGATGGCAAAGCATCATTACTCCAGTCTTCAGTGTCACATGATCCTTCAGAAATCATTCTAAAATGATGATTTGCTGCTCAATAAACATTTCTTCTTATTATTCATCAATATTTAAAATGTTTTACTGTCACTTTTGGTCAATTTAATGCATCCTTGCAAGTATTAGAAACATCTTACCAAACCTAAACTTTTGAATGGTAGTGTACAGGGCTTGACATTAACTTTTTTGCTCATCAGCCACTGGGGCTTGTAGTTTTCCAAAATGGCCACTCAGCATTTTCACTGGTCACAGTTTTGACATCGATACCATAGGGAAAAATCCCATATAGATATTTTTAATATTATCTTATAATTTGGTGTCACTTTAAATCGGACGGATCCATCATCCTGTTACACATGCGTTTTCTTTATCTGTGTTTACGTGAATTCTCGCCAAAACCAGCAGCTGGTATAATGTATCTATTCTGTGGAAAATGAGTATTGGAAGTGTCTCAGATATTTCAGTATCGATATCGAAAAATCTATATTTTTGACAGTTACATCACACGTCTACAATTGAAAAATGTATATATTATATCTAAAATATTCAATTAAAAATTAATGTCAAGCCCTGGTAGTGTATATATATATAGGTCCGTTTTAAGTGCACAATTGTCATCTGCTCTACAACATTTGGATGCCGATAAAATAGATGTGCGTTCACACAATCTGTAACCTCAAACCATAAACCATAAAGCACTTCAATAGGCAGCACTTGGGTCTAACTGAGACTCTACCTCAGGGCGATGGAGAGGGCAGAAGCAGGAAGCTGTGGAACAGAAGCAGCAGAGGGGCTTTTTACTTTGCTTTTTTCCTTTAAGAGTACAAGTCTCGCGTCTTTGGAGAAATCCTTCAGTATCGCATTGTCACCTCGTGACTTCCAAAGATCATTAGGAGGTTTCAAGCTCGGAGAAGAACGTACACGTCACTTGAATACTGGCAGGTCGTTGAAGGAGATCCGAACAGTAGGTTCAATGTTTACAGTGAAATATCCACAATGAGGGTTCGTGATTTCTCAGTCATTACCTGGAATGGCTTTCTTCTCATCACAGTAAGGTCTGCGTTTGCCAGTGAATCAGACTGTAGTGGCTCTTTTGAGCAGCACTCAAACTCCAGTCTGAGGGGAAGAGACACTCGACAGCAACACGTCCATCACTATGACCTGTGCTTTGTCATATTAAAAGCCTTCCGATTTCCTTGAACAAGCTATCCTTGTTTGATAGAAAAAAATGGCACATTAGACATTTTCATATTTAGGATTTCTGCATATGTACATTGTCTAAAGGTGCTTGTAATGCAGAGTTATTAACTGCCATGGATGAGTTATGAGCTGATATGCTCTGGTTAACACATACATATTCTCCATATGCAAATAAATAGATAAAACACAGAACAAAAAGAGCAGTGATCATCCTGCTAAAACAAGAAAAAACCTGAATATTGTTCAGTAAAAAGAACAAAATCCATATCTGGACATTTTGGTTTGAATTCATCCAATGGCAGCTCAGTAGCAATAAGCCCCTTTTGCAATGAACTTCGAGTCTCTTGAATTGCTGAACTCATCTGTACTTTGATAAGGTGAGATAGTAGTGAAGGTTAAAAAATGCTGTCACTCAGTAGCGCCCTCTCCTGGTGCGGAGGAGTTGCTATTTTTCTGGACCCGTTTCTGAATCTGCTCCAGTTCCTTCTTGCGCTGTTTCTCCATTTTCTCTCGGTTTCTGCGAGCTTTTTCCATCAACAGCTTCAGATCCTTCAACTTTTTCTTAATCAGAGCCCGATCCTGAGAGGACTCTACGCCCAGAGCCTGCCAAAAACACAGGCAAACACACTTACGATATGTTCAGATGCTAATCTATCAAAGATAACTTTCTCATCACAGATGGGACATTTTAGCATATGGCTGGAAGCAGACATTAAAATACATCAAAACAACACAACCATTTATTGCACACGTTTAATGGACTTCATTACTTAAAGAGATAGTTCACCCAAAAATGCATCTTCCCTTTTGTACTGCTGAACAAAGACATTTTATATGTATACAAGTTTGAAACAACTTGGGTGTTGGGTTAGAAATTATGACAGAATTGTCATTTTTGGGTGAACTATCCCAACTATCCTAACAAAATGAATAAAAGCTTTTGTTAATCTTAAATATTAAAAATGCAGATATACCTAAAAGAGTAGATAATTTAATAATACAATGCATAATATAAAACATTCTAAATACTTGTTTAATTAATTTTTGAAATTTATGACTATAAATAAAAAAAATGCTGTTGAATTGTAGGAGGAAATATCATGCCAGAAATTTTTAATTTATCATCAGTATGTAGTGTGATCAGGACTATTTATATTTGCCATTTTAAAGTCATCATTTGCATCATAGTTTTCCTTATTGTGAACACTCACCTGGACGGCAAAACAAGGCTTTCCTCCATTGCCCGCCAGTCATTTTTACCAGGTTTGTACTAAATACTAATTTAGTTAAAAGACAAATTTAAATTTCAATATGCACCTAATTAATGATACATACTATATTCAGGAAACCAGATGAACCCAGAATATGAAAGCACGCACGGTCGCTCTTGCGTAACCATTGAGCACGTTGTGTTCATATTCTGGGCTCACCTGTTTGCCTGAATATTGTATGCATCATCAATAAGGTTTAAGCTGAATGTGATCTTTTAATATCACTGTTTTATAACCTTTAAGGCTCAGTATTCAAATTTGTTACAGTTGCATTTAATCCCTTAAATTCTCATTAACAAATTTACAGCAAGAGTTAAATTACTACTCATACAGGTCACTTTATTTGAGAAATTAATGTGCACTTAAGGTAAAAAAGCTGTCACTGTGGCGGAACCCTTTCAAAAGTTACACTTTTGTACCTAAAGAGTGCATATTAGTACCTCAGCGGTACATATTGGTACCAAAAGTGTACATATTAGTTCCTAAATGGTACATATTAGAACCTTTTTAAACTTTTTATCGTCCTAGTGAAAGCTTTTGTACCTTTTTTTTCTGAGAGTATTATTTTCCCTGTATTTCAATCATACTAAAATACTTTTGTGTGTGTTGAAAGTTATGTTATAGCGTTACTCTGTGCGTTGGCTGCTGTGCTCCGTGGCTGGTATGTGACACTTGTAGCACACTACAGTAAGCTAGATCGATATTAGAATATCATATTAATAAAAGCTGGATTACTTGCTAAATTAAATGAATTCTATTTAAAAACATTGATTGTATAGTGGAGAAAATACAATACTTACTGTTATGCTTTTATACTGTTATACTTACTAAATAAAATACAATATCTTTCTAATTATGCTATGTTAGATGTTTACTCATCTGTCTAATAAAACATAATATATTAAAGTGTCTTTGGTGTTTCCGTGGTTTCTATGGAAATCGAGGATAACGCGGATATGCTGTCATTGACAGGCATTGCAAAGACACGGGACATTACTGGTTAAAATGGCAGATTTCTTTGGATATAAACATTGTTGGAAACATTTGGGACAATGCAAGTACACAAGTCAACAAAATATATAACATTGTTCTAGTGGTTTTTGAACATTTTAATCCAAAAAACTTCCAGATTGTGTCTTTAAGGCACATTTTAGACTGTCCTAATATTTTAATAATTGAAATACTGCAGCAGTTGAACAAAACTTACATTTTGTTCACATATTTCGTTTTTTCTCCTTTTGATAGGTGATCTAAATATTTATAGCTTGAAACAGATGGACAGTTGCATGATATAGAATGGATGTTTCGCCCTCCAGGCCTTCGAGCCAATCACTGAAAACTATGAATAGAGGGTTTACAGACTAAATTATCCCAGAAATTTTGTTCCTCACCTTGAGTGCTGTACTGTCCAGCTTCAGTAGCTGCTCTCCATCCACATTCTTGGCAGTAAAAAGGGAGACGTATTGTTCCAGGTTCAGTCCCATGAGCCAACATGACACCTGTTGACATGTCCATTCAGTCACACTGCGGTTTTGCCACTGATACGGCTTCGGCGGCGGACCGTCATCTAGAATCTGATACACACACACAAACTTACAACACTGGCTGGACAAGATCACAGAGTCATAAGCACTGAATAATCATTTATGTGAATTGGCTTCCATGCATTTTTGCATCCATGTCTAGAAAGCACAGTTAATATACTTTGAGGAAAAAAAAGGAATCTAAGGGAAAAAAAATCATTTATAAAGAAATGATTGTGTAAGTCACAAATGACCTGCAATAAACAGCAAAACTAAATATAAGTGCTTTAACTGGGAAGAAGAGCCGTGCTGGGGCTGGGACTCACCTCATCTTCAATCATATCCACACTCTAATAAACGCAGCATAAATAACAACAGAGACACTCATGGAGTCAGAAAAAGCCTATAAATAATCATATATAGTATACATATTCACAGCAGAACATTTTAGCATGCAAGTGATGCTTTAGGGCAGGGGTTTTCAATCTTCTAGATGCCGCGGAGCCCTAAATATGAGCATCCCTGTGTGTGGGACCCCCAAAACATTTAAGGTATCTTTCATTTATAAACACACAATTTATGTTGTTCTACTCACTGTAGTAATGTATTGTTATATGTATTATTTTTTTATTTACTTTAAATCATTTTTTGTATTTATAATCAAAATATATAACTTTTTAATTAATAACAAACTAATAATAATTATTTTATTTATTTTAATAACTTTTTTTAGATCTAATTTATTGCTTTACTCGTTTATTTTAATATTGTTATTATTTAAGTAATTAATTAATAATTAAGTACAGTTTTTCTTTAGATTTATCCACGGACCCCCGTCACTCCCTTGCGGCCCCCAGTTTTAAAAACACCTGTCTTAGGGTGTGTTCATACTTGAAATGTTTGGTTTGAAATAAATCAAAATCTGGTGTGATTGTTCTGTTAGTGCGGTTCATTTGAATAAGTGTGAATCCTGCCACTATTTTGACTATTTTACACATTTTATTAGCTCTTCACGAGTTCTCAGCTTGTCAAAATACCATTATATTTAGCTACACACACACAACGAGCGCATTTAGCCCTGCACACAGCATTGTTTTGGATGTTCAATAATCTATGCCATAAAAAGAATGTTATTGGACTTTTTTTCTTTATTTAGAGACTGTGTTAAAAATGTCAGTGTGAAAGCTGAGAGAATGAGGACTAAATGTATAATTTTCTCTTTTTTTGTCCGGAACCAAGCTGAAAGTGTGAACACACCATAATTAATTTATTATGATTCAATTATAAAAGAAAGTCAGAGGTTTGGAGCGACGTGAGGCTGAGTGAATATTGACAGAATTTTCATCGCTGTATCTCTTTAAACAGAGACATCAAGTTAATTGTGCAAACATCACCTCATCTGAGGAGAGCGTTAGTGTTTGCGATCGGCCAGCCACCTTAACGTTGATCTCTGTGGAGCTCGTGCTGCTGAGGCTGAGGTCGTCAGTGACGCCAGGACCCTGAAGAGAGACAGACAGAGATACACCTGTAAGACACAATCGCTATCTGATTGACACATTTACCCTTGTACCCGTGTTGATTGGCGTCAATTTCTCCATTACTTGAGAGTTAATTAGTTTGCCTTCATTCTGATTGTTTTATTGATTATGACAAAGGATCATCAGTGTAATTAATGTTGATTGACAGGTAAACCAATTAAGCATCTTCAAATTATTGTGACAACCTGACAAAATGCTTTGAGTACATTGATACTGTCACTCAAATCATGATTGTGATCATTTGTTCCTGAGCAATTGATGCGCATTTTAAAGGGGTCCTATTATGCTTTTTTCTTTAGTGAGTAATATTACAGTTTGAGCATAAAACAAAATTTCGGCAGTTACAAATCACAAAGTGTATATCAGTGCTCACTGTCTCTGAACTCCCTGAAACGCCTACATTGTAGTCTCCATTTTTTTTTTCCGGGAACAAACGTGTAACAATATTCTTCATTTAAATAATTCCCGTCCAAGGCATTCGCAAAATAGGGCAAGACCTAGTTGAGTTAGTTAGTAGTGTGTTGAAACTCTCGGTTATGGTAAGGGAAGTGACATTTCCCATGCTCGAAGCAGTTGACCAATCACAACACACAGGTCCAGCCGACCAATCAGAGCACCTTGTGCTTTTCAGAAGGCGGGGCTTCATTGAGACAGGAACTAAACAGAGCGTTACTGACAGACTGGGAAGAAATTATGTGTTTTTTAACATTCCATCGTAAAAAAAAACCTAGTAGACACCAAAAACAAAATCAAGACTTTGAAAAAGGGCACTGAATGCGTTATTTGACTGAACACATACAGGGAAAGTCTTTCAATGTGTAATGAAGTATATGAACATGATTCAGATGTTCCGAACACAAGATTACAGGGTCGATATCAAATGGCATTACGTTACATACTTAGTTTGATGGTCACTTTCTGTGGGATAAATTTAGCTGAAAAGCTTCAGAACTCAGAGTTAGTGCTTGTATCTCAGTGTCTCGATGTCGTGACGAAACACACTCTCGTCCCTGTAGAGACTCTCCAGACAGATGAGATGGACATGTTTATCAGCCTGCTAGTCTCTACAATCTCAAAGCCTGTGAGGGAGATTCTGACCTGATTGTTAAAATATCCTGAATATTTTGGACACTTCGTTGGCACAGAAGGAATTTTTTCAAAGCTTATTTAAAGCCTAGCATGGGTATCTAGCCATAGTTTCTTCTGTCCTTCAGACATTTGCACAAAGCATTAATGCCATATTTTATTGATCCCAAGAGCACAGCTTGAGCAAGGTCACTTTTTGTTCATGTAGAAGAGGAAAATAAATGAAAAAAAACATGCTGAATTAAATCCTCCAATTTCAGGTCCAAAACAGTCTGATTAAATGTGTGAATCTCTGTAATAATTACGCAAATAAAACAGTAATGTCTACAGTTAAAAGCAAAAAATGTTTTTTTTATCCGATTAGCCTTGGATCTGAACAAACAAGACGTGATACAGTACCACGTAATATGCATAGGAGAAGAAGTGTGGCCAGGAAAGAGATTTCTGTTCAATGGAAAGGCAACAAACCAAAGGGAGATTATGTCACTAAACAAACAGTAGGCATTCATTACATTTGATACAACTGATTATAGTTTCTTTAAACCAGCTATTAAAGCCACAATATGTAATTTTTCACCGCTAGAGGTTGCTTATTCAAAGCAGAAGTTTAATGACGCCTTGATTTTACGGAGTTTTTATTCTGCCGCAGACGAGCGCTTCCACTTCTCCCGCTAATGCGTGTGGTAACGCAGCACTGTTTTATCATATTACACACATTTGAGTGTGTTGAAAGTTATGTTATAATGCTACTCTGTGTGTAAAATACTATAAAACACTTGTTCACACTGCATTAAGCTAGATTGATATTAGCCATGGTAAAACAAGGTACATGTGGTCAATCAAAAAAAAGACTGTTGATCTGTATAAAATGGATTAATTTTCCGCCGATTAATGTATCCAAAAAGTTGCTCAACTGTCTAATAAAACACATCATATATAAAGCGTTTCTACAAAAAATAAAATAAAAATAATAATAATATTGAGGTAACAAGGGAATGATGTAATTGATAGGCGACGCACAGACACGGTCCGTATCCTGGTTAATATTGCTTATTTCTCTGGATTTAAACATTCTTGGAAAATGTGAGTATACAATAATGTAAATTTGGGATCATTTAAGTATACAAGTCAACTAAATATATGACATTGTTCTAGTGTTTTTTGGATATTTTAATCTAAAGATCGTACATATTGTGCCTTTAATAAAAACATACACGACATATACATATATATATATATATATATATATATATATATATATATATATATATATATATATATATATATATATATATATATATATATATATATATATATATATATATTATGATTGTCATATATGTGCACACACTACCACTCAAAAGCTTGGGGTTGATAAGATTTGTTAATGTTTTTGAAAGAAGTAATGTTTTAATAAACATTATTACTGCCAATATAACAGTTTTCTGTTTTAATATATTTTAAAATGTAATTTATTCATGTGATGCAAAGCTGAATTGTCAGCATCATTTCTCAAGTCTACAGTGTCTTTGGGACTCTTTGATGACTAAAAAGCTCAAAAGAACAGCATTTATTTGAAATAGAAATATTTTTTTATATAATAGATCATATATATATCACTGAAGAATTTTATACGTATTTAATGACCCCTAACTTTTAAACACATGCACATTAAATTATACATATATATATATACACACAGTTTATGTGTGTGTGAGTGTCTGTGTGACTTTTCTCTCACCTTGCTCGTGCATCTTTCAGGGCTGTTCTCTGCTGAAGGCCCTGTGGAGCTAAAGATAAATGACTGGTTATTGAAGCATTGACATTGAACACACTGGAACACGGCACAGACGCAGGCAAGAGCGGAGACGGATCATACTCACAGGCCAAAGATGCATTTATAACACTGAAAAAAACTTTGGTCTTAATTTAATTTAGTTTTTTAATTTATTTTTTACTTACATTATTAAAAAGTCAATTGTAAATCACAGTTGGAATCCAGGGATTGTAACACTGGGATACGACCATTTCTGCATAAATTCTCAGAGGAAATAAAAACCTTAATTTAGCCGTGCTTCTGCTGAGCAATCTTAATCATTGATTAAGCAATTCTTTGAATCAGTGAAGATTCATTCAAATGCAAAATGTGTGTGTACATCCTGCAGTTTGGCACAGCTGAGACATCCAACCCAGTCTATATGAATTACATGTGTATGCTCAGGAATAATCAAATAAGGAGAAAGAAATTGCTTGCACATTAAATCCAAGCTAAAAAACCAAAAGGTGCATAAAAAGTGCTCAGTGGAAGAGAGAAGAAAAGTTTTCAGTTCCTTTTTCATCAGTCTCCAAGGACACATGGGCACACTTTGACCTCTTTAATTAAGTGTGGAAGCTCTTTTTCATCTGGCAGTCCAGAAATTTTAAGACACACCTGGGCATTCATGAGAGCAGTTTAGCCACAAAGCATTTATTCTAATACAGCTATCAAAAAAATATATCTGAAAACCTGCTATTCATAAGTAGACAGGCTGCATGTTGGCACTTATATTAGGTATGTAGGGCTCTATTTACCTTTTACCAGGAGATCCTGTTGGATTCTGCTCTTTCCCATTGCTTTTCCTCAGAGAAGATCTGAAAATATTACCAGAAGCTTGTTACATTTCCAAACAACCGACAAAATGTCCATCAGTAATATGTATACAGGTCATTTTATAATCTACACTACCATTTTAATATATATATATATATATATATATATATATATATATATATATATATATATATATATTATTGATTATATATATTGAATATATATACTTTGAATACACACACATGTATATATTTAAGAAATATTTGCATGTATATACTGTGCATATATTTCTATCATTTATATTGTATATAAATAATATAAATATTTGATATAAAAACATATTTTCTTTTCTTAAATATATACATCTTTGTGTATTTATATATACATAATTATACACAGTACACACATTATTAAATCTTTTATTTAAAAAAAAACTTTTATTTTGGATGTGATTCATCACGATTAATTGTTTTGACAGCACTTGCATTCATTCTGCCAATTACATTACACTACACTGGGTTTTTCTTTAAATTTACAAATGAACAATTAGCATAAACGTACCCCAAGTCTAGTATTTTCTTGTCAGGTTTGTCATCTCGACTTGCTGAGGAGCCTGTAAGAAAAAAAACAGGCATTATGAGACAATCAGCATTTAACAAGACACAACATTTACTGTACAAAGACAACATTCATTACTTCAGCTGTTCCTGCTGTTATCTTTTCTTTTGGGACTTCTTTCTTTATTGTGTCTCTCAGGCCTTACGCATAATTCATTAGGCCTGTAATGGAGCCCTAATCAGGTATTAATGTTTTGGTGCGTTTACCCTCATTATCAGCCTCTGTGGCACCAGACGCTCTAGAGGATTGAGACCCAGAGCCCTACAGACACAAACGAGAGAGCGAGAGAGAGAGAGAGAGAGAGAGAGAGAGAGAGAGAGAGAGAGAGAGAGAGAGAGAGAGAGAGAGAGAGGTTAACATCCAAGAAAGCAACATTAACCTGTTTCCTGTCTGTTGTACTCCGTTCTCATTCACTGCAGTCTGTTTCTTTTATAGACACCTAAAATAGCTAAACACAGTGGAACTTTTTGTTTTTGAATACCTTTTTTCTCAGGTAACCTAAAAAAACATAATAAATAGGTAGAAATAGACTCTTCTGTAACAATAATTTGTAACTTCAAATCCCATACAAGAATGACAATGTGTACAATAACATGTTGGTCTAGCTTTCCCCCATTTTGTGATCCTATCTCACCCAAGAACTACTGAAAATAGCTACAACTGTGGCCTACCACACAATAGAAATGCATTTATTGTTAAAGAGGACCTATTATGCCCATTTACAAAGTATTGACTTTGTTTCTAGAGTCTAGGAATAGGTTTTCATGCTTGAATGATCAAAAAACACCTTATTTTTTACATATTTGACATTGTTGCAGCTCCTCTCTTCCCAGTCTGTCCGTAACGTTTGGTTTAGTTCCTGTTTCTATGAAGCCCCTCCTTCTGAAAAGCACAATGTGCTCTGATTGGTCGGAAAAGGTTTTGTGTGTTGTGATTGGCCAACCGCTTCAAGCATGTTTGGGAAATGTCAAGTCAAGTCAACTTTATTTATATAGCACTTTTACAATGACGATACAAAATAACAATGATTGTATCAAAGCAGCTTCACAGTGTTAAACAGGACAAAAATCCAACAAAATTTTATTCGGCTGTACAGTCGTTCTGGAGAAAACGGTGATGTTATCAGCTTATTTTAATGTATCAGAGCGACAATGTTGGCAGATCAGTATTATAGTTTATGCAATTAATTAAGAACTAATAGATACATTTTATTTGGATATTTAGTTGAATTACCTCAGATCAAAATTTTAGTGTCCCCAGCTGACCAAGCCAAGCCAAAGGCGACAGTGGCAAGGAACATATGTCATAAATGTCATGCCCTTACCATAACTCAATCAGATCTTTTAAAACTCAAGACTAATGGAGGCGTTATAGGGAGTTCAGAAACAGTGACACTGTTACAGAGAATAAATCCTGCTGGAGGGACTTTGTGCTTTGTAATATTGCAGACCTTTTTCATGTTTAAACAGCAACATCACACACAAAAAAAGCTTAAAGGAACTGTATATGGCCCTGATATGTCACTACTAGACATAAAGAAATCATGTTAATTTCAAATACTTATATCACTGACAGCAGTAGTCCGGCCAGGATATTGTCATTTAAAAGTTGTTGTTGCAGCCCTCAACTGAAGTTGATGTTGACATGTTGTGTTTTGCCCTGAAGCTCCGCCCTCCACAAAGTCAGTAGTGTTTCGGCATCCGGGTTGCCAGATCTGCTCTAGTTACCACAGCTGCAGCTAAACGTTCCCGCTGGACTCTGCAGCTTATCTGCAATATCGAGTCAGGGGGAGGGGGAGAGGGGGTACACCTGCAGTACCAGTTTTGGCCACAATCTTTTAGCTTTAGAGAAGTGACTCCCAGACCAATCCTGGGGACCCCCCAACAGTGCACGTTTTGCATGGCTCCCTCATCTAACACACCTGATTCAACTTATTAGCTCATTAGTAGAGACTGCAAGACTTGAATTAGGCGTGTCTAATGAGGGAGACATACAAAATGTGAAGTGGTGAGGGGACCCCAGGACAGGTCTGAGAACCACTGATCTAGAGTATTCTGTAACCATAAACCTGACGTATTCTAAAAATAATCAAGAATTGTTTAAATTGAACACATTCTCATTAATTATTGAATATTAGATTAGAATTGACTTCCACTCTTTGGCTTAAATGCCTGAATGAGAGGTGTTCGGTGTGTGTGTGAAAGTGAGTCTCACCCTCTCGTCTCTCTCAGTGTGAGTTCCACTGGCTCCCTTCAGCTCGTCCAATTCTACCACACAAAACAGATTCATAATATAATATAATATAATATAATATAATATAATATAATATAATATAATATAATATAATATAATATAATATAATATAATATAATATAATATAATATAATATAATATAATATAATATAATATAATATAATATAATACACAGAACAGCAACAAAATAGCAAAACAGAACATTTATGGAAATAATAGCCTTGCTGTATTGTTACTGGAAAAAGTATGTGAACACTTGGATTTACCATTTCTGGATGAGTTGGTCAGAAGGGAAAAAAGTACACTACCGTTTAAAGGTTTGGGGTCAATAATATATATATAAAGCAATTAATACCTTTATTTATCAATGATGCATTTAATTGATAAATAAAGGTATTAATTGCTTAATATATATATATATATATATATATATATATATATATATATATATATATATATATATATATATATATATAATCAGCAATTAATAACCTTTATTTATCAATGATGCATTTAATTGATGCTGTTTAATTATCTACTAAAAATATATTACTGTTTCTGCAAAACTTTTAAACAGCACAACTGCTTTCAACATTGATAATAATAATAAATATTTCTTGCAAATCATCACATTATAATGTTTTCTGAAGGATCATGTGACACTGAAGACTGGCGTTTTGATCACAGAAAAAAAATTACATTTTTAAATTATAGTAAAATATATTTATTTTAAATTGTAATTATATTTTATAAAATTACATTTTTTCGGTATTTATCAAATACATGCAGCCTTTATTAGCATAAGCATTAAAAAAATCTTACTGACTCCAAACTTATAAACGATAGTGTAAGTGACCAATAGCAATGGATAAACACACAGTCTGTAACACACAAACAATGACATGTTCTTTACTGAACACACCATGTAAACATTCACAGTGCAGTGTGAAAAAAAGTTTGTGACTCCCAGCTCATAGTATATTTCTAAAAACTAAATCGAAGCCCAAAAAATGGGACACACTTCAAAACAAGAAAATACGTCATCTTGACTGGCCTCAGCCCGACTGAGATGCTTTGGCACGACCCCAAGAGAGCGCTGCACACCAGGCTTCCCAAGAACTGTAGCTAAAATGAAAGAGGAATTGTGTAAAATCCTTCTGACCACAGTTCTGGTCTGATCTGCAATTATGGGAAACATCTGGTAGATGTTTAGTGCTACCAAAGGCGGGACAGCCAGTACTTTTTTTCAACATACTTTTCCACCCTGTACTGAAGATTTATTTTACACAGTGTGTTTAATACACACATCACTGTTCAAATGTTTGGGGTCAGTAAGATTTTTTTTTTTTTTTTTTTAAAGAAATTAATACCTTTATTTAGCAAGGAAGCATTAAATTGATTAAAAGTGACAATACAGATGTGTATAATATTACAAATGATTTCTATTTCAAAAAAATGCTATTCAAAGACAAAAAAAGTATCACGATTTCCTCAAAAATATTAAGCAGCGCAGCTGTTTTCAACATTGAAAATACCATAATAATAATAAGAAATATTTCTTAAGCAGCAAATCAGCATATTAAAATTATTTCCTGAAGGATCATGTGACACTGAAGACTGAAGTAATGATGCTGAAAAAATTTGATTTAATAAAATAATT
Organism: Pseudorasbora parva; assembly: GCF_024679245.1. Taxonomy (NCBI): domain Eukaryota; kingdom Metazoa; phylum Chordata; class Actinopteri; order Cypriniformes; family Gobionidae; genus Pseudorasbora; species Pseudorasbora parva. Next base: position 5,966,783 of record NC_090190.1, read on the forward strand.
GCAGTGAGCATAAAAGGCTACGATAACACTTTACTTAAAGTGTTACTATATATAATGCATCATAAAAGTTGTCTTATAATAAAGCATTGCATGGTCTCATTAATATTTGTTACCACAGTTATAATACATTATAATACAATTTTAGAAAGTATGATGCACTAAAACACAACAAATAACCAATTTCAGATGTAACAAGGAATCTGTGAATTTTATAATGCATTTTAACTTTGGTTATTACTTATGAAAAGATGCAATGCATTATAGCATACATTATGAATACATTTATAATACATTATACATAAAGGCTTAAATGAAGATCCTTCTTTCAAAAAATAAATAAATCTCATTGACCCCAACATTTTGAACGAGAGTGTACATGAAATCATATCATTATGTGTTCAAAGCACACTGTGTTTGTGTATTCTGATTTAGTTGAAAATCTAATTAAATTTTATGATGGATTTTCAATCTTTTTTTTCGTTTAATTTCTTTTTATTTTATTTACTTTTTCCTACAATTGTAGTTATTCTAGTATTTTAACATGGAAAAAATTGCATTAAGCAAAAAAGGACAAATCTGGACGCCACAATCAAATGTCAGGTACTTTGGCTGATGAGAACACGTAATCCTTCAATAGACTGGCAAGTTTGTTTATATTTTAGATTGTCCTGTATCTGTATTGCCATATGCTGTTTATGGATATTTGAAATGAAATGTGCTCTTGCTGGAAACAGGGCTTAGAGGTTTCCTGCAGAAGAGTCTTGTAGTAGACTGAAGCGTCCCTGTGGCCGCACTTCTTCATAATCTGCCTCATTCAGTCACAATGCATCCAATCAGCTTTCCAGCACTGTCTGCTCTTATCTCAGTGATCGTAGCGGATTCGGAACGGGCAGATTTGAAGAACAGGCCATTACAATTGAGTGTGTGAGCTGTGAAGCATCAAGCGCCTGAGATGAGCAGTGCTGCTTTAATTTCATTAACAAATCTCAGTTGTGTGCAGATGCAAGGTCAGAGTGAGAGAGAGAGAGAGAGAGAGAGAGAGAGAGAGAGAGAGAGAGAGAGAGAGAGAGAGAGAGAGAGAGAGAGAGAGAGAGACCACAAGGGGCCACAGAGGAAAATGAGATACAGGCAGAAAGTGGTGTTTAATTTGACACATGAGACTATGAGGTGTGTCCCTGAATACTCTTCATCCAGCTACATTTTATTGAAAAATTACAGTATAAACCCATTTTTTTTATTATTATTATTCAATTTATTAATACAATGATTATTATTAATACTGTCATGCTTAATACATTTTAAAATAAAGGTTCTTTATTGGAATCGATGGTTCCATGACGTTATGAATCCTGTCTTGAGTTTAAAGGACTCTTAGTTTGAAGTGTCCTTATGTTTCTGTTGCTGCCTTGTTCTGCCCTGTCCAAATACCCACACTTGCCGCCTTGGCCACTTGGTACGTGCGCAAGACTGTGCCATGTCTTAAAAATGCTGCAGTGCCCTTAATGCACACTAAACCCACACTAGGCTAAACATATCCCATCATGCATTATGTTCGGGAACTCACGTAACCTGAAATTGTGAGAATTCGAGGAAAGCATTCCATTGTAAGGTAAATTAATTAGATATTGCCTATAATCTGGTAGGAAAAGAAAAGTTTTTCTTTTAAAGACTCCCTGTGGTGAAAATCAAGTTTTTAATGTTGTTTATATGTCTATGTGGTGTTTTTAATACTAGATAATAATAGCTAAACCAAGTGCAAATTCATATTCAAAATGGCAGTGAACCAAAAACGCGGTTTGAAATCGATGGCAATTCTGATGTCACAAACTACCTTTTCAACCAATCACGTAAATGTGTGATCATCAACGAGTGGATCTCTGAGCTGGTTTGAGTGAGTAAAGGTGGAGCTAATTTGAATATTCATAGATCTGCGTATACTAAATAAGGCAAGAGTGTAGAGTTACATTCAAGCTATTTTAAGGCATGAGAAATTTTTTTTCAAGGATTTTTTTTTTTAAATGTCATTTTGGTGAGTTTTAAGGGATACAATTACTGACTACAGGCGGGTCTTTTAAGAACTGTTCCCTAATAGTTTCTTTTGGGAAACAAAAATATTTTTTTCTATGACATAACTTTGAAAACCTTTTTTAGGAGTGTACAATAATGTTTAAATAATAACTAAAAAATGTTATTTAAAAATTATAAAGTAATAAACATTATTATTATACATCTTATACATAACATTATTATATCACATCATTATCATGCATAATGGTAAATATCTGAATGAAAAAAATAAATATAAATGGAAAAATATTGCTAAAAATAATTATTAAGTACTAGCACAATGTTTAAAATAATTTTAGATGGAGTTTATGTTAAAACACCGGACATGTCAACTTCCCAAAAATATTTATATGTTATATATGTTATATAAAAATATTTATTTCATGTTAAATATTCCTATTTTTGTTTTCTTTTGTTAACAGGCTGTTCGGTTTATTTGAGTGAAAATAGGATCAAAGCAAGATTTACTGTATCATATCATAACTAAAAGTTTCATACATCGACATATTTCCCTCTGTAGCAGCTGAAACCCTTCTCATTTCCTCCAGTCTTTAACAGAGACTGATAAGGAAATCTGTCCTGTGTATTCATTGTTTCCTCTCAGATTATGATGAGGCCCATCTGTTACCTGTATGGTGCTTGACCTACACTATATAGGCTATTAATGGTTGCAGATAAATGACCCGCTGTATTTGATAATGTGTGTCCTGCTATGTAAGTGTGTTTAAATGAGGTCTGGTTTGAGGACACTTGTAAAAAAGAAGACTGATGATCATTTTGCGGATTAGTGTGTGTGTGTATGTGTGTGTGTGTGTGTGTGTGTGTGTGTGTGTGTGTGTGTGTGTGTGTGTGTGTGTGTGTGTGTGTGTGTGTGTGAGAGAGAGACTCACCCGTACCGGTGACACTTGTCCTTGGACACTGTAAGGCCGTCAGTCTCTCAGTCAGCTGTGCTCGGCTCTCAGCACTGTTGTTGTTATTGTTTACCTGGATGCCATTTTGCTTCATCAGTGTCATCAGCTCCGACTCCAGTGTAACAATCTGTACAAAAGCACACATGCAAAAGTTTTTACAAACAAAAGATATGGGATATTCGACTGTTATGCTCACTAATGCTGCATTAATTTGATGACAATAAAGTAAAGACAGTACAGTATAATAGCCTCATATGAAAAAAACTATTTTTAAAGATGGATTTTCTACGCATGAATCATATCTAACTATGACAAAATATGATATAAATCATTTTATATCACAGATCACTTAGGACTACCGGGCGGTACACCAAATAATGAATATTCATAGGGAAAACTGACAAGGTTTGTAATGTTTTCATATTGTTTCTGAAGTACAATATATACTACAATATATCTTTTTCCGTATGGGTTCACAAACTGACTAAATAAAAGGGACTTTGGATGATTTCACAGTCTGAGACAGTTGCCATGAAATGCAGTGAAGTGCACTGACATGTGCACGCGCGCGTGTGTGTGTGTGTGTGTGCAGATAATTACCCTCACTTGAAGACTCTGGATTTCGGCCAAATGAGCCTTTTCCGCCTCTTCCAGCCTCTTCTTCTCTGCATCCTCCCTCTGTGCAAACTCCATCTCTCTGAAAGCAACCAAAGAGAGATCCTGTTTGTGCTCATATGGGCTGAGATGGGGGATTTTGTGGACCTATTAGTCTATTTTGAAGGGTTTTGAGAGCACAGAGCCTCATTATCAAGTAAATGACAAAAAAAACTAATCCATCAAACTACTGTCAACTGGAAGACTTCTCATTCAGTGCCGTCCCATGACTGCTTACTCAGGCTTGTCATCATGGACAGACAGCGCCTCTGCGGTTAACTATGGTGATAATGCCTGAAGGGAAATCACAATTAAAGGCAGTCGGGCTCCAGAGGAGAGGAGTAGTGATAGAAATGACCATAGAGATCAGCTCACACTTTCCATTAGTTGGGTTTGAGAAATACGCACTAAAATTATGAAACTGTCTGTGAGACATTATTAACTCACCGCGCACAATTGCAGCATCTTTTAATTTATACCTAAGCTGCATTTAAGCACACAATCTGCCCTGTTGAAAAAGACTAGGATGATTTGGATGATGTTCAAGCTTCTAGCTTCCAATTGTGCCAGAAAGACCATGCTAATCTTCACCAGCTACATCGGCATAAACCTTGCCCAGCTTGACAATTGTATTTACAGTAAGACAGACTTTGCATAAAAATGGCTACAAGCCATTTCTTGTCACCAGGGCTCTGTTCCAAACATAGTGAGCTGCCTATGTACATCAGAACAAACACACTCCTAAGTCCACAAAGGCTGTATAATTATGCTGACTTCTTTTTTGTTTAAATCCTACAGGCAACACTGCATGTGATCTGTGGAGAAGCCAATCCCATAATGCCCCGCAAACAGCTCTGAATCCACCCAAAATAATAGACAAAGTGAGATAATATTAATTATAAATACAATTATTTCAATACCAAAATTGTTAAGAAAGAGCACTTCAATCTAATTAAAAATGTACCATTCTACCGATATTTGTGTGTGCTGTTTATATTTTTAAACAATGTATAGAGCTGTTAGCTTAGCAACATGCTAATGTCAAGCTCTACTGAAATCACCAGTGAGCAGTGTCTTTAAAAAAATAGAATAATTAATACTTTTACTCAGTAAGGATGCATTAAAGTAATCAAAACTGACAGTAAAGATATTTATAATGTTACAAAAAAAGAATTCTGTTCTTGTGAACTTTCTATTTTTCAAAGAATCCTAAAAAAGTAAAATGCATCGTGGTTTCCACAAAAATATTAAGCAGCACAACTGTTATCACATTGATATAAACACAGTTTTCACAGTGATAATAATTAAAAATGTTTCTTGAGCAGCAAAAATATCAGAATGATTTCTGAAGGATCATGCGATACCGGGCGGTAGCCTGAAGTGGTCATACCCAATTCTAGTCAGAATATGAGTCTGAAACTGCTCCGCTGTGATTATGAGCCGTGTTTCAACCGAACCAGGAAAGACATCAATTGGATAGACCTACAACCAATCAGAGCAATGGAGCGACGCATTGTCAAATGTCAACAGAACTCAACTGCACTGTGTTGCTAAGTCCGCTGTTTCCCGAGGGTTGTTTTCCATGTCCGCGGGTTGAAGCGACCTCAATTATGTGATATATAGACCCATGAGTGCGAATTTTAGCAGGCAACCTTGCCAAAATAACCATTTTTACCCACCAAACACTATTTTTTTTCCAGAGAACTCCCCCGAGAAGCCATTGGGCTTGTTTTGGGCTAGTGGTTGGCAGGTTTTGTTGTAAAAACCTGGCAACCCAGTCTGCACACATGCTGGAATAAACAATCTTTGCCGGTGTTGTACATTTTTTTATTTAAGGATACACCACGTACTTACTAACATGATCATCATTTCTGAGAGAAATACTTTGATTACGTTACTGTTTATCATCTGTCTATCATCGTCTAAAGCCCACCCTGACAATTTCATTGGTCCAAACAGTTTCTGTTCGCGCATAATTGCTCCTCTATGGATCAAGTCCAGACCGAACTGCCCGAGCTCAAATGTTGAAATGGGGCTGAGTTCGGCTGGCATCCAGTCTACGATACTGGAGTAATGATGCTGAAAATGAAGCTTTGCATTACATAAATAAATTTAAAGGTCCTGTTCTACGCGATCCCATCTTTCAAACTTAGAGCATAAATAATACCTGTAAAATTATAAAGCTCAAAGTTCAATGCCAAGCGAGATATTTTATTTAACAGAAGTTCCCTTTCAAAGCCTACAGCGAATGGCCGGTTTGGACTACACCGCTGCACTTCCTGCTGTAATGACGTCACTAGACCTGTTTGTTGACTAACCCTCCGCCCACAAGAACACGCAAAATAGGGGGCATGGTCTTGTTGCTCTCCCACGTGGAGAAGAGCGCACATTCAGCGCTTGCATCTCCCCGTTATGGTAAGAGGCGGGACCTTTCCGCGCTAAGCTGCTGTCTAATCACAAAACGGGAAGCACTGGCCCAATCAGAACTCGTGTTTCTGAAGGAGGGACTTCATAGAACAAGGAAATCATCAGGCCGTTTTTAGGACAGAGGAAACAGCGCTGTACAGATAAGTAAATTGTGTGAAAAATACTGTGTTTTTACACGCGAAATATGAACTCTGTAAACACACGAAAAACGGGACCTTTAAAGTAAAAAAACTAACTTTTTTCAAAAACTTCTAACCCCAAACTTTTGAATTCCTTTAAGTTTTTCCAATTTGGGTTGATTATGCAGCTCCACAATGGTAAGGATGCTGCCTAAGAAGGCTCCTATGTGTGCAGACAGCAGACAGTAGGGTGGAAAAGAGTTTAGCTACACCACTCATTTAAAAACTCAGAAGCTCTTTTGCTACCATTTATGTTAATCAGCTCATTTGTTTCTTTTGTGATGGAATGGGAACCATATAATTAAGATACTTATCTTCAGCACTGCGCTGCTATTATAATTACCTGAAATGCAATTAGTATTCTCTTGGAATTGTCTTATGTTTAGTGGGCGTAGTTAAAGTACTCGTCCATCATCTCGGTAAATGTACCTCTGCTGGAAGTCCTTAATGAGCTTCTTGGCCTTGTTGTACTTCTTCTCCAAGGTCTGATACTGACTCTGGGCCTCCTTCAGATGCTCGTTGACTGTATGGCACAGCGTCTGAGCCTCGATCCAATAACTCTCCAGTTTTAGCATCCTCTCCTTGTTATCCTCGATGCTTTGCTTGAGCTGAGTCTTCTCTCTCTCCCACCGTGCCTTCTCTTTTTCCACTGCGGCCAGCTAAACGGAGAGACCAGGACGGAGACACAGAGAGGAAATAAAGCATATGGTGAAAAACAAAGACACAATAAAAACAAAAAAAGATCCTATTTACTTTACTAAGAAATTATCCTGGTATTATCAAGACACAGACAGACAGACAGACAGACAGACAGACAGACAGACAGACAGACAGACAGACAGACAGACAGACAGACAGACAGACAGACAGACAGACAGACAGACAGACAGACAGACAGACAGACAGACAGACAGACAGACAGACAGACAGACAGACAGACAGACAGACAGATAGATAGATAGATAGATAGATAGATAGATAGATAGATAGATAGATAGATAGATAGATAGATAGATAGATAGATAGATAGATAGATAGATAGATAGATAGATAGATAGATAGATAGATAGATCGATCGATCGATCGATCGATCGATCGATAGATAGATAGATAGATAGATAGATGATAGAAGAGATAGTGTACATCTTAGAAAAGTGGTCTACAAATGTTCCTTTTTTTTGTTTAAATTTCTCTTTACTCTTTTGCTGAGCAAAATACGAAAGATGTATAGCATGTCACCGCAGCACACGTCCTCCCAAAAGTATTTCACGTCAGCTACCCCTACTGTACACACAGAGTCTGTCAACCAGGGCAAATTACTATGGGGACTTAAAAAAGCACAGATTAATCAACTGTAAATCCAGCTAAATCTCCCAGTTAAAGATAAGAAGCTGTGCATATCCAATTTATATGCACATGCTATCAGAAATACATGGCCTGAAGGAGCGCATTGCAAAATATACAATTGCTTTAATACAGATGAGAAAAAAGTATTACACGATTACGGGAACAGAGGGAATTATCACAGGAAACAAAAGTCGAATCATATCAGCCAGAGGAATATCAATAGCTTTGTTCACACACCGACCGCACACAAGTTCAGAATTAGCCCTGACTGTCCCCTCTGTCTTTTTACAGGTGGTGAGCGGTGTAATCTATATCTGGCTCGTCTATCTACTTTATTTCACAAAACAGAAGTAAGCTATTTAAGTTAAGAATAATGTGAGTAGTAATGATGTAAGCTTCGGCACTTTGCCAAGAGACTTTCTCAGAAAACATCTGAGAGTAGCTGTTAGTTTGGGAAGCTGGACATCTTGATTCTGCTCATGTCCATCATGACATCTCACCGCTGAACTCAGAGAAGGTGCTTCATGCATTCATGCATAAACTGTCCAAAACCGCTGACTCACACACTCATTCACTACAATGTGGAAAGTGTGATTAAAAAAAATAGCATATTTGAAGATTGGACATTGCTAAAATTGTATGATGTTTCATATGCACCATGTTCTGAATGACAAAAAAGAAAAAATCCTACATGGTTTGCATTACAAAAAACAAAACAGATTTGAGTTGGATACAACCACATTTTTGCCAGTGTTGTTACTATTAACTAAAACGAAATTAAATTAAATATAAAAATGTAATAATCAAAATATTCCCTAGTGGAAAAAAACCTACCAAAATGTATAAGTATACTACTAATCCATTAGCATATTTACTGATATGTCGGTTGAGACATACTGATATAAATATTATAATTAAAGTTTATGTGGAGTACTTCTTTATTGCACAGTACACATTTATTGATATTAAGCTTAAAATGTGTTTTTAAATGTATGATATTTAAAGTGTACCTAAAGTATTTTTGCAATAGTTCCACTTTAGCACCATAAAATATACTTCTGTATATCTTTAGATGGACCTCAGCACTATTTTCAGATAACTGAAGTTCATTAAGTACAAAATTAGTTGTTCCAATTTAGCAGACTTTAAGTATACCAATTTAGTATACCAGAAGTACAATCGCAGGGTATTTAGGTACATATATATGCAAATGTATTTGTAGTATAGCATAAAATAAATATATTTCAAATCAATTTTAGTGTTATTTTTCACTAGGGAGCATAGAAACAAAACAACCCTGCGGATGCATTCTCCTCTTCCTTTATTAATAATAACAAATAAAAGTCTTAAATATAGTTTTAAGGAAATGTGCAATTAAACCAGATGTTCTTTTCCTTCTATATCTATATAACAAAACAACATCATCCAATTTGTAGCTTAAGTCCATTTGTGGGGGGAAACACACATTAGCAGATACAGTAGCCTCTTACCTTGTTCTTGAGTTTCTGGATCTCAGCTTCAGTGACAGTGTGTTTAATCTGCAGCTGTAGACACAAAGGGATGAGAGAGAGTAGATGAAAGATGACTGGATGATCAGGGACAATCTCCCTCTGAAGGGAACTGACCAGAGATGCTCTCTTTCTGCGTGACAACTCTCTCTCTCTCTCTCTGAGACTCAAGAGAAAGAACAGGAGAGAGGGAGCAGGAAAACGACAACTGAGGAAGAAGGAGTGAGCTCTGGATAAAATATTTATATAGAAAGATTATGGTCTCTCATCATCAGCAATTTAAAAGAAAAGCTATGAAGACAATAGATAGATTCTGAGATAAACGTTATGTTCACTGGTTGTGGCTCATGTGGTTTTGTATGCGTTGTATCGACAAAATGAAAAGGATCGATGGAACATTTATTTTCTCCAGGTTGATTTAAGATGTCAAGGCAGGTACAAGATACTGTTTATTTTTTTCCATACTGAACCAGACCTGGAAATGACTCGAATCAAGATGATTTGATTGGTTAATGGCACAATTTTCAATTCTCACAAAAAGTGGATATGTACACTACAGTTTAGAAGTTTGGGGTCAGTTATTATTATTACATTGTGACATATTATTATCATTTAAAATGACTGTTTTCTTTTGTAATATATTGTAAATTGTAATTTATTCCTGTGATGCAAATCATTTGTTCAGGGTTCTTTGATAAACTAGGTTCAAAAGTACAGTATTTATTTGAAATGTAAATATTTCGTAACATTATAAATGTCTATACTGTCACTTTTGATCAATTGAATGCATCCTTGCTTAATAAAAATATTATTATTATTTATTTTAATTTACTGAGTCCAAACTTTTGAACGGTATTGCATATATGAAAAACTATTTGCATATCAAATGTCTATTTCTTTAATTTCATATATATATATATATATATATATATATATATATATATATATATATATATATATATATATATATATATATATATATATATATATATATATATATATATATATATATACACACACACAGTATGGGCCAAAAGTTTGGATACATTACTATTTGTAATGTTTTTTAAAAGAAGTTTCTTCTGCTCATCAAGCCTGCATTTATTTAATCAAAAATAAAGATTTTTTTAATATTATATTTGGTTTTCAATTTATTATACTTAAATGATCATTTATTTCTGTGATGCAAAGCTGAATTTGCAGGATCATTCCTCCAGTCTTCAGAGATCATGATCCTTCAGAAATCATCCTAATATTCAGATTTATTATGAGTGTTGGAAACAGCTCTGCTGCCTAATAAATTTGATGAATAAAAGGTTCAAAAGAACTGCATTTATTCAAAATAAAAACATATTTTCAAATAATATAAATCTCCTTTACTATCAATTTTTTATTTAACACAAATCCTTGCTGAATAAAATTATTGATCTATTTCAAAAAAAAAGAAAAAAAAAAGACTGACCCCAAATTACTGACCAGTAGTGTATAGTGTTGTTACAAAAGATTTCTATTTTTAAAACATTTGCTTCTTTTTTTTTTTTTACTTTTTATTCATCAAAGTATTGTAAAGTAAAATTATCACAGGTTATGAAAAAATGTTAAGCAGCAGAACTGTTTCCAACTTTGAAAATGAATCCTCATATCAGAATGATTCCTGAAGGATCATGATCACTGAAGACTGGAGGGATGATCCTGAAAATTCAGCTTTGATCACAGGAATAAATGATCATTTAAAGTACAATAAATGAAAACCAAGTATTTAAAATTGTAATGATAGTAAATAGTACAAATAGTAATGTTTCAAACTTTTGGCTTGTACTGTATATATATTTATAACATAAAATGTATTATTTTAATATGTATTTTCCAAAATAGCACACCTCAAATAAATAAATAAAACAGCTGACTTTTGTTTGACCTTGTGATGTTTTCAAGTTCTTCATTTCATTCTTGGTTTACCTCTCGAAACTTTTGATAAAGTTTGGTGGCATCCAATTCTGATGGTGAGATGATATCCTCATTTTCGGGTAAATCGAAAACCTCAATGGCCACATCCCTGTCCCTCCCCGTCTCTCCCGCCTCCTCCTCCTCCTCCTCATCCGTGGCGTACTCCCCTGTCTGAACACAGGCACATGGGAATAAACATCCGCACTGCATTTACTACAGCAATCAATTGTGGAAGGTTCCTATCTTATTCAGGGATTTTAAAGGGGCGATGAATTAAGAAATCAACTTTCCCTTGAGCCTTTGATATATAAAAGTTCATCGTACTACAAGAATATCCTGTAAGTTTCAGAGCTGAAAACGTCCTTGTTAGTCAAAGAAAAGCTTTTATAGACACCAGGCCCAGAAAACGCTCAATCTCAGAATAAGTCTGAGACTATTGACGCCGCCTCAACAGATAAATGATGTACGTCTGCTTCTGTAGCCCCGCCCACCGACTCGAGGAGATAAACAGATCGCGCTACAGAGCAATAAACATGCCGAAGATAGCAAGATATTGAACTGTGCCTGGTTGTGGAAGAACACAGTCCCTGCATAAGCTTCCTTTGCAAGCTAATATTAGGAATGAGTGGTTGAATCTTGCTCACATGCGCAAGACCTTGCACATTTGTTTGCTTCATTTCACAGCAGAATCATTTGTAAACAAGACACAGGTCGAGACTGGATTTACAGATATGGATAAAAAAAGAAGAAGTTTTTTTTCAGAGTATGGCCCTTTTTGACGTCATAAAGGGGAGAAATGCTTGTATTGGCACTTCTCCCGGATGAGTGTGTACGAGAGCGAGAGCGTCAACAGTGAGCTTTGTTTGGGTTACGGAAGCCGTCAACAACACTGTCCTTTTGTTCCTAGACCACGAAATCAACAATGTCATGTGTTTTTGGTTGTGAGAGAAAGATATGCTTGTTCAGCGTCCTAAACAATCCAGCGTTAAGGGAACAGTGGATGCAGTTTGTTTTTCTGGAGCAGCAACGAAGTTCTGCAAGTGTGTTTGCTTGTTCCCGGTCACGAGTCGAAACCACAGGCGGTGAGTGAAAAAAAAAAAGCATCAAAAGTCTGTCTTTTGTTGGCAATCAGCGCATAAGTGCATATAATGTGAACAACACGAATAATATAGTGAATCAAATGTTATCCAAGGATAATGTTTTTGTGTGTGTGTCTGTGTGTCCTTGTTTATATTACATTGTGGTGACCAAATGTCCCCATAAGGATAGTAAAACCTAAAATCACCTACATTGTGGAGACCCAGGGTATTCTCACAAAAATACCCTGTCTATGGCACGCTGTTTTTCGCGTGCATATGATACGCATTTTATGGCGTATTATACATACAAACCCCCCATCCCACCACCCTAAACCTACCCAAGCGCGTGTCATATATACGCCCCACCACCCTAAACCTACCCAAGCCCGTGTCATATATACGCCCCACCACCCTAAACCTACCCAAGAGCGTGTCATATATACGCCCCACCACCCTAAACCTACCCAAGAGCGTGTCATATATACGCCACACCACCCTAAACCTACCCAAGCCCGTGTCATATATACGCCCCACCACCCTAAACCTACCCAAGAGCGTATCATATATACGCCCCACCACCCTAAACCTACCCAAGAGCGTGTCATATATACGCCACACCACCCTAAACCTACCCAAGAGCGTGTCATATATACGCCCCACCACCCTAAACCTACCCAAGAGCGTGTCATATATACGCCCCACCACCCTAAACCTACCCAAGAGCGTGTCATATATACGCCCCACCACCCTAAACCTACCCAAGAGCGTGTCATATATACGCCCCACCACCCTAAACCTACCCAAGAGCGTGTCATATATACGCCCCACCACCCTAAACCTACCCAAGAGCGTATCATATATACGCCCCACCACCCTAAACCTACCCAAGAGCGTGTCATATATACGCCCCACCACCCTAAACCTACCCAAGAGCGTGTCATATATACGCCCTACCACCCTAAACCTACCCAAGAGCGTGTCATATATACGCCCCACCACCCTAAACCTACCCAAGAGCGTATCATATATACGCCCCACCACCCTAAACCTACCCAAGAGCGTGTCATATATACGCCACACCACCCTAAACCTACCCAAGAGCGTGTCATATATACGCCCCACCACCCTAAACCTACCCAAGAGCGTATCATATATACGCCCCACCACCCTAAACCTACCCAAGAGCGTGTCATATATACGCCCCACCACCCTAAACCTACCCAAGAGCGTGTCATATATACGCCCCACCACCCTAAACCTACCCAAGAGCGTGTCATATATACGCCCCACCACCCTAAACCTACCCAAGAGCGTGTCATATATACGCCCCACCACCCTAAACCTACCCAAGAGCGTATCATATATACGCCCCACCACCCTAAACCTACCCAAGAGCGTGTCATATATACGCCCCACCACCCTAAACCTACCCAAGAGCGTGTCATATATACGCCCCACCACCCAAAACCTACCCAAGAGCGTGTCATATATACGCCCCACCACCCTAAACCTACCCAAGAGCGTGTCATATATAAGCCACACCACCCTAAACCTACCCAAGAGCGTGTCATATATACGCCCCACCACCCTAAACCTACCCAAGAGCGTGTCATATATACGCCCCACCACCCTAAACCTACCCAAGAGCGTGTCATATATACGCCCCACCACCCAAAACCTACCCAAGAGCGTGTCATATATACGCCCCACCACCCTAAACCTACCCAAGAGCGTGTCATATATACGCCCCACCACCCTAAACCTACCCAAGAGCGTGTCATATATACGCCACACCACCCTAAACCTACCCAAGAGCGTGTCATATATACGCCACACCACCCTAAACCTACCCAAGAGCGTGTCATATATACGCCCCACCACCCTAAACCTACCCAAGAGCGTATCATATATACGCCCCACCACCCTAAACCTACCCAAGAGCGTGTCATATATACGCCCCACCACCCTAAACCTACCCAAGAGCGTGTCATATATACGCCCCACCACCCTAAACCTACCCAAGAGCGTGTCATATATACGCCCCACCACCCAAAACCTACCCAAGAGCGTGTCATATATACGCCCCACCACCCTAAACCTACCCAAGAGCGTGTCATATATACGCCCCTCCACCCTAAACCTACCCAAGAGCGTGTCATATATACGCCATAAAGTGCGTATCATATGCACGCGAAAAACAGCGTATCATATGCAGGCCAAAATGAGTTTTGGCGTATACATTCCACGACATTGCACACTCGTACTATTTATACGCATTTATGTGTGATCGGGTTGGGAGACCAGTCAGCAGTCCCCACTTTTCAAAAGGCCTATAAATCATACAGGATGAGTTTGTTTGAGAAAGTAAAAATGTTTCCTGTGATGGGCAGGTTTAGGGGCAGGGGCAGTGTAGGGGGATATAATGTACAGTTTGTACGGAAAAAAAACATTACGTCTCTGTAGAGTCCCCACAAAGAACCAGACGTGTGTGTGTGTGTGTGCTCATGACTTTTTAGCTCCGCCCACTGCACACAAGCGCGGCTGTTTTAAAAAAAAAACGGTAAGACATATCTGTCTTTTATAAATATGATAAAGGACTCTTCAGAGATATAAAGGATGCAATACTACTCGATAGGTACTCAAGATTAACATGAGACTGGCAGAAACTGTGTGATGTGACCTTAAAGAGGAACCCAAACAATATCATACTCTTTTGACTTGAGCTAAAAGTGTAATTTATTCCTGTGATCAAAGCTGAATTATCAGCATAATACTCCAGTCTTCAGTGTCACATGATCTCTCAGAAATCATTCCAATATGATTTGCTGCTCAACTAAAATTTGTGCTGCTTAATATCTTTGTGTTTTTTAGTATTTTTTTTAAATATAGAATAGAACAGAAATCAACATTGTAAGTGCCTTAACTGTAATTTGTGATGAATTGAATGTATCCTTGTTGAATAAAAGTATCAATTTCTTAAAATTATTAAATAAAACAAAGTACTGACCCCAAATATTTCAATATGAGTTTGGGTCTGTTATCTTTTCAAAATAAAAACAAGTCATGCATCTATTTCTCCTGCTTGCGTCTGCCATAGTCATTTCAGGTGGATGGATGTGCAGACACACATGGACAGGTTGGTTCTGCTCGACTGGGGCTCGTATCTGGTTGCAGGGCAGGGCTGCTCCCTGGGAGGCTTCCTTTCCACATCAGATTATTCTGCCTGGCAGAAGGCCATATGTAACCCTGTCCTACTATACTGCTGGTCTCATTTGTGTCTCATCTGTGTCTCTCCCTCTCATCACCTCACACACGTAATATGTTAATCGAGAGGATATGGAGAGCAGCACACACAGACATCAACCATATCATCAGCGTGATATTACCTCTCAGATATCATCAAGGGGCAAATTAGTTAGCTTTGGAGTGTCACATTCAATTAGTTCATGTGTCACCAACCTTTTAACACACTGGTGGTTGACGTGCTGCACATGTTTGAGGAAACTAATTGCACAAAGGTCATATACAGCTACATAGAAAGTACTCAATCCACAGTTAAAAATGTATGATTATCATTGTATTAGATGACAAAATATCAAAGCAAGCTCCATTTACTGGATTTTATGTTACAGTAAAATATTTTGTATAATACTATTAATAATAATTGTATAATACAAAATAATACTATTTTGTCTAAAACTAAAAGTAACAGTAAAAAAAAAAAAAAAAACAGTTACAAATGCTTAAGAATATGGGTATTCATTTTAAGATTTTCTAAACAGTTTTACTAATTTATTAGTGTTTTGATAGATTAATTTTAAGTGATCTGTAGAACAGGAAACAAAGGTAATCTTAATCTAATGAAAAAGAATTAGCAATATCACCTCATATTTTGAATATATAATTTAAAGCCGCACTTGGCTACTTTTGCTCTCGGGGTCCCCCTACAGTTTGGAAAAAATAATGTCCTCAACTACTGTCGTAAGAGCTGTAATCCTACAGCAGGGGATGCCATCGCGCGTGCATTTGTTGACATGACAACCCTGATAGCCCTGAACTAGTGATGCGTGGTTCGTCTCATAACCCGCGGACCCTGTATGTCTATTTAATGGTCGCTGGTGCGCGGCGGGTTGTAAAAATATATACAGTGGTGCGGGGCGGGCCAAATAACTTCATAAAAGTGGCGCCGCGGGTCGGTGCAGCACTAACAGTTCCCCTGAACACTGCAAGAGGAGTTCAGAGTTCTTCTGGCGTCGCGTGTGAAATGTCTCCATCCCAGGTAACGTTACAGTCAGTGGCATGTTTCAGCATGTCATATGAATATAATTTCATGGGTTTTATTTTTTTCAAACGCCAAATAATCACGATGCTCACGTTTACAAGCCAGCGTCATTATAGTAGTCTATTGGTTACCGTTTTACAGAATCTATATGATACTTCAGTTCAATGTTTGAGTGGTAGGTAATCACCATAACAAGCCTGACAGCATCGGTCGGGCTCGCCTCCTTCAGCTCACGCCGACGAGCAAACGCTGGTCACATGTTGATCCTCGTCCTGCCTTTAATCCCATCATTTTTTCGTTTCCTCTTATTGCTTTCCTCCAACAAAACCTTTTCTTTCTTATTTGTCTCTGCTGCTTCAGACATGACTATATTATCTGACGAACAAAGTTGGGCTTGCACGTCCGAATTTAAGGAAGTGTGGTTGTTGGTGGAAGTGACGTATATGCCGTAAAGCAGTCGAATTTTGTAGTTCTTTTTGTTCTCGGGTTACTACCCAAAACCCGAAGTTTAAAAGTACGATTAAAAACGATACAGACCCCATCAGGCTATGGCAGACATGTCATTCAACCTATTGTAAGTCGATTTATGATCACAAGAGTCTTAAAAAATATATTATTGCTTTAATATATTTATTTTTATTATAAATAATTCACCACTATGGCAAAGTTACTAGCCACTTGGCATTTTCACTGCCCACAATTTTGACATCGATACCATGAGGAAAACTGCCATATAGATATTTTTAATAGTATCTCAGAATTTGGCAGCAGGTATATTAAGCTGCTGTCACTTTAAGGCAGACCGTGTGGATCCATTATCCTCTTACACATGCATTTTCTTTCTCAACAGTTTATGTTCTTCATGACTGTGTTCACGTGAATACTCGCCAAGACCATGACATTATTTAGTGTGTGTTTGACAGTTTAAGCACAATAAGCAGCAGAGAATAACTCAGTTTAGTCCTGACAGGCAGCTTTATGTGTGCATACTTTGGGTGTGAGCACAAAATCTGCAGGAATGAGTAAAATTATGCGCAATACATGCAGTACCATGCTGAAATTCTAGCCCTGTAACACCAACGATATTAATCCTTAGCAAATTAAACGAGGGAGGGGAGGCGGGTTTTTTGTGTCAAGGTTACAAAAGGTCTAGCATAATTTGGTTTGATATTTATAAGTGTGGCTGAGATGTCACTGTATGCCTGTTCTGATGTTACTAACCTTTCCGAGTCTTTCTTGGACGTCCTTATAACCACTAAATCCTGCCAGACCCTGCTGTTTTAAGGCCATTTACTGCTGGCAGGCAGCTTGTGAATGGCTTTGGCCGCTGCTAATCCACAACACAGCAAGATTTCAGGCAGGTTCACACCATTCTGCCTCACTGAACACACCAGCCCTTAAACCTTCCTCTTGGAGGCCTCTCCATGCATGACACTGATATGACACATTCAAACAGTCATTCACATGTGCTGATCGACGGACACTCAAGCACACACATGGCACATTCGCAAGAACAAACACCCACCCACACGCAAACATGCTAATCTTTAGCAAGGACTGCTACATTCATTACAATTCCTTACGGGCAGCTTGTCTGCCGGGAGAAGCCGCCTGTGCCAGAATTATAAAACAGCGCTGATCGCACAGCTATTTCAAGAGCGCAGCCTGCATCCGAGCCAGCAGAGCAGGAACACGTAAGACCCTGTGAGTGCATAAGGACATCAGCTAAATTTATAATGTGAGATTTGGATGCAGTCTCAGAACTCAAGGCACATATATCCATCAATCACAATGCTAATTTAGATTTTCACTGACAAATAATGAGAGGCATTAAAAATCCACTCTTGCATTAGAACACGTGAGTCTTGCATCATTCTGCACAAGAGCCTATAATGCTAAATTGTCCGTGTCCTCCAAATCACAAGGTAGAAATTGCTTCGCCTGGTCTACTGATGTAATTATCTCTGAATCTTAGCGAGCGATTAATTCAACGCTTTCTTAAGTCATTCATCAGAGCTTTTGTGTAGAATCCCGCTGCTGTGACAGCACCGCATACATTATGGAAATGCACCTATCCTTCAAAAATAGATGGCAGCAACAGTCACAGGCGTGACAACAGTCACAGGCGTCTGAAAAGCCAGGCCGCCCCCCGATCCACTAATGAGAGCTGAGCAATAACTGCTCAGTGACTAGCAGCTAATATAACAAACCCCATCAACTCTCCATGGAGCAGAAAGCTGCCCCTGTGGGTGTTTTTCCATGAGAAGCCCTCACCTACAAACACTGTAACACTGCAGAAATCTCAAGAGGAGGAGCTGGAGAGTCCATTTGTGCTTCATTTAAATCTAATGCAGACTAGCCTAATATATAATAATAAATATGCCAAAATATACGGGGAACTGTATATTTGTATGTATTAACATTGATTTACTGTATGAAATAAAATATTCTCATATTATCCATTTTCAAAATTCAATAATTGTTTGTTTGTTGCAATAAAGCCAAATAAATATATTAAATATTTTCAGGAAAATATTTATTTTGTATTTTAGAGTTTACCTTTTTTTTTCTACACAAGGAAGGAGGGATTCACATTTATTATTATTAGTAGTATTATTATTACTACTATACTCCTCATAATAATAATAATAATAATAATAATGATTAATAATAACAATAATTATTATTTTGTTTATATTTATATCTCATTTACAGCATGAATTCCAATGACATCCAAATAATAAATATATTATGATAAATATGCCAAAAAATATATATATTTAATCTGTATTAAAAATCTGTAATTTTCTATTTGTTGCACTAATGCCAAATAAATGTATTAAATATTTTCAGCAACATATTCACTTTGTATTTATTTTATAGTTTTAACTATAAAATATAAAATAATTTTTTTTATTTTATACTTTTTTTTCTACCCAAGAAGAGATTAACATTTTATAATATTAATAATAATAATTATTATTATTATCATTATTATTATTAAATAGTAATCTCTCCTTCCTTGTGCTAAAAAAAAAATCAATAGAATAAAATAATTTCAATTAAAAAACAAAAATTAAACAGCAATATCACCAATTTAGTAAATGTTTTGTACATTTTTCAAGGAAAATTTTCACCACTGAAAACCACGGATGTAGGAGGAACAATTGATATATTTTTGTCTTCTGTTTTTTTTCTGTTTATTATTTATTTGACAGGGACCATGTGCAAGTACATTAATCTTACAAGAGAAAAGATGCTTCACACCAGATTTAGCTACAGCTAATTTCCCATTCTCAAAAATCATTGCAAATGTAGAAAAATATGCTCAAATGTAGGATATTGTGAAAAAAAAACAAAAAACAATAGACCTCTTGATAAAATAGAACGATGCAACTCAACGGTCCATAGTATTAGTTTTAGGATGTAATTTGATTATATAGTTTCTATGTCATCCTGCTGCATGTGACAAATTGTAACAGGTTGAGGCTTGTAGCATGGCCGAATCATGGATAATAGATTTGAACCTTTTCCAACCGGCTCTTGACGGTTGATTAACCTGTTCAGACAGATGCTGACATGCTCAGACAAGCCTGTTCTGTGCTCACCTCGTCATCGTCAGCATCGTACTGGGCGTACTGTTGCTCCATCATCTCTCTCTGGCGTCTCTCCTGCTCGAGAGTCTGACTGATGAGCTGAGCCACCTCGCTCTGCTGTCCCGGACGCTCGCGGCCAATCACAAACCTGCACAGACACACCAACTGCCAGTATAATATAATATAAAGAGTGTATCGAGTGAATCTAATATTTCTCCCATTGGGATTATTAAAAAAGCTCACACCAAGAACGATAACTATAAAGATAAACATATTACATAACGTCCGGACCAGCAAACACTATCGTTCTGTTCATTCGAAGTCTGCCACTTTAAATGCTCGATCTCGTTACACCAGGATAGACTCTGATTGGCTGTCAATGTTTTTATCATTCATCCGCTGGATAAAATAGTTCTGAAAGGGATTCCCATGAATCACTTGTTCATTGATTCTAGTCGTTCTCAGTGGCGTTATCGTTATAGCTGTGATATGAACTATTCTTTAATATTGAGAATGATTTTTAGAACTATCTTTATCATTATCTAAGGTATGCATTGACATCACTTTCCCGCCAGAAAAAGCTGCATGACTGGATTTAATAGGGGAAACTGCGAAAACTTGAGTAAAATAAATGATTATCAGTTTAATTTAAAGGTATGACTTGGATTCGATATAGTGCTCCTTCCAATTGACCAAAGATCCAGTGATCCGTGGATATGACACGCAGCTAGGATTGTGTTTCCTGACATTTATATGTGCTTGATTTCGACGTCGGGGGAAATACATGAAGCAAATTTGCTTCATATCTGTGAACGCTTTATATAAATGCAACATATCAATGTTATATATAGCTATCTCTATATCATCCAGCCCTAAAACTTGAATAGTTTTATCAGTGTTTATTTAAAAACATCAATAGGCAGAATATACAATGCTAAATATTCACTTGATGAGAATTGATGAGAATCCATTTGATTCTCTTTCCTGTAGCTTTTAGCGGTCTGTAAAAATATACCTCAGATTTCTTGTCAAATCTGTTTGTTTAGTCAATCTCAAAGCTCTTTCCTGCTTTAAATGTGTTTTTCGCAGAATTCACGCTGAAAACTAATGCTGCCTCTTATGCCACTCAGTGGGCGTACCGCAGCGAGTCTAGCCGATGAGGATGTCACGCGTATATAGTTATCGCTCTTGGTGTGAACAGGCCTAAATAAGTCATGAGCCAACCATCTACAAGGTTAATCATTGATTTGAAGCAAATAAAAGTTACCAAAAAAACTGAAACAGAAAATTGGGCAAAAATACAAGTTACAAGACTGTGTAGGCCTACTTAATGACTTTAGTGAGGGAAAGAACAACGTCATGAAGCATTGCAAACAACATAATCAAATTTTAATTTAAAAATCATTTAAAAATGTTGATCATATCTATAAAAAAGCAACTTTAAGTATATTGTTTCTAAAGCAATTTGCTTGTTTCGACTATGATTGGTGGAATTTTCTATACGGCATCATGGGTAATGTAGTTTTCACCACAAATTCCACTGTATAAATATGGCAATTGTAAAAAAAAGTAACAGCTTCAACAAAAGCATATACCATCAATTATCAACCTCGCAGCTCACAGTATGACTTAAAAGACAAGACTAATCTAAAAAGGTTATTATTCAAATCTATTTTTACTTCCGAAACCCGACTGCTGAACTCTATAAAAGATCATGGCTATTGATTTTCAAATGGAGACAAAGAAAAGAATAGATTTTACATAAATGAGGTGGGTATAAAAAATGAAGAAAGGGAAATTTAGAGTAATCCAATTAAAATAAAGAAAGGTGTAATACCCTTCTTTTCTATTTCAGTGAAGCTCTTTTCTTGCATTGTCTGGTTTCAAGCAGCCATTTTTGTTCTCACTTCACTGATGGATCTTTTATAACATACCCTATGAATCAGGTGGCAGGAAGCATTTCTTGCGATGTCAGTGTGATTAATGACTGTGACAGGGTGAACATAATAACTGTACAAAATGTTAAGAATCCTACTTGAGAATGTCAGAGGGAAATTTACTGCTAACTTGAAAATTAACATTTGTTATTTCTGCGCCACTGGTGGCACTAAAAATAATTGCAACTTGTTAATCATTCATTATTAATCTCTGAAGGTGACATTCTGCTTTGCGAGACGTTTGTCTAATAATAATAGAAAGTCAAATAATGTATGCAAGTTACTTTACCTGTGAAGAATGTCGTTTCCAATTGAATGCACAGTGATGACATTATTGGGAGCTATTTTTAAAAACCCACCAAATGTAATAATTCATGAGTAAACCTCAACCATAAGCTGAAAAAAGCAACCCGGTAAAAAATTGTCTCTGCATATTAAATTAGAATGCACAACATATCTGTACGATATCAGTAATAATAAGGATATCAAATACTTTTAGATAAAAATAGACAATTCCCCTTCAATAGTATTCACCCCATTCTCTGCAGTGCACAATCCATGCTGTGGATAACCGGCAGGGAAGCGCTCAGCATGGAGTCCTAATCACCCTGCATTAGGTACAGATAAGGGGCCAAATTTGATCTACATCTGAAGGAACAACTGGGCCGATACCCTGTTATGCTTTTGCAATGCAGCTGACCTGGAAACAGTCCTCTCTTCCCTATCGGTACCACACGCAGGGAGTCCCAACTGCTCTGGGACAGAGATCTCTTCTTGAGAGATCCCTCCATTTTTATTCACATACATCTGGAGTGACAGGATGCATTTCAGGATGTACGCATCGCCTCACACAGCAAGGAGATGTTCCTGCCAACTTGCTAAAAAATCCACTGATTCTGACACGGAATCATCACAGCAACGACTCGCTCTTCATAGAGTGCCAATCTTAATATATTTATTGGTAGTCGCTGGTGCAGATAGAGTTCAAGACCGGTCGTAATTCCTACAGCGGGTTAAATTTAGCACAAATTTTGAATCTGGGCCACACTGCCTCATCACTGAGAACAGCGAACAACCAGGAAACGATAGACAAAAGAAATAAAATAAATTATAAAAATACACTTTCTGAGATATTTATAAGATGCATTTCTACTAATAAATCTGCCATCACTAAAACAATATTTTAAATTATAATATTTATTATAATAATTATTATATTATATTATCTAAAATTATATTTTATATAGAGACAAACAATTCTCTGACATTCTCTGAACACACAATTTTGCCCCTTGAGTGTATTTTCATTTTAAGGATGTTTTGATCTTTTTTACTGGAAAACAAGACGTATTAAGAAGTATTAAGGCCATGAGAATCAAATGAATAAATAAGTTCTGTCCCTCTCAAAATGTTACATTTAAGAAAATTATAATTAATAAAACCCTTTTAAATGAACATACATTTGAAGGCTGAGAGTGAATTCATAGACCCAATCAGTACAGATAAAGTATAATATGCCACTGACAGCATCTGTTCAAAAACAATCCGCCCCATCATACTGTGCAGACCTATTGTTAATGAAGAGCCTTGTTTTCTCACAGTGTGAAGTGCTCCTGCTGGCGGATACTCTTTTCGAAGACATGCTTTCTGCTGTCATTTCCAAGGGGAGTTTTAGATACACTAATAAGAATTTTGTGTTTTTCTCACAAAAGTGCTGCGTGGGAGGGAAAGATGATGACATGTCATGCTATTTCATATGCTAAAAATAACACTGGTCACACTAGTCTAGCAGCTTTGTGTAAGTTATAGTGAGGATTTGAATGTAGACATCTGGTGGTCAGCATTAAAGGGCAAACCTGGTGTTAATGAAACATAATAAACAAGCAAATTATAGTCCTACCTGACTACTCCCTGTGTGTTTCTCAGGACAGAAGCAGCGAAGCTCTGAGTTACTCCCACCAGACTGGTGCCGTCAACCTCCACGATCTGATCATTCACCTTAATTCTGTGGAAAATGAAGGTGGAAATGTTTTAACACCTTTTCACATTGCCACTGTTAGGACATTGTGCAATCTCTAAAACAGGTTTGCGTAATAGTATTTAAATTATGACAACTCTCAAAATATTTTTTGCATGTTTTTGAATATGGCTAAGTTAATGTATTTGGTTTTGTAAGATTTAATCTGCTGTTGATCGTTTCAGTTTCTGCTACAGATCAAGTATGAACTGGTGTGAGCATATAAGATTTGCTGCTGCTGCATAAATAGACATACATAAATCCTGTAGCTGATCTATAGGCAGATGGAGGGTTTCAGAGGAACCATGATAGTGCCTTATAGGACAAGCTACAGCAAACACTCAACCTCAACCATATTTAAATGTTGAGCAAGCAATCTCACCCAATCAGAGGCCAATCAGCTTGCAGTATGCAGTAATGATGCGATTGCTTGAAGATTGCATGTAAAGACCTATCAGCCTGCGTCCTCTAGAGGTTCATGACTGAACTAGATATGAATACTAGAGATTACTTTTAAAAAGGCATATGCTCTGCCTAAGGCCTTCTCATCACTCTGATATGATTTTTTTCAGTGTATACACTCAAATATGCTGAAGTGTGAAGGACATAACGAGTACATTCAAGAACAGCATTTTTCAAAGACTGCAAACCCCTAGCCTGACAAGCAGACCCACATCAAGATGTTTGGTCTGGAAACTCACCATTGGCAGGGCTCAATCTGAGGGGTGGGATAAACGGTTGTCTTTCAAACTCCCTCTGCACGATTAAACTCCCTCTGCACGACAGATTAAACTTTCACCGTATCTGGTCGGCAAAACTCAGAACACATTTTCCCTTTATAAGAATGACTTCAGCTCCGTACTTTGTTCTTTTCTCAGAGAAAAGGTTAACTCCAAGTTTTCCAGAGTCGCGATCAAAGCTGATTCGAAAGACCGCCGTTTGTCAGCTTCTGTGTTTACTAGAAGCACTCAAGCGCAACTCTGCCGTCATTATGTTAAGCCCCGCCCACACGATGTGATTGGCCCGACCAGAGTTTGGTTTTTATAGCTCAGAAGGGTATTGAGAGTTGCTAGACGACACTCGCGGCAGATTAGATTTGCTGCCGCTAGGGTGCGTCTAGATTTCTAGGTTAGCAAACTCCTAGAGTTTCGACATAAAACTACAGTGAGATTGTGTTAAGATTGTAAATAAAAAATATGTGTAAAGATTAATTTCTGCATAAATACTCATGATAAACTCCAGTGTAAAGATGCCAACAGTGAATTTAATAAAAAATGCATAATAAAATGCAACAATTTATGAATAATATAAATTTTTATCATTATTATAATTATAACAAATATTGCACACACACACACACACACACACGCACGCACGCACGCACACATGTCGTGTTTTCATGTTTAATGGGGACTTTCCATAGGCGTAATGGATTTCATACTGTACAAACTGTACATCCTATCCCCCTACACTGCCCCTGCCCCTAAACCTGCCCATCACAGGAAACATTCTGCATTTTTATTTTCTCCAAAAAACTCCTTCTGTGTGATTTATAAGATGTTTTCCTCATGGGGACCTAAAAATGTCCCCACAAGGACAAGGATTTCGGATATTGCCATCTTTGTGGGGACATTTTGTCCCCATAACGTAAGGATTACCAGGTCGCACACACACACACACACACACACACACACACACACACACACACACACACACACACACACACACACACACACACACACACACACACACACAGACACACACACACACACACACACACACACACACAGACACACACACACACACACACACACACACACACACACACACACACACACACACACACACACACACACACACACATTGTATAATTAAGTGCAGTAATAATTACTTAAAACCTCAGAGAGTACTTCAAGTAAATAATTTAGATTTTATGGCAAAAACTTCTTGGTCACATTTTTTCATCTCAGAAGCTAAAGAGTAATGCTCACAAGACAGAAGGAATTTCAATCATAGCAAAGGATTACAAAGACGAGTAAGCTCCTTAACAACATAGGATAATGTAATTTTCAGAATGCTCCAGTGTTTGCATGAAGAGCTCCAACTGTGTGATATCTGTAATGAGCTTTGTGAGTTTGACCAAATTGCCTTGACCCCTGATTCCTATCTGGATATCGAGCTTCTGGCAAATCTCGTCGGTTATGCAGGCAAAGCAGACAGAGAGATGTTTGCAAGACTGAATCCTGATGTGCACCGAAAGAGTGAGGCCTTCACATGCCAATATATTAATACTGAAAGCAGGAAATAATTATTCCTCTATGCAAAATGGCAAAATAAGGACTCCAGTGCAAAGAATTTCAATGTCACTGTTGAAATCCAGCATTGTTACACTGTGCATAAAAACAGCCTATTAATGAAGAAGGAAATGGCATTCTGGCTATTGAATGGTCCTTTTGAAACCTGATTGCAAAGCATGCAGTTACTTGGTAATCTTGAAACAAGTACAATTTCTCAGGATTTCAACAGGGTTTGATGACACTCAGCAAACTGCACAGTGCAGTACAACAGTCTGAGGAACCTAAATCTGGAAATAAACTGAAAGTTTTAGGATTTTGATAATCTAGAATCATTCTGATATAAAAAGAAATTCTGCACTATTTCTAAGCCACTAATTAATAAGTAAATGTGACATTTGATCATGAGACTCATTTTAAAGACGGTTAAATGTTCTTCAAATTAAACTTAAGATAAGTGAAACAGAAGAAATGTAAGATCATGTTCTTTAGATCATCTCAAATCATGCTGGAAAAAATAATCAACAGGTTTTATGTAAACCTGTTGATTGCTGCTGTCATTAAACTTAAGGAAGATGAACCAAAAACTAAGTTATACATTTTTTTACATTTCAACATTTCAATTTTTTTAATAAAAATAAATGTTCTAATATAAAAAAACTAAAAATGTTCTAGTTTTCTCTTAAAGGTGCACTGTGTAAATCTTAGCTGCATCTAGTGGTGAGGTTGTGAATTGCAACCACTCGCCCCTCCCTTTCGAAGCACATAGAGAAGCTACAGTGGCCGACACAGGACAAAGATGCCCTTGTTTGAGAAAGCAGAGAGCAGCTAGTACTCTGTAGAGAAGTTTGTCCGTTTAGGGCTACTATAGAAACATGGCGCTGCAAAATGCTGACTTCACTGTAAGGGACCCGCGGTGTATGTAGACAGAAATTGCTCATGCTAAGGTAATACACTGCTGAAAACATTAAAGTTATAGTATTAGCATTTCTATCAATAGATCCTCATAAATATTACATATTGCACCTTTAAAGCAAAACAGTTTCTTTACTAAATAATATGTGAGATGGGCTGCTTTCATTCCCATCTCTACCCCTTCTATTATTCAATTAGTTTTCAAACAATATTTTTTCTAAATGTAAGATGCTCACTGGTATCCAGAAAGTAAGGTGATGAAATACAGATTTATCATTACTTTCTATGTGCAGTTTAGTTTACCTCCCATCTCTCTCTGCTGCTCCACCCTCTATGACCGTCTTGACGAAGATACCCAGCTTCTCCAGGCCTGCGTCAGCACCAACCCCCATTCCTATAATACTGATGCCCAGGCCGTCCTCATCTGACACACACAGAACATACACAAATCAGTGAAAGGAAAAACATTAGATTACATTACAATTAATTCAATAAATCATTGGATGGATGGATGGATGGATGGATGGATGGATAGATGGGTGGATGGATGTTTATTATAACTGATCAATGGGTTTATTATGACTGATCAATGGGATCAATGACTGGATGGATGTTTATTATGACGGATCAATATTCAAGTCTTACCACCGATTTACTCACAAAGCTCAAAAAAGATAGTCAGTGTCGCCAATCAAGAAAATATCCTAAACTTTTAACCTCAGATAAAATGTCTTTTGTGATACTGCCATCCAGCACTTAACATTAACACCTGCCAACCTGCCAAATGTGAATAGACTCAGCAGTGGTGTGTTGTGTAGTGTGTTGTGTTGTGTAACACAATCACTCCTACTAGCCACTTTGGTAAGTTTAACTTTAAAATGCACTTTTCAGGTCTAGTCTTTTAAAAAGGCATCTAAAATAATAAATTGCTATGTAAATAAGTGCAATGTAATGTTCGATAATGCATATCGATACTACTGAATATCTGCAACCTTTCCAATACTCATTTCTGTAGAATAGATACAGGACACCAGCTGTGTTTTCTCTCTCTCTCCCATCATTCCAACAGCAAGTGGCACACAAACCCGCCTCCCCTCACTCGTTACTTTTGCTCCGGATGAATATTTTTGGTGTTACAGGGTGTGAATTTCGGAGTGGGATTGTGTATATTGCGCATAATTTTACTCATACCTGCAGATTTTGTGCTCACACCCAGTGCACATCTAAAGCCACCTTTATACACACAAAATAATGTCAAAATGCCGGTCTTGTTGAGTATTCACATTAACACAGTCAGTTATGTTTTAAGAATGTATACCTGCTGCCAAATTATGTGATAATATTAAAAATATCTATAATCGCAGTTTAACCCATGGAATCAATGTCAAAATAAAGGCCAGTGAAAATGCAGAGTGGCTAGTAACATTGGAAAATCATTAGCCACAGTGGCTGCTGAGCAAAAAAGTTCATGTCAAGCCCTATTCACCTTTTTCCAGTTCCACAGGGAGAAGTTCCAGCTTCTCCACCCGTTTCTCCAGCTCATACTCAGCTGAGGATGCCACCGGGTCCACCTCTTCATTCCTCCGGTCATAATCTTCATTGCAGTAGGTTTTGAACACCTGGGATCCAAAAAAAAGTTAATGTCACATTACTGAGGTCACATGACTAAAACAGCTGTGTGAAGCAAATGTTTTCATTGTTACAAAGATGGATTACGTAAACCACGAAGAGCTAGAGAGTATGTCTTTTGAAACAGAAAAATTAGTCCATTGGGAAAATAAATGCTTGAATATATAAATAAATTCACCCTTTATACAAATATTATTAATCATTTGGTTAACATTTTTGTAATCATGCTGTTGTGCTTGGAGTCAATAGTTGTATTTGTGATAACACAATGAAACATAATTTTTGACCAAACTATCATACAAAGAAATTATGAACACATGCAAAAACAAGAAAGAACCAATTAAATATTAATAACTGATTATGTTAGTCAATGTATGCTGAGTGTTTTGTTTATCTATGGATTTATTTATTTCCATAGTAAAATAAATCTTGTAGGTGTAATTTGCCATATTTTGTCAAATACTTTTGTCAGATAAATACCTCAACCAAGTTTAGTGTTTTCATATTCCCTCATATTTAAAATATATATATTAAAAAATATTATTCTCAATATTTTGATGGTTTAATCAAACTAGTAGTGTCATTAAAACAAATATCCCCTCCGGACATCACTTTTGGCCACTACTCTATATATAGTGAGACAGACAGCATGTGATCAATGAAGTCTCGGGTTACATCAGAGTGTCTTCATAACAGTGCTTATCGTCTAAAACTCAAACGGCCATCTCCTCAGCGTAAGTGATGGTCTTGTGCACTGTGGTGTGAAAGGACAGTCACGCACAACTGTGTCCTCTAAACAAGCTCTCGGACAAACACCGGCCCAGTGCCAACATGTCTACCTGTGTCTGTATTAAAAGTGTTCACTGCATATATTGTGACTTCATGGTGACATAATTAGTTTCCCTGTCCCTTTTGAATTTAAAAAGAATATAAAAATGGTTGCTTTTGTGTTTATTAAAGTCTATTTCATTATTCTGTCTGCATCATGCCTCTCTCTTGTGGATTTATTACATGCTCACTGTTACACAGACAAGAACTAGAGTTAATATAGAACTGGCAAAAGGGAAATGGTAATAATTTCAAGATCTGTGTTTTTAAACTGGTTCCACAAAAATAAAAATGCTTACACGTACACACCCTTCAAAATTGTGGAGGTCGGTATGATTTTTCAATGTGGCTAACCAAGGCTGCATTTATTGTGAAATAGCAGTTTATTCCTTTTATTATTTATTTATTTTCAGTATCATTGTTCACAAAGATCATTCTGTATTATGCATGCCAGGCCAGTAGTTGGCGATGTCATTTTGTCAATAAACACCCCGCAAACACGTAATATGCAAACGCATAGGTGATCATGAAATATGCATGTGCATTAAATCCCTGTTTACATGGAGACGGTAAAGGCGTTGTTTTCAAAAACTTGCACTTTGAAATCCGTTTTCAAAATCGTCCGTTTTCAGGCCCCCAAAATGCCGTTGACGTGTAAATAAAACGTTTTTAGTTGAAAAACCAAGGTGTCGTTTAAACACCCTCTTGGTGTATTTATACCCCCGGGTTTTCGTCCTTGTTTTTTGGTTGTTTTCTTTACAAAATAAAAGCTGTTGAGTCTCTTGTCTCTTTATAGTTTGCAAGTTCATTGGCGTTTTATTTCATTTGTCCTTGTGTTTGCATGCTCTTGGAATAAAGACTGCTTGCTAAGAGAACCTCTCTTCTTATCCCTGCTAAACCCATGACAACAATTACTTCAATTAAACCATGACTGATCATAGCAGAATCAAAGCTATCTCATCTGTGAAGGAAACAAATCAGACTCATATCAAACGTTTTATGCTAATTACAAACATAAACCGATGCGTCCAAATCGCATGTGGTAGGAAGCACTCTGAAACCAGAGCGCAGGGACAAAAGAAAGCGTAATCTCTAGTGCACTTTACAACATCAATAATGTAAACTGATCAACAGCTATGCATTATTGAGCAGTCACACTGCTGACCGAATGATTAGATGATGTTTAATGAGCCCTTAGTCTACATTCCTTCAATGGTCTTGATGAAAATCATATCGGCAGAAAGATCTAGATAGTAAGGCTGCAGCCTTGAAGATAGTAACTATAAAGATGCACTGAAGCATTAAGAGTTACTTGTTGAAAGAAAACAACCACATAAAAGTCCTTACACTGAACTACAGCGCATAGCTCACATAATCCATTGTCAGTTTCTCTGCCACAGACTCTTATACAGAGGCCAAGAGGGCATAATAACATAAACCTCCATTTGTGCAGAGCTCTAACCTGAGCGTGAAGACAATTCCAGAAACATCCATCTCGACAGTCAGTGGATCTGTTCCAGAGCGTCCCTCACACCTTATTCTCCTGTATTCTCCTGAGCTCAACCAACTATCACAGCGTTGACAGTCCACAGCTGGCTAAAAATGGCTCAACAGCCAACTGTCTTTTGTGAATCTGCCAGACGTGACAACCATTGAGGGGCTCTACGCAACAGACAAAGTGTGGGCAGTGTACTGAAGGCTACTGTCAGGTCTGACGTCCCGTGGGAGAACACAATTCACATCTATATATTTATTATAGACATGCTGTCCAGGAGACGTTGTTTTGTTTTAATATCATTACACGGTTTCATTTTAAATTGTAATGGACTTATTAAGATAATATGCAGACTAAACATATTTTGCCATCAAGTGCCAATAGTGAGTAAACATTGGCTTGATAAATAAAACGCAGCAAGTTAATACATTTTTACGGCATAATAAAACATGATTTAAACTGAATTGTAAGAATTTCAAAATTGATTTAATTTTAAGGCATACATTACAACTACTCTACTAACAGAAAGGTTAGTGACCATTGTGTATCTATCAGTTTTGGTGACCTAAATTTAAAGACAAAACTAATGACGTGTGTGTGTGTGTGTGTGTGTGTGTGTGTGTGTGTGTGTGTGTGTGTGTGTGTGTGTGTGTGTGTGTGTGTGTGTGTGTGTGTGTGTGAGAGAGCAATTATCAATTTAGCAATTAGCCATTAAGGTTCAATTGCTTTAAAAAAGTCTTTAAGCTCATTCGTAAAAAGTCATTATGTTTTATTTAGCAAGCATGTAACTCTTAGATCATAGATGGAAAGACCATTTTCAGCCAATACAGGCAGTTTACTAAGGAAATACAGTTGTTTTAAAGCTTTTTAACAGTTATCAAGATTTAGCCAAAAACAACTAGTTTGGGAAAGTTTGGTTTGATTGACAGCGGCGGCCCTAGAGGCAAAGTTGCTCAGAATGAGGAGTTCTATACCATATGGTATGAATGTTGTGGGCATTTGCAAACAATCGTGTGATATACAATCTTTTATGCGCACAAAAACTGCAAAGGCACCCCCTGGTGGCTGATTTCTTTCTCATTTCTCACATGGCCTCTAGGGCCATGAGTCAAACATGCTCAGTGTGTTTTATTTCGATCAAACTCTCTTAAAGGAACTGTATGTAAGAAATGTATTTCAATTAATCATAAAATGGCCCTGATATGTCATTAGACATTAAGAAATCATATTAATTTCAAATACTTATATCATATTATCAAATCAAATGCTTATATCACTTATATTCCCAATGGACAACAGTAGTCTGACCAGGATATTGTCATTTGAAAGTTGTTGTTGCAGCCCTCAACTGATGTTGATGTTGACATGTTGTGTTTTGGCCTGACGCTCCGCCCTCCACCGATCTACCAATCACAGAGTCAGTAGTCCTTCGGCATCCGGGGGGAGGGGATACACCGCTCTGCAGTCATTTGAAAGTGATTTCAGTACCAGTTTTGGCCACAATCTTACATACACTTCATTTAACCTTGTCTGACAGGCTTGGATTTCATTGGCTGACAGCGGCCATGATTTTTTCGAGATACGAGAATGAGCTCATTGACAATCGCAGCACCTTGGACAATGACACTGCATGCTTTCAGGTCAGTTTTCAGGTCAATTGTCCTGACTGTTGTGTAGTTATAGCCATTTTTGTGTTGTTTTTTCTGCATTCTTTGCATCTTTTTTCACAGGACCACAGACTGAGCCTATACATATACTGTAGGTGTACTGATTTTAGTGAAATTCTTATTTTGTTCGAGAGGGATAGCTGTTTTAATAAAAGTGGCCATGGCCTCCCATCATGGACGGCAAACGAAATTTCGACTAGTTTGCAATAATCCACAATACCTGACAATTTTACCAAAGTGATGATTTAGGAGTTATGAGCCATTACGTACTTTCAGTACCACGCCGATTGAGCCAGGCCTTGGTGACGGATGAGGAGCCTATCCCTCCAAGTTTTAAGTCTCTACGACTTACGGTTTGGTCTACCCGATCACTTTTAGAGGTAAATGCTGATCCTTGGAAAACTCTAACAAATACAAAAGGGTTTCAGCGCTGAGGCCATTTCTTTATTTGACTTTTTATGCCGACTCTTTTCTTGTCTTCAGTCCGACTAACAGCGACTTTACTTGAATATTCTTGCGCATCTATATAGTAATATTGATTTGGCCCACTCATCATCAGCCTCACCTCCATCCATCTCTTGTCATCCACTGTTTAGATCAATACACCTGTGAGCTGCCTTCAAACAAATGCAACACATCTCTTTTGTCTTCTGATCATACAGTAGATCAGCTCTCACTCTCATCTATTGCTCATCCACTGCAGTCTTTTATTTAAAGCCCAGCAGCCTGCGAGGTATTTGGCTCTAACTACTACCTTGCATAATAGCCAAGAAATGTAAGCTTGTATAAGCGTTTTCCTGTTCGGAGAGCACTTTAAGTTTTTTATTGCATGTTGTGAGAATCCACCAAAGGCTCCGAGAGCTAATTTTTCTCAGTAAAGACTGAATTTGCACAGAACTGCAGGGGTGAGTGAAACTGAGCCAGGCCCATAATCCATCCCTCTACTCCCACTCTCTTCCTCATTTCTCTTTGCTCATTACTTCATTATCCCTCTCTCATCTTTCTTTGTGTCACTGCACTTCTAGCGGAGCAGCCACGGCTCATCTGTATGGCTCTAACGCAGAGTATGTTACACCAGCTGCGTCGTGGGTAACTGCAATGTGGGGAACCGAGGGGCAGGCCGAGGGGAAACATGGAGGGTGGAGAAAAACAATCGACTGAAAGTGTTTGTCGGCATTTGGATCCTAGGCTGGCAATGGTGTTGCATGGCTCAGTCTGGCCGACTACAGCTGATCGCATTAAATCGCCCTACAGTCAGGCACTGCCAGCGCTTCCAGTGTGAACACACACACACACACACTTCTCCCAGAAGCACGACGAAGCTGACGCTGAGTGGATTAACCATGCGACACAGAGACAAATCTGCAGTCAGACATTCCTATTCTCTGAAAACAGGAAGCTGCTGCAAAATGAGGTGTTTGCCAAAGTCAAATGAACTTTTTTTCTATCATATTGTTGAGAAATACATTCAAATACGAACATATGATTTCTTCAACTATGGGCACTTGTGGGCCTGTGAAAAAAATCTCTTTTGTTCACACTTTCACTAGTTTTATCGGTAACACTTTAGTTTAGGGTCCAATTCTCACTATTAACTAGTTGATTATTAGCATGAATATTAATTGAGTGCAAGTGTCAGTTCTGTCAGGCTAGGTAGTCAAGACGCTGCTAACGCTATTTGGTCTCATCCGCTGTTTCTGCTCAACTGAGATGCATCAGCTGTTCAAACTCCCCTTGCTGCTAATGGCTACGATATAAACAGCATGCATCTTCAAACAGATTCAGTTCGCTCCTAAACTGATGTTGCTAGCTCTTTGCTGCCCACCACCTCCCCAGCTCCTCCATGTAGTGTATAACGTGGCATATTACTTTGTCATCGTTGCTGCTCTGTTCATAGGGGGAATAGTTCAGCTCTCACAGCCCTAAACTGTGCGAGCCTTCCCTAATGCTGCTGCTGTCCTCTGACTCTCTGCTATTTCATGGTGTTCATGAAAGGTCAGAGGACTCCCTGAACAGAGCCATACCGCCAAAACATTCATTCAGAATTATCAACTTGAACTGCAATTTATTCAAAAATTCCTAAATCATTTTTATTTGTTCTTGACTTAATAGACCTGACAGAACTAGGATATTGGCTGTTTATTAGCACTTATAAAGCGCATATTAATGCCAATAAGCAGTAATTAGAAGTTTAGTGAGGCAGAAGTCATAATTAATAGTTAGTTAATAGTGAGAACTGCATCTTAAACTAAAGTGTGACCATTTTATCTACATAACAAAAATTGAATTTCCATCATGCATTCTATGATGGAAACAACATCATTTGTTAAATATAATATATATTTGTCATGCTATTGCTTATTTCATAGCTAGAGTAGCAACTGAATACATATTTTCACACTTTTTGCACAGCTCAACTAAATTTGGAAATGGCGCATAATAAAAAAAATTCAGTTTATTAGTGATTGTTAGTATTTTGTTGTTGTTGTTGTTATATCTTTCACATTTTGTGTAAAAATGGATGCCATCCACGTACAATTTTTTTAAATTAAAGAAATTAAAACTTTCATTCAGCAAGAACGCATCCAATTGATCAAGTTACAGGAAACACATTTAAAAAAGATGTATATTTCAAATAATGCTGTTACTTTGAAATACATAAAACAAATAATCCAGAATTTAAAAATGCATAAAAAATTATAAAGCAGCACAATATTTTCAACTTTGAAAATAATCAGAAATGTTTCTTGAGCAGCAAATCATCATGAATGATTTCTGAAGGATCATGTGACACTGAAGACTGGAGTAATGATGCTGATAATTCAGCTTTGATCACAGGAATAAATTACATTTCAAAATATATTAAAATAAAAAAACAGTAATTTTAAATTGTAATAATATTTTACAATATTACTGTTTTTACTGTATTTTTTATTTTAAAAAATGCAGCTTATAAGAGACTTCTTTCAAAATAATTTTTAAAAATCTTACTGCCCGCAAAATTATGA
Organism: Pseudorasbora parva; assembly: GCF_024679245.1. Lineage (NCBI taxonomy): Eukaryota > Metazoa > Chordata > Actinopteri > Cypriniformes > Gobionidae > Pseudorasbora > Pseudorasbora parva. The sequence goes on from NC_090190.1 coordinate 6,002,570, forward strand.
ATGGCAACGGTACTGTAAAATATTTTCATACAATACACATTAAAATTACATTATCATACTACATAAAATCGAGATATAAAAGACATTTAAAAGAAGCACAAATCAATGATGAAGATTTTTATTTTATTTTTTCAAAATGTGACCTAACAAAAAGAACAATAAAACTTTTAGTGTTAATTGAAATAAACACTTAGGACATAAAAGTGCCTGTAGCTGAAGAATCACAGGGCATAAAATACATGTAGAATCACCAGTTTAATGCAAGCATTTTAATGTTTTCCTAATTCTGAAAGCTGTTAAAAGCTGTTATTCATTCATGTAGTAAAAGCCTTTGCAGAGAGCGCATTCCACGAGACTCAGCATTATTTTAAAAGCCATTTTATCTTTCAACTATTTTAAAAGCACAAGTGGCCATGGAGGAGACTTGAACTGATGAGTCAGATGATATGAAACTCTCAAGCATAATTAGCCTTTTGCTCTGTGTCAAGACCATCGCTTCTTCAAAACGTACAGTTATATTCATCCGTTTGATTCTTTTTACAGTTTATCTGGCCTGGAATGTCATCATTTCACCCTCTTTTTAATCCTGTGTTTGTGGAAATACCTCTGAGGGCCTCTACACCCGCGCTAGAACAGAGAGGGAGAGCTGCTAGCATAAGGGGATAAACAAGACAACAATCGCTTACTTTATGCTTCATTCTCATGTGCTGGCTGAGTCTTCTCACATGATCAGTAACACAGTCTGATGAATACATAATTCATCAAATGACCACATGAGTGGGAGAGGGTGTTATATTTACAGGCGATGTGTACATGTAAGGTAGTTCCAGCTATTAGCCTATCCTTAATACGCATGCATTATATATATATATATATATATATATATATATATATATATATATATATATATATATATATATATATATATATATATATATATATATATTTAATAATGCCTTGAACTTTGTATTCAATACTTCATATTAAAGCTTTATAATAGCTAACTTTATAATAGCTTTTTATAATAGCCTACATAGTTCTTAGACTATATAAAAATATATATAGGTCCACTAAAAATATTAGAATAAACAGAGAAGAATATATTATAATTCTTTTTAGAAAATATATATAAATTAATAAATACATATATTTATATACACAGATCAAGCATAATATTATGACCACCTTCCAATATTATGTTGGTGTCACATGCCTGTCCTGTCTTGTGTGCACATGTGGGTTTTGTCATGTCTATTGTCAACCCCGCCCTTCTTGTTATCTGATTATTGGTTTATTTGCCCCACCTGTTCTCCCTCATTATCTGCCTTGTTTGTTCCCTTTATAATCTCCTTGTGTTTGTCAGTCTGTGTTGGATCCTTGTGTAATGTCTGCGTCTTCCGTCCTCCCCGTGATTCTGTTGGTTTGTTTAAGTTTGTATTTATATTATTCTATTATGTGTTTTTCCCCCTCGTGGGTTTTGTTTTGAGTTTATGTTTTATTTTATAATAAATTATCATTTTCTGCACTTGAGTCCTCGCACCCTTTTCCCTTGTCTGTGACGTGACAGAAGGATCCAACCATACAATGAGGACTCAGCAGAGAAGTTCTCCCTCGGTGCCAGCCCCGGGGGTCCCGAGTCCGGGAATCCCGAGTCCAGACATGGCCTGGAGGGCTGTTATGGGAGGCTTTGTGGTGGCAGTCCTGCATGCTTGGGAGAAGCACAGGGTGTCATCCACAACTCCGGTGGTCCCAGTTCCGGTGGATCGTGTTCCGGTGGTCCCAGTTCCGGTGGTCCCTGTGCCGGTGGATCGTGTTCCGGTGGATCGTGTTCCGGTGGATCGTGTTCCGGTGGTCCCAGTGCCGGTGGATCGTGTTCCGGTGGTCCCAGTGCCGGTGGATCGTGTTCCTGTGGTCCCTGTGCCGGTGGACTCCGTTCCGGTGGTCCCGAGTCCGGAAACGGCCTGGAGGGCTGTGATGGGATGCTTTGTGGTGGCAGTCCTGCATGCGTGGAAGGAGCACAGGGCTTTATCCGAAGCCCCGGAGGCAGTTCCGGTGGTCCCAGTTCCGGCGGATCGTGTTCCGGTGGTCCCTGTGCCGGTGGATCGTGTTCCGGTGGTCCCTGTGCTGGTGGATCGTGTTCCGGTGGTCCCAGTTCCGGCAGATCGTGTTCCGGTGGTCCCAATGCCAGCAGATCGTATTCCGGTGGTCCCAGTGCTGGTGGATACTGCTGGACTGGAGAAGTTTCCCCAACGCCCTGCCTGCGCCGCTGAGGCGTCCTGCTCTCCCTGCGCCGCTGAGGCGTCCTGCTCTCCCTGCGCCCCTGAGGCGTCCTGCTCTCCGTGCGCCGCTGAGGCGTCCTGCTCTCCGTGCGCCGCTGAGGCGTCCTGCTCTCCGTGCGCCGCTGAGGCGTCCTGCTCTCCGTGCGCCGCTGAGGCGTCCTGCTCTCCGTGCGCCGCTGAGGCGTCCTGCTCTCCGTGCGCCGCTGAGGCGTCCTGCTCTCCGTGCGCCGCTGAGGCGTCCTGCTCTCCGTGCGCCGCTGAGGCGTCCTGCTCTCCGTGCGCCGCTGAGGCGTCCTGCTCTCCGTGCGCCGCTGAGGCGTCCTGCTCTCCGTGCGCCGCTGAGGCGTCCTGCTCTCCGTGCGCCGCTGAGGCGTCCTGCTCTCCGTGCGCCGCTGAGGGGTCCTGCTCTCCGTGCGCCGCTGAGGCGTCCTGCTCTCCGTGCGCCGCTGAGGCGTCCTGCTCTCGCCGCACCTCCCTGGCGCTCCCTGCACTGGCCGCACCACCCAGGAGTTCTGCTCTGCCCGCGCCTCCCCGCCCTGCTCTACCCGCGCCGCCCTGGCTGCCTGAACTCTCCGGGCCGCCCCGGCCGCTTGAACTCGGTGGGCCTCCCGAACTCGGCGGGCCGCCCTGGCCATTCGAACTTTGTGGGCCACCATGGCCTCCTGAACTTTTTGTTTTCCTTGTCCCTCCCGTGCCCCCCTGGTCTGTCCCTCCCGTGCACCCCTGGTCTGTCCCTCCCGTGCACCCCTGGTCTGTCCCTCCTGTGCCCCCCTGGTCTGTCCCTCCCGTCCCGCCCTGGTCTGTCCCTCCCGTCCCGCCCTGGTCTGTCCCTCCCGTCCCGCCCTGGTCTGTCCCTCCCGTCCCGCCCTGGTCTGTCCCTCCCGTCCCGCCCTGGTCTGTCCCTCCCGTCCCGCCCTGGTCTGTCCCTCCCGTCCCTCCCGTCCCGCCCTGGTCTGTCCCTCCCGTCCCGCCCTGGTCTGTCCCTCCCGTCCCTAGTGGAGCGTCTGGTAGCCGCTCCTTAAGGAGGGGGTAATGTCACATGCCTGTCCTGTCTTGTGTGCACATGTGGGTTTTGTCATGTCTATTGTCAACCCCGCCCTTCTTGTTATCTGATTATTGGTTTATTTGCCCCACCTGTTCTCCCTCATTATCTGCCTTGTTTGTTCCCTTTATAATCTCCTTGTGTTTGTCAGTCTGTGTTGGATCCTTGTGTAATGTCTGCGTCTTCCGTCCTCCCCGTGATTCTGTTGGTTTGTTTAAGTTTGTATTTATATTATTCTATTATGTGTTTTTCCCCCTCGTGGGTTTTGTTTTGAGTTTATGTTTTATTTTATAATAAATTATCATTTTCTGCACTTGAGTCCTCGCACCCTTTTCCCTTGTCTGTGACGTGACAGTTGGTCCCTCTTTTGCTGGCAAAACAGCCCTGACCCATCAAGGCATGGACTCCACTAGACCTCTGAAGGTGTCCTATGGTATCTGGCACCCAGATGTTAGCAGCAGATCCTTTAAGTCCTTAAGTTGCAAGGAGGGAGCTCTATGGATCGGACTTGTTTGTTCAGCACATCTCACAGATGCTCGCTTGGATTGAGATCTGGGGAATTTGGAGGCTAAGTTAACACCTTGTTGTTGTGCTCCTCAAACCATTCCTGAACCATTTTTGCTTTGTGGCAGGGTGCATTATCCTGAAAGAGCCACAGCTGAATATCGTTTCCATGAAAGGGTGTGCATGGTCTACTACAATGCTTAGGTAGGTGGTACGTGTCAAAATAACATCCACATGGATGGCAGGACCCAGGGTTTCCCAGCAGAACATTGCCCAAAGCAACACACTGCATCTGCCAGCTTGCCTTCTTCCCCAGTGCATCCTGGTGCAATGTGTTCCCCAGGTAAGCGACACACACGAACCCGGCCATCCACGTGATGTAAAAGTAAACGTGAATCATCAGACCTGGCCACCTTCTTCCACTGCTCCGTGGTCCAGATCTGATGCTCACGCGCCACTGTTGCCCCTTTTGGCGGTGGACAGGGGTCAGCATGGGCACCCTGACTGGTCTATGCAGCCCCATATTCAACAACCTGCGATTCACTGTGTATTCTGACACCTTTTCTGTCAGAACCAGCATTAACTTCTTGAGCAATTAGAGTCAATGTAGCTCATCTGTTTAATCGGACCACACAGGCCAGCCTTCGCTCCCCACGTGCATCAATGAGCCTTAGTCGCCCATGACCCTGTCGCCAGTTCACAGCTGTTCTTCCCTGGACCACTTTTGATAAATACTGACCACTGCAGACCAGGAACAGCCCACAAGAGCTGCAGTTTTGGAGATGCTCTGACCCAGTTGTCAAGCCATTACAATTTGGTCAAACTCACATCCTTACGCTTGCCTATTTTTCCTTTTTCTAACACATCAACTTTGAGGACAAAATGTTCACTTGCTGCCAAATATATCCCACACACTAACAGGTGCTGTGATGAGGAGATAATCAGTGTTATTCACTTCACTATATATATTTAGAAACAGCTCAGGTAGGCCACACCATTACACCACCAATACCAGCCTGCACAGTGGTAACAAGGCATGATGGATCCATGTTCTCATTCTGTTTACGCCAAATTCTGACTCTACCATCTGAATGTCTCAACAGAAATCAAGACTCATCAGACCAGGCAAAATTTTTCCAGTCTTCAACTGTTCAATTTTGGTGAGCTTGTGCAAATTGTAGCCTCTTTTGTCTTCTGCCTCAAGATTGTGTGTTTTGTGTTTTTTTTTGTTTTTGTTTTTTAAGGATTTTTTTAGGATTTTTTAGCACGCTAATAATTAAGGCATTACAAACAGGTCACGCCCCCCCATGTTGGAGGATCTGTGGACTGAAGGAGGCATATCCTGCGCAATTGCGCATAGCATATTCTATATGAGGTTCAAAAAAAGGACAGATCTTTGTTTAAGATATAACTTCTAAAAAGTAAAAGGCTGTAACATAAATGGTAAAGAGGATCCAACCACAAGAGAATGATTGGTTTCAATCAAATAGTAACAGAGACTTAGCCTGGATGCCAGCCGAACTTAGCCCCGTCCACAATTTTTTTAGGTCGGGCAGTTCGGTCTGGCCTTGCTCCATAGAGGAGTAATTATCCCCGAACAAAAACTGTTCAGACCAATGAAATCATCAGGAGGGGCTTTAGACGATGACGGACAGATGGTCAACAGTAACGTAATCATGCATGTCATCAAAGGGGCTTAGATTATATTTGTTTAAATCTTAAACGGAGAGCTTGTTTGTATATGCAATCACCTTCACAATTTCTCTCAAAAATGATGATCATGTTGGGTAAATACTCTGTGTATCATTAAATTATTTTATTTTTTTACAACACCGGCAAAGATCGTGTATTCCAGCCTGATTTCAGCGTGCGTGCAGACAGGGTAGCCAAGTTTTTACAACAAAACCCGCCAACTACTAGCCCTAAACAATAGATTCTCGGGGGGTTCTCCGGGGGAAAAATGGCATTTGGGGGTAAGATGTGTGTTATTTTGGCAAGGTTGCCTGCTAAAATTCGCACTCATGGGTATATATCACATAATAGTCGCTTCAACCCGCGGACATAGAAAACAACCGGCGGAAAAAACGCGGACTTGGCAACACAGTGCAGTTGAACTCTGTTGACATTTGACAATGCGTCGCTTCGTTGCTCTGATTGGTTGTAGGTCTATCCAATTGATGTCTTTCCTGGTTCGGTTGAAACAGGCCCCATAATCAAAGCCCAATGGAGCATCAGACTCATATTCTGACTAGAATTAAGTATGACCACGTCATGCTGACAGAGACTCACATAAATACTCAGATTTCAAAAACAAATCTTTGAAAACAAATGGAGAAAAGGGTCAGATTTCTCCTCTGCAGAATACATGATTGCATTTGAATGTTTACATGGGTGTATATTGATGTAATGCATTGCTGAGAGAATATATGTAATGTATTGCAACCTTTTGGCATTTTTCTTATTTTAGTATTATTTCTGTCATTAAATAGCATATTCCTGAATACAAAGGGCACACAGTGTGGGGGAAAATGGCACTCTACACAACTTTTGTCCTGACTGTCTCTAATAACAATACAGGACACTGTGTCAGTGTTGAACTCCTCCTTGTTTCCATCATGGAAAAAAGTGGGAACTTCACTCTCTGATAGATTCAGTGATGGCCTGTGACGGAGCAGAGGAGAATTAGTGCCTGTCACGGACAGCTGGAACGGTGCAGTGTCGGAACCACAGGCCTGTCTTCTGTTTCCACAGTCGTTAAAAATTCAAATCCACAAAGGGTCAGATGTCAGAGAAACAAGCAAACAAAAAATACCACAGCATTCATAATGCATCACGAGACAGACCTGCCAACGACTACAGCTTCAAAATCACTTGATAGATTAATTTATTTTTCTAAAGAAGTGCACATCTCTAAATCTAAATCATTGCCATCTCATGACAGCACATTTTGTTCTGTGTAACAAATTCAACAAATAACTGAAAAGCTCCTGGTAAACAAACCAAACTGTAGGCATGTTTACAAAAGTAATGCAAAATTGGCTTTTAGCAGAAATACACATTTAAAATAGAGTTTTTCCTTTTGAAAAAAGAAGAAAAATATTGATGACTCATCCTGCACAACACAGATTGTCCAATCAGATACTCCCTGGAATGAGAATGCCCCGCCCCCTAATAACCACTGCAACTACAATAGGCTGTGATGTAGCTAACATGACTTGTTTTTTAAAGGGAAAGGCACTTTAATGTCATTCCCAAACTTCCTGTTTAAATAGAAAATACTGCTAATAAAACTTCGCCCTTTGGGTGATTTAAATTAGCGAATACTTAAGAAGCTAAAAGTCATAAAATCACTAAGTGAGACATCTTTATCCACAGAATAGGATTGAAATAGGCCTACCCCTTTTCCAATTACATAAAGCCACCTTAATCTTCTCCAGTCAGGACCAATGCTTTAAAAATACCTTGATCTACTGGATATTTCTAAAAATAAAAATAAAAATGAATAAAACATCCTCTACTACCCAGCTCACTCACCTAAAAGTATTTTCTCATCCACTGTCCTGAAAGAATGTTTATATATATTTAATAGAGCCCTAGAACACAGCTAATAACTTGACTATAGCCATCCATCCTTTTAACTAAATTACAGATACAGTAAAAGGTTGAATTTGGTTCAGAGGGAGCCGTTTGGTCTATATACAGTATGTGCATCTGAGTGTATATAATCATTGAATCATTTTAGCAGTCATTCATCTGCTGCCCAGTCTTCCAAATCCGTTTAATTCCATTAGAGAATCACAAAGAAATAAATATGCCGTAACAAGAGGCTTAGATTAGCAGAGCTAGTCATATTTCATTCAGTTTATGTAGGAGGATGATGAGATGACAGAACAGATGAAACAAACAGGCCACTGCCAAACAAACACTAGAGTTCACTGTAAAACAGACAGTTGTTTCTGCATCAGGCACGTGTTTAATGCTTCATCTGATGGGGCTTACTTTGCTCTCAATTAAATCTAATATGAGAAATAACATGATCTGCTCAACTATACAACCATCATGTTCAAAATCTACAGATGCAGACTGTTGTGACAACTTAAACCAGTGAATAGAAACATTTCTGAGAGTTTACTTTTCTTTTCTTTTTTTAGATTACAACATTCAGGATGCTAACTGTCATTTCCATGCAGATGACTCTGTCATGTATTGTAGTGCTTCTTCTGGACAACAAGCCATTTATAAACTCCAGTCAGCATTTGATGATATTCAGTCATATCTTCTCTCCTCTTTAGATGCCGTTTATCATGGCGCCTTGAGATTTATATCTGATTGTAGATCCTCAACTCATCACTGTATACTGTATAACAGAGTAGGTTGGTCTTCATTGCTTAACAGACGAAAAATGCACTGGTATCTACTTATTTATAAGGCTATTTTGGGGATGTTGCCAGATTATCTTTGCTGTCTCATAAAACAAAAAAATTGTTGAGAAATACTTTCTTCTCTCTGTTCCTTTTGTTCGGTCAGAATTAGGCAAAACGGCTTTTATGTATGCAGCTCCTACTGGAATCTTCTACTATCATTAAAATGACAGAATTTGCTTTCATTGGATAATTGTCAAACAGTTATTCAACAAATGGACACTGATTCAACTATATGTAACTGTTTTTAGTGTTTTTTTAGTCTGTTTGTGTTGTAATATTTGTGATGAAACTATGTATTGCTGCCTATTTTGGCCAGGACACTCCTCTGAAAGACATTATTAATCTCAGAGAGTCTTTTCTGGTTAAATAAGGTTAAATTATAACAAAGAAAAAAACATTTGACATTGGTCTCACACTTTCTTTTTTTGTTTAAATTCTTGTTCCCCAATGGTAAGGAACACTACTTTTGTAAATCTAGAAGTAAAACTGATTTGTGTAAGTAACATTTATCTATAAAAAGGCCATGCTGAGGACTTGCTACTAGATGCCACATCCTCATTATCAGAGTCGGATGAGTAGAATCACAGGATGTGCACATTGCACATTCGGGTCAATGAAACGGGCATGAACGTAAGTGTTCTCCACTGCCTCCAGTGTTTATAAAACAACTCTTATGGAATAAATCCATTAAAGGAGTCCTATTATGCTTGTTCACATTTTCAACTTTCTTTAGTGTGTTCCTGTTCGAGCATGAAAAAGGTCTGCGAGTCACAAAGCACAAAGTCACTCCAAAAGGAGTTAATATCTATATCAGTGTCACTGTTACTTAACTCCCTGAAACCATTATAGTCTCGATTATAGTCTAGAGTTTTATTTTGTGAACACAATATTCATCATAATAATAATTTCTGCCCAAGGCATACGCTAAATAAAGGTACAGGGCCTGGTTGAGTTACTGTAGTTAGTAGCATGTTGAAACTCGCGGTTATGGTAAGGGGTGTGACCAAACCAGCCGACCAATCAGAGTACATTGTGCTTTTTGGAAGGAGGGGCTTCAAAGTGACAGGAACTAAACAAGAGGAAGAGACGTGCCGCAACAATGAAAAATAACGTGTTTTTTGAACATTCAAGCACGAACACCTGTTCTAGTAGACCGCCCCCAAAAAACTAAATCAAGACTTTAAATGATTTTTATATTTAAAATCATGTGGCGACCAAGCGGCAACCTCCCGCGATCTCTCGAGGCCAATACGGAAGTAATGTAAACTGCGATTCCTCAACTGGCCACTAGAGGCAGGCTCCAGAAGGGAACAAAATCTTATTGAGCCCCATGTTAAAATGCCTAACTTTACAGCAGAAAAAACATGTTTACAGCCTGGTTCAAATTGTGGTTTTTGCCTATACGGCTAATTTTGACCTTCATGACAACTGTGAGGGGGTTGAATTTTTTTTATAACTCCTTTGTTTACGTTATATAAAGCCTTAAAGTTCTGCATAATTAAGGGCGTGGTTACAAGTGGATAGCCATTTATCTGCCGTCTATAGTCATTGCGTCACCTAAGCTCCGCCCACATCCCACCTTTTGCCCATTTTCTGCTATCCGGGAGTGACACGCGATGACTTGCTCACAAGATGGCAACGCCCAGCTCGCCCATACTTTAAGCTTCAGAACGGCTTATCGGAATCCTATGGGTGACGTCATGGACACTACGTCCATATTTTTTTACAGTCTATTGTGGCGACACATCAAAGTATTACATTTTTTTTATTGTAGAAAAAAAAATGTTTCTCAATTCCTCGAAAAAAGTCGATTTGCTCTCACAGTGCAGAAAACATCCTCTTCTAAGCATGTCGACAACACAAACCAAACTCTTCCAGCCTCAGCTACGACTACAGCGTTTGAGGGCGGGTCAAAGTAGACATTGTTCACGAGCTGCTAATAAAGACCGTAGGCTGATTATGCAAATCTGTTACAACCTACATGGGAAAAAGCATACTAAAACCACTTTAATTGAACAAAAAAACGTATTACTGTACATACACGCTCACCAATAGGATGATGTGAAGTTATGCAACCTGTCCATGAACGCACAGTCTTTGATATAACAACAAATTGCTTTGCCTTGCTAAATAGGCTTTATTTTTTGCATTTTATTACTTGCATTTAGCTGTCCGTGATCCTATCTAAACAGAGCTACGACCCATTTGGCATCCACAAAGCAAGGTCATTAATACCTTAAGAGCTCAATATCAAACACGGAGATGGGAAAACAATAAATAAAACAAGCCTAATGTATTACATGAAATGAGAAGATGAATCAGAGATTATGCTATGATCATTTTGCAATTGAACCTGTAATCGTCAGGGAGTGCTGTTATTCCACACAGCCACTAGAGCTGCTCACACAAGAGCCTCTTACAGCAACTCTACATCAATGACGCTTACAAACACTTTAATATGGAAACGATCCACTTAATGCGTGACTAAGAAATATTATGAGCAGGAGAGAAAATTTTCAGTATTATTAGTGACTGACACTTCTATTCATCAAGCTAGTCTAGTCTGATAAATGGACAATGATTTGCCACAAATCAGGACCTTTCTCAAGTCTGAACACAGACCACAGACTGTTATTTCCTCCATGTCTGCAGAAAAAGCACGTGGCCTGGGTTCAAAATCCCCTGACTCATGAAAAAGTCTTTCTTTGTCAAGCTAACAACCAGGGCAGTTCAGATGAGTTGACAGTAAACCCAGCCGGCACAATGCCATTTTACAATAAGCTGGCATTTTCTAGTTTCTCCATGTGTTACAGTACTATTGCTTTATTTAATAATATTTCATTTTTAGCAACATCTGTTATACCAGACTGATCTAAATCTCAGTTTTGCACCATATGTTTGAATGCACCGTCGCACATTTGACATTCGGCAGCTGTGAAGACCTATATTTTGTGTTTATAATTAGCAGCAGGATCCAAGAATTGAAACCAAGGGTAGCATTGGGATGTGATCTGATTAAGGGACTCTAAGAATACAATACTTGAAGAGCAAAAAGGTGTGCAAACTGGACCTTTTAATTCAGTTAATTCTGGCATACAACAGCTCGATGAAATTCAGCTGGTGTGAGGGAGATTAGTGAGCAAACTCCACGTTTACCCATCGAGAGAGGCAGGGGAACCGGTCCAGCGCTGCTTAAGGGTATTAATGGGACTGATCCAACAAGGGGGAACGTTTGTTTTCGAGCATTTTCCACATCTACATCCAGCTTCCGATCAGAGTTAATAGCCGGAGTTGTAAACACATTTCCAGCGGGTCATTTTCAGGATTTCGCAACTAATCAATAACAACAGCCTGAGAGTCCGCAGCTGTGCCATTATATGGTCAAATCAAAGATAACTGATTTAAATGCTGGCTAAGTGAATTCATCAGAACTCTAATTGACTGTAAAATGCGTTTCTGAGACGTTAACATCATAAAAATCCCCTCTGAAACAATGTGATACACAAGACATTGATAGACAGACTGTAATTACCTTCATGCTTCACCTTGGAAAAAGTTGCAAACACAGCGGTTATCTATGTTCTCGTGACTTGATGATAGTGTAGAGGAACGGAGATTGACAAGAGAACAGTGCTGGTGTGAAAAGTTACAGCAAGGAGAGCCAGCGAGGCATGTGAGGACAGCAGCTATATGTGTTCATCTCCCCACAGCCGTGAGTGGGCCTCTGGATGTCACTTTATGGTTCTGTCTGCTCATTATCTAAAGCACTAACATAGCCAGGCAAAACAGGAAATACTCCTATTATATTGAAGAAAATCAATAAAATGGCATTAATGGTCTCTATAGATTCAGTTATGACTATGCTTTCAGATGAGATGAACAACAGGAATTCAATAGGATGATGATGGTCATCTCTAAGTACATTTAAAAAAATCAAAGCATATCCGGATAGATTTGGAAAATATAAACTAGGGTCTAACTAACACTTAAGAGAGTCCATGATAAATAATAGGAACAATCTGAAAAACAAATGTCCTCTTTGTATACAGGTTTTATATTGTTTTGAAAAAAATTGTTATGCTATTGTGTGAGCATATGTCAAAGGGATAGACCACCCAAAAATGAAAAAGATTGTCATAATTTATTAACCTGCATGTCGGTTCATACACAGTAAGACTTTCATTCATCTTCTGAAAATTTCTGATGAAATCTGAGAGCTTTCTGTCCCTCTGCTGACAGCTACACAACCACTTTGATGCTTCAAAAAGTTCAGAAAGAGATCGTAAATCTAATACATATGAATTGAGTGGTTCTCAGAGAATGAACCTCACTGGTTCTTGCACATCAAGCGAACATGCTTGAGCTTCTATTTGCCACAACTGATGTGTGACTTAATGAATGTCTATATGTGAATAGAAGATAAAAAGAAGATAACAAATTAGGATTAAACCGATCAATTCATATGGATTCGTTATACGATCTCTTATGGACTTTTTGAATCTTTTTGAAAGTAGCTGACTGTGTTTCAAAGATGAAAGGTCTTACATAATTGGAACGACATGAGGGTGAGTAAATGATGACAGAAATGTTTGGGTGAAACAACCCTTTAATCATTTAATCAAATTTTTAATCATTATTTTTTTACTATATTTTAATATATTTATCAAAATAAAAAGAATGAAAACGAATCATGAGGATGAAAAACATAAACTTTAAAAACGTAGAAATGTTTCCTTGTCAACAAATGTTTTAATTGAAGTACTAAAATCACTAAAACTAAAACGGCCACAAAACAAATAATAATAAAAATGATGACAACACATAAAAATATTACTAAAACAAACTTAATATTCAAAATAAAAGAAGCTCATTCAAAATATTAATAAACACTATAATAATTTTCAAATAATCCTAAAATAACACTGAAAAATGTGATGAAGTATTTATTATTATTAAATTAATTATGTGTTCTATCCATCGGTTGTTAATGGCAGATCTGAATGTGTGTAAGAAAGACGTGGTGTTTAAGCAGACTGAATAATTGGGGAAGTCCGGCATATATTATCAGAGAGATCGTTCAGATCAAATGCTTAACATTTGAATTATAAATTACGAGCTCAAATAATTGTTCACATTAAGATCAGTGAGATCCATTTAGAAAATCGAAGGTGAATGTCCATTTCATGCAAACTTATGGTGTCACATTATTGACCCAATCACATGCAAAAGACTAGCAATAAACTTACTTTTATGGGTGCAGAGCTGAAGTTAATTTTCCGTTTTTGTGGAATATCCTCCTTGTCCTCCTCTGGAAGACCGGGAATCTCTGTAATCTCTGGTCCTGGGTCATAGGAAAGGTCATCATCATACAGGTCATCCTCTAGGTCCGTGCAGCTCTCCCCCCAGCCCTGGTAGCAGGCATCTCCATCTGCAGTGAAAATTACTCTCTCATTGCCACAGTATTCCTCATTGGGTTCTTGAGTTTGGTCCTCTGTAATCCAGCTAGACTCCTCTTTCACATGACCGTCTGTGTCCTCATGGACCGTGGTAGCTGTAGACTCATGTGAATTTCCTGCAGCGTCATTGACTTGAGTCACAGATGAAGAATTGTCCACGACCTTGGTTGAGTTTACCTCATCTTTTGGTTTTGGTTCACTGGATCCATCAACCACCTCAGAGGTCTCCTGGGGCTTCTTCTCATCGGGTTTCACCTGATCCACAGCCTCAGACAGAGGACTAGGACTGAGAAGATCTTCTGAAGATGAAGAAACTGGCAGATTGTGCTTGCTACCCACTCGGGTCCTGTAAAAACCACTTGATGGAGACTGCCGTGCACTGGTGTCATCCTCGCTGGCCTCCCCGTGTCTCTGTACGCCATCTGGGGAATACAGTCCTCTTCCGCCTCCCTGGCCTCTTTTGAAAGAAGCACCGGAGCCCTGCTGATCTATATTTTCGAACACAGCGCTGAGCTGACTCACAGTGGGAGATGAGGCCTCTGTCCTGGAGCAAAGACTATCCAAAGAGTCTGTACTGCCTCTGTTTGAACGCGCTCCCCGCCAGTCATCTAAATGCTCGTGAGAACCCCTCTTGTCTCGGCCATAAGAATACACAGGCGACTGTGAAGCATCTCTGGAGCTCTGCTCAAAGAGCTTCCTTGTTTCGGAGAACTTTGAGTGATGATTGCCACTGGCAGTCCGCTCTCCAGTGCCCTGCTGAAACTTGACCACCGACCCATCCGACTTGTTGATGAAGTTTGTTGGCTTGTTGAGTTTCTGCGGGGAGGTCTCATCCCTTGCTCGTCTGTTGGACCCAGTGCTCTCGGTCCCCATCTGCATGAACATGTTCTTGATGCGACTGACGTGGGCCCCATATTGACGCCCTCGAGGCTGCCTGACCCCCTCTGGGTCCTTGATTTTGGGGTCTCCATCCTGTCTTGGTTGGTCAAATGCCTTCTTTAAAGCCTGAAACTCTGCCCTGTAGGCATTCCGGTGCGGGGAAGCGCTCCTCAGGGTATTCCTCTCTGCCGAGGCCTCCGTCTTCAACATCTTAGCCTCGACAATGGAGGTCTTCTCAAATATACAGTAACATTCCTTCAGGTTGTTCGTTGGGTGCAATCACATTTTGTTGGGGATTCCTGAAAACATTTGCAAAAATGTTATGAGTAGCTTGTTTGTTCACAAATTATAAAAGTATTATTTATTTTTGCACAGCAGACAATCATATACTGTAAAAAGTGAAAACTTGCAAGGATGGGACCCTAATAAGCTCACATACCAAACAGGCCCAGATCTTGCTGTTTTATAGCGGACATAATAAACTACCATTTAAAAATTGGAATTGGTAAGATTTTTTTTAAGAAGTAACTTTGAAAGAAGTATCTTATGCTGCTAACCAAGGCTGCATTTATGTGTATCAGTATAAACAGAAATATTGTGAAATATTAAAATTTAGCAATTATTTAAAGGGATAGTTCACCCAAAAAGAAAAATGTTGTCATCATTTACTCGCCATCATGTTGTTTCAAACCTGTATGAGTTTCGTTCTTCAATTGAACACAAAATAAGATATTGTCGGTTATAAGGCAGTTGACAGCACCTATTGACTTCCATAGTAGGAAAATATACTATGGCCATCAGCTGTATGGTTAACAACATTCTTTAAAATATCTTATTTTGTGTTCAACAGAAGAAAGCTCCCATGCTGGTTTGGAGCAACGTGAGGGTGAGGGTGGCATTTTTTTCTTCAATCTAAAAAATGCTGGGTTGTTTCAACCTAATTTTAGGTCAAATATGGACAAACCCAAACATTGGGTTAAAATTGTAATTTAAAAATGTAATCCATTGGCTGGGTTTGTCCATATTTGACCCAAATTTGGATTGAAACAACCCAGCATTTTTAGAGTGTTTAACCACATTAAATTAAAACAAGCTTCTTGAGTCATTAAAAGAAAAATAATCTGCCTGTGATTGTAATCACAAAAAATGACTATTATTCGAAACTACTCCATTGAACCCTATTGTTCATAATAAGCTCATTAAGGTAAGAACCTTACTGAAAATTAACTGAATTCACTGTGCTCAGAACATATCCTTTTAGTTCAAAAACCTAACCCACTTACTATTCATTTTGGGAACACAGACACACTGAGAAACAATATAGAGACTACGGAGCCTAAAATAAGTCTCATAACTATACTTCTGCATTGGCAAACCAATATGGCGTTAATATGATGACCTGTGAAAGAGTCCAAACAGAAGCTCAGCCAGAAAAAAAGAGTGTGTGCGACGACAAATTGATTGACTTTAAGGGTGCGTTCACACTTGTCATGTTTGGTTCGATTAAAACGAACCCTGGTGCGGTTGCTCGGTTAGTGCGGTTCATTTGAACATATGTGAACGCTGCCACCCGAACTCTGGTGCGCACCAAACAAGCGGACCGAGACCGCTAAAAAGATGGGTCTCGGTCCGCTTCCAAACGAACTCTGGTGCGGTTCGATTGATATATGAACGCAACACGGACCAAAGACATGTAAACGGACCAAAAACCGGACGTATAATGTCACAAGATGCCACGCATAATGCAGCTGTTTTGACGATGCGGAAAGATCGGTGTACGTTATCCAAAATGAGTAACTTTAACGTTAGAGGGCAAACGTAGAGCAACGAGGAAGAGCCTCATCAATATTTGGTCAGACGAGCATGTTTCGAAAATGCTAGAAAAAACACACAAAAAGCATACCTGGCTCTTCTCATCAAAGTTCCTGTGTTGCCCATTATTAGCAGGTGCAGACGACAGAACGGCCGTCTCTTTTGCACAACCGAGGAAATCCTGCTGCTGTTTTGAATGTTTTGAACATTTTATGAGCTCTTCATGAGTTCTCAGCGGGTAAAAATAATGCCACATGTACACACATAAAATGATCGCGTTTAATCCAGCACACAGCGTTGTTTTGAACATTTCATGAGCTCTTCATGAGTTCTCTGGTAAAAAAATAATGCCATATGTGTTACACGCATAAAATGATCGCGTTTAATCCAGCACACAGCGTTGTTTTGAATGTTGTGAACATTTCATGAGCTCTTCATGAGTTCTCTGGTAAAAAATAATGCCATATGTACACGCATAAAATGCCCGCGCGTGTAATCCGCACACAGCATTGTTTTGCATGTTCGGTAAACGAGCTTCTACGTCATATAAGCCGACCAATCAGGTTGTGAGCGTCTCCCTGTGCCTTTGGTTCGGTAACTTTAAGTTCGCTGTTAAAAATGCCCGTGTGAACGCTAAGCGGACCAGGACTATTATGTTTGTTTTTGTTTTTTGGTCCGGACCAAACTAACCAAACGAACCGAACTACAAGTGTGAACGCACCCTAAGAGAAGGCCCTCTTTACACCTGGTATTAAGATGCATTTTGGTCGATCGGTAGTAGACACCTGGTGCTTTAATCCGTCTATTTTGTCCACATTCGACCACTTCTGTCCAGCTTTCTTCGAGGGGAGGGTCTATGTATGTTTTTTCCCCCAGATCTTTTGATATAATGGACAAAATACGCTTCAAAATTTATAACAGAAACAACAGAAAAAACTGCTCTGACAGCCACAAGACAATGTTAAAAATCAGGAATGGTGAAAGAAAATTGTGCTTGGTGCATTTTTTGGTCTCCAGTGCATCCCATAATGTTTACGCATTAGGTCAGCTGGCAGAGAGTAGACATCTTTTGTGGCTGTTTGAACACATTCGACCACATGTGCGCTACACTACGAAAGCAACTCGGTTGAATGCATTTTCGACTACCTCTGGAAAAGTAGAAAGTGAACAAGCTCAAAATGTTTTAGACCCCATTTACACCTGTTTTTAGCATTGTCCACTTATAATACCAATGATCAAAACGCATCTTAATACCAGGTGTAAACATGGCATGGCCTACGATACAGTATAGGAACAGATTAGATGTATCATGGTTAAATTAAAGTAACATCCAGACTGAGAATGTTTGGATATTGTTGATTTGAGAATCAGACATCACATGCTGACTCATCAAAAATGAATCCGAATTGAAAGTGCCTCATGCATTTACACAACAAATGTGTAGTGGGATTATTTGACCACACAGGTGGGCATTAACCTTATGAGTCCACTCTGGACTGCTAATTAAATAAAGATATTTCATTTTCCCAGTTTACCCAAATGGAATAGCAACAGCAGCAGCAGGGCAGATGAAAACATCTCTAAAGCAACTCTGCTGTACATCGGTTTGTAAACACAACACGCCTCAAAAAGGTCTCGGATCCTGGAAGATGCCTTTGCATTGGCTCTAGTCCACCGCCCTGGTTCTTGAACATTATGCCTGATCATCACTTTGCCACAAGGGCCGACGGAGCACTCAATAACAGCGCGATGTTGATGCACCGATGTGTTTTCGACGCAGATCTCGATATGACTCACAGATTAGATTAGATTTGCCTTCCATCAGCCTTCGTGTAAACCGCGGACAGCCGCTGCATTTTAGGCTGCCGGAATGTATTTAAAATCAATCCCATCTCGCGCATTAATATTTAATATCGACAATAAATACATGGAGAGGCAAATGCACACAGCGCAACGCAAGGACAAAATATAGCTGTGCGCGCGACCTGCATAATGTAAAACAGTTTCTGTTGGTTAGATAACAACCCACATTTAACTCTCACAACATGCATAAGGCAAATAAATGTCAATCTGCAAATGTAATGAACGGATTTAGCAAAATTGCGACCATTGCGCTATTCAAATATGATGAGCAACCCGTACGCGCATCACATCACATCGCCTGCATCACTGACAGCTCCATCCTACAAACCACATCCATAAACACTCAAAAAACACACACCTACTTCATTCCAGCGAGTACATCTAGCCACAGCTTGCAAAGCATCGTACACAAACACAAAGCAGAAGTGGCACAAGTATTGCTTAAGTCCCTTGTTGTTGCTCCAAAACAAAAGAGTCACTTACCTACGCCTTCAAATGCAATGTCAGTTATCACAGGAATAAATGTGTCCTCGCTTTAAATCATTAACCAAAGGGAAACTGCATTGAAACGCATTTTAATTCAGCTCCGCTACTGGCATCTAGATGCCTTACGGGACCTTACCAGACAATTGACACAATGTGGCATACAAGCCGGGCTTTACACACACACATACACACGCGCGCGCGCGCACACACGCACACGAGCGCGCAGCTAGACAACGCCATTGCAGGCAAAGGGGTGATACCGCCATTCCCTTAGCAGGGGTGTTGTTGATACACAACAGAATTCTGAGTCAAACTATCAGTTTAGACGAGGCCATTTCCGCATTTCTTCATGTATTTACCTCAACTAATAGGGTTACTCGACTATCGGCTATTGTCATGAGATCTTCGAGAATTGACAGGTGTGTAACCTTAATTTTCAAAAATGGTTCGGTCCAGTAATCTGTGTAGAGGGGGAACAAGCAAACTGCAGTCTGGCAAAGGAAAGAAAGTAATATCGCAACATAATAACTACAGTGGCTGTGCTGGAGTGATACAAGGCCACGTGGTGACAAGAAGGATAATTCAATACCATTTAAATTGTTTGCAATTGTAAATGGACTTGTTTTTGGACTGTATATGCCACTTCAGATGCAGCGTCTTTGCATCAATAGGGGATTTGTGTTTTTTGTGGTTTGTGAATTTTAAAAACATGGGATATTTAATCTTTACATTTATATTAACAGGGTTCAGGGTGGTGTGTAAATATTGTTTTCTTCTTCTTGTCTTCAGCCAAAAATGCAACTGTAAAACAGTGTTGCATAATTGACAACAGAAATGTTCTGTTGCATCCTCTTGTTTTTTTTTTATTTTTATTTTTTTATAAATACTATGTATTGCATAGACACATAACACTGCTTGTATTCCTGTCAGAGGTTGTCTGGAAATGTTGCTTAGCAACCTAAAATCTTGATGGCAGTAGATGCAGCCTGGGAGCACTTTTGTTCATGAGGTACAAAAAAAATTATACAGAACCAACAGAAGGTTTGTATCACTCGTGGTTCTCACTATAGACCATCCAGTTGCGCTGCTTTGTGCGCACAGTGCAAATGGTCATCATGGCCATCTGTGTGCTCAGCCTCTCCACAGGGGGTTGAATACATTTTAATAGACCTTATCTCATTGTCATCTTTAGAGCTTATGGGGCATGATGGATGGATGGGGGAGGGAGGGAGGAGCCTCCATGTGCATTATCCTCAGAGAGATGTTGCGTTTGTTTCACTTGCACAGCACTTATATAATATATTTAGGAGATGCTGAAACCAAAAATAATAAGTCACACTTCAGTGGTCATATGCGAGGCTACTTAAGTCACCAATTAAAAAATAATAATAACATTTTGTTAGTTACAGTCTGCAATGGTTAACTTATTGCACCTTTTCAGCCAATTAAATATTGTGTAATATAATATAATATAATATAATATAATATAATATAATATAATATAATATAATATAATTAATATAACATTTATAATTTAAAAAAAAGTCACAATCTCCAATGATAAAAACTTTTCCAGCCAATTTTAAAATAGTTTATGTAATATAACATAATTAGTGAGGGTACTCTAAAAAGTAATTTATTACTACACTGTAAAAAAATATTTAGAAAAAAAGTTACCTGGTTGCCTTAATATTTTGAATTCATTGAAATTAAATTTTTGAGTTAATACAATGAACATTTTTTGAGATTTGACAACCTTTATTAAAATATTATTAAAAGATTTTGTAAGCATATTGGGTAATTGTTTGTGTCTTATTTCTGATGATGCAGTGAAACATGCCAAATAGTGCTATTTTAATGATTTATCAATTTTTTATGGTTCAGATACAAAAATATTTTGAGATTCTATTTATTAAACAATTTTCCTTCATTGTATCAACTCAAGTTTTTAATTTCAATAAACTAAAAATTTGAAGGCAACCAGGTTACTTACTTTTTTAAGTTAAACCAACAAAAAACAACATTTTTCTTACTTTACTTACTAATTACTTCTTCAATAGTATAATTAGATTACTTTACAAATTACTTATTACTAATATAAATCCTATATCAACCCAGACTAAGTGCTTAAAGGATAAACACAAAACTGCTTTTTTAATTTATTCAAATAAATATGAAAACTACATAAATAACTGACCAAAGTATTACAAATGTGAGA
The DNA here is from genome assembly GCF_024679245.1 of Pseudorasbora parva. Lineage (NCBI taxonomy): Eukaryota > Metazoa > Chordata > Actinopteri > Cypriniformes > Gobionidae > Pseudorasbora > Pseudorasbora parva. The sequence goes on from NC_090190.1 coordinate 6,023,533, forward strand.
ATTTACAAATGTTGATGTTAATTCTACTATTGTACTATATTTAATAGATCCATATTGGATTTCATTCAATTACAACTGATTAATTTACAGAATAAATAAGAGTAATCTCTTACTTTACTCACTAGTTACACCCAACACCACAAATTATTATTTTAATTTGATTATTATTATTTTAATTGCACCTCGATCAGTATAAGAAAGATAAAATCATAGTATTTAATTAGTTTTTTGTACATTTTAAAGCTTTTACAGTAAAGAAAATTATACTTTATTTTAGACAACGTAGTTACGTTGTATTTAATATATTACATTTATTAATTTAGCAGACGCTTTTATCCAAAGCGACTTATAACTGAGAAATACAGGAAGCGATCCGCCATGAAGAGGCTAAGTTTTGGACATTGCATGTAGTATTTTATTTTTAGGCCCTATATTACGGTTAGGGTTTGGTTTAGGGTTAGTTACTTTATATATTGTTGTTACTATAGTTATACATGTAGTCAAATAATGTGTTACCAAGACTTCAAACTGTGTCCTTGTTACATATGTTACATGTAGGCCTACTTAGTAATAACATAAATTATGCACACTTTCAACTAACTCTCAACAAACCCTAATCCTACCCATGCATATTACTCGGTACTTAAATATATAATTACACTTTAACAATGACACATTAAAATAAAGTGCAACCAACATTTTATGTGAATAAAACAAATGATTTTTTTTTAATTAGTTTATAATGAGATAGATAACTTAAATTCTCCCAAAGCAAATGTATTTGACTAAATTGACAAATACTATTTATTTTCCGTCAATTTTACAGAATACACGTAAGTTGGAAACATCAGAAAAAGTGGGAGCTAATAGTTGGATAGATTTTATTTAGCCTAAATTATAAAGCTAGACTAAAAAAACATATACTTACTCTGTTTGCATTTAAAAATAATAATAACTGTATGGTAGCTATGTGCGTTTTCCATCCTACCCTAACCAGGTCCCCCTGAATATAGCTTGTAGTTTTTTTCCAGCATCTGCGCCAGATGTTTTCAGCCAACCAGCGCCCATCAGTGAGTGGGAGGAATCCGAGCAGCGGAGGATGATGATGATACTTATGGCTGTCACATCCCGAGGACCACCAGCGATACTTCAAATGTGTGATGTTACGAGCCACTGCGACAAGTGAACGATGGCCTCGGTCGGCATTTTCATGGGGCTCGCAGTGGGTACGTATATAGACTTGAGAGGACGACACTGGGAGAAATACTCGTTTTTTTTCCGTTGGATGATAGCTAGCCTGCTGGCTAACGGAATAGCTCTCGCGCTCATTACATCATATGTATAAACTGACTGAGCGTTATAAACGGTATATCAGTTATATTACGTGTAGTTGACGTTAATAGTGAATTCCACAAGTATTAAATTATTTTACACATTCTGTTTGCTATTATAGGCTACTGTAGCTAATTACAAGCAACATGATTCTTTTGCTTTAGGAATTTCTTGTAAGATCACGACGCCGTTTTTCATAGTGAATTGTTTTATGACATTTTTTTCCCTTTATTATTCCTCTTTGTCCGTTGTAAAAGCCGCAATTGTTCGTTCTATCAGTGGCATAGACGGCCAAACCCTGGCTTTAATCGACTCCAAACAGAGATCTGTGATTCAGACTGGCGGTGAGTGATTGGAAGGACTGGCTGTGTCTCAAAACTAGTATGATGCCTGCCTGCCTAGTAGTTCTGGGATTGCGATTCATTTCAGTGATTCGAATCTTTTAAATTGGTCACTGATTTAGCAATGGCCTTTTCTGCAGGATATTCTACATGATTAATCTCTGCATTGTTTATTTAGAGGAACGAATTGACTTGGAGACCCTAGAAAATAACAAAGCAGATCTATTATTGTTTTCTCGATTTTATCAGCTGCTGTGGATAACTTATATAAAGAAAAATAACAACAAATGAAAAATAACTGATATATGTTCATTTTTAATTTTATCGTTATCGGCCTGATAAGTAGCTACATTTGGCCGATATATTAAAGCCGATAAATAATGGATTATTTCCTTCAGCTGAGACATGTAAGATGCACACTGTTCTCCATGATGGTTTTGAATTGCTTGAAATATGATTGAAATCACATCTAAAAGGGAAATACAGTTCAGTGCATCATGTGCAGCACAAATCTGTCTACATAAATCTATATATAATTGTGTGTTTGAATATGGCTTTTAATGGTGAGACTTTGTATTTGTAATCAGGCTCTCAAAAATGACATACAAATTTGGATTTATTTTATATTATATTTATCTGCTTTTATATAAATCGTTATTATCGTTATCTGCCCAAATTTTCATATCGGTACATCCTTACATTTTAAAAAGAAGAGATGTACAAAAAATATGAGTCAAGTGAACTAGAAAGATTTGTAAACTTTCAAGATTCATTTAAAACACTGATTTGTTCACGAAATACCAATACAGAAGCTTTGGGCATTATAGGAACGCTTAGCTAGACAGCCAAGCTAGGTTCCTGTCATGTTCAAAATGCTGACTAGGTAGGCAGCTCACTAGGTTTTGAGACAAAGCCGGTGTGTTTGATGTGATCGTAACACATGCACAGCACTTTCCTGTGCAAAGCTTTTTGGGCTTAACACCTGACAACCTGCTGAATCGCCAACCTGTATAATTCACCTTCCTCTTGAATCTTTTGATATAAAGGAAAGAACTACTCCTTTAACTAAAACTCTTGCATATTAAGCTATGCAGTATTGCAGTGATCTAATATATAACATGTTTTTTTTAAAAGCTTTACAAACATTTTGATCTGCATAATACATTTACCATTATAAATGATTGTGATCATTTCTTCAAATGTATCAAAATGAAAATGAGTGTTACCTGATAAATGGACGGCTTGAGGAAAGCATTCTCCCACTTTGAGTGTGTTCCCAGCTATAGCTTAGTCATGACAGGCTGACCCAGTTTTGTGCATAGCATTGACTTCCAGCCGCAGTACTTTGAACAGTTTGATGTCTTCACTATCCTGCAATTAGTCTGCACTGGTTTTTTCCCCCATTCCCAATGAACCATGAAGTGCATGAATTCCCCTTGACCGGAAAAGAGAAGTCAGCACAGAGCTGATTCGACAGTTCAGTATACGACATCCCTGGCTGTGTCACGGAAAGAGAGGGAGTGAAAGAGAAAGTGTATTTTCTCAGTTTGGCACATGATGAATATCTTCATTTGGCCCACCCAAGGTCAGCCCATAAAATCATAAACCAGGATTAGCCATTTCTACTGAAGGGCCCAGTCAGTAATTTGTGTGTGTTTGCGCATGTGCGTGTTCTCTGCCATTACTTAGTGTCGCAAAGTTTGCCATTAACCATTAATGGTTGATCTATTAGAATATAGTGTTGTGCATCACCTTCAGTTTTCCTTGAGTTCACAAAGGTTTTGAATCATTTCAGAGGGTTTGGGATGTGGTTTTGTCGCTGTCGGGTTTATATCAGGCTTTGGGCTAAGGTCGCCCACAGGGTGACAGAATAAACCATCTGGCCTTCCTATTATTCAATGCATGCATCTGTGCATACGTACAAAACCACAGCCATCAACACCAAAGAAACAGATCAATACTCCCACCATGGATAAAAGCATTAGTTAAGACAGCTGTTCAGAAAGCCCACAACAGTGCATGGCTGTTTGCTTTCAGTGTGGATTTCTGTGATATCTGCACATTAACATAGACTGCATAGTCTTAAAGCCTGTACATGCTTAAAAACTGTTTACAGCCTAGAAAAGCAGAAATACCCAGTTACACTCTGCACAACTTTCTGTTTCTGACTCTATTCATGGAGATGAAAGGAAGTCAAAAGGCCAATTCACAACGCACCGACAGACACCAACCAATGGCAACAGACACTTTGTCAGGTTTTAAAAACATATCAAGCCAAGGCACTTGAGTAAAAAATATAAAAAGCCTTTATGCAGTCATGGATAAGGCATTTAAAAACAGATAACATGTAATTGCACACCGACATGTTGCGGCTAATGAGCCTTCATCAGCGTCTGGACAAAATAAACAGAGTTATGATACATGGGCCAACTTTTTTGAGGAGTGTTCCTGCTTGGGCACCTTCCCATTGAGAAGGGCAACAGATTTCTACCTGGGTACTTTAGATCGGTCGTGGGTCCTGTGTCTCACCTGGTTGCCCGTTGACAGAAACATTGCTCATAAAAGTTGCCTCTCTGTATCATCAGCTTGAGTCCTTAGCCTTGTTCGACTTGAAGCAGCGCTGCACTGAACAATCAGTGTTCACTTCAAAAAATTCTTACATTACGAAACATTAAGAGAGTTTTTGCTTAAAATAAGCAAAATAATCTGCCAGTGGGGTAATTAAAGTAATCTTGCTTCCTTTTGGAATTGAGATTATTTTTCTCACCACATTTTAAGCAAAAACTTTCTTGATTTTGAGTAGTTTCCCCCAAAACAAGACAAAAATGTTTGCTTGTCTAGTAAATGCTTTTTGTTTTAAGAACTAGGGATGCACCGAAATGAAATTCTTGGCCGAAGCCGAAACCGAATAATAATGAAATGCTTGGCCGAAGACCGAAGGCCGAATACCGAACGCGGTGTTTCGCATTTTTTCCATTTATTTGGATTTTTTTTTTTTTACCATTACAATAATTAAATAGTAAAAATTTGCTTTTTACTATTTTGTGTTGCTTTTCAGAGAAATAAATCAAATAACAAAAATACAATTCCAGCAGATATTATACAAACTAAGCACAACATAACTTAAAATAAATAATTAGTAAAATAAAAAATATATTTTTATTTGGCCATCTTAGAAGCCCCCCTTCTTGAATAGCCTATGTTAGGCCTATAACTGACTGCTGAAAGAATGTAACTCTGTATGTCTACAACAACAAATGTGCATTAAATAGTGCAAAAAATGTGGATGAACCCACAACAAATAAATAACTGTCCTAGACATAAGCCTACTTAGCCTACTTCTTCAGGAAAAGTGGCAGGTTCTTCTTTATGAAAAGTAGCTTCTCTGCTTTCTCACATGAAAGTCAGTTCCTCTTCTCATCGATGACATGAGATCCAGCACTAAACAGTGCTTCCACACTGCTGACATGTTTGCCGCATAAAGCACGCGGCTCTCACTCTACGTGGGTTACTTTTTGATCGCGTCATTAAAAACGTCATTGTTCGGCCAAAATTATTCGGCCTTTTTACTTATTCGGCCGAATGCCGAAAGTGCTTTTTTTGGCTATTTTCGGCCGAATAATTTCGGTTGCCGAACATTCGGTGCATCCCTATTAAGAACTTTTAGATGTTTGGACTAGAAACAAGAAAAAAAATAGAGTAAGAAGAACATTTTTTTGCCAGTGTATGACATCAAAGTATGGCAAAAGTGATTCAAAATTATCTGCAAAAAATGTACACATAATTATAAATACAGTATATAAAAATATCAGGTTTTGTCAGATCAGTGTGTGTGTAAGTGTCTGTTGCCGTTGGCTGGCACTTGTTTTTGCTGATTGAACATGTTAAATAGGCTTTGTAAGGTTGTGAAACATCTGAGAAGGGATGTACAGTCATGACTTTTGGAAATAGGGCATAATTTGCATGTAAATACAAATATGAAAAATATACATTATATCTTTTACGTAAATATATTAATAATAAAGGCTATCCTTTGATACGCATTATGATTTGTTAGACAGGCATTAAGCATGTTGGTGTGAATGAATTTATGAGGTGGGCTGGTTCTAATCCACAATACCAGCAGCTTAGGTAGTTTGTTGATGTATCAAAAGATTACATTATCATTATGTGTTCACATTTATGTCAGCTCTCTTCATGTAATCTATTTTATGTATTTAATCTGAATTTCCAGATGTCTTGTGTTTACCCTTGTAATTTGTGCTGTTTCGATCAGCTTTATGGATCAACAGCTTCCTAATAGTAACAAAAGTAATAGCAAACATGTTTTGTTGGAGCGAGTGGCAGTCTTGGTGTAGGCACACGCTCCCCTTGAGTGATGTACTGGAGCTGTTTTGTATCTAAAAGTGTTAAGAAATCTGATGTTTCTGCAGTAGCTTTCTCCCAGCACACTCCATCGTGGAGCTTCAAATCCAGCTTTCTTCCAACTGAGTCAAAGTGAGAAAAGAAAGACAGAGAAAGCACACTGACAACCATCTCTCCAGTGTCTATTATAAACTGCTGGGGGAAAAATAGCTCTTTCCTCTTAAATAATAGTGTGTGTTGCGCCAGAGAAAGAGGTTTGTTGTGCAAAGCGAGGGTTGGGGGATGGCGTGTGAGAGTTGCATTGAGCGTTTAGAGATTGTGATTCACTGTACTACTGTCTACCAGCCAATGAGACTCAATGACACCCAAGACACGCTCACCCACTCGCTCATGTAACATTCTCACACATTCCCACGTGGTTTTTAGAAGAAACACACCTTCCTGCATAAATGTATTAAAATTAAATGCAAGATACAATAGACAGTTTATTTTAATTAGGCTCTAAATAATATGCATAAATTGTAACGTTATTTGTTATGTCTGTTTGTCATTATTTATTATTAAACAACAAAATCATATTTTTTATTTGTTTTGTTGTAAGTTAATATGACATGTAATGTTCATAATTAAGGTTTCCTATACAACATATCATTCAAAAGTTGAGAAGTCTATTATGCTCACAATGGCTGCCTTATATATTTGATAACAACAGTAATATTGGGAAATATTATTACAATTTAAAATAACTTTTCTATTTTAATATATTATAACGTGATTTAAAGCTGAATTTTCAACATCATTACTTTAGTGTCACAGAAATCATTCAATGATGATTTGATGCTTAAGAAAACATTTCTTCTTATTAATATCATTACTTGATATTAATCAAGTAATGATATTAATAAGTTATGCTGATTAATATTTTTGTGGAAACCATGATTCATTTTTTTCCAGTATTCTTTGATGAATAGAAAGCTCAAAAGAACAGCATTTATTTGAACTTTAAATATTTTGTGACATGTATATATTAATCAATTTAATGTGTCATTGCTGAATAAAAGTATTAAATTCTTTTTAAAAAAGTAACCCAAAATTCTCACTCAAAATATAAGCTATTTCTTTACTGTGCTTATGGATTCTTTAGTGTGTACAGTGAGAGAATTTTGTTTGCCACATCATGCTGCATTTAATAACTCTTTTGTCATTTCTATCTGCATCAGTGGTCACCATCCTCTCTAAGTCACACGCGGATCGCAACGTTTATCCTTCTGCCGGAGTGCTTTTCGTTCATGTGTTAGAGAGGGAATACTTTAAAGGGGAGTTCCCACCATATCCGAAAGCAGGTATACTTACTCTACTACTTACTCAATAACATGCCTATACTGAATAAATGTTTCACTATAATCATTTTTTAAGAAACACCTGTTCACATTTGCACTTTGTATATCTGCATATCAAACACATTAATCTTAGTTTACATGTCAGGGCCTATATCTTCTAAGGAAACTATCTTCTAATGGTACATAACAAATGAAATAAATATTTGTCTCAATAATATTTTTTTTTAGCAACCTTTTTGTTAAAGCACAGTTGGCAACCTTTCATACTTTCATAGTCTGAAGACTTCTGATTTTTTTTTTCTTTTCGTTTCAGGTGATTCGAGTAACGACCCCATCACATTTAACACTAACCTTAAAGGCTACCCAGACAGGCCTGGATGGTTACGGTACATTCAAAGAACCTCGCATAGTGATGGAGTCCTCTATGGCTCACCGACCGCTGAGCATGTGGGCAAGCCGACCATCATCGAGGTGTGTTATCGAGTGTTTATTAGAATTAAACGTTTGTGGTCGGTAAGGTTTTTCTTTGAAAAAAAAGTATGTTTTTATTCAACGAGGATGCATTAAATCTATCACTAAATGACTAGTAAAGACATTTGTAATGTTACAAAAGATTTCTATTTCAAATAAATGCTGCCCAAAAACATTTAAAAAATCTTTCAGACCCTGAGGTTGGGGTTAAGAATTGTAAAATAAGTTTTAGGTCTAATTGTAAATGATATTTTATTTTAAAACAATGTACACATTGACACTTATTTGTATGTGTAATATGTTGGAAACAGCACATTTTCAATTTAAAATGGCGGAATTCGATTAAAAAGTCGTTTGCATCACTTGATTTTACTGTCAGTCAACATTTCTATTATTAAACAGTTGTCATAATACATATTTATTATGTATTACTTATAGCTTATGGTGTATTGCCCCGTTAAAACTAAATCAACGCACCGGAATTCGCTCTGGTCTTCTGTGAATAGTAAGGCCCGCCTCCTTTGATTTGATTGGCCATCTCAATCATTTTGAGACTGACGAGCGCTGTAAGACCACTGACGCACACCAGCCTAAAAATGTTACTTTTAAAACTTTTTGTCGTCCAAACAACAAACAGAGCAAAGCATAATGGAGTGCAGCAGAGCAGCATCTAAGAATATCAAATATCGAGGAGGATTTGGCCATTTCTAATTATTGGAGTGACTTTAAGGTTTGTTGTGGGCCTGTTTTGTAGTAAAGAAGTTTTTCTTGGAAAATAGAAAGTAACAGGGCAAAGTTGAATTTGAATGCATAAGAATGTTGATCTCCTCTTTGTGTATTGTTCAGGCTTCTGCTTTGCATCTGGTTCTGACATCCTCTGTGTGGTATGAATGTAAAGCTGTCCTGAGCCGGGCTTAAACTTTCCCTCTTGTGTGTTCCAGATTACAGCGTATAATAAACGCACTTTTGAAACTGCCAGGCACAACTTGGTCATAAACATCATGTCTACAGAAGGTGAGAGCCAAGAACAGTTTTGATTTAGCAAATCTCATTATGACATGCAGCCATATGTTCAAAGAAAGACTCTATTGTTTGACTGAAAACGTTAAACCTAAAGTATGGAAAACATGTGTTTGTGTAAGAAAATAAACCAGACGAATATTTGCGTGGATTATTTAGTATTTGAACGCACAGGAGAACTTCTCATGAGAAATCTCCACCTGATTCACAACACGTGCGTTCCCATATGAATTTGTTCTTAACAATGTTCTAATGTTAGTGAATTTGGAATAATTGCATAAAATGCGCATAAAACACACCCAAACCATCTCCATATAAGGGCTTTCCGCACAACTTTCCTTGCAGCCTTTCGTTGATTTTTGCAGATGCGCTCTCGCCAGACCCTCGAGCAATGCCAAGTGTGCCATTCTCAAAACCAGTTCAAATACAAGAAAACACCTTTAATAGAGACGCAGATTACAGACCTCTGATTGGCCAGCTGTACATATGCGTTTATCCTCCTCTTTATTCAGAGAAACCTTGCAGCTGAAGCTATAATGCATATTTCTTACTCTTTCACTGTATAGTTAAGGTTAAGATTAAATTAAATTGTGATTAAATTGTTAAGATTAAATTTAATTGTATTATTTATTAACTTTTTCCCTCCCAGCATTTTTGATTATTTAAAAAAAAAAAATTATGGGCCCAAGAATATTTTTGTTGTATGAATATCTGAACATGCAATATATCAAAAGAAAAACAACAATCCTTTTGAACAACAACCCTGTTTTATTCTAGCTTCATGGATTGTTTTTTTTCAATCAACATTTGAATGTGGATAAGTTTAATTAACAAAAGCAACATTTTGATCAAATTTTTTTTATTTTCTTTTTTAATCTATCAATACCGCCAAAGGTTTACAGTCCTATAGCGGGGGAAGAGTTCTATAATATAATATAATTTCTAGTCATAATAAGATTAAATATAATTTTTCAACACGATTATAAGGCCGCACAGTTTGTGCTTTTTTTTTCCATTTCGTATGTTTGGTTTCAGTTGTTTGTAATTTAGAATACATTTCAGCACTAAAGTTTTTGGTGAAACATCATTTGTTCATGAAAACGTTAGTATGCAGATTTCATGCTAGAGGCCCATTGATTTAAAGTTATTTTAGTATTACTGTTATTATTTGTAAAAGTTGTATGAAACAGCTGAAATGTTTATTTTTATTTTTTATATATATATATATATATATATATATATTATTATTATTATTATTATTATTATTTATTTATATATTTTTTTTTCATATACAGTTAAAAATTTTAAACAGCTAATTAGGCTTATCATGATTGTGTGATTAACAATTTAATTCTGTTTTGTTTGTCACCTACACAGTGTAAGCGTAATACTTTATCTTTAACTTGGAATTGCGTATAATAATACAAATATACTGTAATAAAATAGGCCCACATGGTTTACTTTGATGCTGTGAAAATTAATATTAGCAGTCTGATTATACCCACAAACCTTCCTTTCAAATTAAGGAAGCTCTCTGACTATCTTTGTGTACTTTTCAACAGTTTTTTTAAAATATTCTTTGACAAATTGTGATGGAAATTTAAGCTGTGTAATAATTGAGTTTCATCTCAAATAAATAGGATTAGAGTGATTAACCACGATCAGACAATCAATAATTGTGACAGGTCGCCAGTTAAAAGCGTCATTTGTTTAAATATTTTAGCAGCTGATTTATACACTGCAAAAAAGGCTTTTCTTACTTAGTATTTTTGTCTTTTTTGTAGTCAAAATTTCTAAATATTCTTACATCAAGAAACATAATAAGCAACATAATCTGCCAGTGGGGTAAGCAAAATAATTTTGTTTTAAGATTATTTTGCTTACCCCACTGGCAGATTATGTTTTGCTTATTTTAAGCAAAAACTCTCTTAATTTTGAGTATTTTTCCCCCCAAAACAAGACAATTACTTTTGCTTGTCTACTTCTTGTTTTAGGATTTTTAGATGTTTAGACTAGAAACAAGACAAAAATACTAAGTAAGAAATGCATTGTTTGTAGTGTATTCACTACATAATGTTTTGAAAAATATTTGTTGTCTCTTATACAGGCAGATCTGTTTTATATTTACAATATTTTTACTATCTGGGTTTAGCTTTAATCTGAGCAACTGTTTCAGTGCAGATGTGACCTCACTGCGACGCAGTCACCATCTGCCATCTCTTCCAGAAAGAGACAATTTAAAATCACAGCCAACTTATTATCTAACTGTTACGTAACCTAGTTTGAGTTACTTCTAAATGCATACAGGAAGATACGCTCATATCTTTCCTCTCTTGCAGAATTTCCCTTGCCCTATCAGGCCGAATTCTTCATCAAGAACATGAATGTTGAGGAGATGTTGGCCAGTGAGGTGTTGGGAGATTTTCTCGGTGCTGTCAAGAACGTGTGGCAGCCGGAGAGACTCAACGCCATCAACATCACTTCAGCGCTGGACCGGGGCGGACGAGTGCCTTTACCCATCAATGACCTGAAAGAGGGGTAAAACTCAAATATACTATATGATGTGCTTGAATGTTCAAAAAACATTATTTTTCACATATATGACGTTGCAGCTCCTCTCTTCCCAGTCTGTCAGTAACGCTCGTTTTAGTTCCTGTCTCTATGAAGCCCCTCCTTTTTAAAAGCACAATGTGCTCTGATTGGTCAGCTGGACCAGTGTGTTGTGATTGAAACTACTAACTAACTCAACCAGGCCTTGCCTTATTATTTAGCATATGCCTTGGTTGGGAATTAATTAAATGAGAACAACCGTGACATGTCCGTTCCCAGAAGAAAACTTAATACTACGATGGAGGTGTTTCAGGGAGTTCAGAAATAGTGCGCACTGATATAGATAATAATTCATGCTGGAGTGACTTTGCAGACCTTGTTCATGCTCAAACAGCAACATTACGCACTAAAGAAAGATGAAAATGTAAAAAAGCATAGTAGGTCCCCTTTGAAAAGCTTTTTGGCACAGAACTTGAGCATATTGTGATATATATATATATATATATATATATATATATGAAATGTATCTTTCTTGAGAAAAACTCATGAAAAAGAGAACATCTTGTGCCAGAAAGCAGAAAAACACTGCATTGGGCTGTGGTGAATTTACGTGGGCTGCCCATCTCGATTCACATTTCTTTAGAGGAATTCCCTCATGCGTTTGCATAAGTTGTTCATCAAATATTCATATACCCCTTTCAGAAGATAAAATGTTCCAGATAAAGGCATTTCAGAAGGTCTCAGAGCAGACAGAATATGTACAGTATATTATCCATCTAGTCCTATTGTTGTCTTTATGCTTTATTTCTGTGCATTGTGGTTATGTTGAGTGTTAATTCTAATGAATATTTGTGCTTAAAACCTTGCTCTCCATTAAGACTGTGATGTTCACAGAGTGTATGTGATGGTGGGAGCAGACGTGGCGTTCTCATCGTGTCTTCGAGAGGTGGAGACCCCACAGAACCAGCTGCGTTGCAGTCAGGAGATGGAGCCCGTCATCAGCTGCGATAAGAAGTTCAGAGCTCAGTTCCACATCGACTGGTGCAAGATCTCTCTGGTGAGCGCCAGATCTCCAGTCCACCACAGAATCCACTATTGTGTGCAAATAAACATGGCATAGTCACTTTTATAAATGTATTAAAGACCAGGGACAATTGTTTGGATCAGAGTCCTGCATATGTTTGGTAAATAACAGAATACCCCACCCGTTTGATATAAAGACCGCACATGCATTAAATCAAACTAAATGATTTATTTACAAGTAATCAAACTAATATTAGGCATTGTGAGTTGATAGATCTTAAAAAAACAGACACGCAGCCCAACATGGTAAGAACTAACGAAAAAAAATGACCAAAAAAAAACATTTAACAAAAATCTTACCAACCCCACACTTTTGAATGGTAGTGTCCCACAATCATTTTTAAGATTAAGATTTTTTTTGGAAGAAACATTTCTACACAAGTTATATATTTGTTCTGTAAACAATGTTAAGCATTTTTATACTGAGCCCTGTTTGTCTTTGTTTTCTCTTAAGGTGGACATCACTAAGGTTGTTCCTGTGCACAGAAACCGTCCAGACCCGGGCTCAGGCGTGCTGCCAGACATTGGCGAGTACAACCCGCCTTCTGAGTCACTGAAAAGTAGAGACTATTTAGCTGACTTCCTGATCACCCTGGCGGTGCCCTCAGCTGTCGCCCTGGTCCTCTTCATCATCCTCGGCTACTCCATGTGCTGTCGACGGGAAGGGGTGTAAGTTCCCTGCGCCAAACCCTTAGTGAAAGTGAAATGTTCACACACAAGCAAGCACAAAACTGCTCTTATACTTGATACTTGTACTCAGTGATCAACATTTAAATGATAAATACCTTTTTGATCATAATAAACCATTTAATGCCAGTATGGCGCCTTTTGAATCAATTAACTGAGGATCACAAGGGCTTTTTTAGAATATGTGTGTACCGCCAAATTCTGAAAGGCAAGACAGGGTCGCATCCCTGCCAAAAAGCAGCTTACCATCCTCATCAAGCATCCGTTTTTTTGCCATTTAATCATTAACCAGAGCACACTCAGTCCATCTGTTGTATTTAGAGCCATTCCGACAGATGTTTCGTCCACATGATCAACCAATCCCAGTGTGTTTCCTGATGATGTCACCCACCATCAAAGCTCAGCCTGAAGGAGATCATCATTAGACTTCAGCTGATCCATCCCCATCCCTCCATTCCCCTCCATTGGCTTTTGTGTGGTTGTCTTTAACTATTAATATTAGAATTTAATTCAGTCATTTTGTTTTGTTTCTAGGGAAAAAAGAAACTTGCAAACACCAGAGTAAGTGTTCCCTCTCCTGTGGTCTTGGTCTTTTCTTTCTCCTTTTTGGATCTTTATTCCTTTCTTTGGATAGGGCCCCCTTCCCTACGTTTTGTTATCTCAAATCCTCTATCATGGTGACATGTTCATTTCCATCTCATTCATACAATCGCCTCTGTGTCTCCACGGTGTCATCAATGGGCAGCTGCTTCAGTGACAGAGATATATGCCAGCTTATTATAATTGTAAATAATTCATTCTGTGGAATGAGGTAGTGTGATAAAAGACATAAATATTCATCATTAGCCCTTTGCGAAGTAGATAAATAATAATCCAAACAGTATTATTTTATGTTTATTTTTAAATATTGCTAGTTAGGTTTTTTTCCACTCAGGTTTGGTTTTTATTTTCTTTACTGTTAATAATTTCAGTATTTCAACTTAAACTTATTTAAGTTTATTTCCAAGGCTAGATTTAAATGTTCAATTATTTCAAGTTTTTCAACTAATATTTATATTTTATTGTATTGCAGCTTTATTTAAATGAACAGAAATGTTGTTAATAGTTTTAGATAATAACCCTGAACCCAGTATTATGCTTAGTACTTCAATTGGTTGCATAGCAATGTCATATATTTGTATTATACTTTTGCTATAAATAGTAATTCGGTTGCTCCTTCCATTCCCAGTATTCAACTGGTTCACCACAGCTCCATTCAGAAGTCTACTAAGGAGCTTCGCAGCATGTCGAAGAACCGGGAGATCTCGTGGCCTCTCTCGACACTGCCGGTCTTCCACCCTGTGAGTGGAGAAGTCGTGCCGCCCATCCATCCAGACAACTACGAGACCACCAGCATGCCGCTCATGCAGACGCAGACGTGAGTCTGTTACTTTTGCTGTAATTCTGGGGGGAAAGTAAGGCAAAATTCTTCTTTAAGAAGAGTTGAGAAAGTAGGTTACTGTAATCCAGTGTTTATATCTCTAAAAAGAAGCTTGAATCACCGGCATTAATTCACCGAGGACTTGAAGAGCTTAGAACAGATCAAAACAACATATGTGTATTATCATCAGCAAGATTGACCTAAAATTGTGCTAAGACGATGCAGTTGGGATGGGAATCTTTGAACAATTTTGGTTCCTTAATTGTACCATTATTGATTCTACTTTTAAGAAATGTATATTTTGAAAAAGAAATTATGGTCCATTGCCAACTGTGTAATAGATCATTTTTATAATAAATTTAAAACAATTATTGGAAAAGACTTTTAGAAGTGTCATAAATACAATCCAATAATTAGCTTAACTTTAACTTTAAAGAAGAACATTTTTTTGCGAAAACATATTTTAAAACTTTTTATAAAATGCTACTGATAAAAGGCATGGAAGTGTATCATATGAACAACATGTCAGTAACCACATTGATTTAAAGGGGCCCTAGAATGAGTTGTTAAATTGTTCTCTGATATCTACATAGAGGGTATGTGGCTTGTTTAAGGGCAAAAATTGTCCAGATACATTTTTACAGGTCCATTTACAACCCTAGAAATTGTCCCTAGGATGTAATGCTCTGTTTTTGCCTTATTTGGAAGAGTCTTTAAGCAGAACATCTCAAATGGAGATTGATAAAATGCAGCTTACTTGTTTATTGGTGTTTTCAGATCGTCCGCGCTTGAGAGAGAGCTCCCGTGCATATGGTTGCCAGATTTCAAATGTTTAGGTAAAACACCGGATAGTATACGTGTTCTTTTCTGGCAACCGCAAGCAAGAACGCTCTTCATTCCTTCAGACAAAACCAAAGCCTGTATACTATCCGCTGTTTTGGTTATACATGGTACTTGGTGTTTCTTATTGTTACTGTACTATAGTGTTGTCACGATACCAAAATTATGACTTCGATACGATACCAGCCTAAAATATTGATATATCGATACTAAATCAATACCACAGTAAAAAAAAACAACAAAAAGATAAGATGCTTAATATGACAACAGAACTTGTTATTATTCATTGTTATTTTTTACTAAAAATTCATGTGGCCACCATGTTCCTTTGGGTTGGGCATCATTTTGATTTGAACAATTATTAATCAATTGATCAATTACTATTAAAATTATCTCACAAATTTTTGCTATCTCAATGTATTTTTTACAATGGGGTAACATAATTGTGTTGCAATAGCTTACACACAGCACAAGAAAGCTTGATTTGGAATGGTAAATTGAATTTAAAAAGACGAGTATACAGTAATAAAATAAGAACAAATAAACAGATAACAAACAATAGCACAAATAAATGCAATAGAATAGAAGATACAAATTAAATAGACTGCTTTATTTTTTCAGGTAGGTCTAACATTTAGATAAGAAACTGAATAAAAAAATGCATAGTAATTACATTTAAAACAACATTGGATAATGTTCTTTGTAAAAAATCAATAGCGTACAGATGAAACTATTAAAGTTACACAAGTTGATCAGTCAAGAGCAGTTGATCGTTTGTCTTTTTGTAGTTTGAATAACAAATGACTGCGGTCCCTTTAAGACTCACGGATCATAAACACTGTTCCTGTTACTCATTCTTCATTTCTTCCTGAACTGTTTGCGACTGCGTTTACGTTAATACTCTTCCATTTGTGCACTGATAGTTCTTTGAGTGTATTTGACCAATAATAAGCTGGAAAAAGAAGCAAATGTTTGCACTTGTATCATGTCAGAGGTGGCTTTATTACGGTAGGCTATGTGTGTGTGCGCTTCAGATGTGAGCACGAAATCTGCGGGGATTAGTAGAATTAATTTATGTGCAATCCCGCGCGAAATTCAGACCGATCACACACTAACACTAACACTAACACACTGTCATGAGGAAAAAGTCCAGCAGAACGCGCGTTCACCGTGCTCAGAGGTTAACCGGGCTGAGTGAGAATATGCCGGTGTGTGTCAACTCACTTTCGGTCGGAGAGGAGAGCGCAGCTGGTATCGATACTGTAAAAACTGAGAATCGTATCGTTTCAGATATTCCAGTATCGATATATATCGAAATATCAATATTTTTGACAACACTACTGTACTATCATCTTGCGTTATCTAGACAATGCTGTCTCTCTAAGAAACTTTCAATTGAATTAGAAATTGTTTAAACAGTCAATAAGTGGATAAATCACTACTTACTGCTTGCAGGAATACAGTTGTAATTGCCACTTTCTCTAGTTTAAGACGCTGAGCGAAGCTTGCTTGAAATGGGCCGAGCAAACAAACAATCTTGAATTAAATTGTTGCGGTATCCGATTAAACATCAACCATGACTGTTGACATTTTTTATCTGTGGGAAGGGTATAAAAGTCCTCACGTCTCCTGCACAGCCTGGAACATGACGTGTGTCCATGATCTGCCGATTTTGCTATCCTCAAGTGTTGCTTGTTTACCTGCAGTCCCGATGATTCGGCTCCGTCAGTTCCACCTGACAATGCACATGTTCGGACAGATGCAAATGTTGGGGGCGTACATATTAATGATCCCAGCGATTGTGTCACACTTGGCGTTATGTTTAGAATCACTAATTTTTCTGTGGTGTTTTTCATGCATAAGATTTACAGTACATAAGAAGAAGGAGGCAATGGTGTTTGAGACTCACAGTATGTGATGGCCATGTACTGAACACTTATTATTTCACTATGGCAAGGTTCATTCAATTTTTCACTCTAGGGCACCTTTAAAGGGATAGTTCACCCAAAAATAAAAATTTGCTGTTCATTTTCTTACCATCAGGCCATCCAAGATATCTTTTTTCTTTCAGTTTTTAGTTAAAACTGTGGTCCTTAGTGATTGATATAATAAGTAAGTAACTAACTAGCAATAATAATAAGTCAATGGCTACCATCACTTTATGTAAAAATGAATAGCCATTGCTTCTGACAATACATTGAGGTCTTATGATGTGAAAGATCAGTCTAAACATTATTTACAACATTATTACTGGTAATAAGCAAGCTGATGTTCGATTCATTAATAAGAAGCACTCATTAGAGTCATTTGTTCAGAAGTTAGAACCATTTAGATTTATTAGTTTGTAAGAGAAACATTGGTTGCAATGTCTGCAGGAACCTGAATATCATCTGCAAGTGCCATTTTTATTAATAAAATGGGTTCTGAATTCTAGAGTGCTAGTAATGTCCATCTTGACCAAAGCTTTGTGTTTATTCACAGAAATCTTCAAAATCAGATCCAAATACCACAGCAGCAGATCTCTGGTAAGTGCAAAATCCAATACTGATGCCTAAGCTTTCCATCCTATTGATACGAACAGCACCTGATACCAGATGGCACAGGAGATTAGATTATAGATTATAGAACTTTTTTAACAAAACAAATGTGGGCTGTGGTCATTCTCCTTTCAGAGAGTTAAGTTAATTGCAATTTTGGTGCTTTAGGGACAGATTTACTAAACAGGGCAAATTAGTGCGAGACCACAATCCAATAAAAGTGCTGATGGGAGTGGAAAGTTCTGAGGGTGATTTACTGACAATGCGCACATTAAAGAACACAGAAGCAGTCGGATCATTTCCATAATGTCCAACGCTAGCAATATCGAGCTAGCGTTGAAAGAGTAAGATCCCATCCTCCCTCCAAAACCTCCTTCAAAACACATGAGCAGGGAGCAAACAAAAGCATCTTAAGAGATGGCCTTAAACTACCTCATGTCTCAAAGCACTTAACATTACAATAATAATGAACATAACTTATAGAGCACTGACCTGTACCACCTGACTGCTGCAGATTGATTTCCGTGTTGATACTGTTGCCATTGAAATGCATAAATTCAAGTCACGAACCGCTCTGAGTAAAACATCACGGATGTCCATCTCTTCCAAATCATGGCAGCTATGGTGTGAACGCAGCATAAGTCATTTTTACCAGAGCTTCTCAGTGATTCTAGTCTTGTCCGAATGTGAAAAACAATGTCGGCAAAGATTACCGTGACTTTTACCGTTTGTAAAAAGGTCCGAATGACCTCACTTAATGTAATCTGAATGCAAATGTCTGTGATTGCTAACGCTTATCCTCATGCATTTATTGACCGACTTGAGCAACCCTTTGGCAATCTTCAGTATGCCATTATTTCAATATGGATGGTATCTGAAGAAAAAAATTAATTATACAATTAAAAAATAGAGCCAAATTGCAAAAAACAACAAAAAAACCACTAAACAAAAAAACTCCGGCGAACACTAACCATTTTAATATCAGTGACAGGTAAGAGAAAGATGCTCATCTAAATGTATTATAAACAGCCACTTTTATAAACTAGTGAATTTTACTTAAAATAGTTTTTTATAATAAAATTATATAAATAAATAATAACTTAAGACATATACGTCATATGTGATGCACGTAAGCACAGCCCATGACCTTATGTAACACCCACATCTAGAAAACACATTCTCACCCACCTCTGTAATAAACACGGAGATGTTAGTCCATCCGCTTCGGTTCATTAAATCACAGATGTCGAGTGATAAAAATTATAACTCAAACGTTGTTTAGAAAACTAGTCCCGTCCGAATAGGGCTTACCTCTGCATAGCATGAACTACGCTTATGACGGAGGTATGGAAATACATATGTTGACAGGCAGGTAGGACATTGTATTAATGCAGGGGTCCTGCATTAGCTGTTTGGGGTGTGTTTGATTGGGGTTGGAGCTAAACTCTGCAGGACAGTGGCCCTCCAGGACCGAGATTGGGGACCCCTGTATTAATGTATTCAGACCAAATGCAATGATTGGATGAACATTTTATGGTCCTATGCCTTCCACAGATGATATAAATACACATTTAGACCACTAAACTGAATGATTGCTATCAGGATATGAAGAGACTTTCAACCAGCATAACAAAAATGTTCTGTTACAAATCACCTACCCTGCCTTTAAATAATGGTGCGAACCTTAAATCATGTTACATAGTTCATTTAAACTTTTAAGGGAAACTCCTAAAAATGCTAATTCAATAATGTCAGCCGTAAAAATAACTGTCCACACCTTTTCATCTGTGATTTTTGTGTCTTTAGTAAATCCTAACAGTAGTTTTTTTTTTAACGCCAAAAGATCTTTGTGTTGGCATGAGCTGTTAATCTTAGTCTCTGGCGAACCCCAGTGTCCACATAATGAACTGCCATCAGATGTCCGAAATCTCTTCCTGTCTAACATACTGTTCATTCATTCATGCTAACAAAGGAGATAATTATTGTATGTCGACTTTTCGGAGGCTAGAGGCAAGTATTACTCTTTGCATCTGCGATCGTGTGTGTGTGTGTTTTTTAAACAATCAGATAAACTATTTTGTGTTTCTAAAATGTTCCTCTCATTATAGGTAAATGGTATTCCTGAGGAGAGAAAGGTGGCTGAAGCTCTTAACCTGTGATCTTCACTTTTGTACTGGTTTAATCCTGCCAAATGTGCATGTGTAGCTGTAGCTTCAAGCTCGATGCCTTTGTGTTCTCATCCACATATCTGAAAGTGTTATTCAGTGTCAGAACTGATGTTGAGAGGGGCTCCCTAAAATTATACTTTAAAATAGTATCGACATTAAAGGTATACTATGTAATTTTTAAACTTGATATAAGCGATTACATCATGAATCCATCTTCTAAAACGTCTTTTGTCTTATCCTGCATCACTATAATAATAACACCTATAGTAAGTGTTTATATTCAGACTATTTTAGAACGAACCGCCACGGAGTAACCCAGTACCTGTGGGACTCATCATAGACATAAACAGAGTAGCTCCGAGTACAATATTCTTCCGCGAGAGAAATTCAGTTTATGTTTATTAACCACGAGCGCCAAACATTACATAGTGCACCTTTAAATATGGACTGGATTCAAATGTTTTAATTTTATAAGTCAAACTCATTTTTCTTGTCAAATACCAGTTGTCTTTCGTAACGGAGGCACATTTAATAGGATCCGAACAGGTTGATATTGTTCGTTTTGTTCTCTTACAGTATATGTTTTGATAAATAAATATACTTGCCACTACACACGATTGGCTCATGTTTGTTCTGGGGGTGCAAGTGATAGATATTTAAACAGAAATGCAGACGAATAAAAAAAATACTAACATGTTTTTGAGAAGGTATTTATCAACATTGACTGTACAAGAAGATGAAGGCATTTCCAAATTAAATGAATATTTTCACATTTTAGGACAAAATTTATTGTGCACACAAAACAAATTTCCTTTGAGGCCTTTGAGATTTCTTTAAATAAAACTTATAGCAGCAAACTATACAAATAATTTGTTTTCTGAACAAGGTGAAAAATACAAATAAACATATACAGTCAGTTTCATGAATGTGCCAGTTGATGGCATGCTTTACACATTTTGCTTTGCTTAGAAAAAAGAAGAAGCATTTTCACTGATGAAAAACAAATTATTATACTTTGCAGCTGCTTTTAAATTCATATATATTGAACTGCTATGAAAAGAAGAAATAAAAATCTAAGTATCCATAGTAAATACAACTATTCAGCCAAGATGTCAATATTTGTAATTAGAACAAAGTGCCACTATGGAAATGATCAGGCTGAAAACAGCCTCAAACAATACGCCGTTGTCTCATTGGCACATAAGGATCTATTTACAGCATTATCAGTGAACTGAGAATTAAATGTGACTCTTTTTTTACATGTAATATATATATATATATATATATTTAAAATACATTAAGTTAAACATGAACATCAGGCTTCGGTTTCCGCAATTCAAGCAGTTGGAGAGCATATGAAGACGCACATTAAACAATAAATAATGAGGTCACTGATCGTAGACAGGCTCTAACACTAAGCTGAATTCTTATGAACAGAGTAAACCCATGTGGTAAAAAACCCAACAAGTAACTGGCTCAAATGCTTACAGTTTGCAGTGCAATCGAAAGAGGGCGTCGTGTTCTGAGCGTGTCTGATCAGAGCACATGATTTTGTCTTGCTAGTTAAAGTTTGCATTTCACATGAAATGCTGTTCCTCCAGCAAATTAAAACATTCTGATGGAAGCAGAATGTGCTTATGGATTCCCTTAGTAGTGGCAACACCCCATTTTCCATATGAAAAAGAATACATTTCATTGACACAGGCGGAACAAATTCGCTGCCATTGTTTGAGTTCATTATACAACAGCAATAAATGGATTTTTCAGGTTTCAATAATCCAAAGGTTGTTCACCTTAAGGATAAAGCTGCTGGTGTGATAAGAATTGAAATAATTGTTTGTAAAAAAAAAAAAAAAAAACATTTGCTGTTAGTTTTACAAGGAATGTATAACTCCTTCACAATTTGCAGTCATGGACATCATCAATGGGAACAACAATGAAGAGACACTAACACAGACCCCCAGTATAAAATATAAACATAAATTATTAAATACTGTCCATAAAACACACCTCAAAGCTATGAGAGAAAAGCGGACGGAGCACATGTGTGTACTAGACTTATCTGCACACAGTGTGTGATTTGTCTACTGCAAACATCCTGCTTGAGAATCCTTGTTTGATCATCTGATTCGCTGTTGCTCCACAGTCCTTGGCTTCTGTTCCAGCTTGAGCTTTGAATACAGAACAGTGTCGTAAGAATTCAACTCTAGGCAGAAAAAGTTCTAGGCTGGTGGAGTTGATTTGCTTTGTAGACACAGATCCATCAGGATCCTCACTGGACGAGGTGTGCTACCGTCTCACATTGCCCTGAATTACTCCTTTTGGGACAGTATCAGTACCAGCACTAGAAAGACTCCTGCCCCCAGAAGTCTCTTCAGTAGAGGCCCGCTCTCTTTAGGAATGGCCACCTGGGCCAAGTCATTGGTGATCTGGGAGATCTCATGAGCCACACAGACAAAGATGAATGTGCTGATGATAATGTTTAAGGTGGGGTTTCCTGGAATGAGGACTAGGATGCCCTTGGTGTCCGCTGCCAGCCAAATATGATACTGGCATATGAAGAGCTGGTGGGAAAACAAGAAGCATGTTAGAATAGATGCAATTAGTTTGTTCAAATGCCCCAGTTATGCTATTTAAAATGTTCTTTGTTTTGTGGTCTCCTACAATAGGTTTTCATGCATCATTTCATGCAAGGACAACAAAAACAAAACATTTCTTCTCATAACATACATTGCAGCATCAGCTCTTTTCTCACAGTGTCTGAAATTACTTGATAAAGGATTCAGTCTCTCTAAGCCCCTCCTTTCCAAAATCATGCCCTGCCCTCATTGGTCAGATGGCCTACCACTTTACAGCACGTGCCGGACACTAAACACCTATTGCCATATCTGAATTTAAGCTCCGGAGTCTTCCTCAGTGTTTGATACACGTATACGATCAGTAACGATGGCATCGGTTTTACCGTATCAATTATGGCTCGCTGTACTGAACAGGTACGATTCCGGACCGTAAACCCTGATCTGGCTTGTGTTTCCACTGCCAACAGTACACTTATGATAGACGTGGAGTGTCGATTGACATCATTCTCGCACAAAGAAGAAAGCGACACAGTAAACAACAATGGATGACATACAGCAGATCTTGTTCTTGCTTCTCGGCATTTGTGGTTGTTTGTCACAAGAAGACACGCTTTGTTTGAGGCAAGGCTGTCAGGAAAAACACATCCGTAAAGTACGCGCAAGTGACGATTCTCTGTCAACCAATCAACGTTCTGCACTGCACCCGTTAGTACGGACTACTGCGCTAAATACCCCAACAGGAGGATGCCAAAAAGTGGTAAGATGTGGAATTAGGGTACCACTCACAAATTCTGACAATGGAAACGGCAAAAATTGTGTCAATGTTATGTCTGACCGGTGTAATCTTTATGCACACCAAAACATTTTTGGAGGGGGACCAGTAACTGTATAATTTGGACAGACCAATTTTCAATTTTGTTCCCTCAAACCAATAATGTTGCGGTCACATTAGCAAAACTTTGCAGGTAAAAAAAACAAACAGAAAAAACCCCACTGTCTATTGTCAACAGTGTAGCCATGTAGACAGGATTGTCAACATTGTTGAATAACTTGAACACTTGATCTAATCAGATAGTGTGGATTTGTCTATGAAAATAACCAACAACAAAAAAGTATGTCTAAACATTCAAACGGTGGAATAGTTTATTTCCGGCATATTTTAAACATTTATTCACATTAGTACCCGTTGGCCTACTGGACTTCCATTGGATATTACTGTAAATGCATTTCCTGTTTATTTTATACTGAGAGAGGCACAAGTTGGAATTGTCCACCCCAATCAACCGTATCCTAAAAATATCCTCAATATGATGTTGACAATAACCCAAATATTTCTTTAAAAGTTTGTTTGCAGCGAAGGTTGTACTCTCACCTCTAGGGAGATCTTTCCAAACCAAGCAAAGAATGAGCTGTACAAAGAGCGAGCGTAACCGGGAATATTCCGGATCAAAATGAAAGCCAGAATCTGTGGGCAGAAAAAGAGCAGTGATGAAATGTCAGCAGCCTCACAGGCACGACAGAACAAAACAAAAAGCCTTTTGTAAAGGATCCATTATTTTAGGTTATTTCTGTTCGCACAAAAGTCATCTGACTGTGTGAATCAACCGTGATAAAGGTTTGTGTGGTTATGAACAGTCCAAAGATTTTCTTTTTCTTAAAGCTGTGTATGAGAAGAACATTATAAAAGAGTGCATAGTGGGATAGGTACTTGCCTGGACAACAGAAATGTATGGATGCATCTCATTACACTCAGACTTGTTTTTACACCCACTGGCCCAAATGGAGTACGTCTGTGAACAAAAGAATCAAGTGTGTAGAAGTTAGATGACCTTTTAAAGACCCCCTGTAGTGGAAACACTGTTTTTTAAAATGTTGTTCATAGGTCTATGTGGTGTTTTTAATATGCTTTAAGACAAACCATGTGCAAATTCATGTCAACACCATTGCTGAGTATTTTCACCTTATAACTGCAGTAAATTTCTTACATCACAAACTACGTTATAACCAGTCACATCAACGTGTGGGCGGGCTTTAGCATATTATTAACTATGCTGTGAAGCAGTGGAGTCTCAAGAGAAGCCAGGTTATTCCGGTATATTTTTCTGTTGATATAAATTTAGCAATTTAGCGGGTGAATTATGTGTATAATGTTATGTACTATATGCTTTTCTCCTCTGACGTTCTAAGTTGTAAGTCTAAGTTGTTCTAAGCTTTTCTAAGGCAGACTGAGATGGCGAACAGGAACATGGTTTGTGTAACATTAGCAACACATTATTAGCTTTTTCGATAACACAAGCAAAAAGTGAATCATAATACACTTGTGTGTCCAGCGTTGTAAAGTGACACATAAAATGCATAACCATTCTGACACATCAACTTGTAGACATCGACACTGACTCTTCCACTTCTTCTGAATCAGTTTCTGGTTCAAATATACATGCTGAATTAAACCAATATTTTCAGTTTCTATTGTACCGCATTTACCACAATTGAACGAGTGGAGCTTGCGTGATTGAATGGAGGCGGGGCTAATTTGCATAGGGTGTAGTTATGTTCAAGCTATTTTAGGACATAAATAAATATTTGTCCAATATTTTTTTCCATATGTTATTTTTGTGATCAAAGATGAGTTTTGAAGGAACTCTCCACCATAGAAATAGGACTTATTCAACTTCTTTCCTACATTTAGATATGTGGGCAAATGCATTTTTATCTCAGTGCATGCATTGTTTTAGTTTGGCAGGGTCGCCGTTATCTTAGCTTAGCATAATGAATGGAATCCTATGTTGCCAGCTAGCATGTCCCGAGTAAAAGTGATCAAAAAAACAAAAACCACACACCTAATTACTTATTGTGGCCTGCATATTCACAATGAGTACAAATAGCGTTCCAGATTAAGCAATTTTCTAGACAGATATTGATTTGGGACTGTTATGGGGAAGCACTGCTACTTAGGCGCAGAGATATCACGCAACACATTGCGATCACTCAACAGTCGGAGGACGTGAGGATGAGAGCGGTGATATCTCTGGAAGTAGCAGTGCTTCGCCTGTGCTTCCCCATAATATAGTCCCAAGTCAATATCTGCCTAGGAAATCGCCTAGTCTTAATCTGCATCGCTATTTGTACTGGGTGTGAATACGCAGGCCACAAGAAGTAATTAGGTGGGTGTTTTTTTTTTTTTTTTATTATAATTTTTACTCTGGACATGCTAGCTGGCAAAATAGGATTCCATTCATTATGCTAAGCTAGCAGCGACTCTGCCAAACTAAAACAATGCATGCACTGAGACAGAAAAGCATTTGCCCACATATCTAAATGCAGGAGAGAAGGTGAATAAGCCCTATTTCTAAAAACGGTGGAGTGTTCTTTTAAGGGATACAATTATTGAGTACAGCAGGACTTTGAGAGACACAGATTAAGCCTTACTATAAAAGAAACCACAGAGATGAAGAGCAGACAGTTGGAAATCTTGTTGGAGAAGAGAGGCTCTCCTTTGCCTTCAGACAGC
Source organism: Pseudorasbora parva (assembly GCF_024679245.1). Classification (NCBI taxonomy): domain Eukaryota; kingdom Metazoa; phylum Chordata; class Actinopteri; order Cypriniformes; family Gobionidae; genus Pseudorasbora; species Pseudorasbora parva. The sequence continues at coordinate 6,049,777 of NC_090190.1, forward strand.
AGCTGACATTTCTGAAGCACCAGGTATACGAAGGCAAAGAGCATCCCATTGATCACAGCCTAGCATCCAAAAGAAAGAAGAAAAAAGAATTAGTTGACAATGTACATTTAAGAAATGTTTTACAGTTCTTATTAAATGAAATGAAAGTATTTTACGTACAAATCGATCTAGTTTCCACCTGAACCACCACTCATGGATGTTGCCTTGCAGTTCAAAGAGCTTTGAAAGAGGCCAAACAGAGAAAACGCTCTCAAAGATTTCCTGCAACAAGTGAAAAAGATATAAACGCATTCATTTATTTCGATGGTCCACTTTAGACATTCTACTAACTATAAGAAACTTTGCAACTACATGTCAACTATCAGTCATTAGAGACTTGTTAATATCTGCTAGTATGTCAACTTATTCTCATAAACCTAATAGTCTACTAATACTCTAATGAGAGTTAGTTGACAAGTAGATGCAAAGTTACTTACAGTTGGTAGAATGTCTATATCGGACTATCGAAATATAGCGAATTATATCTAGTCTATCTGTCCTACTGTAAGAGAGAAACTCACTTGTGAGTATGCAAAGAAGCAGATGAAAAGAAGCAAACCCATAAGTTTTAACAAGAGTGCCAGATTCCAGAATGCACTACCTGTATGTAATTGAGGAAAACATGAGGTTAGTATGTTCAAAAAAAATGATGTTATTTTTTTTTTTTTTTGTGTGTACTAAATTAACAAATTCAAACATTGTAATATGACTTACCATTGGCTTGCTTCTGAAGAATCTGTGGCCACAATGCCATTGTGGCATAAATGACTGCAAACCAAAAGGTGACAAGAGGCACAAAATAATAGAACTGATAAGCCCTGTCCATAACCAGACACAGCACCACCACAAGAAAGTTAAGCCTGAAGAGAACCTAAAATACAAAGAGAAAGGTCTCATTATTTATATCATACTGTGCAATCATGCATTAGTATTAGCATGTTCACGGATAAATAAATCTGGTCAAATTTACTTTAAAATAAAACAAATTCCACATTGCACATCAACTATAATCTAGTAAAGACTTTAATAAGTAGTATGTTAATATACTTTACTGGTCAAAATTTTAGATGTCTTTTTTTTGTGCTTCTTAATATTTTTGTAGACAAATTTTATACTTTTTCAGGATTGTTTGATGAAAAGACAGTTTAAAAAATGCAATTTTTAAATAGAAATCTTTTATAACATTACAAATGTTTTACTGCGACTTTTAATCGATTTAATGTCTACTTGCTGAAATAAACATTTCAAACCATTCAAATTAATGGTTTCAGACTAAAAAAAAAAACAGTTTACATTGGCCTTAAAAAAACATTGATGGAGGACTTCCACATGCCACTAGTGGATATAGGAATCAAGATAAGCAAAGTCAGACAACAATTACCTGACACACTCTGTAAAGTCCAAAGTCTCCCTTTAGCCAGAAGAATGAGAAGTGTCCATATCCTGTTTGGAAGAGATACGCAGCTACCAGGACACGGACATGCATGTACACAGGTAAGAACTGAGAAAGCATAAGAAATAAATAAATAAAAAAGGAGATTGAAAGTGCAGTCTACTAATGTAAAGTGATCTAAACTAAACTATTTTTAAAAACGTACAGCGCTAGCTCCAGAAATGTGATATATAAGGATAACCAGCTGCATCCAGCCCTTCCATTCATCCGTTTGCTCCCTGTTCAGGAGTTTTGCCTGGAAAGAAATGAAAATCAGTATGTATTTTCTCTTTTGGACTAGGAAAAAAAAACACTCAATATCCTTGTGTTACCTCTTTGCTGTTCTCATTGTAGAAGATGCCCAGAACAATGATGTAGATTAGAGGGATGAAAAAGGTAGAATGTGTGTAGAATTTCTGTTCCTTCATAAAGATGTCCGCCCTGTCGCACAGGTAGAAGTACAGCATGATAAGGCTCATTTTACAGATGGCCAGTAAAGGTCCCTTTGGGTTGAGCTGACCCCCAACAACAGAGGGCTTCTTCTCTTCTCCACTCTCCACATCAGGAATGGGCCTGCTCTTACGATGTCTACTATAGCCCAGTAGAAGGAAGCAGAAGATGGACACCAGGATGACACAACCAGCTAGCTTCTGAAGGACGCTTAGGGGAGGAGCGCTCTGACAGCAAGATCCATCAATAGGCTTCAGGATATTGTTGCACACGGAGTTCATCAGAACCATGGCACCCTGAGAAGAGGGTAAATAATTCCCAATTATAAATAAGAATAAAATGGAACTGCTAACTTATTTTATTTAGGCACACTGCAAAAAATGTTTTTTTTACTTTGTATTTTTGTCTTATTTCTAGTCCAAATATCTAAAAATCTTAAAACAAGAAGTCTTTACTAGACAAGAATAAAGTAATTGTCTTGTTTTGGGGGAAAAATAATTCAATATTAAGAGTTTTTGCTTAAAATAAGCAAAATGATCTGCCAGTGGGGTAAACAAAATTATTATTTTTTTAAGTGTATTTTGTTTACCCTACTGGCAGATTATTTTGCTTATTTTAAGCAAAAACTCTCTTCATTTTTAGTTAATTTTTCCCAAAACAAGACAATTACTTTTGCTTGTCTAGTAAAGACTTCTTGTTTTAAGATTTTTAAATATTTGGACTAGAAATAAGACAAAAAAAGTAAGAAAAGCATTTTTTTTTTTGTTGCAAATTAAGATACATATATATATATATAACTCTTTTCAAATATTTTCAACATCTCCTGGACTTGAATACTCATTTCCAACCTCCTCTACAGCATCTCTAATTCAACTTTTACAGCTTTAAACAACAATAGCTACAGGACGATTGGCACCACCAACAAGCAGCTGACCCCACTGTCACAATCACCCCTCTGGCCAGTTGTCAAAAAAAAATCTGGCTGAAGAAATTAACGGTATGCATGGGCTTTCTAACCAAGCTCAGCAAGTACCGCACACCAGGATCTTCTCCCTCTCCCACCACACATGCAGGGGTCTCTGACAGCAAGTGTGTCTGACATGTAGCTAACCGTGCTGCTTTTCAGAATATTCCTGTCAATTGCAGTACTTGGTGACGAGATCATAAAAAACAAAAGAGGTTCTTAAATTTGAGTAATCAAATCAGGGTACATCATACAAAGAATCATGTCACAGCACAGTCTCTTACTTCTGCGATTCTGAATCTAAAGTCATTAACAAATAAGTCTTGTAATTAGCCGAATTGTTGAAAATAAGCTGGACATCATCTTCCTGAAAGAAACATGGCTTGACAGTCATAATTTGGTCCTTACACGTAATAAGAAGGGTGTTGGAGTTGCCTGCCTGTTCCCCAATACTTTGTGCTGTCAACATTTGTCTTTGGGGGATTTTTGAAACATTTAAATACCTTGCAGTGCATTTAGATGATTGTAGTTTTCAATCATCCTCCTAGCCTCAACAAATTCTTTCTTGATGATCTTGGAGAACTGCATTCTAAGATTTGAACCGACTTTGAATCATCTTAAACACTGGTGATTTTTGGATGTCATTTCTGATCCATCAAATGCTAATTTCCCAGTTCAATCTGGTGATCTCATGTGGCTCAATTGTCAGTCACACAGATAGTAGATATCTACCCATATCTGCAGACTATTGTGTCTTTTTTTAAGATTTCAGTATGTACCAAAACTGTGAGTGATAAGAGAACTGTCAATAAGCGTTATCTCACTGCTTATTCTGCCGCGACCTTCATGGAGCTCATGTCAGCTCTCCCTCCTCTCACTCTCAATTTTACTCTCTGAATGTATCAACTTTGTTTCTACTTTAAATACAAAGACTGTCTCTGGGACAATTATAGCCCCATGGAGAAATAGTGCATCCATAATAAAATTAAGAAGAGACTTACCATGATCTCTATAAAACTTATCTGAAAATGCAATGAGGTATGCAAGAAAAGGCTATGTTTTTTTTTTTATTTAGATGTTCTATATTCTTGTTCACTACTATCAATAGGCTACTTAACCCCCCAAATATCTGACAAATGCAATGAGTTTGCAGAATTTTTTAACAAAATTACTTCCATCAGACAAAACATTGCCAGCACTTGCCCTACTTGTAAGTTCTTCACCTCCCCCGCTAGTCCTTGGAAATGTAATCTGAACAAGTCAATAAAATTCTGACCAACTGGGGAAAAAAGCATTAAAATAAATCACGCTACCCACGGTGATTAAATCAAACGATCACTTAGCTCATATCACATCAAACGGTGCAAATTATTATTATGTTATACCATGTTCTCAAATGATAAAAACATCAGCATTGTGTGACTACATGTATTTAGTGTGTATTAGCGTTACCTGTAGATTTAAATTTCTGTACAGTTCTTTGCTTTTGACTACAGGTGAATTGTCATTTGGACTTTTCTGGATTACAATCCACCATCAAAATGATAAGTTTAATAATTTCAGTTTATGTGAGAAAAGGCTATAAATGATCCGCCACCTGCCGTGTCCTCACATGCGATATAGCCTACTAGACAGACTCCTTTTTTATATATACAGACGTAATGACGCAAAGACGAATGGAAACCCACCAGTACAATTAGAACACATTTCTACAAGTTTACCTTTGTGAATCGGGCTACGGTAAGGAGATGAACACTGGCTGGTTATGCACTTGCTCAAAAATGTATTTTGGTAATTTTTAACCACAAAAAAACAGAATACTATTGATACACTGCGTAACTACCTACACCTCCAGGCTTTACATCATTTGTTCTTTCTCAAGGCTCAATTTTTGATCCTCTATTATTTATCCTATACATGCTTCCTTTTGCTGATGTAATTAACCACTACAATATTTCTCTCTTTCACTTGCACCAGATGCCCACAATTTAATTTCCACACTACTAGACTGCATAGAACATTGTGGATGTCACAGAAGTTTCTACGGCTAAACATACTGAGCTACTTGAATAAAGTAATGACACACAGAGAACATCTATTGCTCCACATCTTGACTCTCTATCTCTAAAAACCACAATTATGCCAAGAACTCAGGAATCTTGTTTGACAGTGGCCTCAGGTGCTTTTTTTTTTCTTCTTTTTTTTTTACATATCAGCACTGTTACTAAATCAGTATATTATCACCTTAGAAACATCTCCAAAGTACATTACATTCTCTCCCTCAAAGAGATCAAAGATTTAAGGGAAACAAATATTGACTACAGGGGGACTTTAACACATTTTAAACCTTTTAGAAATTGCATCATTGTAAGAATTTGAATCCCTGTTGTGGAACAAAGGAAAGGTTTACAGGTCTGAAAAACCCCTGAGAATTAACTGTAGACTTACAATATCTCTTGTGCTCTCAGGAAGGTGCAGGCCATCCACCGACTGGGAAATGGTCTCCATAGCAGCTTTCCGAGAGGCCTCTAAGAACTTGACCTTCTTTTTGCTGGTATTTAGAGTACTAACTGCCGCCTCGTTGTACAGATTTATCTGGTCATTTGTGATCATCTTTCGGCTGTCACTTAGCACATCCTCATAAACAGGATCTAAATAAAAAGGCAGAATAAAAACATAAGACAGGAACATGATGGTGGTTTGTGCATCTGAATATCGAAACTTACCTTGCAGAACCCAATAGACTTCACTGTGCTCAGCTAGTTTTTCCAGTGTGTCTGATATAGCCGTGAGGTTTGCTTTGTACTGAAAGAGTGCTTCACTCTTGCCGTTGTGCAACTTAATGGACCACTGTTAAAAAAACCCCACAAACATCGGTCATTAGAATGATTTTCAACAATAGCAACCGAAGCCATCATGACTGTGAACAGGAACTCACGGTAGCAGCACCGATGATGATGACATGTGGTTTGGAAGCAGAACCCTATCATTATCAAGAGAAGATTCTTAAGCCTGTGATTTAAAAAAACACCTATTTTGCATCCAGTACAATTTAATAGTCTTTACCTCTGTCCATAACATCAACTGCTCCTTTAAGGAATTGTTCACTTCTGCGTACCATAGGAAGTCCTAAAAGATAAACATATAATATTTAACAATCAATAACTATGATCTTCAAGTCTCGAATATAAAATGAAACTTTCTGCTTCACCGGACACAATTAAAATACTTACCACGGTAGAATCACCATCCACAAAAGGGATGTTTTCATGCTGGTGAAACAATTGAAAAAAAAAAAACAGGAAAATATATAAATGTACTCATAATAAGTGACATATTTATTACCGTTATTGCAGTTATTCTATTGCATATTTATAATACAGAATTAGCATTACATTTATTATATATATATATATATATATATATATATATATATATATATATATATATATATATATATATATATATATATATATATTTATAAATAGCATTATTCTTTTTGAAAATAAATATTAAAACATTTTACAAATTATTATTTTTATGTTTTAAAAACTACAACTTTCAATAAAAAAAATAAGAATGGTTCATTTTGATTTCATTGTGATTCTAAATCATGTCAAATGTCATGACTAGTCAAATCAGTGGCATAAAAAGTTATTTTATCTTACATCGAGTTTGGGATAAATTAGCAACCCCATAATCATACACTTTCACTTTTAATAAATGAATCATGTCTTACAAAAGTCTTGACATTTTAATCAGCAATAAAAGCAGTAATTATAAAAATCATTTCTAATTAAAATATTAATTTATCAATAGATGGTTCAAATTAAAACAAATATTTGAAAAGGTCTATAAAAAAAAAGGTAAAAAATGTATTGCATGCGGGTTAACGTCTGTTAGCAACTGCTTTTGACTGAGGCATATTTTGAAATCCCAGAGGTAATCTTGTGGTAAAGATGAACAATTACACCCTTTCCTTTTTATTTAAACACAGCCCTTTACTGGCACAAGTATTAAACTCACAATTGCTTGGCGGCCATCCAACAAAACACTACTTGGGAGTTTCACTCTGGTTTGAAATGCATTATAACCAAAAGAAGGCTTTCTGAAATAAATAGCAACAAACCTTGTTCCCAACTTCTTTCACCTCAGGATTCATCATTTTGATGAAAGAATAGAAGAGCTGACGTATTCTAGAGTCACCTACAAAAGCTATTCTCTTCTCTCTGAGGCAAAACTTTGCTTCACTGAAAGACAAAAAAAAAAAAAATTCCAGCCCACATATATACGCCATACATAATTTACGTACATTAATATTGACAACATGACTTACTTGCTTTTGTACTTGTGTAACATACAGCCATAGGGCTGCCATACATTGTCCCCTAAAAAACGTCCACTGGATAAAAGCCAGTCACATGTGTCGCCGCCTGAAAGAAAGACACATAATTACAGGGAATTAACCCAAACATTTTTTTTTTTTTAAAGAAATGAATTATGTTATTCAGCTATTCATCAAGGTTCGAAAGACAACAAGTGTCATGGAAATAGTAATAAAAACATTTAATTAACTAATAACTAATTGTACGATAAAGATAGACATTAATAAATGTGTTTACAAATGCATTATTTAATCTATAAATAAATAGACTAAATTGCAAAAGGTAATTCAATTTAATGGGCAATAAAAGCAGCAATTATAAAAAGAGTTTATAAAATTAAATAAATAAATATTTTTATACACAAAATAAAATTCACTTTTATATGGTGGTTGCATATAAATGTGTCTTTGCTGTGTGTGGACAACCATCATACAATGATAAATTTATGGACACCTTTTTTTTTTATCCCCAAAAAGCCTAAACACTAAATAATTAGCCAGTTTTACACTGTACCAAGCATTAGTCATTTAGCTTCTAATTTTAGGCTGTCAGTTTAGCATTTACGTGACATTTTGGACTGGTGAAAAGGTAAAACAAAGCAAAATTAGCCATGGTGGGATGGATGTAACAAGCTCACTAATTGCAATCACCTGGCTAGTCATGTAGAGGAGATGGTGATAGAGAAATGGATTACAATTGCCCTTTTAATTGCCTGACTAAAACCTATTAAAACCTAATAAATCCACTATTTATTCACAAACACATTAACGTAATGTAAATAATGCTGTACTTATTGAGTGGTCGTTTTTGTTTTGTAAATACTTTTTAATTTGAACCATTTATTGATGAAATAATATTTTATCTATAAATTATATTTTTAATAATTACTGCTTTTAGTCAAATAATGAATTACTACTTAAGTTATACTATTTATTTATATTAACCAACTTGTAAACAAAAGTAGTAATGCCCGTTTTATAACCAGCATATTAGACTGATTTCTAAAGGATGATCTGAAGACAGTGGGGAAAAACACATTTTAAAAATAAGACCTTTTCACTTTCAGTCTTTCATTCCTCCATGTGCTTCTCATGCAGCTTCTATGCCAGCATGGTAGAGAATATATTTTTCACATCACTTTTCTTTTCTTTCTTTTTTTAATTACCTCAGGGGCAATGAAAAATTCAATAAACTATTTGAACCACTGGTTTAACTGGTCCAAAGGGGTAAAACTTGTTTGCTTTCATTCCTTTATTATAGATGCCAGACTGCATTCATTTATTGCATATTTCAGAATATTTGAAACACACAGTAAAGTAAATTATGTAACCCATACATTTTTTAGAAGAGCTCATCTGACTATGTTTAACCAAATATCCACTGCACAATCCTTAGACAACATAATACTAGCCATTGGACATGTCTAAATATTAAAATGGAACCAATAACAATGCTATGCTTCAATATAAAACAAAGCATGTCAGGACTAGATTCATGATCAACCATGGATTAGTGTACCTCCACCTATAGGCTTCACTCAAATTACTGAAACAGATTTGAAGTTGAGAATACTACAAGCATGGCACTTGATTTCAAAATGTAGTTAACTACTTATGTATTTAGGGGAATTAGACACGCATATAATTGTGTAACCGGGAATACTGGACTAAATTGTTTGGTGTAGCATTGTATAAAAAAATAAATTAAAAAAAGGTTGGTGTAGCGGCTATTTGGCGCTATGCGTCAAAAAAACTGGAAATGCAACGATGCTGACAGACATGCTGGGCGACAGCCCTGATTAGAGCGTCTATTATTGATTAGCTAAAGTCTTTGACATATTAAATGTGCCCAGTAATAAACGTGCACACAATTAGACCTCAGTTTTAACAAAGCAGTTACTGAGTTTGCACGAGCAAAGCTATAGCTGTTATCCAGCAGTGACATACACGCGCACACGCTGACTGAAAACATTGAGTGACAGCTTTAGCATTGACGCTAACACAAACACGCAGCTCTTTCTCACACAACGCTACACAAACACTTACCTCCATAATGTCGAGAAACCGAGTGAAACACAGTAAGAAGGAACACGGCGGCGACAGACAGCAACTTGGCATTTTTTATGCTGAAATACTGATTTATTTCCCGTTTGCCTAGGCTATAGGCCAGGACCGCCATCTTGGCTCCTCCATGACAACAGGCAGACAGACGAGCTGCGGCGAAGCTGACGAAGGCAGAGCCGAGCGGCGCGTGCCCGCTTCCCGCCTGTGCCTCTACCTCAGCTTCTGCTGTCGCGAGCAGCGCAGGCTGGTTTGAGTCCGATACTGCAGTTGCATCAACTTTCATATCCACATCTCAGGTTTCGCTTTCTTATGATTACTTCCAACTATTACCGGATTTACGTTAGTTTCCTTTAGTTCCTCCTTTAGTTTCTTTATTAACGTAACTTTTCACTGTCCTGCTTAACTTGTTAAGAACACAAATCTAGTTAGACTTTGAACCCTTTCCCTCTATATCCTGAACCGCTAAATGGGCGGTTAACAACATCGCATATAATTGTTTTGATCAAGACAAACAGCTGTGTAAATGCTATATTGACTGGTCCCTCTCTTTTCTTATCTGCAGGAGGAGGTTCTTTCTTGAGCTCGCTTGGTATGTTACACATCAAGACAAGTTGTTCGGTTGGGACTAAATATTGTGTTATCAGGGTTCCCGCGGGGTCTTAAAAGCCTTAAAAGACTTGGATTTAACTTGAATAAATCTGTAGGAACCCTGGTTATGTAAATCGTGCACAGTGTATAGTTCCTAAGGGTGTAAACCGGGTATAAAACAACATTTCAAGATGATCTAACAACCACCATCCTAGGTTAACTTCTTTTTTCATATTGATACTAACCAACCAGCTGAGCTGACATAGTTTTTATGGTTCCATTACTAGGCTATTAAATAACATACAGAATAGTCAAAAACTGTTAGAACCATAGACAAGAACCAGGTAAACCTCAATTAATTAAGTTATATAAATTATGCTCCCACCTAGGGCTGGGCGATATGGCCTAAAAAAATTATCACGATATAATTTAGCATATCAGTCGATATCGATAAATATCACGATAAATGTAAAATGTTTATTTCTTTAAAGTTTAAAGGCATATTTTTGCTCCTGAGTGAAATATGTAGAAAACAGACAGTTAGCTGTAGTTTTAAACTATCCTTTATTGTCAAAACATGACAAACACTTCCCAAACAAGCGAACAATTTATTTAAACTGAGGTAGATTTATTTATTAAAATCTTAACTGTGGCCAGCATTTTTTTACAGGGCTTACAATTAAGCATGTTCATGTGCTTGTCCTTCGAACAAGTACATCGTTCAAGCTTGTCCAAGTAAAAAATTAGCTTGTCTGGAAAAGTGTGTGTGTTTGTGTGTTGTAAATATAATTTATTCTGAAGCAATATTCTCACCAGTGTTCACTCAGCTTTGACATATTTAAATCTGCATCATTTGAAATTTGTGATATTTTCACCTTTTATAAAGGGCATTTTCCCTTAATCTTATTAAATATAGGCTAAGCTTCATGTTTCATTTTATATTTGTAATTTTGATCAATACATTTAAATTAAAATAAAACACTATAAGGGCTGTTACCAATCAAATTAAATAATTTACACTGAAAAATTACAACAGCATTAAATAATGTTTTGAGATTTGTAGTTTTGAATAGACAAATAAGACATGTTGGAAAGTATGTTTAAAGATCAAATTAAACCACCAGTAGGTGGCAGCAGGTGGCCGTCTTAATGAGCGAGTCATTGAGTCGTTCATTCAAACGATTCATTCAAACAATGAATCGTTCATTTACCCACGTTGCTGTGAGACGCGTTGCGGTTCTGCTGTGAACGATTTTCGCAGCTTAAATGGAACAAAAACGCTCGATATTGCATCATATATATTTAATTGTGTAAGTAAAACACTAAAAACGCAAACGGTCAAAAAAAAAGCGTTTTAAGAAACATTTTGAGGCCCTTTCTCTTGCCTCACAGTTAGTGATGGCCAAATGAGGCTTCCTGAACCACTGAGGCTTTCCAGCCCATTGGTTCACCAAAAGGTTCATTTACCTGAAGCCTCATGAAACAGTGTGCTCCCTAGTGACACCTGCTGTCCAAAGCAATGCATCGCACACAAATCTACTCATCCTGAACAACCAAACTGTGGGCACACCCTTTTTCTATTGCCTGTGTATTAATAAAGTATTTTACTCTGCCTGTATTAACCTATGTACACACAACTCACACAAACACACAACTTTGTGTTCAACTATTCAGTAGTTCTTTGGGTTAGTGATGAGATTAATCTTTCCCTAATACAGTCTAGTCCTATAATAGTATTAATAATAATAATAATAATAATAATAATAATAATAGCAATAATATATATAATAATAACACTAGGCCTACTACTAAAATATGAGGCGCCGTACAAGCCATAATTCATTCTGGTACTCTCACACACATGCATTCTCATTTCACATACATACATATATATATATATATATATATATATATATATATATATATATATATATATATATATATATATATATATATATATATATATATATATATTTTTTTTTTTAATTTTATAAATATATATTTATATATATACTCATATATATATATATATATATATATATATATATATATATATATATATATATATATATATATATATATAGTCTGCTCTCACACACATTCAATATAGGCTATATATATATATATATATATATATATATATATATATATTATAATTACGTAGTAGGTATTACAACTAGGCTAATTTACTCTAATAATCTACTAAACTAAGTATAATGTAATATAATATATAATACAGCTATGATATATAATGATATCGCTACTACATACAACCAACACCTCAACACCAATGCAAATGCCTACTGCAAACCCCACAAGAGCCGCGAGGTTTCGAACCACTTTTATCCGAAAGCGATCCTCAGAATGAAGCAATGACGTAATCAACAGAAAACGAGGCCTCGTTTGTCATAGTCACGTGATTTTCACGGAAACGATACAAGCCTCGAATCGGGGCTTCATCTGGAACGCCCCTTTTTGCTCGACACAAGCTCCGGAGCCTCGCTTCAGATGTCCCATCACTACTCACAGTGGATTGGTCCACCGTGCATCTCACCGACACACACACACAAACACACCTCACCGACAGTGGGCTGGTCGGAGAGAGAAAAGTTCAGTATTTGTGGATCTCCAGTAAGGGCTGTCTAGTCTATTTTATTAATTTTAAACACCAGATGACATTATTTCTCTTTTGATACAGGCGATGCGGAGTCATTAATACATCACCAAAGACAAACAATTATGATAGCAATGTACAAGTCCGATGTTTTAGTGATTATAGTTTGGTAACGTTAGCCTGTTGTAAATAAGTCACCCACTACAGCTAACAAGGTAATAAGCCTGTGTGTGAATGTAGTTAATGTAGATTCACCGCTGTGTTGGGCTGCATGTTATATGGAAGGACTTTGAAGAAACACGATAATTTAATAATTAAATTCCGTGTGGTGAACGTGAACCTATGATAAGCAGTCCACGCACGTCGCTCTGTTTTATGTCGGATGCGATCGCTAAAATATCTCCAAACCACTGAAGTTGAGCGAACTAACTTGTCAACGATATCTGTGTCCCCCGAGCTGGCCGTGAGCGCTGCATTTTCTTCACTATTGCTCATTTTTATCGCTCCACTTATCTCCGATCCTCCAAGCCTGTCAGCCACAGACTGTAAACATTACCGCGTGCAGCAGCCAGAAGCCCGGTCTGCAATACGCATGCGCAGCATTACGCATAGCGCGTAAGCATTATATCGAGAATTTATCGACCTGTTGTTATCGTTTTATCGAGGAAAATTATATCGTGATAATTATCGTTATCGTTTTATCGCCCAGCCCTACTCCCACCCAGTAAAATCCAATAATTAGCCAAGACAGAAGCACTGAAGAAGCCAATTCGATTTTAGCTGTATTCTACAACTAGCCCTGCCCATGTCATAAAATCTGGACTGTATTCAAAATGGCCTTAATTCCCTCCCGTCCTGGGGCCTATTGCACAAAACTAGGATAAGAGATTAAGCCGGGATATCTTGGTGATCTCGTCATCTGTATGTAAAATTTAGTACAGCGCTGTCGTGTAAACGCACCCTGAAGGCACACTCACAACAAAAATGATAACGATAATGAAAGATACCGTTATATTAGCGGATAATTTGAGCCAGGATCACCAAGATATCCCGGCTTAATCCCTTATCCTAGTTTTGTGCAATAGGCCCCTGGGCTACGTTACCCAAAAGCATCGTAAGCCTAAGTTGATCATAGATATCATTGGTGGCTATTGCCCTACGATGCTTTTGGGAAATGCAGCCCTTATCATTACCTCCCTCATTCCCTCCCTCATTCCATGAAGGAGAGTAATCCCTAAACATAATTAGGCCAAGCTCCACCCATTAGTTCCATAGAGGTGGTGCTGGACTAGGTAACGCTCCACTCCATTACATCCAGAGAGGTGGAGCTGGTCATCATTTGGGTCTGCAGCAAGCCCTACTTGGAAAAAACACTGAGCCCCAGAAGTGCTGGGGTGGACGCCGTCTTCTGGCGAGATGAGGGAATCCATACACCAGGCCTGTCCCAGTACACACACTTGAGGTTTTTGCATTTGTCTACTTACATGATGTATGTTTTGTTTTTTCCAAATATTCAAGTGGGTGTGAAGACCGCAAGTGTGTTGAACTTTAGATTACTCGATGGGACATACTTATAGTGTTATAGTATAGTGTAAAAAAGCAATTCAAGTTTAAATAACTTAAACAATTCTAGATGTCTGTTCAATAGTTTCTGTGTTCTGTAACAGGAATTATAAATATAATTGTAAATGTTTTACGAAAAACATACTCAACTCTGCACCAATAAAACATGCAACTCTTTGTGGTTTAATATGAAATTAATTGTGAATTCATGTTGATTGTTACACTTTTTCCCAGTCATTGTAATGACAAATCGTGTCTCAAATCAACCTGAATTCACCCTGTCCTTCCAGACAAGGCTTAAACTAAGTCCCTAAAATGCATGTTTTAGCTATTTTAACTTAAAGCATCCTGGACTGACATATCTTAAATTATGTAAGTGTTATTGTTTTGTCTCAAGATGCATTGCACACCCTGTTTTTTTCTAAGGCACGTTTATAAATGCTACTTAACTGCCCTATTTGAACCAAGGCTTAATCCTGGCTTAGTCTAAGCCCTGTCTTTAAAAGCATGCCTTATAGAGATAGTTCACCCAAAAGTGAAAATTAGTCCATGATTTACTCAACCTCAAGTCATCCTAGGTGTAAATGACATTCTTTCAGACGGATACAGAGTTATATTAAAAACATTCCTGGCTCTTCCAAGCTTTACTGGCAGTGAAAGGCTATGGCTAAGTCCATTAAAGTGCATCTATCCATTATATAACTGCTCCACACGGCTCCGGGGGTTAATAAAGGCCTTCTGGAGTGAAGTGATGCATCTGTGTAAGAACAATATCCATATTTAAAACTTTACAAACTAATCTCTGTCATTCCATTGCATAAACTGTCATGTGCGAGTTCACGAGAGACGCTCCAGCGTATATGACGAAAGGTCAAAACAGAAACAGACATTCACTGCTATTATAAAGCTTGGAATATCCTGGACATTTTTATTATAACTCCAGTTGTATTCGTCTGAAAGAAGAATGTCATATACATTTATGATGGATTGAGGGGGGAGTAAATCATGGGCTAATTTTCATTTTTGGGTGAACTATACAACACAATACACTACAATATTTAAAAAAAAAAAGCATATTTAAAAACAGCCAAGGCTGAAAAAGTGCTGTACATAAAAGAATCAAAATAAAAGATAGAAAATAAAATAAAATACATTTCTGGTGTGCATCTTGAGACAAATCAATGTCACTGTTTTAAGATGTCGGTGCAAGTTGCTTTCGGTTAAGACAGCACAAACATGCATTTTAGTCAGGACTAGGCTTTGAAACCAGGCCTATATGTAATATCTAATTAATTTAACTTACACTGGACTGTTTTTCTAAGCGTGTGAGTTTCTGAACATGATGAATGATGGGATATTCTTAGCCTCAAATACCACTCCAAAGCAGTATAAGAGATTTAAATGTGAATTTAGTGTGCGTAAGACCTGAGAGACAGTCTTACTTCCTCTTACGCGGTAATGTCCACAATGGTTTTGGACACCACTACAAATGGCTGTCCCCTCAAAAAGGGCACTAGATAAGGAGCGGTCTCGGACGCAACCCTTATCTTTAGCAGGGGAGTCTGGGACTGGCTTGCACAGAGCTAATTTCTAGGTCTAAAGTGGGTGCTTTCAAAAAGTAGCTACATCTGAATGTTTTCCCTCTTGAACCTCAACTGACTGTATAAAGATGTTAAATAGCCAAATCCTGTCTGTTAAAATGTCTGTTTTCAAATTCCAAACTAGCCCTGAAATAATTGAGAGAGAGACATTTAAAAAGGAAAAAAGATATATGAAAAGAATGTGGATAAGCCTAGACTAAATATCTAAAACAAACCTGTTCTGTCTGGGATTGACAGGAATGCTATTTGCTGCACAAACAAAGTGTGGCCTTCAATGCTGTCTTTTCTATGTGAAAGTCTCCATTTTCTATTAATACAAACATGCCAAGTTGCAGTGACTGCCTTTTTATTTGATTCAAAAGTGAGAAATATTTTGCCATCTAAAAGCATGTCATATCTGAAAACAGAGGAAGATAAGCTCACTATTGTAATAGACTCAAAGTAATGTTTGCTGAGACAAACACCCATTCTTTGAATGAAATAGAAAACCAATTCAAACACATTTAAATCCTTTGCTAGTCAATACAAGAATTAGAATTCAGGCAGACATTAAAAAAAAGTGTCCAATTAAGTCAGACATCTTTATCAACATTAAAGCACTTAACTCATAGAATAATGTGTTTTGGAACATCGGACATGCTTTATTTTCAGAACTTTTCACAATTTATTTAAACATCTCACATATACAAAATAGGTACAATAAACTTTGTGGTTTGTTTTGAGAGAGAGAGAGGCCTCTGCAACCCTTTAAATGGGCGGACTGTGCTGCTGTCAGTATTAACACTGGGGGCGTAAAAGAATGTAATGCCTGAACAAAACTTAAAAAAAAAAAAAAACCTGAACAAAACTCTGAGAAAACAAAAACAAATGAAACAAAAAGTAAAAACCAGACAAACATCAGGTTTAGGAATATTCCACCTGCTTAAAAATGGGGTTATCAGGGAGACCTGTGCAATATTCCTCAGAGACAATACAAAGTAATACAGTAACAGTGGTTTCTCCACAGCTGCATGTTTAGCACCATATAATATCACTGCTTCAAGTATTGGAGCACCTTTGAAACAGGACAGAACTTGAAGCCTTAGTACCAACTAGAGTGACAACTAGGATGTTGATTATTATTTTCCTTTACACATGAGGTAGTTTAAACCTTACGGAAATTGTGGTTTTAAACTTCCCCTTTGGAAGATATACAAAGACCACAAAGTGATGTATACTTTCATTGTTTTTATTACACTTCTTTTATTTTACAAAATGATGACATGTCCCATAACATGGTGTTATCCCGTGTCTCTTTGGGCTGCTGTATTAATTTGCATTGCGCACCGCTCCGTTCAGTCCATTGGTCCTCTCCGATAGAGCCCAGCTTAAGCAAGTGGATTTGCGGAAAAAAATCAGCATTCAGTATAAAAAAAAAAACAGAAAGAAGGGCAGAGATTTTTCTTTTTTCTTTCTTTCTTTTGTTTAATTTATCATGAGTCTATTTATTTGAAACAGACTGGGCCAATGTCCAAACCAAACTCTTGATCTGCGCCACCAATGTCCAAAGGTGCAATGTCGAGGATTGGAAGGCGAGATGGTTTATTTGTTCTGTATTCAATGACTGTCTTGCTCCACTGGCCAGTGTGTCTCTGCAAGGAAGCAACGAAGAGACAAAACATATTAAGTGATGGCTTTTTTGACAAACATCAAACTCTCATAAACATGCTTTGATGTAAAAACATATGGACATGCATGTTGAGCACTATCCTCTGTGACTATATAATATTATACTCTTAAAGGGTTAGTTCATCCAATCATTTTAATACTAACACAGTAATGAACCTCATCGGTTCTTGAAGAATCTCAAATGTGCTGAGTAACACAAGAATGAACCTCAGTGCTTATTTCACATCAAGTGAACATGTTTGAACTTCCGTTTACCACAACTGATTGTTGTGTTATCATTGGTTATTGCAAAAGCTCAAATATGCTGCGTAACATGAGAACGAATCTCATTGGTTCTTGAGGAAGCTCAAACGTGATGCGTAGCACAAGAATGAACCTCATTGGTTCTTGCTGAAGCTCAAACGTGATTTGTAACACGAAAATGAACCTCATTGGTTCTTGCTAAAGCTGATGCTTAACACGAGAATGAACCTCATTGCTTCTTGCTGAAGCTCAAACGTGATTTGTAACACGAGAATGAACCTTATTGGTTCTTGCTAAAGCTGATGCTTAACACGAGAATGAACCTCATTGGTTCTTGCTAAAGCTCAAACGTGATGCGTAACAGGAGAATGAACCTCATTGCTTATTTCACATCAAGCGAACAAGATTGAACTTCCATTTACCACAACTGATGTGTGAGTTGATGAATGTTTATATTGCCTAAACTCAATCTGTTCATCATATAAAGTGTTCAAATCTCCTCCAGCATTCAATTCATATGGATTAGTTTTACGATCTCTTTATGATTTTTTGAAGCGGCAAAGTGTCAGTTGTGTCGCTGTCAATGGAACGACAGAAAGCTCTCAGAAAGGATCTTCATTTGTGTTCCAAAAGTCTCACGGGTTTGAAACGACATGAGGGTGTGTAAATGACATATTTTTTCATTTTTGGGTGAACTAACCCGTTGACCTCTTAACTTGTACATTTTGTGCTAACTGAACAAATATTTTCTCTGTTTAATCAAAGTATAAAAGAGAACTTACACTGCAGCCATCCTCTAGGACGCTGAAAGTGAAGCGGCTGTTGCCCTCCGCCCTGAGCTCCACATCGTTGGAGCCCTGCAGCAACACAGCCTTCTTCAGGTTTCCATTCTCAGCATCCATGTAGGCGATGCTGTTCTTGCAGTGGTAGGTGATGTTCTGGACTGCCTGGTTGGCCAGCAGACGCATGAAGGCCAGCTGAGTAGCCATGGACTGTGGGCTCAGGGTCTCATCATTGTAAGTAAACTGAAAGGAGAATGGAAGAATGCAACCTTCAGACTACTTTCTCTTTATAAATCTTGAACAGTGAGTGCAGGCATTTATTTTGTCCCTTCTGTATGTTGTGTAATACGGTGACTTACCTCAGTACCACTATTGATGGTCTCGCCAAACCAAGTGTGTTTCTTCTCCTGGGAGCTTCTGTACCAGTTCTTGCGTGGGATGCTCTCGGGGTGGGGGTGGATGCAGGTTTGTCCAGTAGAAAAGTCGCAGAAGGCCTTGATGGCATCCATGGTGCAGCCCTGGTTGGGGTCGATCCAGTAGAAACCTACAGAAAGCAACAGATAATTAGGGGAAGTCAGAAGAAGTAATAGTGTTACTGGAAAAAGGAAGACCTGAAATTGCTTTGCTCACTTACCGCTGCTCCATTCTGGGTGGCTCAGCCTGATGTCACGGCAAGTACGAGCAGGGTTCTTCTTTGAGCCCTCAGGGGAAAGCAGATTGTCAATCTGAGTGTTCAAGGACTTGATGGTGGCATCCACCTCATAATCCTTGGCCCTGAGAGAGCCCTGGTCAGCTCTGTACTCATCATATCCGCCGGATGTGTCATATCCACCACCAGCTGGGCCAGCGGGTCCGGGAAGACCAGGAGTTCCAGGAGGACCCTGCGGTCAAACACACAATTGATTAACCACATATCATATTTATGGTTACCACTTTGTGTTTTTCTCTACATTCAATCTCAAGGTATGATATTTTCTATATTATAGGTATTTATTTTCTCACGTTGTCTTCCTATTAACAATGAATTGTCTCTGGAAACATAAAATGAAAAAAGTCTGTGGCAAAAGAAATACTCAAATGTGCATTTACGTACAGCTGGTCCAACATGTCCAGGAGGACCACGATGTCCAGGTGGTCCAATAGCACCAGGCATGCCATTTGAACCGTCTTTACCAGGGGGACCATTAGGACCAGATGGGCCCTGAAGACAAATTGCAGATGACCATTATGTATATTCCCTTAATATCATGACAAAATCCTAAGTCTGGAGAATGAGAAAGTTACTTACTCTTGGACCAGCGGGACCAGCAATACCAGCAGCACCACTGTCACCAGAAGGACCCTGTAAGAAAGTTACATTTGTTCTGGTTCTGGAGTCTTTTATGCATTTAATAACAGTGTTGGACAAAACATTTATTTCTACTGCATTCTATTTCTACTGTGTATTTAAGTACATTTTTTTAAATATCAGTACTATATTATACTATGCTATAGTATTTTTATTTTAGGGAACTTTTACTCCACTACATTTCATAAAACATACAGTTCTTTGTTATTTTGAACTGAGGAAATTCCAATTACTCTGAGGAGCAAGAGCGATTCATAATTTGATTCTTTCCAATGAACCTGCTGAATTGGTTTACAAATAACACTGAACAATTGACTGGCCATGACTGTCAGTTATTTGTGAACTAAAAGGACTTTCTGCTGTAAAAGGGCAAGCTTTTTAAGGCCATCAGTATGGAGTAGGCAATTTTTTGATAATATAATACACATAAATTCCTATGCATCTTCCCTGTTGTTGTAGCAGTGTCAAATGATATAAACTGGTATATTTGCATATTGTTCCTGTACATTGAATTTTTATTTACACAAATATAGTTTTTTGTTGATAAATTCTATATTTTATATTATTTTACTATATGGTATATTATATAATTTTTTTCACTTGATTGTGCGCTTAAATTATCAGTAATGTAAACAATGATATTTGTAAAGATAATGATTTTTTTAGTATAAAGTTTAATGTTTAGTTGAGATAAAAGTTTGCTTATTTCCAATGCATATTAATGGTATGCATTTCTTATTTGTGCTGATTACTGACTTGTCTGATTAGTGCTGTCTAAAATAAATATATGGTTCATTGAACAGTACCTTTTCTTTTAATACTTAAGTACATTAAAATCAAATACTTTTGCACTTTTACTCAAGCAAAACTGAAAATTAGTACTTTTAACAGAGTAATGATTTAATAGGGTATCTGTACTTTTACTTGTTTTGTACTTTGTCCACCACTGTTTAATAATCTGTTTAATAATCAGTTGTATGAGAACTAAACAGTTAATAATCTGTATGAGAACTAAACTGTTGTAACTGTTTTTAAAGGAAAAAGATGTTGAAGCTTATCAGCAAAGTTATTCCACTTACGTTGGGTCCGGGCATTCCCTGCAGACCAGGATGTCCACGAAGTCCCTTCATGCCTCTATCTCCCTTGTCTCCAGCAACACCCTTCTCACCACGAGGTCCAGCGGGGCCCTGTTAAACAGAGAGACATAAGAATGAATTGAAAGGAAGAAACTTTCACAGAAAATATTTACCGGGTACTTCTGTCTGACACACTTACAGGTGCACCTCTTGCTCCAGCAGGTCCAGCAGGGCCAGTAGAACCAGAAGGTCCCTGTAAATGAGAGATTGTTTCGTTTATTTGTTTATAATTCAGTAAATGCTGTGATTTTGTTCTGTTATACAGATATAGATCACATACAGATTCACCACGGTTTCCGGGTCTGCCAACAGCGCCTGATGGTCCATTGGGTCCAGGAGCACCGACGGGTCCAGCGCTTCCAGGGGAACCAGGCTCACCACGATCACCCTGGTCATGGAAATAGGCCAGTTCAGTTAAATCGTGTAATTTATATATAACAAAATCCGTTCTGAACTTTAAAATGTATTACACGACTACAGTCTTAGGATAAGCTAGTGACAGACCAGTATAAATACAAATTAATATAAGAGCTGTATACCTTAACGCCAGCAGCACCAGGACGGCCAGGAGGTCCATCATTACCAGGGCTTCCCTACAAAACAACACAGAAGCATGTGTGAATATTCTATGAAAAAATACACTCCAAGTTGTGTCTTAAGATGACCTAAAACTGTTACTCACCTCACGTCCAGCCTCTCCCTGAGGTCCAGTCATACCGGGCATGCCAATGTTGCCAGAGGGACCACGGGCACCAGGGGCACCAGAAGGACCAACTCTTCCAGGTTCACCCTAAGGTACACACACACACACACACACACAAAATCATCAATATTTATTTACCCTGTAACAAGTTTTGAATAGTTTGGACACAATCAAGAGCTCTTTCAGTGCACTTACAACAGATCCGGGGCCACCAGGAAGACCACGGTCACCTCTGGAGCCAGGAAGACCATTAAATCCAGCTGATCCCAACTGACCCTGAGGCCCAGCAGGCCCAGGTGCTCCCTATTTTTAAACAGAACAAGTTCATAATGAGACATAATATATACTTGGTAATACTGTGCAGTTTGGTCTAGCTTGTTCAACTAGTACTTACGGGTGCGCCAGACTCTCCAGGGGATCCCTTCTCACCAGCCAGACCAGGGGGTCCAATCAGTCCATTCTCTCCAGGGGGACCAGCAGGGCCAACATCACCACGAGCTCCACGTGGGCCATCCTTTCCGGGAGCACCAGTGGGTCCAGCAGCTCCAACAATACCCTGATGGTTGTGAAGAAAACCAGATTACATGTGAGACCATAAAGATAGCATTATATCCTGAAATGAAGCAAGCGGAGAATCTGGAGTATTAGGCCTGAACAGGTTAATTTATAGTTATCTGATATAACTCACAGCAGGGCCAGGAGGTCCAACTCTGCCAGCGGCACCAGGGAAGCCAGTCAGACCCTAGGATAGAGCCAGAAATTCATGGGTCACATGTAGTAAAAGTCACAACAAAACCTCCTCATAATTACATAAAATAATCCATTAAAATATACTTACAGGGGGACCACTGTCACCACGGGCACCAGGTGGGCCAACAGGACCAGAAGCACCCTAAATATGCACAAGATATTTAAAACAAGTTCAAAATCATAAAAGAGGTACATAAATGTATTGCCTGAATTTGTCTTTACTACTACACTACTACGATTTTTACAATTATACACAAGAAGTAAAGTCTCATTTAGGCATGTTTTTCACCAGTCAATGTGCTAAATTAAATGTAGTCTGAAACTTACGAGGGGTCCAGTATTGCCAGCGGGACCAGCAGGGCCAGGGGGTCCAATGTCACCCTTCACACCAGCAGGTCCTTTCTCACCTCTTTGTCCAGTCTGGCCATCAGCACCCTACAAGACGCATTGTGTCCCTGTCAGTTTTCAGTGCATTTAAATTCAGAGCTTTTAAAACAGCTGGTTTGGATGTCTAAAGCATTCTTCAGTAGCAGACTTTAGAAGAATTCGTTTGGACTTACAGGGGGTCCAGCAAAGCCGGAAGGTCCAGCAGGGCCGGACTCTCCACGCTCTCCCTAAAAGACATGACAAGACTTGAGCATGAATCTTTGATTCTGAAGTGAATTACAGCTTATGCACAGTTCTTTTTTTTAGTCGCTTCCTCAATATTGGACAGTTTGTATGATAGAAAGGATCAAGGTATCAATATGTGATAAATAAATGATTATAATACTTACAGGAGCTCCACGAGCACCAGCAGGTCCAGGAGGACCGAAGGAGCCAGTCTCACCCTGGAACAGAACACAGAGGTAAGTTTGATCAAAAGGATCTTTACAACAACTTTTTGTACTTTCAAGTTAATTATTTGTTGGTTATGACTTTCTTTTTGACTTTCCAATGTCCCAAGGAAGTATTTGTAAGTCATTTTGGAGATCCATCAGAACAGTTAAGTTACATTCATGCTGAAAACCATAGTCCCATTCATTTTTGTGCGTGTGTGTATGTATGTGTGTATATTTTGTTTTAAATTTGAGACCTAATGCACATCAATATATATATATATATATATATATATATATATATATATATATATATATATATATATATATATATATATATATATATATATATATATATATATATATATTATTATTATTATTTTTTTTATTATTATTATTATTTTTTTTATTTATTTATTTATTTTATATATGTGCAATGCTTCATGTAGTGCATGCCTTTAATGAAAAAAAAACAAAAAAAAAACATGTATGTTTCTAATTTGTT
This sequence comes from Pseudorasbora parva, assembly GCF_024679245.1. Classification (NCBI taxonomy): domain Eukaryota; kingdom Metazoa; phylum Chordata; class Actinopteri; order Cypriniformes; family Gobionidae; genus Pseudorasbora; species Pseudorasbora parva. The sequence goes on from NC_090190.1 coordinate 6,073,429, forward strand.
TATGCATATGCAAGTAGTATTTACCAGAATTTATTAGTATCAGAAATGATTAAATGTGTCATATGTGAGGAATAAAAATCTGGTTTGGACCACATTTAAATGAATGTTTGCAAGTAATGTTAGATTGCTTTTTATTTTATATTAATAATCATACACTATTGTTAAATATTTCCAGAGATTGTAGGTAATAATCAAATAATATAACATTGAAAATTAATCAATGGATTGTTCACTCAAAATTGAAATTTCTGTCATAATTTACTCAGTTTCAAGTTGTTCCAAACCTGTGTGAGTTTGTCTCTTCTGCAGAACACAAAATAAGATATTTTCATACATATTGGTGACCAAACAGTTAACAGTAGCCATTGACTTCAATATAATTTTTTTTTTTCTACTATTGAAGTCAGTGGCTACCGTCAACTGTTTTGTTACCAACACTTAAAATATCTTCTTTTACGTTCAACAGAAAAAAGAAACTCGTACAGGTGACAACATTTTTGGGTGAACAATCCCTTTAACCTCCAGTGTTTTTGAATGATGGAATATATTTTGTGCTTTTCAGCAGAGGGCAGCAGTGATTATCTATATCTTGTCATATTATGACAGTGGCCAGCAGGGGTTTCTTCTTCCAGCAGTCGGTCAAGGAGGAAAATTACTTGCCCTTTGAGAACGTTATAATCTTTTTTAACGTTTAATTAGTGCCATTCCATTAAATATATATATATTTGTATGCTGTCGCTTTTGATATTATGGTTATGATCTGCGATACATCATGCAAGATCCAATACGAAATGGTCAGAGGTGGATCTCTTTGGACTGGTATATATCTTCAACTTGAATGATTTACAATAGTCCTCCATAGACTGCAACAGTCATCCGCTTTGATCAGATATAACAGCTGAGAGAATGCTCTTTACCTTGTCACCATTAGCACCAGCAGGTCCAGGGGGTCCACTGGGTCCAGGAGCACCCTTTAAATGAAAGAAAAGTACCATATAATCTAAATGTATGCATTTTTTTTTTTATGAAGTATAAAATGAGATATAGGTACATAGTGTACTTACACGGGCACCATCTCTTCCAGCATTGCCCTCTAGTCCTCTGTATCCAGCCTCACCCTATGTATCAAATACATTTTTTTAGTCAGCTAGGAGTCATACAGGTTTGGAAACATATCCAATATGGAATACTGTACATCAACATTTTTCATCATTATGGCAACCATGAGCATTGCCCCAACACATACCTTCTCTCCCTTAGCTCCAGGGGTTCCAGCGCCTCCACGCTCTCCAGGCATGCCAGCAGCTCCCTGGTGTCCAGGGGCACCAGCAGCTCCAACTGCACCAGGCTCTCCCTGAAGAATACATATTTTGTCAGTTACACTCAAAAAAATGATCTGTCTGGATGGTGTGTGGTGACACATATACCTACCTTGTTTCCATCAGGGCCAGGAGTACCAGCAGGGCCACGAGCACCAATGGGTCCCTGAGGGCCAACAGAACCAGCGGCTCCAGGGGCACCACGCTCTCCCTAAACAGCGATAAAAGCAAGGATGAACAATCTTTTATTCTCCTGAATGTGAAAATAAACGCAGAACAAGAAATCAGAGATGGGTAGGTCACCTTCACACCAGCAGGTCCAGATGCGCCTTGATCTCCAGGGATACCCTGTTGAGAGATGATGAATATTTGTAAATGGTTTGCATGGCATTGTGCATTCCAATTTTACGCAAGTGAACCAAAAACTGCATAAGCTGCAGCCTTGAAAACAATAAATTCTCATTCTTCAGTAAAAAACAGGTAAAACATGCTTTAAAATAAGAATTGACTCATCATCACCATGTATTCAGTGTGAAGTACATTTATATTTATATTTTTCTGTATGTATGGCCGAATGTGCATTATATATTAAATGGAAGATGTTTCTTGTGACAAGAACTTACTCTATCTCCAGGCTTGCCAGCCTCACCAACGGGTCCAGCGGGGCCAGGAAGACCCTGTTAAAGTTGAATGAGCGACATAAGTTGTTGAGAAGTCACTAGATAAATGGGTAGAACGCATACAAGACTATTATAACTTTATCTTATGCTACATGACAGTGATTCCCAACCATGGGTACACCTAGGGGGTACACGGAAACCTTTTGATTTTACTTACACCTGCCTATGAACTGTCAAAAAATAAGCTCAAGCTACAAGCTAAGCTTCTCATCCACTGTATTACTTGTGTTTAGTTTAAAAATCAGTCACTGTAATAACCCATTTAATAATAATTATGATAATGCTAAATGATTCCTAATATAATGAAAGTCAAAAGGAACATGTTCTAGTGTAAATAGAGGGTACTTGATCGCCTAAAGATTGGGTTATAGGTGTACATATGAGAAGAAAGGTTGAGAAACACTTCATAGAGTACTTTTAGCTTTAGTTTTAAGTTTTAGCAGGCATGATGTGAAACTGACCTGGAAACCAGGAGCACCAGAAGCTCCCTGCTCTCCTTTCTCGCCTGGGGCACCCTAAATGAGAAGACAACAATCTGTTACCACTAAGAAAGTAAAAAAGTAATGTGCTATTCCACACAGATAGTCAGTCATAGATAGATGTAAGATGGCCTACTTACAGCAAGTCCGACTGGACCAGCAGGGCCGTTGTTACCATCAGGACCAGGGAGACCCTAAGTGAAAAGTAAGGGACTTAATCAGAGCAGCTCTACTACAGTAACTCACCCCAATGATACTGTTGAATGCATGTAGCATATATTCCTCTCTCTCACTCTGAAACACTTACTCTCAGTCCAGTTGGGCCAGCAGGTCCCTTCTCACCAGGCTTGCCAGGCTCGCCCTGCAGGGAGATTCATTGATAAGCTCAATGCTACATTTTAAATCTTTAAATAGAGATGAAATGCACAAAATATAGCCATTACTTACTGAAGGTCCCTTAGGGCCGGGGAATCCAATATTACCAGGTTGGCCTCTTGGTCCAGTTGGGCCAGGGGGGCCGGAGCGACCATCTTGACCAGCGGCACCCTAGAATACAACATAAATTGGTGATGAGTGCACTACACAAAGCACAAATCTCATAATATTAGTAATATTTTTGTCATATTACATTTGTCAATTTTTCATTTCATGTTTTCCGAAATTACTTAATAACTCAAAAATTTGTGTTTATGTATAACTGCGATTGTACTCACAGCAGGCCCTTCCTTTCCAGGGGGTCCAGAACTGCCAGGGCTACCAGGGAGACCCTAAAAATATATCAGACGAAGGTGTTGTTTATATCAAGAATGACTGATCTCAATCATGCTTGTAGAATTGTAGAGATATTTCATTGTTCATAGTTTCTTGCTTTATAATCTACAGACTTTCCCTGTCATAATGGACTGAACAGATAAAAATGAGTGGGAGGCTAATTGTTATACTCACTCTGGCACCAACAAGACCGGCTTCACCAGCACGACCAGCATCTCCAGGAGGTCCACGGGCTCCAGGGGCACCAGTAGCACCACGGGCACCAGGCATGCCCTGAAGGTACAAGAGTCAAAGATCAGTGTCTTAAAAAAGCATCAGAGTAAAATGAAACTACATGGGATTTCAGAGCTTTGCAGGACTATCAAAAGAGCGATCTATGCTTTTATATCCAAAGCAGCTAAACTACTGTCACATTCTATATACATACACTAGTGGGCAATAGTGATGTCCAGCCTAGGAAAATTGACATCTCCACAATTTATTCAAACAATTTTTTTTATAATGTGGAAATACTCCAAGACACTTGTGTGGTGAAAGTAACAAGCCTTTAATTAACTGGGCTAATTAATTAAAAACAATTTAAACATGTTTAAAATAAGAAAACATGTAAAGAAGTGTTTTGCTTGGAGCCAGTATTGTATTTGTAATAACGCAATGAAATGTCAATTATGAACACATGCTAAAACGAGGACCACTGAAATATTAATACCTGTTATGTTGTAGTCAGTGCATGCTTTTTTCCTTAGAGTTAGTTTCTTCTGTGCATTATTTTTTCATAGCAAAATAAGACTTTGAGCTGTAATTTGCCCTTTTCTGACAAATAATTTTGTCATAAAACACTTAACCAAGTTTAGTGTTTTGTTCTTCCCTCATATTTAAAAAAATATATAAAATATTGATATTTTGATGGTTTAATCAAACTTGTAGGGTCATAAAAAAATATCCTTGCACTTTTGGCCACTACTATAGTTTGATTCAATACAGAACAGGACGTTTAACATCACTCGAATCTTACCATTGGGCCAGATCTGCCAGCCAGACCAGGCAGACCACGAGTACCAGCGGCTCCCTGCAAGAAACGTGAATGGACATAGATTAATAGAAATAAATATAAAAAAACAGAACCAATCACACCACTGTATTTTTTTCTTTTTTTAAATTTCTCTACTGTTCTGTACTTTGTCTTTCAGATCTGAAGGGGTGATCATCCCTGTAATGATAGTTAAGCTATTTTGATCATTTTCTTTTCTCTCTCTGATAGTTACAATAAAAACGGAGAGGCCAAGAACTTACTCTAGGTCCACGCATTCCCAAGGGTCCAGTAGATCCCTGCTCTCCAGTTGAGCCTCTCTTGCCCTCTTCACCAGAAGGACCAGGAGGTCCCTGAGGACCAGCGCTACCCTGTACGGGAAGCAGGCAAAGAAGGAGGTGAACAAGGGCAATCCACTAGAATACAGACTGCATACTTTATAAAACATGTTGAGATGCCTGGTAGTGTGTTTACTCACAGGCTCTCCCTTGACACCAGAATCTCCCTTCACTCCAACGGGTCCAGGGTCACCCTGATCAGCAAAACAGTTCAAAGGTTAGACTCCTTCAGTGTTGCACTTATGAGCTGTACAAATCATTTCATTATTAAAAGTATATAAATGAACATAGAATAGACAGCAGTGATGCACCAAAATAAAAAGCTAAACAGAAATAGGACATTTTAAATTACCCTTTGTTTGGGATCATTTAATACAATAACTTTTATACTACCTGTATGTTCCTCCCTTAATTGGTTACTTCTGATTTTTGTAAAATATTGTTTTGTGTAGCCTATAGATCTAAAGACCTATGTAAATCTATGTAATATAAATTTGACTGCAAAATACTTCCATATCTGATTGTATTATCAATTGAAGTGTGTTATCCATTGAAAACGTGTCCTCTTTTAAATTAAACACCAATGATTTCACTTAAAAGCTGCTTTTTCTCCATTTCGCCCGTTCACGCCAAAGACGATAACTATAATGATATAGTTTTAAAAATCATGAATTATAAAAAATAATGGACAGCCAATTAGAACCTATGCTGCCTTAAAGCATGTTAGCTTGTTAGCCTGTAGCATTTATAGCATCAGACGACAAACCAGCAGTATGTGCTTAGAATAAACAAAACAATATTGTACTTGGTGTGGATGCTAATATAGTTATCATTATTGTTCTTGGTGTGAACAGGTCTTTAACGTAATAGTGGTAACACTTTAGGTTCCAATTCTCACTATAAACTAGCTGATTATTAGCATTCATATTGCTAGGATGTTTGCTGATAGTACTTATAAAGCACATATTAATGACTGATTCTGTATGATCATATTCCACATCCCTCAATCCTATCCAAAACCTAAACTTAACAAATACCTTACACACTATTAATAAGCAGTAATTGAAACAAAAGGCATAGTTAATCGTTAGTGAGAATTGGACCCTAATCTAAAGTGTGACTCTCTAAAACTTTCTAGCCTGTTTTTTCCCCCAGCCAAAACCCCCAAATCGCACCTAACAATTGGATACATCATTAATCCACATTTTGATGAATCACATGGTACTCACACCAAGACCTCTGGGACCAGAGGCTCCAGAAGGTCCCTGGGGGCCGGGGCCTCCTCTAGGGCCAGGGAAACCAGGGGCACCAGCAATTCCAGGCTGGCCCTGTAGAAGTCATCAGAAATACATTTGAAAAACTAAGAAGAATAAACACTTACATGCAAAGGATGGATTCTTAGAAGTGTTATTTTAAGATAAAGCATGGTAGAGTAAATGCAAAGTCATCTGTTTTATCAGGAATTGTGACACTTTAGCTAGTTTTAAATTTAAAGGTACACTATGAAACGTTTGGTGCTCTAGTGGTTAATAAACACAACTGCATGTGTTTGCAGAAGAACATTGTAGCCGGAGCTACTTCTCTCTGTTTATGTCTATAAAGAGTCACGCAGGTTACTCCGCAGTGGTTGGCATCACACTCAGTCTAAAATAGTCCGAATACACCTATTATAGACGTACCGCAATAATTCAGGATAAGACAAAAACACGTTTAGGAGATGGATTTATGATGAACTCATTTGTTATATAAATTGTACATCTTGAACAAAAAAAGTTACAGTGTACCTTTAAAATACATCAAAAATTACATTTTTGGTTTCAGAACTATTTGGCAATTATTTAGCATAATTCAACACAACTGTACTGTAAAATGATCAGTACATTTCTTTCAACATATTTAGTTCAAATGAAACGTAGGGAAACTCACAGCTGCTCCTTTAGCACCAGTGATACCGTTAGCACCAGGATTACCCTGTGAAAATACAAAGAGAGACTTCTTAATAAGAGAAATTCTTAATTAATTTATCTGCAAATATTTAAAATGCACTTACAGGGGGTCCAACTGGGCCCACAGCACCATTCGTGCCTGGCTCTCCTCTTTGTCCCTGAGGTCCAGATGGGCCGCTTGGACCAACAGGTCCAATTTCTCCCTGTGAAAGACATTTGTAAATTACAGATCCCAAAAGAGGGATGGTTGCTATGATGAATTAAAGGGATAGTTCACCCCAAAATGAAAATGAATCATCGTTTATTGACCCCCAGCTTGTTCCAAACCTGTATGAGTTTCTTTCTTCTGTTGATCACACAAGAAGATATTTTAAAGAATGTTATTAACCAGACACAAGACAGTAGCCATTTACTTCCATAATAGGAAATACTTTGGCTACTGTCATGTGTCTGGTTACCAACATTCTTTAAAATATCCTCTTGTGTGATCAACAGAAGAAAGAAACTCATACAGGTTTGGAACAACTTGAGGGCAAGTAAATGATAACAGTATTTTTATTTATTTTGGGTGAACTATCCTTTAAGAAAACATGCATGTAGAGCATGAGATCTAATCAAATGATATGAACATCCAGTATTAGCTTCTCTTATTAATCGACTTTAGTCAAATTCTGGTTTGAATTCACCAGTTGTCACTCATACCTTAGGTCCAGGAGCACCAGGGAAACCTGGAGGTCCAGCTGCTCCCAAAGGACCCTAAGAGGAGAGAAAATGTATTACTTCTACATGATTATGTTACATGGCACATTTTAGGAGACAAAGGGGTCAGAGGGCAGCTAATCCACTCACAGCAGGGCCAGCAGGACCAGTGTTGCCATCAGCACCGCGAGCACCAGCTGGGCCAGAAGGGCCAACGCGACCTCTCTCACCAGGAAGACCACGACCACCCTGTGCAACAAGAGCAATGAGATATGAGATGAAGGGTTGACCTAGGTATGTATTTACAGCCATTTGTGTTGAAGTCAGATTTGGGATGTGCAGTAAACATTTTCATTACAATAAGAAAATAATAATATTTGACTTACTCTCTGTCCGGGGGTTCCGTTTGCTCCAGGAGCACCATTCTCACCCTGTTGAAAAGAGACAAACATAAGCCTTTAAAATATGACACAATAGATTTTAAGTGATTCATTATATTGGCTAGAAAATGTGCTTTACGGTATGAGTAATATTATCAATAAAAATAATGCATGTCATTTTTATAGCAGCGTTCATGCAGAAAATGCAGCTTCACAAATCAGAAAGTAAAAACAAAACAAATATTGTGAAGCATTAACATTTTCCTTTTGACTCAATTACTTCATGTATTTTGAAAGTGGCAGGTGCATTTCTTTATAGTCTTGAGATGCTTTAGAATGCTAAGACACGTTTTTAATATTAGCATGTTTGAAGGATGTTATTTTCAGATTTAGCTGGTTTTAACCCTGTGAGAAACCTTTTTTATTTAGTTATTAGAAAAAATTAATTGTAAACCTGATTTATGTTTCACCATAAAAATATCAGTAGCTGGCATGCTTTTAAAAACAAACACGTAAACACACAAACTTTAGGGTTTGATAATTACCTTGACACCAGCTGCACCAGGCTCTCCTTTACGTCCATCAAGACCAGTGTAACCCTGATGAACAAATCATGGCTACTTAGGAGATTACTTACAAAACATGTCTCTGTAAGCACTTGAAACTACGTGTAAGCTTTCACTTCAGTATATCTTCCATGAGAAATGTTGATATTGATGGCTAAAAGATTACTGTCTTTTCGTTCCTCAACACTGAGCACTTACTCTGTGTCCCTTCATGCCAGGAAGTCCAGGAGTTCCTGGGAAACCACGGGCACCCTGCAGAAGAAAGAGCAAAGATGATCCTCCTTACTGAGGTAGATACAAACATGCTCGATTTAAATAAAAAAGTACATTTTGATGCCCTTACCTGTTGTCCAGGTGGTCCTCTATCGCCAGGTTTTCCAGGTCTGCCGTTGTTGCCCTTAGAGGTCACGACACACAGTTAATGCATGGTCAAGTTAACGTTTCAATATTACCACATGATATTATAGCACTCACATCTTCACCATTTTTGCCAGGGGGTCCAGGAGGACCACGAGAACCAACAGCTCCCTGTAAAGAGATGACAGAGGAGAAAAAAAATCAGCTTTTAAGTTCAAAGCTCATTTCCAAAACTGTGTGAAACAGGAATACTTACAGCCTGCCCGGGCTCTCCAGGCTCACCAGCATGTCCTTGAAATCCTTGAGGTCCCTATAATATTCATGGGAAAAGTAACAAAAGAATGTCACGTTTAGTTTTTTAGAGCCATAAATGCTCGCAGACTATATGCAAAATGATATTTGATGAAATTACTGATATTGAACTAATAATTTACTCTAAATCATGCAATTTTATGCACATTTTTATTGGAGCAGAATCAATTCTACATTTGTAATCCAGTTAAAAAGCATGAAATACTCACAGGGGCACCAGGAGGTCCAGCTGGGCCTCTAGGTCCCATCAAACCCTGAGAAAGTGAAAGTAAACATGAGTGGCTCAGTATGACCAGCAATGGTTTAGCTATTACCATGAATGTTGGCCTATCTAAAAGAATAGGTCCAATCTTTAATTTGCATGAGACTGACTGCAATAGTAATACAGCAACAAAAGTGGTGCAAGTTATCATACTTCATTAACAATGAATTAATTATCAGAAAGGATTCACAACTGAAATGCCTGATATTAAATGAACTCACCATTGGTCCAGGGCCGGGGTCAGATCCTTTCCCGCCATCATATTGAGCAGCAAAGTTCTACAAAATAATTGAGTAAATATTTAGCAAAGAAACTAAAATGTATTTTAACTTTTAAAAATAATTCACGGAAGGCACAAAACAATCTCTAATGTGTCTTATTTCATATTTGTTTCGATCCTTGCATTCTAAAAAATAAATACAGCTCACAGCCATTTTTGAGTGCATGGTTCAAGGCAAAGGTTAAAGGTCGAATATTAAATTCTATGACTCGGATTTATATGACTCGGTCATGGGTCAACGGGTAGGGCATGAGCCTCGAATATAACTACCCGCAAGCTTTAATCACACAACCGCTATATAAAAAAAACAGGTTTATGTGTCTGGAAAAGTTTTTGGTTTGAAATGGAAACTTACTCCACCAAGACCAGGGGGGCCGGGAGGGCCAGGAGGCCCAGGAAGTCCAGGTCTGCCGGGGTTTCCATCTGGTCCTTTAGGACCCTATGTAGAACAAGAACAAATAGTTGTGACTGCTGTAATGTGAGGTAAATCTGTAGTGTTGATGTGAACTAGCCACTATTCTAAAGCAGTGAAACTGACACTGATTATTCACAATAGCATTGTCCTGTCCATATGTTATTATAGATAACGGTTTAGTCAAACACTATGTACTGAAATTAACCCTTTGGCCTATTTTCAATACTTTAATGCTGAAAAATGATGATAGAAACTTACCCTCTGACCTCTAGGTCCTTTAGGTCCCCTGGTGCCCTATTTATAGAAAAGTGTAATCAGAAAAGAGGCACAGACCTTATAGTTTAAAGTCAACCTTCATATGAAGAACATTTGCTTTTCATATGCTTGTTTTGCAAGGTGCATTCACAGTTAAATATGCTACGCTACACTCATCATCTTAATTGCTCATAGAAAATGTAATGAATAAATAAATACAGGATTTATTTATTCCATCTGTCTATGAATCTCATGCCATGTGACGTGCAGTAGCTCATATTAAAAGCGTTCCTTGTGTTCTTCAAACTACAAACATGCAAATGAGTCTGCAGAAAGAGTTATAGCATGCACTGTCCAGTGTTCATCAGTAAATACTATTAACTGCATGCCTGGAATTAGATATTAGATATTAATGGAGGTAGCAACAGAGGTGCTTTGAGGAGCACACAGGCCTAGAACAGGACGCTGAGCCTGTCCCACTGAAGTCTCTCATTGTGCTCCTTTAAGCACCTCCTGTTGTTGGTGATCAATACTGTTGTGTGATATTCAGGTGAGCAGTTTGACTCAATCCCAAATAATAGCTCATATGTATGCCAATTGCAATAATCTTTGCTATGCATGTCCACTTGAGGGAACTGCTGGGCAAAATCCACCATGTTGGAGGAATTTCTGCAGCATGTTGATTTTGTTACTTTGAGTCCACCTCTTCAGCAGGCCATCTAAAAAGGTCCATTGTACCCAGGCTGTCTGCTAGGCAGGATAAGGTGGTCTCTAGTTTCACTGACATTTGCTTGAGCCAATGGACCGCTTTCCTCCTTCCCGTCACAGGCAAGAAGGAAAAACCCAGAAACTCTGATAATCCGAAATGCTCTGGTATATTTGAGATTGACCAAAGGAGCTTTTTTAACCGAATATCATCATCCGTTTGGAGATTGGGCATCAGATAAGGTAAATATCTTTATTAATACAATTGAAATAACTTCATGCAAGTGTACTGACCGCTGTACGATGTAAATGGGGGTGGAGGAAGAAAACGGAAAACAGAGAGAAAAAAAGGGGAAGACAGAGGTGATTGATTATTATACACTCCACATTATGTTGAAATATGGTAACATTGATAAAAAACAGACCTGTCTACTATTTATTATTCTAGGCTTTACTCAGTGTGAGCATTTCAGAAGAATACAGCATAATACTGTAAAGGTTTATGATGAATACAATATTCTTACATGCAAAAAACTGTATTAATATAGAAAAATGTAATACTTTTTTTTAAAAACTGTTAAATATAATTGCTAAAACAAGAGGACTTGATTTTAGTAGGCCTGGGTTTGATTTTGTAAATTAAATTTGCTCTTATAATTGAGGGTGTAAAAAAGGTAGCGTAGTGTCTAAAAAATAATATACGCATAAAGTTTTTCCCTAATTAATATACTTATTTCTGTAATTAATTTACTAATTAAGTGGTGATTAATTTGAATTCAAATAAATTAATAATAGTAATTTCTCTAAATAAATGTATTAACAAATATGCAGTATTTGATTTTATATATTATTAATATATCAATATATTAACATAATTCAAATATATCCTGTTCCATAGTATATATTATACATTAGCTACTGTCCTAGGCTGAATGTATTTATTGATTCATTTTAGCAAGTGAGTCATATACAGTAGAGGTTGTCAGGTACTACTAACCCTGTAGAGGTTATCAGGTGTTGTTTACATGCTTAGGCCTTCCGGTTGCAATGCCAACTGTGAACTATGAACTCACTGAACTAAATAGTTTTATCCTATAGAAGCAGCTACGTGTCATGTCGTTTATTCTCCACCAGGGGGCGTACTTGATTACTGGGTGATGACCTAATGCCACATTAAATGCCAATTTTCTTCTTCAAAAAGATAAGCTATAAAATATTAAAAGGTAAGGCTGTTTTACTAAATCAGTTCGTTCTAAAACGATTCTGTGTTTTAGAGCGGCATCAAATTATTTATTTTAATTGGCCTATATTTGAAGTCACTCTGCATACCCTATATTTGTCTTAGCATTTAGGTATTATTTAATATAACAAGTTAATTTTTATACTGTAAAGAGTTATATTAAATCAGATATAGCTAATTTTATAGGAAGTTGCTTAAATGTGATGTTACAGACTTCAGCCAGCAGGGGGCAGATTTTACAGACCCCCATAATTAAAAAAACACTCCTGGAGTCTGGGACAAAGATGAGGTACATCACCCTAACCATAAACTAAACACGTTTAACCAGCTGTCTCTCTCTCTCTCTATATATATATATATTTAAACTTTTTTAATAACTATGCCATGTGTTTCCGTTTCTCAATAGCAACAGATGAAAATATCCAAGACCACGGCGTATCCATTAAAAAGATCCGCTGGATTTTACAGTGGAAAGCCAAAAGGAAACGCCTCAATTCTTCAGATGTTGTTCTAGCTTTCCTTGAGGTAATTTCCCAGCAAGGTTCAACCAAACAAGCGGAGCAAATCCAGTAGAAGAAGAAAGAAAAAGCCTTAAGGTCCTTGGTTAGACAAAAAAAGCATATTTCAGACTTACATTGGCATGATGCTAGGTACGAAGTCACTGCAAGCAGCAACAGAATCCGGGTATCCACAAAGCTGAGCATGTCTACACCGACATGCAGACTCCTTGTGCTGCAGTGCCCTGGTTTAACTCAAGCAGGCATACAGTTGTGGTATAAACTCCAAACTTAGCAGGAACCTGCTGCCGTGATGCTAGAATAATAAAGACCAACCAGCCCTATTTATATGGCAGGAGGTTCCCTCGACTGCGTGTCCAAAGTGAGCCCCCAAACCAATGGGAGAGAGAGACTATATGACTCTCACCCTAGCACTGCCCTCATCCCAGCCTCTCTCTCAGACTTTGGCAATGCTCTGACAATGATGACGAGTACAACGTTTTAATTAGATCCATTCTTTTGAGGACGTGGACATGGTCGATGTTTAAAAGAGAAAAGCTTTCCGTTTTTCTCAGGCTTTTCAATGGCTCTTATAGGATGGATAGGTCTCTGCGCGCGTCGAGCGGACACTTGTGGCACTTTTTGAGCGTTTGACCACTAACGGGAAATATAGCCTGTCTTACTGAAGAATACTCGCTATGCAGGCTTCATAAATCAGTCTTAGACACTGAAAACGCACATCACTGTACGATCAGGTCGTCGGTTCGCGCGTTTGAACGAAAATGCATATTGTTGCCTTTTTACGCACGTCACCTATTTGCTTTTTCTTCTAGATAGCGCGCACTGAAACATTTAAAAACATTTTTATGTGTACTTATGACTATTAATAATAAAGGCTGGCCACAGGCTGCAATTAGTTGTGTTTTTGACTAAAGTGAAACTTTTCTAAACCACACATTGAATTTGTGCTGTATGTGGGTCAATGTCATGGCATTCAGTTATTCAGTTACATAAAAAATATATTTCAGACAAATTCTTCAGTTGTGAACGGTTTTAGGTTATAAATAAAGTTATTATATTTTTGTTGGGGGTTTAAATAAGTCTGGGTTGTATAAGTATCCAGGGAATAGGGGGGGGGGGGGGGGGGTAAATACCAATTTTTAGTACTTTGTGTTAATTTATTATATTATTATCATAATTTCTTAAGAGAGAAAGCATTGGAGCATTTAAAAGATATATGATGAATAATAAAATATACTAATAAAATAACATTTATCCTGAAAATCAGTGTGGAAAAGTCTGGCATAACTGACATGAAGGAAGCCATTTTGTTGTCATGTGACAAGAAAAACAGTGCCGACCCCTTAGGACCCCAATGGCTTTAAAAATATCTCCCTTTTGTCATTTTATGAAAAATCATGTTTCATCTGCTAGAGTAAGTCCAAGAAAGATTGAAAAACACGTTTAACCCTAATCATCGTTTTTGGTTTGGCATTTTAAAAAGGAGAAAAAGATTTTGGTGCACTTTATTTCAAAGGCCCCCTAACAGACATCCTACTGACTGTAAGTAACTTTGCAACTACATGCCAACTAACTCTCAGAGTATTAGTAGACGGTCTGCTTAATATCTTCTAACACTTTATTTTGATGCTCCCCAACAAATATTTCTACTGATTCACTTTGCAATTACATGTCAACTTATTCTACTAACCCTAACCTAACTGTCATGCATTGATGGTGACTTTTCTTAATTTTTCAAACTTTTAACTGTAGACCTTTCCTTAAGTTCTCTTTTAGACTGAAGAGTAAAGGCCGGTCTGAGATATCTCATTTCAGATCCTCCTTCCTCAGAGCGGCTCTGGCCACAGGACCAGACATGTCTGCCGCCAGAATCCACCACTTAGTCCTCTGCAGAATGTGGCGTTTTAAAGCACACAGAACCTATGGCATGTTCACCAAAACACACATTTACTTCAGTTTGTTCTACAATCTGAAATTACTACCAGATAGAACACCATTAAAATGAGTATGCATTTGCTTTAAAGCTAATATTCATTATTAATATTTAACTGGCTGTAGCCATGTGATCCCACACTTATTAGAGTCGGTTCACACAGAACGGATTTTTCCCATTCCACTGCGCTACCTTTCCATTGTTTTTCTATGTAAACACACAGGCTAGATGGGCATGTTTGACTGTTCCATATGCATATTTTGCAGCAGCTGTGTTCTAAATCACCCCCTATATCCTCCTTACTTCACTGATGTTCACTTAAAGGAGTGCATGAAAACGAGTGAGTGAATTCAGACACTGAGTGCGCCATAAGGGCTGCTGCTTTTGCATAGTTTGTGCAAACTTGCTGCTTAATGGCAGCTCTAGTAGTAATGAAAAGTTTTATCTTGAACTCTGTCATGGAAACTATGTATAATTAAAATGTAATGATTAAAAAGGAATTTATTCCTGTATGATATTATGCTGGACCAGCAGATTGGAAAATCGATGGATGGATGATTCAGCTGTAGGCAACATCTTTAATTTATTGGGCGCAACCCTCACAGTGCATTATGGGTATTTTCTAGCCATCGGTTGTTCAGTCGTTATTGCGGTGCATTATGGGATTGAATGAGTGCACTCGATAACATCCACTATGGTAAATGGCTCCAGTAGTAATGAAAAGATTTATCTTGAACTCTGTCACGGAAACAATGTGAAAAAATGAACAAAGCGCAAAAACGCGGCATGCAACAAACACTTCTATACACTTTGAGTTTTTTTCGTACCGGAAAAAAATAAATAGCATAGTCTAGAAACCATAACGTCTTGTAACTCGATTGCCATGCGCAATGGTTAAAGCTGTCTGTGTGAAAAACAATGGAAAAGTGCATTCTGTGCTAACTCTGACCTGGCCTTAAGAGCGTCAGCTCTTTTTGACTACCGGAGAGTCTATTGCAGTTTATAGTAATGCTCGGTTGTCAGTAAATGTGTTACTGTTATAAGAAGTATATAATATAATATAATATAATATAATATATACCTTCTTATAATAGTACTATGCACACATGCACATAAAGTCACTAAGCACTTCATAATGATTGAGACAATGCTATACGTGCAAACATTAGATTATATTAGTGCAAACAGCAAAACAACACTGTTTTCTGTTTATATGATTGTATTTATTAAAATCATGAATAGATTGTTTTATTGGGTCCTTACTTGTCCCTATAAAGCCCATCCCTAACCATAACCATATCAGCCTTCACTAAATGTGTCCTACCAGGAAGAGAGCCACTGTTTTGGGCACAAAATGAAGCTTTTTGCATTTATTCTAAATGGAAACTCTGTAATGATAACTGATGTGAACGCACGTTTGTTTTCTTCAGTTTAATAAACTCCCAAGGTCTGTTACGGCCCACCCACTGTTTAAATAGTTAATTGGACAGGATGGGAAAGTTCATAGACTATGAGTTCTTAATTAGACTCCTCAGCAGGACTGTCTGTAACACACTCACACCCATTATCGTTACAAGTGTTAATGACGTCTGTACGGGCAGATTTGACAAGTACTTGTTAAGTAGACACTTTCTGGGTTTTTAAAAAATGGTCACCAACCTTTTCTTACTGAGATATTTTATGGTCTATTATTGGCATATCCTTGATGGTCATAAACTGTGGCAAATAAGAAATATTGCGAATATTGTATCTATTAGGCCTAAAGAAGCGGAATAACACATTTCCTTAAAATGGCGCTCCTCTATTTTTTTTCCTTAGGGCTTCACTTCTCTGTGCCAGAAAAATATTAGTCATTGTTGGAATGTCCAGGCAACTTGCTTGTAGTTAAAGCAGGGAAAGCATTGAAGGGGAGGAGCATATGAGAGCAAATGTGTTTCAAAGATGGCCAGGCACTTCATGTTCAGTCAAACATGGAGCTCAGCAGAAACTAGACTAGATGAAGATTTGAGAACAGAGCTGGCATACTAGTGAAGAAGATGACCTTATTCATAATACTCATATTGTCAGAAGTGGAAAAGATTCTGAAAACCATTAAACCATTATTAGATTTATTTTGTACGTACATGGAAAATAAAACACTTTTCACCTTTTACCATTAAACTTGCTAACTAGTAACAGTACCCATTTTAAGAAATCTGAGTGCATGTGCAAGTGTTACTTTGAGCCGCATTATATGTATGAAAGGAAATTATAACAGTAATAATTAATATTATAAATATATATTACTAAAAAGATATGATCAATAAGTTATGACAACATGTTTTCACATTTAACTAAGTCAGTTTAATTTAAACATAAATTTGAGTCTTATAATCATAAGAAATATTTAGCAAACTTAAACTGTCCATATTATATAAGCAAAGATATGATCAATAAGTTAGGACAACATATGTTTAAAAAAAGTTTACATTGGCATAACTTAATAATATATATATAAGTAATTTCATACATAAAAGTATTATTAATGATAGTTTTATTATGTTTATTAAAATTTTTGGAAGCACAGAATTGTTGTCACTAATACAATCTGTCTTTTAAAGTAAAATAAATACACATTTATGTCTAATAATTATTAGAAATAATCTTGTAGCAAACTGTTAAACTCTCCATATTATATGAAAAATTATATGTTCAATAAGTTATGGCAACATGTTTTCACATTGCTTTAACTCATTAAAATAATTTGTGCAAATTTAAACGTTTTTATTTACATTTTTTGTTTATTTAACTTGTTTTAAGTTATACAATATTCAACAATTTAAGTCAGTTTAATGTAATTTAAGTTGAAATGACTTAAACATCCAAGTTGATGGTACTTACAAATATAAGTCTAATAATTGTAAGAAATAATCGTGAATGCTCCATATTGAAGACGAATACCCATTTGTCTGGAAGGTGCAGATGATCCTTTTGTTTGAATTCCATAGCTATTTTACTTATTATTTAGACTGATCTAGTTGGTCTTAGCTTTATGATACAGCATGTGCGTATTGCAGTAAAATAATAAATAACAGTAAGTCATACTCATAGAAGCCGTGATTGAAAATGGTTCTGAAACGGGGTAAACACTTATTTGAGATCTCTTCTGGGATGTTGCTCAGCTTTTTATTGTCGGCCATTTTGCAGAACTCTTTTTCCACCGAGGTCTCCAGACTCTGAGCGATCTGCTGGTGCTGTATGCTGTTGGATTCCAGATGTGCTTAGCTCAGGCATCCCGTGATTGGCTGCATGCTCAACCCAGTTTCCGCGTCTCAGATTTCTCCACATCCAGAGGCAGAGCGGAGGAGGTACATGGACCACAAGAAGCCTCATGTAAGAGTTTATCCACTGTACACCTGCCAGCTAGCTGCAACATGATCACTACAAGACTATCATACCAGTGTGGCTGTCACGGCACGCAGCTAATGCAGTCAGACGCAAGTGTGAAAACCACATGTAAACAGTGTAGGTTCACAGGTAAACTGAAGGGGGCCAAGAGACAGCTCATTTAACAAGTGAGCCTGAATTTATTTAGCGTTTTCATGGGCAAAGGGACTTGAGCTGGTGCTTCCCTGAGGAGAGTTCCTAAAGATCTGTCATTCTTGAAGGTGTAGGAGACACGCCCAAGCAAGGCATTCTCAGTGAACCATGCATTTAAACTACCTGCCTTCTCACCGACTGTAGGTGGTGCTGGCATAGAGTCGCAAGAAACTCTCAGGTTTCCCTTTTTCCTCTTTACCAATATTCCTCTTTAATATAAAGGGCTAGATTTAAGTTGATTGGGACACTTTTTATCGTTGAGATGACTTGGAAAAAGTTTCCAAATCAATGTGATATAGTTTTTTTTGTGTGTGGGACACATGGCAGTAATGTTTCTTTGTGTGTTTGAGAAAATATAAAATTCTCTATCTTCAGCAAATGGCATGTAATATGCTCCACTGTAAAAATAGCATTTCATTCCACGGATAATGTATATATCCCATCTATATGATAATGACACATTATAGATACAGTATCGTTAAAAAGTCTGGGGTTTTTGAGAACTCTTATTATCATCAAGGCAACACAATAAAAACAGCAATATTGACATATTTCAAGATATCATTTATTCCTGTGATGCAAAGCTGAATTTTGGGCATCCTTACTCCGGTTTTCAGTGTCATATAATCCTTTAGAAACCATGCTAATATTCTAATACATCTAATCTAAATAATAATGTAATAAACATTTCTGATTATTATCAATGTGGAACACAATTGTGTTGTTTAATATTTTGTGGATTATTTTTAAAATAAAGAAAGAAAGTTTAACAGAACAATTTGAATTAGAAATCTTGTAACATTTTAAATATCAATTATGCCACATTTGATTATTTTAATGCATTATTGCTGAATTTATTAAAGCAAGATACTGACCCTAAAATAACTATACAGTATGCAATCATTTATAATATATTACATGCATAAGTAATTTGTAGTTTCTTTATTAAAACGAATCAGTCCAATCCTGGATGCTGATCGGTCAATACAGCTTGACAAATGAATGCTGTTAAATTGTAATAATAATAATAATAATAATAATAATAATAAATTTTATTTATAATGCACTTTATATTAAACAAAATCTCAAAGTGCTAATTGTACATGGCAGGGACTTTATAATGTAAAACATGGCACGTTAAATCTAAATAAAATTTCTTATATATTTTTTGTGAGACAAAAACAAAAGTCCCAGCATTAAAATCCCCAAAATGTCCCAAGCACACAATTATAATATTCTCATTATAATTTTATGTAGCCTATATGACCGACGTGTGCTGCGTATGTTGTATTATTTTCCTTTTTTTAAATGATTCCAATCATATTTCAAGCAATTGGTGAACTTGCATCTGAATGAAATTATCCATTATAATCGATAACGATAACATTAAAAATGAACATATATCAGACGATAACTATATGGTGGCTGATCTACCCCTAGTTAAATTCCCAGAGTATGTATATAAAAGCATCTGTCAGATGTAAACATTGTAACTGATTTATAGTGAGTCTAATGGGTTGTATATGGGATACGCAGGCACTGTGGGTGAGCTGCAAGAGTGCTCGTCTGCTGGTGTGGCATGTGAATTATCCTATCTTTGAGAAAGCACTTCTAGACAGTCGGTCATTAAGGAGGAGGAGCACACACTCCCATAATTTAGAACTCATTTGACTGAGAAGAGGACACACTCGCACAGAGAGAAAGAGAGTATAGGCTGAGGTTTTGAAATTACAGGCTGTGCTCCTAGGCTGATATCCTTTTTTCCTTACTTTGGACTCTGTGGTGATGACCTTTCCATATGCTGCATCAAAAATGAACAGAGTAAATCCTACTGTACGGACATATCAGTGCTAGTAACACACATTTTTATTCTTTAAGGACAATACATAATTAGATATGAGTATCTCCTCATTGTCCCTGGTAATCTTTAAATGGTCCTCATTAAAATCAAACATGAAAATGCTTTTTAACACTGTCATCATCTGACAACTAGATCC
Organism: Pseudorasbora parva; assembly: GCF_024679245.1. Lineage (NCBI taxonomy): Eukaryota > Metazoa > Chordata > Actinopteri > Cypriniformes > Gobionidae > Pseudorasbora > Pseudorasbora parva. The sequence continues at coordinate 6,093,490 of NC_090190.1, forward strand.
AGCATTCTTCATCTGTGAGATAATTCAAGAACGTAGCCTTCTCAAAAGAGAGAAGAAGAGAGAATCAAAGCTGGGATCCACCCTTGCTTCTGCCTAACACATAGTTAGTTTTATTCCGTGTCCACATGACTCAAAGTCTGGTCAGCAAAGGCATAATAAGAGGTATAAAAATACACAAGCACAATGTCACAGGGGTGCACAGCCAGTTAAATTGGTAGATGGGTCTGCAGTGGTTTGAGAATAAAGACCTAACATATAATACCTTTTAAGACCAGCAAGGACTATGTTCAACACAAGGACCATATAGCAGAATAAAAATGAAATATGTACATTTAATCAAATCATTTATTAATAAAATAAATTAAATAAAATGTCCTGCACAGCATTTTTATTTTTATTTTATTACTTTATTTCATGTATGTGAGATAAATATTCAATATTCTAAAGCAGTTAATATCACTGTATAAATACACATTTTGTTGTTTAGGTATAGGTCAAATAAAATACCCAGAACAGAAGTATATTATTATTATTATTAATATTATTTATTAGGTAGGTCAAATAAAATGTCCTGCACAAAGTATATTGACTTTTATTTTTTTTATTTTTTTTCAATCACATAAGTTTACTAAATAGTTAATAGGAACTGAGACTATGTGCAATTGAGATTCACTGATAAACGTATAATCACCCTTGAATATATACCATAGACACTGTTTCATGTATATGCGTGCATGCAAAGTAAATCTTCAATATATCTTAAATCTTCAGTAGTGCAGTTAATAAGTAAAGACCATAATCCTAGTTGGTTAATACAAACTTATTTGATCAGGCCCAAGCAAAGCTGAATCCTCCATTTCGAGTGGGCCATTAAATGGTTAAGCTAAAGCAGTCTCAGTAAAAGCAAACGGTGAAATCTTTTCCATATAACAGCACACATGAGGAATAGTTTAAGTGGGTCCAGCTGTCTGGACTGTCTCTCTCTCTCTCTCTCTCTCTCTCTCTCTCTCTCTCTCTCTCTCTCTCTCTCTCTCTCTCTCTCTCTCCCCCACCTCCCTTCCCCTCTCTCTCTGGAAGAGGGCAAATGTGGTGCAGTATATCATCACACATCTGGGAAACTCACTCTTGGTCTGCTGCAGCAAGACAAAACTGTGAGCTGGAAGACTTTCTGTTCTCAAAAGCACTAACAGCTAAAGAAGACTAAAGTGTTAAAACGTCAAAAAGCACAGGATGTTAAATATTGCTAGCTATTCTGCCAACTTCACCAGGCACCGATATACCACTCTGTAAACACACACAATTACAGCTCTTTGGTACTGTGGTCTCTAGCAGTGTGGGAAGCGAAGGAAACGTGAATGCCAATGATAGAACGCAGCGATTTGCACTCTGCCTTCAGCTCATTGGCTGCTTCACAGCTGTCCGTCAAGAGTGATGGGGAGGGGACTGTTTATCACGGCTCCGCCTTCATATGACATGAGAGCAAGAAAAACGCTTTTACTCGCAAATGGCATGTATGCATCTGAAATCTGATATTTAAAAAAATGATAAACTCTTGCAAAGAAAAAGTGTCTATTGGTTCATTCCAAAAGAGGAGTGTGGACTTATTTTCTAATGTGGAAAATGTGGCAGCCCAGCCGACTTCTCATTCCACATGTGATGTTCTCCAACTCAAATTCCTTTGTCTTAAACTATTTTTACTGTCAAGGAAGCAAGTCTCATTTATTTGTATTTCATATCGATATGAAAGAGGAGCTAGCGAATACAGTTTATATTTTGCATTCAAAAGTGACCAGATCATCCGACCTTTAGAGCCCAGAAGTCCTCAGTTCTCTCCCTGATCCACACCCAAAACCCCCACACACACCGCATGAGCGCAGAAACAGCAGGAGAAACTGCTGCAAACGCACTGCTCCAATAGGGATGGATGGATGGATGGATGGATGGATGGATGGATGGATGGATGGGTGGGTGGGTGGGTGGGTGGGTGGATGGATGGATGGATGGATGGATGGATGGATGGATGGATGGATGGATAGATAGATAGATAGATAGATAGATAGATAGATAGATAGATAGATAGATAGATAGATAGATAGATAGATAGATAGATAGATAGATAGATAGATAGATAGATAGAATGTTGCACTGTCAGCCACCTGTTTTCAATTAGACTCCCACCTGTCCAACTAAGTCTTCCTAACTTGTTTAGCTTTAACTGCCACTGAACCTCTGATAAAATTATCACTACTCCGCAGGCACGATCCAACAACCTTTTAAAATGGCGAGAGTATGTGAGGATCACTAACAGAAGTCCAAAAGCCACAGTCAGTTGTGTTTTAGATAGATTTTATATCTATAAAAAAGCCCATACATTATCTTTTTTTCAGGAAGTAAAAAAAAAAATCTTTGTCTCAGGAAGACAATTTTTGTGTCTACATTTTTTGGGGTTTGAAACTTCCTAGCTAACAGGAAACATTCTCAGAACATTCTGGCAATGTTCTCTCAAAGTTATGAACAAACATTCTTCCAGTAACATTAATAGAATGTTCGTTCAAAGTTATCTGGTCTTTAATAATGTCCGCAAAACATTTGCACAAAAACATCACTTTATACATCAATCATGGGACTTTTTTTCTTGAAAAACTTTTTTTTTTGTTGTTACTCCTTGTCTCAGAATGTTAAATGTTTATAATAATTTTCTTTTCTTTTAGAACATAACATTTTAGAATAACATTTGGAGGCAATGTGACAGCTTTTAATTTAATTATTTATTTAATTTTATTTACATATTTTTATTTTTTTGGCTTGAATTTGTTGGTATGTTGCCAAAATGAAAAAAATGTCATCCTCATGAATCACTTCATGACGAGATTTCCCATGCTCTCATCATGTCACTGTAAACACACACACGTTTACACATTGAATTCAAGCTCTATTAAGGTCAGTAAAGCTTTGTTTAGGAAGACACTGAGTCGAAGGACAAACTAAATAACTAGTATTGAATTTTTATCTTGTATAGTTTGCCTTATTTTCATGACAGACGTCAAATGGCTGTTTCATTGTTTTGTTTTGGTTTTTTTAGAGTCTCTCGCTCCTGCCTGTAATGTGATTTTTCCACATGCCGTGTCACTTTTTCCATGGTGTCAGTGTTTGGGGGAAAGCTGCTCAGCACACAGCGTTGGTCACTCTCAAATCCTGAAACAGACAATTCCCTCCATCCTTCTCCACTTTCAGTGAGTTTATAAGCAACATATGTGACCCCTCAAACTCCTCCTGTTTTGTTTCTCATGCTTTTTTCCTCCTTTCCCAATGTTCTTTCCTCCCTCTTCAGCTCAGCTCGTCTGTTGCAGAAATAAAATCGAAACATTTATTTTGTATGATAAAAGTGTTTTTGTTCAAATATGCTTCCCTTAAAGTTTCCTGCATATCTGCCCTAGTTAAACTGGTTAATGTGATTCATGGTATTTAAAAGCAATAATAATGCAATCAATTATTTAAAGGGGTGATGAATTGAGAAATCAACTTTCCTTTGAGCTTTTGATATATTAATAAATTCATGATAATATATAAGATTATCCTCTAATTTTCAGAGCTCAAAACTTCCTTTTTAGTCAAAGAAAAGCTTTTATAGACACCAGGCCTAGCCTAGAAATCTAGACGCACCCTAGCGGCAGCAAATTTAATTTGCCCGCAAGTGTCGTCTAGGCACTCTGAATATCTATCTGAGCTGTATTCCTCAGAATCTGGACGGCCCAATCCCATCGTGTAGGGTAGGCTATAGAGTCGGCGGGCGGGGCCATAATGACGAGGGCCGAGTTGCGTTTGTGCGCTTCTAGTAAACACAGAAACTGGCGAACGGCGGCGGTCTTTCGAATCAGCTCTGCCCGCGCCTCCGAAAGACTTGGAGTTAAGCTTTCCTCTGAGAAAAGAACAAAGAGCGGCACTGTAGTCATTCTTAAGAAGGGAAGATGTGTTCGGAGTTTAGCCGACCGGATACGGCGAATGTTTAATCAGTCAGCGAGCTCCCCTTCACCGTCGTTGCTCCGGTTGGTGTAGCGCTATCCTATCGCGTGCAGAGGGAGTTTGAAAGACAGCCGTTTATCCCGCCCCTCGGATTGAGCCCTGTCTATGGTGAGTTTCCAGACCAAACATCCTGATGTGGGTCTGGCTTGTCAGGCTACACCAGGCCCAGAAAACGATCGTGAGCTTCATTCTTACGTCATTGTGCGCTCTACAGAACGTATAATTCAGGAGCCCCACCAACTCATGGAGCTGATCGGCTCACAGCCAGCAGCAATAAACATGTGGAAGAAGATAGCAAGATATTGTGAAAGAACACAGTTGCTGCATAAGCTTCCTTCAGATCCTAATATTAGGAATGTGTGATACTTCATTTATTTTTAATGAAGTTCCAGCTCACATGAGGAAGAACGTTTGTGTGTTCGCTTCATTTCACTGTGGAATCGTGTGTAAACCAGTCTCAGGTGCTGAACTTGCAGACACAATGTTGTGCCTTCTATATTGGATCCGACAGAAATGGTGCAACAAACTTATGTGAGTAAAACGTCTTTTTTATATGTAATAGTACTAGTACCGGGGCTGTACCAGACCAAAACGTACGCCGTCAGCAGGAATTCTTTCTTGATCTGGGTGCACACGTGTGTGTGTGTGAGCGCGCTGTTCATGTTTATATCGACCGATCGTGCGGGTGCGGGCCATTTAATACAATCGCAGGTGGATGAGAAATAAATCATTGTGTTTGTTTGATAAAGACAAGTTGCAGTTGCCGCTTTCAAAATAATCTCTCCTTCATTTGACCTGAACTGACAGGGGCTAGATGTGACAGCAGAGCTTAAGCTCATTAAATATGCAAATCTTATCCAATCCTAGCCGTGGGCGTTTACTTCCAAGTCTCCAGTGCGGCACGGCCATCAAAACCCAGCATTCAGGAGAGAGCCTCAAAACCAGTGAAGAAAATAGCCTATTACTTATTAGTTATGATGCTTTTGAATGTAAAAACCACACAAACGTTGAGTTGACCTCAGACAACAGTATAAAAAAAGAACAAAAAGCCAGTTCATGACACCTTTAAGCATTTTCTTTGCATTTGCTCATCATTAGGAATATAATGATTTTACTAATAAAACTGACAATTGTGAATAAACTCAAATACAGTCAGTCAGAACCTGAAAAGCATGTCATGGCAATCTCAGATCATGGAAACCTTTGGTTAGTGGAACAGTTTGGAGCCAGTGAGAGCTGTGAAGATTGATTTTCCTGTTGGCCTGTTGAGGTATGAGGAAGGAGAAGAGAGATTAACTGCAAAGATGGAACATGAGGGAATCAGATAACTGTATCACTAGTTCTGGATTTGGTGAAAACGTAGCTGTCAGTAAAAGGCACATGAGTTGTCCAAAAATGTTTTGAGTGTTTAACAACTATTAGCTTAGTTTGTTAGTTAGTTGTAAATTCAATCCCAGGGCGAAGGAACCCATAAAAAGCCCTAAAGACACCTGGAAGACATTATATCCGCAAGGAAACATATGGAGGGCCCTTACGTTTTAAAGAAGCACAGCTCCATTTTTCCACACTGTGCCTTAAAGGTATTGCAGAGCCTGTGGGAGGTCTGTTTAGCCTGGTACATGACATCATCAGGATGTTTGTGATGTCATCAAAATGATTAGATAAGCTATCAGAGAGAAGCATTTTATTATTTATTTTATAGTACCTAAGGCCCTGTTTACACCTGGTATTAAAGGGTTAGTTCACCCCAAAATGAAATTGATGTCATTAATGACTCACCCTAATGTCGTTCCACACCCGTAAGACCTCCATTCATCTTTAGAACACAGTTTAAGATATATTATATATTTAATCCGACAGCGTATCTAAGTGTATGCACACTATACTGTCCATGTCCAGAAAGGGAATAAAAACATCACCAGAGTAGTCCATATGTGACATCAGTTAGTTCATTAGAATCTCTTGAAGCATCGAAAATACATTTTGGTCCAAAAATCACAAAAAATACGACTTTTCAGCATTAGTCTTCTCTTCCCTGTTTGTTTTCAAACCTCAAATAAAGATTCAAATGGTTGTGAATCAGCGAATTGATTCATGATTCGGATCGCCAGTGTCACGTGATTTCAGCAGTTTGACACGCGATCCGAATCATGAATCAATACGCTGATTCACAACCATTTGAATCTTTATTTGAGGATTAAAAACAAAGTTTTTCAAAGTTATTTTTGGACCAAAATGTATTTTCGATGCTTCAAGAGATTCTAACTAACTAACTGTTGTCTCATATGGACTACTGTGATGATGTTTTTATTCCCTTTCTGGACATGGACAGTATAGTGAACATACACTTAGATACGCTCTCTGACTAAATATAAAATATCTTCATTTTGATTTTGATTGGTTGCTAGGCAACGTGGGGGAGAGGACGCTGGCGTTGTCTGTTCGCTGCTTCTCCACCCACAAATCATGTTACTGTACTATTAGATTTAGATTTTATTTTATTTTCTTATGTTTGTGACTAGTCTAACAGTCAGAGCTACAATTGGGACTGTTGCTGATTGCTGGCAGCCACTGAGAGGACGTTCGTCTCTTCGCCGTTTTCCACCGCTTCTCTAATGTTTATGTTTGAATTGCTGCGGTTGGTTCTGGTTTGAAGGACATTTGATGTTTCTCGCCGCGACTGCTCACTTGTGGTCTCCCTCAGGCTTGAGCTGCATGGTGGCTGAAGTTTGCACCGGACTAGCGTCATTCGGGCCAGCGTAATCGGCGTCCGGCATGATGTTGGGATGTTCCGCTTCTCGGCTGCGCCGCTGTTCCGTCTTGCATCGTTGCCGTGGAGCGGCTTGGACTTCTGCGCCGACCCTGGTGTGTCCACAGAAGTGCCCGGAAAAATGTTCTGCCTCCTGCATGGTGCTGCGGCGATCCCCATCGTTTGAATCGTCATGAAGACCCATCATCTGGTCTTCAGCTGTCATGCCTCGACGATGTCATCAGGACACACTGCCACTGGGAGAAATTTAAAACATGGAGTGGACCACAGCGTGCTGCGGAGCTAACAGAGACTTCCACCATCAGCTCTGTTTCTGTTCACCATCAGCTCTGTTTCTGTTCACTATCAGCTCTGTTTCTGTTCTGTTTTCTGTGTTGGTTGATTGTTTGTAGTATTCATTTTTACTTGTTATTTATTGTTTTGTTTTGTTTTGTTGTGTTTTTTTCCCTTTGTTGCACTTTGAGAGTCTTCGGAATGAAAAGTGCATTATAAATAAAATTTATTATTATTATTATTATTATTATTATTATTTGTGTTCTGAAGATGAACGGAGGTCTTACGGGTGTGGAACGACATTAGGGGGAGTCATTAATGACATTTACATTTTTGGGTGAACTAACCCTTTAAGATCAAATCACAGGTAGACGAGAGAGACACATTCCCAATTACACCTGGTGTTTTAATCCGTCTCGTTTGTCCACTTTCAACCATTTCTATCCTGATTTTTTCCGAGGGAAGGGTCTATGGTCAGGTCCCTTGTTTTCTCTAAAAACACCAGCGGTAGGGTTAAATATCGATGCAATCTAATAGGATGTTTTGTTTGCAGACAAAGATGCTGCTGCAACATTTTGTTAATGTAAATCAGGGCTATTCAAATCTTGCCCTGGAGGGCCAATGCACTGCAGAGTTTAGCTCCAACTCTGATCAAACACACCCACCTGTGATTCTCTAATGATCCTGGAGACATTGATTAGCATGTTCAGGTGTGTTTGATTAGGGTTGGAGCTAAACTCTGCAGTGCATTGGCCCTCCAGGGTAAGAGTTGAATAAGATTTACATAGCCCTGATGTAAATGAATGGGCTTTTTCTGATATTTTGATGGAATGACCAAAATAAGCTCGCACAACTTTCTTATGCTATAGAAAAATGAGACAACAGAAAAAAATGAGTACAACAGCCACATTCGTTTCTGCAATGATAGCCGCAAGACCCTGCTGATCGCAGTGGGTTTGCACTAGAGTTCAGGACTGGGGAATTTAGCAAGAACAAACCTCATTGGTTCTTGCTAAAGCTCAAACATGATGCGTAACACGAGGATGAACCTCATTGGTTCTTGCTGAAGCTCATACGTGATGTGTAACACGAGAATGAACCTCATTGGTTCTTGCTGAAGCTCAAACGTGATGTGTAACACGAGAATGAACCTCATTGGTTCTTGCTGAAGCTCAAACGTGATGCGTAACATGAGAATGAACCTCATTGGTTCTTGCTGAAGCTCAAACGTGATGTGTAACACGAGAATGAACCTCATTGGTTCTTGCTGAAGCTCAAACGTGATGCGTAACATGAGAATGATCCTCATTGGTTCTTGCTGAAGCTCAAACGTGCTGCGCGTAACAAGAGAATGAACCTCATTGGTTCTTGCTGAAGCTCAAACGTGATGCGTAACACGAGAATGAACCTCATTGGTTCTGGCTGAAGCTCAAACGTGATGCGTAACACGAGGATGAACCTCATTGGTTCTTGCTGAAGCTCAAACGTGATGCGTAACACGAGAATGATCCTCATTGGTTCTTGCTGAAGCTCAAACGTGATGCGTAACACGAGAATGAACCTCATTGGTTCTGGCTGAAGCTCAAACGTGATGCGTAACACGAGGATGAACCTCATTGGTTCTTGCTGAAGCTCAAACGTGATGCGTAACACGAGGATGAACCTCATTGGTTCTTGCTGAAGCTCAAACGTGATGCGTAACATGAGAATGATCCTCATTGGTTCTTGCTGAAGCTCAAACATGATGTGTAACACGAGAATGTACCACATTGGTTCTTGCTGAAGCTCAAACGTGATGCGTAACACGAGAATGTACCTCATTGGTTCTTGCTGAAGCTTAAACGTGATGCGTAACACGAGAATGTACCTCATTGGTTCTTGCTGAAGCTCAAACGTGATGCGTTACATGAGAATGATCCTCATTGGTTCTTGCTGAAGCTCAAACATTATGTGTAACACGAGAATGTACCTCATTGGTTCTTGCTGAAGCTCAAACGTGATGCGTTACATGAGAATGATCCTCATTGGTTCTTGCTGAAGCTCAAACGTGATGCGTAACACGAGGATGAACCTCATTGGTTCTTGCTGAAGCTCAAACGGGATGCGTAACACGAGAATGTACCTCATTGGTTCTCGCTGAAGCTCAAACGTGCTGCGTAACACGAGAATGTACCTCATTGGTTCTTGCTGAAGCTCAAACGTGATGCGTAACATGAGAATGATCCTCATTGGTTCTGGCTGAAGCTCAAACATGATGTGTAACACGAGAATGTACCTCATTGGTTCTTGCTGAAGCTCAAACGTGATGCGTAACATGAGAATGAACCTCATTGGTTCTTGCTAAAGCTCAAACATGATGTGTAACACGAGAATGATCCTCATTGGTTCTGGCTGAAGCTCAAACGTGATGCGTAACACGAGAATGAACCTCATTGGTTCTTGCTGAAGCTCAAACGTGATGCGTAACATGAGAATGAACCTCATTGGTTCTTGCTAAAGCTCAAACATGATGTGTAACACGAGAATGAACCTCATTGGTTCTTGCTGAAGCTCAAACGTGATGCGTAACATGAGAATGAACCTCATTGGTTCTTGCTGAAGCTCAAACGTGATGCGTAACATGAGAATGATCCTCATTGGTTCTTGCTGAAGCTCAAACGTGATGCGTAACATGAGAATGATCCTCAATTGGTTCTTGCTGAAGCTCAAACGTGATGCGTAACACGAGAATAAACCTCATTGGTTCTTGCTGAAGCTCAAACGTGATGCGTAACACGAGAATGAACCTAATTGGTTCTTGCTGAAGCTCAAACGTGATGCGCAACACGAGGATGAACCTCATTGGTTCTTGCTGAAGCTCAAACGTGATGCGTAACACGAGAATGAACCTAATTGGTTCTTGCTGAAGCTCAAACGTGATGCGTAACACGAGAATGAACCTCATTGGTTCTTGCTGAAGCTCAAACGTGATGCGTAACATGAGAATGAACCTCATTGGTTCTTGCTGAAGCTCAAACGTGATGCGTAACACGAGAATGAACCTAATTGGTTCTTGCTGAAGCTCAAACGTGATGCGTAACACGAGAATGAACCTCATTGGTTCTTGCTGAAGCTCAAACGTGATGCGCAACACGAGGATGAACCTCGCTGTGACTCAATTTTAAAGAATGCCAAAAGGTTCCATAAGGAGAAATTGTTTAGTAAGTATTTTTACAAGCAGTTTAATTCATAATATTTAATTAAAATTTAAAATGAATTAAAACAAAATTAATTAATTTAAAACTAAATCAATAAAACGATCCCATGATGGGAACCCCTATATGAAGCGTTTGACAGAACCCTTGAAGTTTGTTCTTCTAAAAGTGCATATAAAAATGACCCCTACATTTTCTACGTTTTGTTTCTCTGTTTCTTCTCCATTCAGAGGTCTGGTTGATGATGCCAGAAATTCCAGCTCAGAGAACTGCAGACGAATTTATTTTTTCCAGCTTCCTTTGTCTCGTCCCTCCCCCTTTCTTCTCCAAGAGCTCTCGCAGTGGAAAATCACAGTCACGGTTAATGTGAGATGCAGTTCCTTGTGCTTAACATCTCTCGGCCCTCTTAAATGGAAAGACAGGCAGTCACCAGTAAACAGCTCAGTAATAGCACACATTTGCTGTGTTAACATGGCAGTGCTTGTCGCTTGTTGAGTGTAACTTCATATATCATATATTTAAGGTGTAGGTGTAGCTGCAGTGTCTGAAAGATGCCACCATTTCTTTGCACCTTTGAAAGTGTTGAAAGTAGGATGGAAGTTTTTTTGAACTCTGTAACTATAAGCCCTCCCCAATGATCGGGCTGCCCATGAAATAGCTAAAGCATGAGTACATTCTCACTGGCCTTTCTCCAGCGTGAAACCGCTGCATCTGGTAGAAATCTCCTGTCCTTTCTCTCAGTTCTTTTTGCCTCTCCTTCCCTCTGTCGTTTGCTTTCTCTAAACCAAGAAAAACAGATGATTCATGTAAAAAGAAGCAAGCAACAGAATTTAACAGTCTTTTAAGCAAAGATTAACGTTCATCACATCACATAAAGCAGGATGCGCAGATTATAATGGGGGCTTGAACTGCAAACATGCATTAATGCTTTGGTAAAACTGGCTAAAAGTAATGTCAAGCCTACGAAAATTGACATCTTTAACCTTAATCATACACTTTTGGCATATTGCGAAGTTGTGCATGGAGTCAATTGCTTTATTTGTGATAACACAATGAAACATGCCAAATTGTGCAGACATTTGCAAAGAAGTTATACACATGCAAAAACAAGAGAGAACCAACTAAATCTTAATATTTTCCCTGTGAGTAAAATTAAACCTGTAGCTAAAGTTTGCATTTTTTGCCAAATAATTGTGTCAGATAAATATCTTAAGCAAGGTTCATGATTAGTTCCTGATATGTAATATTTTTCTCATTGAACTTTATAGTGTCCTTACCTTTGGCCACTGCTGTATAACCAAAAATTCAGTTCAAAATTCAGTTGGTCTTTTTTCTATTTCTTACTTTATTCAAGAATACCTTTATTTCTTTAAATTAATATAACGGTGTATGCATTGGCTTTTTGTTTTTATCTATTTTAAAGTCTAGCCCTGGAATTCATAGTGCACTTGCCAGGTCTCAAAAGAATTGAAAGGAATAGTTTCCGTTCTTTTGTGATTTTTACTTTCCGTTCTTTTAACCCACATAAGACAGATGTATTCTCCAGCAGAATCACCATAAATATCCTCATTTCTTTGCATATGGTCAGAAGGATATCCTAAATAATTAAATGTAAAATAGGGAATATTGTGTTAATGTCTTCCATGTTGAATATATCACTTACATTTTAGAATGGATACGCATGGTCTCTCTCTCTCTCTCTCTCTCTCTCTCTCTCTCTCTCTCTCTCTCTCTCTCTCTCTCTCTCTCTCTCTCTCTCTCTCTCTCTCTCGCTCTCTCTCTCTCGCTCTCTGTCTACTGCATGAAGAAAAGCTTCAGTTCATGGGTGTGTCTCTCAGTTTCATTGCTGCTTTTCCACCAGATTTCTTTTCTAGTTATACTGTAGAGGAGGAGCATTCTCCCTTTATAACTCGCTGGAAATTCTTTATATATATATAAACACATGTAAACAACATTTGAACCCTTTAAAATATGTAGATGTGTTTTTAATGTTCTCCACTTAGAGACTTAAAAAAGGAAACAATAACCCATGATCCTCCTTTCAGTGCACATTAACATTTCAGTACAAGATTTTAGATTTATTTTAAGCACTTTGGTGAGCTGAAAGGAAAGTAAATATTGTTAATAGTTAAGAGTGTTAATAAGTATCAGTTTTAAACTACATATATTTCAGACGCCCACCATCTCCACCTGAAAAAACTGGATATTTATAACTTCATACAGTTCCTGTACAACATTGTGATCAAACCATAGTACACAAAAAATAGTATATGCATCATAATTTAAAACAGATCATTTAGACTTTCAGTTCTGATTTTATGATTCGTTGTAAATTGATTATAAATGCATTGTGCACATATTCTGTATAAAAAAAAAAAAAATTTTTTTGAAGCACCTGGCCATCCACGTGATGAAAACGTGATTCATCAGACCAGGCCACATTCTTCCATTGGTCCATGGTCCAGTTCTGAAGCTCACGTGCCCACTATTGGTGCTTTCGGCGTTGGACGGGTCAGCATGGGCATCCTGACTGGTCTGTGGCTATGCAGCCCCATACGCAACAAACTGTGATGCTCTGTGTATTCTGACACCTTTCTGTCAGAACCAGCATTAACTTCTTGAGCAATTTGTGCTACAGTATCTCGTCTGTTTGATCAGACCACACAGGCCAGGTTTCACTCACCACGTGCATCATTGAGCCTTGGCCGCCCGTGACCCTGTCTTCTGGTTTGAGCACTTTTGATAGTGACCACTGCAGACCGGGAACAGCCCACAAGAGCTGCAGTTTTGGAGATGCTCTGACCCAGTCGTCTAGCCATCACAATTTGACCCTTGCCAAACTCGCTCAAATCCTTACACTTGCCCATTTTTCCTGCTTCTAACACATCATATTCACTTGCTGCCTAATATATAATAAATCCCACCCACTAACATGTGCCGTGATGAAGAGATAATAAGTGTTTTTCACTTCACCTGTCAGTGGTCATAATGTAATGCCTGATCGGTGTATATAGTCTTTAGTAATACTTTTATGGAGAAATATTCATGGAATTCAAAGACTTATTTTTATATACAGTACAGGCCAAAAGTTTGGACACATTACTATTTGTAATGTTTTTGAAAGAAGTTTCTTCTGCTCATCAAACCTGCATTTATTTGATCAAAAATACAGATTTTTTTTTAATATTGTGATATATTATTACAATTTAAAATAATTGGTTTTCATTTATTGTACTTTAAATGATCATTTATTCCTGTGATCAAAGCTGTAGTTTCAGGATCATTCCTCCAGTCTTCAGTGATCATGATCCTTCAGAAATCATTCTGATATGAGGATTCATTTTCAAAGTTGGAAACAGTTCTGCTGCTTAATATTTTTTCATAACCTGTGTTACTTTTTTATAATACTTTGATAAATAAAAGGTTTTAAAAAGAAAAAAAAGGAGCAAATGTTTTAAAAATAGAAATCTTTTGCAACAACAATATACACTACTGGTCAATAATTTTGGGTCAGTTATTTTTTCTTTCTTTTTTTTAATAAAATTAATAATTTTATTCAGCAAGGATTTGTTTAATTGATAAAAGAGATTTATATTATTTGAAAATATGTTTTTATTTTGAGTAATGCAGTTCTTTTGAACCTTTTATTCATCAAATATATTAGGCAGCAGAACTGTTTCCAACACTCATAATAAATCTGAATATTAGGATGATTCCTGAAGGATCACGATCACTGAAGACTGGAGGAATGATCCTGAAAATTCATGCTTTGCATCACAGAAATAAATATTAATTTAAAGTATAATTGAAAACCAAATATTTTAAATTGTAATAATATATCACAATATTCAATTTTTTGGATCAAATAAATGCAGGCTTGATGAGCAGAATAAACTTCATTCAAAAACATTACAAATAGTAATGTGTCCCAACTTTTGGCCTGTACTGTACATGCAGTAGGTTATATATGCAGACTTCTGAACCGCAAACGCATCGTAATCCCAGTTGGTAACAGCGCTTCTCTCGCTCGCTCCATTTCCAGGACGTTGTATATCATTTGTGCACCTCAGGAAGCCGCTATCAGTATGCGAGAGACTGGGAGAGGTGGGATGTCTGGTTATCTCTAAGAATTTCCCATTGCATTTCTTTTAGCCTCATTATTATTTAATTCTGTTCACAGTAGTGTCAACTTGCTAACTCTCTTTAAACATCTGTCTCTCTTTGCATTTTACTGAGGATAGATTGGTTCAAACGGGGCCTTCCTCTGTGTGAAAGTAACTGAAGTGTCGTCTTTCCTGGGAGGTAAATGGGGGAGATGAGAGTGAAGGTTAGTATGAGTCAAGAATGGGAACCCTCAGGTCATGAGCTGTGCTTTTCTTTATGTGTGTGTGTGTGTGTGTGTGTGTGTGTGTGTGTGTGTGTGTGTGTGTGTGTGTGTGTGTGTGTGTGTGTGTGTGTGTGTGTGTGTGTGTGTGTGTGTGCGTGTGCGTGTGCGTGTGTGTGTGTGTGTGAAGGGTTGGAAGACACAGGACAGGCCAGGACTGGTGCAGCTGCAGACTGTACAGACTCAAATTACCCTCACACTTATTCCTTTTTTGTCCCTCTTGTTTTTCTACACTTTTAACTTTTAGATCTTTTAGATCTTTTTTTTTTAAAAGTAAAATAGTCATGACTGATGAGGTATGGAAAATGCATTCTTCATCAGTGTATATATTCATTCTTATATCATTCATAATAGTTTTTGTCCTCCTTACTATTTAAAGCTCCATCATGGGGCATCATATCTGAATGATTAACCGTATTTCAACGTGTTCTGTGTGAACGGTCCCTTACAAGAGCAATCCATAATCTCTACAATATCTACAGCTACCCACAGGCATTTAGTGGTAATACAGAAACCTCATTCACTGCCACTTCCACCCAAATGAGCTCTGTTATAATTTTGTAGGGAAATGTCATTCAGTTATCAGTTATTATTTAATATTACAGTGGATCATTTAGTTTTATTTAGAATTTGAATGTAAATATTCTTCCCTCATTTGATTTATTTACTAAATGCTTTTACATTGTAAGAAAGAAGCATTGGTTGCAAAAGAGGAGAGGCGTTTTAGGTGAGTGTGACCTCGTGGCCATGTGTTGAGAGTTAAATCAGGGCCCTGTCTGGAGCGCTCTTTATAGGGAACACCTGCCGCTCCTGCTGAGACTTCAGTGGATGTGCTCAGCATATTGCCGGAGCAACATGTTCAAATCCCATCCATCCACCTACAGTACATTTAGGTCATTTTGTTCAGTTAACGAAAAAGTATTGAAAAATTATGCATTTATTTTATTAGTTTATTAATATCTTTTAAAATTCCCAGACATGCTACAGTAGGTACAAGACTGAAATTAAAGTTATTTTATATTATACAGATCTGAGGCTCTACTGTTTATACTTCAATGCCGTTATTACAGACCGCAGTATTAAAGGGGTAGTTCATCCAAAAATGAAAATTCTGTCATTAAACGATGTTAATTAACAAAGATTCGGGAGGAGGGCTTTCAGATAATTGACACAGGTGGATAGCACTCAGCTAATCAACGAGAGGTGCATATATATACACTGCAGTCCTACCTCCATTCTGTTGAAAGTTTATCAGCATCCCTCCTCCACCCCTTCTCCACATTTTGCTCTTTGAGTTCTAACCACTTACACGGGGGGGGGGGGGGGGGGGGGTACTCTGGGTTCGGGCCAAGTTCGAGCTCGAATCCCTCCCCCCGGACAGCACGCCAAATACGCATTTTACTCTATAATTATATGTAAGTGTGAACTCGTGAAAGACTTTCGTTCATCTTCAGAGCACAAGTGAAGATCTTTTTGATGAAATCTGAGAGCTTTCTGTTCCTCCATTGACAGCTACACATCTACCGCTTTAAAACACTCATATAGAGATTGTAAAACGAATCCATATGAATTGAGTGGTTTAATCCAAATTTTCTGTAGAGACACGATCGCGTTATACATTGAACAGATTTAATTTAGGTATTTATTTACCGCACACATTAGTTGTGGTAAACGTGCAAGAACCAATGAGGTTCATCCTCTTGTTACGCGCAGCACGTTTGAGCTTCAGCAAGAACCAATGAGAATCATTCTCGTGTTACGCATCATGTTTGAGCCTCAGCAAGAACCAATGAGGTTTATTCTTGTGTTACGCATAACGTTTGAGCTTCCGCAAGAAATCGAGCGTAGCGTCATTTCTGGCAGATGCACCTCAGTCAAGCTTACATCAGCAGACTGTCAGCTGATCACATCTACCTGATGCAATACATTATGTTGGTTCTGTTCTGTTTACCCTAATGGGGGTTATCGCTGCTCTTACTGCCCTTATCCATGCTAGGCTGTATGGACGCGGAGGGAGTTCTTGCCCAGAACAGAACCATTCCGCCAATCCAAACCGTATGCGAATAGTCAATCAATCATCTTTGACGATAGTGGTCCTGACAGAACCAATGTTTGTTCTGGCGTGTCAAGCAGGTTTGTTATAGCCTGACAAGCCAGGCCCACGTCAAGATGTTTGGTCTGGAAACTCACCATTGACAGCTCAATCCGAGGGGCGGGATAAACGGTTGTCTTTCAAACTCCCTCTGCACGCGATAGGATAGCGCTACAACCAACCAGAGCAACGAAGGTGAAGCAGAGCTCGTTGATAGATTAAACTTTCACCGTATCTGGTCGGCAAAACTCCGAACACATCTTCCCTTTTTAAGAATGACTTCAGTGCCGTTCTTTGTTCTTTTCTCAGAGAAAAGCTTAACTCCAAGTCTTCCAGAGTCGCGGTCAAAGCTGATTCAAAAGACCGCCGTTCGCCAGCTTCTGTGTTTACTAGAAGCACGCAAGCGCAACTCTGCCATCATTATATTAAGCCCCGCCCACCGACTCTATACACGATGTGATTGGCCTGACTAGAGTTTGGCCTTTGCAGCTCAGAAGGGTATTGAGAGTTGCTAGACGACACTCGCGGCAGATAAGATTTGCTGCCGCTAGGGTGCGTCTAGATTTCTAGGCTAGTTCGTTAAGCTTCTGTTTATGTTCACCGATCTTCAAAATATACAACTGAACAAAGAAATACATACAGGTTTAGAACAACTTGAGGAAGAGTAAATGATGACAGAATTTTCATTTTTGGGTTCTTTTAGAGACAAAGGCTTCTGTCATGTAGCTGAAATATACAGATATATGCATTAAACAAAATACATTATGTAGGAAAATATTAATAAGGTATTTTGTTTAATGCATACATTTAATTTCCTTAATGTATATTTGATCTAAATGACAGAAGTCTTTGCGATGACAGACTCTTAAACTAAGCTTATTTAATGGGCTGTCTGTCGGTCCAGCCGCTTGTGTGCTTCTTTGCAGCGGGGCATTGAGTGCTGATGTGCTTTTTTGGGGTGATGAACAGCTGACAGGTTTGCCGGCTGAACACTGTAGGAATTCAGCTGCTTGTCAATTTAAAAAAGTCACTGTTTCTCACAGATGCATGCATGAAGCAGATGCACCGCACACATGCAGGTTAAGAAAATGTCTGAGCCTTAGCCGGTGTGTGTCTGACTGTGAGTGGGTTGTGTGGGACGTTTAGTTTAGCCCCTACCAGGCAGGATAAGTCGTACTGAGCTGGAATCAAAGCGCTTTTCTCTGCTTGTCCCAGGGGCAGTTAGATAAACACGCTCATACGCTGGCCTAAGACCCAGATCTCTTCCTCACACATTCACAACATGGACGCTGTGTTTTCTGTTGTCTGATCTCCATGTGGGATCAGAGTGTAGTCCATATGTAAGTGTGGACCAGAGGAAGTGACAGGGGCACTGACTACAAATTATACTTACGCCCACTACCACTGCCCCGAACGCTTCAATACTTCACCATAACACCTACAATCCTGTCTCAGTTACAGACAGACGTGTCCAGCATGACACAATATCACTCCATGTATGCATCCATAGTCAGATACTTTATATTAGTTACAGCTGTAGTCCTACATTCTCATTGGCCATCGAAGGGTACATTTACCTGACAATAATGCACTAAAATCGGAAAAAAAATTCATTTGAGTTTCTCATGTACGACAATGTTGTCAAACGATCCCTGTTCACACGGAACCATGAAAACGACTTAAAACACTGTATTCTGTGCGCGTGTGTGTATTTTACACAGAGGTGATAACGGTATCTTTTTAAAATAAAACTTGCAGTCTGAATCCTGTTTTCAAAAGTTAGCTTTTTCCAAAATGCCATTTGGTCACCAAAACGCTGTTGTTGTGAGACTAGACGGCCAAAATACATAAGGGCTGTTTTTAGTTGAAAACAGTGTTGTGTAAATGGCCCTAAAAATAATGCCAAAATTACATTTAAAATAAAGCAATTTCAGGACTTTAGATTTGCAAAGCATGAAGAAAAGGAAAAAGAAAAATGGGAACTACATGCAACTTAACTCTTTATTAATCTCCAAGAACAGTTTTACTGTGATCTGTTTTGCACTTTCTACCTTTTCTTAGTGTCTGCTTACACTGTTCTGTATTAGTTTAACCTTTTACCTTGTCAGATCAAAATTAAGGTTTTTTTTTCTGTGCTTTGTATTATTGTTTAGTTTGATCTGATTCTTATTCAAGTTAGGGTCTGTAAAAAAAATTCTTTAATGTTTTTGAGGCTGCATTTATTTGATCAAAAGTAACAGAAAAGTAATATTGTGAAATATTATTACAATTTAAAATAACTCCTTTCTATTTGAATATATTTTAAAATGTAATTTATTAATTTATAAAAAGCTTAATTTCCAGCATCATTACTCCAGTCTTCAGTGTCACGATCCTTCTGAAATCACTCTAATATGATGATTTGCTGCTCAAGAAACATTTATTATTATTATTATTATTATTATTATTATTATTATTATTATTATTATTATTGTTATTATAAATGTCTTAATGTCACTTTTTATAAGTGAGTCGTTTCTCAACAAAAATATTCTTTAAAAAAGTTACTGACCCCAAACACTATTAAGCCCTTGCTCAGTAAATATATACATTTTCCACAAAAAAAAAAAAATATTTTACTGACTCTAAACTCTTTTATTGAGTCATTGCTTAATAAAAAATATACATTTTCAAAATAAAATAAAATAAAAAATGCTGACCCCAAACTCTTTTATTGAGTCCTTTCTCAATACAAATATTCATTTTCAAATAATAATTCTAATGTTAATGACCCCAAGTTCTTTTATTGAGTCTTAGTGAATGAGTCTGTAATTCCCTGTACTGTGGCCTGCCTCAAACTTCAATCTCTCGCCTACAAATAGTCCAAAATGCTGCAGCGAGATTTAACGGCACAAAAAAGAGATCACATTAGCCACTTTACATTGGCTTTTGATTAGATCGATATTGGTAGATTTTGTATATTATTTATTATTTGGATTGTATCGGGTCAAATGTGTTTATAATGTGTATCTGTCTTGTTTCTTTGTATGCTTTCTGTTATATGCTCATTGTCTTACTCTACAGCAGGAACTCTTTTAAATGTGCTATAGAATTTGACTTGCTCAATACAAATATTAATTTACAAAAAAGATGTTACTGACCCTAAACTTGTGAACTATTAGTGGACATACAGAATGGATTGTTTTGACTGATTTAAATAAAACTTTTGTATAATTATACGGCATGCCCTACTTTTTCAATTAAAAATCACACTTTTAATTTTTCATTTAGAGTCTCAAAGTACAAGTTCTCAATAATAATTTGACTTAATCCACAGGTTGGTTTAGAATAGCATAGATGAATACAATAGCAATTCAAACAGCTCCTTTACACGTCGGTCTAAAAGATGCTTCTTTTGCTCTCAGCAGTATATGACGTGGCTGAAGACAGATTTTCTTGACCTCCCTGCACTGAGCAGCACACACCTCCGGTAAGAGAAGGAAGAGGAAAGAAAAAAAACTCTAATGACATGTGTGGCGAGCCAGAGAGATTTGGGCAATGGCAGCTGAAGTTCGCAGTGCTGTTCTTCTATCTGTTATTGTGAGGATGGTTAGTATTTTACAGAGCAGTCTGCAGCCTTGAAAAAAACATGACATTAAAGGAACCGGGGATGGCGAAGAGGAGAGCTTGACGCCTGTGACTCTGTCCCGAATGTTTAGACTGTAGATCCCAGACTGCTTCTTACTGTAATGGAAGGGATCTTCACTCAATTGCAGAGTGAGGATGAGCTGAACAATAAAACCTTGCACACGTTTTGCTGAGCAAAATCTGTAAAATACGCTAAACTAATGATTAGAAAGCTTTTCTTCTACAGCTTTTAGGGCGTAGAGAGAGACACATATCTACGGAAAATGGAAAGTTAGATATGTGTCTGTGAAAGTTTTCCTTTCTTGCTCTCCTTTTTTTGTTGTCCAGATGTGTTTCTCGTCTCTCTCTCTCTCTCTCTCTCTCTCTCTCTCTCTCTCTCTCTCTCTCTCTCTCTCTCTCTCTCTCTCTCTCTCTCTCTCTCTCTCTCTCTCTCCCTTGAGTCAGCCTCTGTGATTCATTTTCCACAGACATCTTGAGCCCCCCCCCCTCTCTCTCTTTTTCTCTCTCTGTCTCTCTCTCTCTCACACACACTATCTGCATGTCTCTCTCTTTTTCTCTCACTCCTGCAGTGCCTCAGCCTGCCTGTCAGGTCTGGAAAAAACACAGCAGAAGGAAGGAATGGAATCCTGTGGCCTGGAGCTACACGCATACACACAGATAATGGTGGGCCGTCGTTCCTCTCAGCGCCGCCCCGTTCAGGGCCTGTGGTCAGTCAGTGGGCAGCAAACACAATCAACCAGGGCTTTTACGGGACCCCGAAGGCCAAGACCCTCGTTCTAGAGGGGTGTGGTCCAGACTTGATGAGGGAGGAGGAGTTTATGGGTTAATGTCAGTCAGTCACTGAGGGAAATACTGCTTCCTACTTTAAATGGCGTCTATGCTCCGCCCATTTCTAAACTTTCCTCCATTGAAGCAGCAGACAATGTGATTTCTTGCTTTGTTTTACACTGCATTGATGGCAGAAATAATGTAGATTTAGACATAAGGGCAATTTGAAAAATCATAAAAAAATAAGTCTTTTACTTCATAATTGAAGACTGAAGTTTTTCTGGTATTTATTAATTTGGAATTGTATATACAAATGTTTTTAAAAGAAGTCTCTTCTGCTCACCAAGACTGCATTTATTTGGTGAAAAATACAGTAAAAACAGTAATATTGTGAAAATATTGCAATTTAAAATAACTGTTTTTTTTTGTTTCATATCATTTAAATTAACTTATTCCTGTGATCAAAGCTGAATTTTCAGCATCATTACGCCAGTCTTCAGTGTCACATGATCCTGTATCATTCTGATACGCTGATTTGCTGCACAAACATTATTATTATTATTATTACTATCATAAATGCTGTGCTTTTTACTATTTTATAGTTTAGTATTTTTACTGTGATACAGCAAAATTTCATGATAGAAATTCATACTTTTATTCAGCGATAATGCATTAAATTAATGCAAAACATTTGCATGAAAGATATTAATAATATTACAAAAATATGATTTTTTTTAATTAATCAAAGAATCCTAAAAAGAAATTATCATGGTTTCCAAAAAAAATATTAAGCAGCACAATTGTTTTCAACTTTGATAATAATAAGAGCCATCATTAATAATTGAGCACCAATAATAATCTTCATATCAGGATGATTTCTGAAGGATAATGTGACACTGAAGACTGGAGTAATGATGCCGAGAATTAGATTTGATCACAGGAATACATTTTATTTTAAAAATATATTCAAATTTGATGAGGATAAGAGACCTTTGAGAGACTTTTGACCGGTAGTATACAGTGAAACATAAATATTGCTCTCTTTTTTTTTTTTTTTTTTTTTACATATATTTTTATATAAACAAGGTACCATCAATTTTATGGCTCCATACTTGCAACCGTTTATTTCTAAGTGTCATTTTCATTGATCCTCTGAACTCTTTCTTTAACAGCTGATGTGTGTTGGAGCCTCACGTTTGGGCCCATACCGCCCATCAAATGACACACCTGACCTGTGGCAGGGCATACCTGCTCTTTAGAGCCACGTGTGGAGTGATTGCATGTTGAGAGGCTCAATCTCAGGAGTCATAAACTTTAAATGGAAAGGTGGGTTTGTGTCTGTCGTCCTGGAGTTGTGACTGAAATTACATTTCAAGATAATATAAACAGTTTAAATTGTAGTTCTTTTAAATTGTAATAATATTTCACAATATTACTAATCTTACTGTATTTTTGCTCAAACAAATGCAGCCTTGCTGAGATTCTCTTTTGACAATTCAATGTTTCATGCATACATGTTTATGGCACTTTTCTTTTCTTTTCTGAAAAACCTGATTGAATGTTCACATGGTCGTCTTTGCTACCTCAGATGAACCTTTAGTAATTTGCCTGTCTCCAGCAGTAGCACAGGAATACACACTGCCACGTTGTCTCCTTCATTCTCATTCCCCTCCCTGTCTCTCACGTCTATTTCTTCCTCTGCATTTTCCCTGCTGGCGTAGCATCCCATCTCTCTCTCTAACATGCGCTCTGACCTCCCTGATGTTTAGCTCTATGGAGTTCAGACTTAAGATGTGGTCGTTTCGGGGCCAGAAGGAGGCAGTGTAATTCAGGGACTTCCTGGGCAAATACGACCTCAATGCCATCCTCAAAACACCATGTCACCAAATGCCGGAGCACCAAGAAGCTTTCTGGTGGGATTCAGTTTTGCTTATCGAGTCAATTTAATTTATTTTAAGGATGTTTAGATATTATTTTTTACTGTTGAACAAGAAAAGAAAATGTTTTTTGCAGTACGCTGGAGTGATATCTAGTAAAATACCTGTGGAAAATCCCTGGTCTTAGATCACAGGTGCAGCGAGGTTGATGATTACAGGGACAGTAAAACATATCCTTTTCTCTGATCTTTCCTGCAAATTGAACACATGCTATAAGAAAATATAGAACCTTAAAGGGATAGGTCACCCAAAGATGAAAACTCACCCATATGTCGTTCCAAACCCGTAATACTTTTAAAATTCATCTTCAGAACACAAATGAAGATCTTTTTGATGAAATCTGAGAGCTTTCTGTTCCTCCATTGACAGCTACACAACTATATCACTGACGCTTCAAAAAGTTCATTAGGAGATTGTAAAACAAATCCATATGAATTGAGCGGTTTAGTCCAAATTTTCTGAAGAGACTCGACCGCTTTATATGACGAACAGATTGAATTTAGGCTTTTATTCACATAAACATTCATCAACTCACACATTAGTTGTGGTAAACAGAAGCTCAAGCATACGATGACCAATGAGGTTCATTCATGTGTTACGCATCACGTATAAGCTTTCTCAAGAACCAATCAGGTGCATTCATGTGTTACGCATCACGTATAAGCTTTCTCAAGAACCAATGAGGTTCGTTCATGTTACGCATCACGTTTGAGCTTTCTCAAGAACCAATGAGGTTCATTCATGTGTTACGCATCACGTATAAGCTTTCTCAAGAACCAATGAGGTTCGTTCATGTGTTACGCATCACGGTTGAGCTTTCTCAAGAACCAATGAGGTTCATCATGTGTTACGCATCACGTTTAAGCTTTCTCAAGAACCAATCAGGTGCATTCATGTGTTACGCATCACGTATAAGCTTTCTCAAGAACCAATGAGGTTCGTTCATGTGTTACGCATCACGGTTGAGCTTTCTCAAGAACCAATGAGGTTCATCATGTGTTACGCATCACGTTTAAGCTTTCTCAAGAACCAATCAGGTGCATTCATGTGTTACGCAGCAAGTTTAAGCTTTCTCAAGAACCAATGAGGTTCATTCATGTGTTACGCATCACGTTTAAGCTTTCTCAAGAACCAATGAGGTTCATTCATGTGTTACGCATCACATTTAAGCTTTCTCAAGAACCAATGAGGTTCATTCATGTGTTACGCATCACATTTGAGCTTTCTCAAGAACCAATGAGGTTCATTCATGTGTTACGCATCACGTATAAGCTTTCTCAAGAACCAATGAGGTTCATTCGTTACGCATCACGTTTGAGCTTTCTCAAGAACCAATGAGGTTCATTCGTTACGCATCACGTTTGAGCTTTCTCAAGACCCAATGAGGTTCATTCATGTGTTACGCATCACCTTTAAGCTTTCTCAAGAGCCAATGAGGCTACTTCATGTGTTACGCATCACCTTTAAGCTTTCTCAAGACCCAATGAGGTTCATTCATGTGTTACGC
The DNA here is from genome assembly GCF_024679245.1 of Pseudorasbora parva. Lineage (NCBI taxonomy): Eukaryota > Metazoa > Chordata > Actinopteri > Cypriniformes > Gobionidae > Pseudorasbora > Pseudorasbora parva. Next base: position 6,118,065 of record NC_090190.1, read on the forward strand.
ATCACCTTTAAGCTTTCTCAAGACCCAATGAGGTTCATTCATGTGTTACGCATCACCTTTAAGCTTTCTCAAGAGCCAATGAGGCTACTTCATGTGTTACGCATCACCTTTAAGCTTTCTCAAGAGCCAATGAGGCTACTTCATGTGTTACGCATCACCTTTAAGCTTTCTCAAGAGCCAATGAGGCTACTTCATGTGTTTCGCATCACGTTTGAGCTTCCACAAGAACCAATAAGGTTCATTCTCATATTACGCATCATGTTTGAGCTTCTGGAAGAGGTTTGTTCTTGCGGGTCAAGCAGGTTAGATAGATCTTCTGGTTATTTTCACGTATACATGAAAATAAAACTAAACAAAATGTATTCATCATATAAATCAATCAAGTCTCTTCAGAACATTTGGACCAAACCGCTCAATTCATATGGATTAGTTTTACTTTTTGAAGTGTCTTTTGAAGTTGTAGTTGTGTAGCTGTCAATGGAGGCACAGAAACTGCTCAGATTTCATCAAAAAGATCTTCATCAGAAGATGAACAAAAGTTTAATGACAGAATTTTCATTTTTGGGTGAACTATCCCTTTAAGTGGTTCTGTCAGGACTCAGGAGCTTCATGCATAGAACCTTTTAGGGGTTCCCATGATGGGATATTTGTATGGATTCAGTATGATTACGTTTTTAAACAACTTGCATCACTAGAAAAAAAAAAGTTTTAACATTAAAGGAAAACTAAATCTTTTAATACATTTTTCATGAACTTTTTGGCATAAAGGGTTCTTAAAGATGACAAGAAACCTTTGGCAATTAATTAAAGTGTTTTTTTATTTATTTTTATTTTTTACTGAATGTTTTGCTGTAAATTTAGTGTTCAATTAGACTGCCGTTGTACTTCACCATATCTGACCACTGGACCTCTAAGAAATCAGATAAAACAGCTCAAACCTGTGACACGAGCACATCTTAAACGCTTCACAGACTAGCACTGGTCTTGAATCAAGAAAAGTTCACAAACTGCAGCCTGTGCTCATAATCTCATATAGACATGTTTCTGTAGTCACATATTCATTTTAATCTTTTAAAACGGTTTTAGCCCATAGGCCTTCTTCACATTTGAATGAGGTTTGGTGTAAAGGCTTTTTTGTTGATGTGGAATACTGTAAGAGTTTATTTAATCTTGATCACAGCCATATTTTTGAATTAACTCGGCCAGTAAAGGCATCTGGATGGAAAAGGGTTCATCGGATAGCCCTGGAACAAAACTAAGAAACTTGAGGTATTCAGCACCTCCCCCTATTCTCAAGCCTTTCCCAAACGACTTTACCAGAAGCTAGAGAACAGAAAAGTTAAATAGTCCAGTTAACAGACTGAACTCTAAAAGAAAAATAAACTGGGGGAAAGTGCCATTTTGTTCTTCATTAATATTTTTATAGTTTACTGCATTCAGAAATCAGGGTCTTGTTAGAAGAAGAAAAAATGCACACAATATATAAATCAGTTTTAAATAACTACAAACCTCCATTTTGCATTGCAAGTTTTTAACGCAGTATAATCAAATGAAATTCTACACCACTTAATCCTAGTTTAGTTAAGCAGATTTTCTATGAAAACAACCATTGCAGCTCTGGGTCTGCCTTTGTGTCTTGGCGCCATGAATGAGAGAGCAGCGACCCCTTCTGGTGAAGAGACTCAACTGAAGAGCTGCACAGAGGCCGCATCACTTCTGAGGATAGCACAAATGAATCGTTCATTGGGTTAGTTCATCCAAAAATGAAAATTATTATAATTATGAATGTTATTAATATCCTGGCTAACCAAGCTTTATAATGGGAGTAAAGATACCTGTGAATTTAAAGAAAGTGAAGCGTGGGGCAAAGCGGGGTTAGTTGCATGGTTTAACGAGGGTGATAAATTGAGAAATCAACTTACCCTGAGCTTTTGATATATAAAAGGTCATGGTAATATTAGAATATCCTGTAAATTTCAAAACTTCCTTGTTAGTCAAAGAAAAGCTAGACACTATGCTCGGCAAACGGTCCTGCGCTTCAAACTGACGTCATTGCGCTACACAGCGCGTCTAATCCAGTAGCCCCGCCCACCGACTCATGGAGGGCTAGCTGGTCAACAACAATAAACATGCCGAAGAAGATTAAGACATTGCGCTATTCCTGGTTGTGGAAGAACACAGTTGCTGCATAAGCTTCCTTCGGATCCTAATATTAGGATGAGTGGTTGAACTTTATTTTTAATGAAGTTCCAGCTCACATGGGGAAGACAAAAATTCGAATCGTGCAACACACGTATGTAAAAACGTGTTTTTATATGTGATAGTATTGCATTGTTATAGATCGTTTAACAACAGAAGCAGTAGAAGACGCGAGATAAAGATAACTTTATAAAATATAATCATTGACTTCTGTTATCCTTACGCTACTCCTACATCCTTCACGCATCGGATCAGCCTAGGTCACTCTTCCGCCGGAACTATATTTGCACAGACATTACCAGAAACCAGGGATTATAGATTATAAAGTTATAAATATGGATATTTTTCTTAGAAAAAAACATGGCTTCGCTTCATAAGGCCTTTATTAACCCCCTGCAGTTGTATGATTACTTTTATGATGGATGAATGTGTTTTTTTTGGGGCTTCAAAATCTCGGGTATTATTAGCTCCCATTAAAAAAATGTAGCCTACTGTTTCTGGAACTTTCTTGCACCCACATTCCCAGAGACCATCTTAAAAAACTGTTCTGTGTTTCTAATTAGAGGAGATCTTGATTATTAATATTGTTGGGAAACACTTTGTTAACAATCTATATATCTTTGTCCACTGGGTGGCGCTCGTAGATAACTTGGAGGATTGGAAAAACGGGACGATGCTTTACCATATTTCAACGACTGGGCCGAACATAGGCTAGCCTACTGTTGTCATGACCAAACTCTTTTTTGGTGTGTGTGCTGGATAAGCCTGTCGACCGTCCTACCGCTGTGTTCTTGATCACTGAATTGCAGGCCTGACCTACAGACATTTAAAGTGACAAAATCAACATATTTTGTCATTTTTTTAAAAATATCTTGCAGATGAACATCTAGCCACCAGATGTGCAATAACTGGAGGTTGAATATGTTTGACAGAGGCTGGATGGCTGTGACTTAATGCAAAGAATGAAAACCTTGTGGAATGTTAGCCTACAGATTTTGTTCAAAAAAAGTCATTTTCGTTTGTTTTAGAGGCAGGAGGTGTGTATTTTAAGAATCCTTGAATAGTCAGGCAAATACAGCATGTGCTCCATGTAAAATATTGCAAAGGAATGTTTTGTAGATTGTAGCTGAACAGACTGTCAATTTAATAATTTAATCAAGGACTTGATATTCACCGTGTAAGTCATATAGAGCTCCTCTTGTGTTAATTAACGCTGCCACAGTGATTCATAAAGTGGCCTGTGTCATAACTTTATCAAATACAGAGCAAAATAACAAAATGCAAGTGAACCCATTCATAGTCTAAACAGATTGTGGTATTTATGCTGGTTCCAAGGTATTTGGAAAAGCTCCTTGTGAGTAAACATGTAGGAATTTTGGTTTTGTGACTACATGTAAAGGTCAACTGATAAATGAGATCTGCAGAATGACGTCTTTACTCTACACTTTAAACTCCACTGATTTAATGTAGGCAGTTCATGTTATATGTCTGGCAACAGTTCTTCTAACCCTAATTGATGGGGTGTGTAGCTTTTCATTTCTTAAACAACCAAGGAAGACACACCATGGCGATATTCCAGGATGACAAATTGAAGATTCATCAGCTCACACTGTAAAATAATTGTTGTGAGGAAGAACCATTTTCGCACATGAATCAGTACCTCTAGGCCTACTTTATATTAGGTGGCATTAATTATGCACTATGTAGTATTTTTGCAGTAAAATATCCCAAAACCACTAGGCCATTTGGGATAGTATACTCAACAGTTGAGTACTTACAATATCCCAAATGTTTCCAACTATTTGTAAATTGTGAGAAAATTGCTATTTTAACTAAAGACCGGGACGTTTCAGCATAGCGTTTGAGCGAGTCGCCTGTCAATCGCGTCATATCATCATGTATAGAGTCGGTGGGCGGGGCTTAACATAATAATGACGGCCGAGTTGCGTTTGCGTGCTTCTAGTAAACACAGAAACTGGCGAACGGCGGTCTTTCGAATCAGCTTTGACCGCGATTTTGGAAGACTTGGAGTTTGGTTCCCTGTACTCGCGAAGCCGTGTGCTTATATAACAATCGCTCCAGGTGCCTTGCTCAGCTCCACAACACTCGGTCCTGCTCTACTTCACACTACAGTAACGTTAATAACCGCATCCATCAACATGATTTCTGCCCGAGTCCTATTTTCCACCGGCTGTGATGTGAAGACCACATGTCCCAAGATACTGCGCTCACACTTGGTGTCATCAAACTACGCCTTTGTTTAGAATAGGTGCCCTCCAGTGGACGGGAAGTTGCATAGTGCACCTTTAAGTACTATAACAATTTTAAATTAATAATTTGAGACAATGCATTTATTGTGTACATGTTTTTACATTGTACTTACATTTAAAAAAAAAATACCATCATGTAATTACATATGAAATTAATTGCATTGCTGACACTTCCCTTACTCAGTCCTAACCCAACCCTTAAACTTACCCATACCACCACACCTGTCCCTAACTTTACCTATATCCCACCTCAATATCAGCAAAAGTGTTTGAATAAGATAATTGTACTTATTTTTTGATGTAAGTACATAGTAGATAAGGCCACTAATATAAAATGGGACCGCACCTCTGAGTCCAGAGTGTAAAATTCATTTAAAGTCTTTGGGGTGTGCTGGAGGAGACTTTACAGAGTGCTGGAGATCTTGACCAAAAACTGATGCACCTTTTGATGGACATAAATGTTGTGCAAAAAAGAGGTACATACTGTATATGTATTGGCGTATTGGGTTTGGACTCATATACAACAACTTGCAATAGGAGTTCCTTTAGAGAGGCACCGACCTCTCTGCACCTCACTATTAATCTCCATATAAAAAATATCACTCTTGTGATCTATGATATTGATCAGGTTTCCTTGCATAGTTTATATACAATAGCAAAGGTCCACAAATCTGGCTTCCTATATAGTTGGAAATTCAATATGTCTGTCATCTGCAAAATTAGACTTGTAAATAAGCAGGATACAGGTCACTGAGCTTATGAATAAAGATGGTGTTACAGAATGTCGGAGAGATTTGACTGGAACATCAGATCAATGGTTGAGAGAGAGAGAGAGAGAGAGAGAGAGAGAGAGAGAGAGAGAGAGAGAGAGAGAGAGAGAGAGAGAGAGAGAGAGAGTTAGTCATAGAAACGGGTAAGTTAAATAACTGGCAAGTTTTCAAGATTCGCCTGGTCATGTGATCCCAACATTTCTGCCTACGATATGTGTAAAACAAAACAAATCAACTTATATGACTGAAGTCTTCATATGTGAGTTTACATGATTATAAAAGGTTATATTCATCTCTTGATATGAAAAATACTACTGTGATTAAATAAAAGAATAGTTACATATCAATATATATGTAGCCTATTTTGGAACTATTAAAGCTACACTGTGTAACTAGTTTATTCTCAGCTAAAAACACTTAGTTCTTTCAAAAATATATGTGCTCATTAATGTATATTTACTTCTTTCAAGTAATAAAGTATTCTCGTAAGTTTATAATATGCCATTGAAAATACATACGGGTGAGGGGTTCGAATGCTGGTCGCCATGTTGCCCCTCCATCTTAAAAGTACATTAGCCAAAGAGGGACATACCCGTAAAATCAAACTTTGCTTTTCACGTTTTAACACTCGATGGCAGTCATGAACGAGGTCGAACTGGAAGCCATGTTAATCTTTGACTAAATAGGCCACCGTAGGAATTAAAACTAAATCGGGAATTGAGAGGAACAGAAACGAATATTTACTGGATTGTCATATACCTTTTCACCGCTAGATGGGGGAAAATATCACACAGTGTAGCTTTAACAAATAATTTTATTTAGCATATTTCAAGATGTTGTTTTTGTATAGTAAGTAGACCACATGTAAGTACTAATGTAAGTGTAATATGTGAGTTGCTTCACAAAATAGTTTCTGTAGCTTCTCCAGATGTTCTGTTTGACATTTCCATGGATTAGCTCATAGAGTAACTCAGCCATGTTTAACGATTTCATCATCAGTTTTATGTAATGATAGCATTAGCTAAATCATGACGCACCAATTTAAATTCTTGCAATGGATTGAGTCATTTTGAATTATGAACAACTACGTTCTTAGGGTCCAGTAGGAGGATTCATTTGACTCTTCTTAAATGAAAAGTGTAATATTTCAGATTAATGACCTGTCAGAGTCATATAGCAGAGGTAAGCTCTTCTCTTGTCACTGTGATTTGTTCCACAGCAGCCTACTTTCTCACATTAATTCAACACCTCATCTCACGGCAGTAACCATGTCTTGAACATTGGGAGGGGGACGAAAAGTGATTTTTTTTATTTGATTTGATTGGCCATCTTTGACACTGACGACGAGCGCTGTTAGATCACTGAGGCAGACCAACCTAAAAATGTAACTTTTAAAACTTTTTAATGGAGTATAGTGGAGTGCATCAAGAATACCAAATATTGGGCTGGAATAATCTGGCCATGTCTGATTACAGGGGGGACTTGTCTATGGTGGTTATGACCCTGCCTCATCCACTGAGACGCCAGTGGACATGTTGATTTAAGTTGGAGTGTTTTTGTAACAGAGGCCAGCTTGTAAGATCTGTGTAAGTAAACCTCACTTCCCTCCCTGGCCTCTAGGAGGTACACTAGCGACACACTAGCGTCCTTGCGTGCCCACATCCCATGCGGTGTAGGGTTAGGATCAGGATTAGAAGTAGGTTGATTAATTTGGTGCCGTGACCCGGATGGGAGTAGGGTTAGGGGGGTGAGTGTAACGGAGGCCAGCTAATATGAGCTGTGTGAGGCTACATTTCTGTGACAATATAATATAATTTTTTCTTTTTACTTTCTAATAGATTCTGAATATTGATTAACTTGATTGTTTGTTTTTTCTTCTCAAAACCGAGGAAGTGATTTGTCTGGCCAGAAAACAAACTTTCTACAAAGAGTATAGAGTTTATGGATTTTCTTTTTACTGATCCCATATTTTCAATTTTTTGGCTAAAACTAAGGTTTGTGTTGTTAGGTCATTAGGCTGGAAAAGGTTTAAAACTGGTTTCTTTGTAATAGCATTCAGATTACATTTCTGTTGTTTAATTATTATCTTATTACCCAAATATTTCAATCCCAAGCCTGAAGAAGTGCTAGACTATATGTGAGAATGAATGAATGCTGAAATAGTGGGATGATGTTTGATAAACGCTTCTTAGTCATGTCTGCAACACTTCACTCTATAGGTCAATTTTTTTATTTTCCTTTGTATATTTTGTTGGCCAGAGAAAGCCATTTCCCCTGACAACACACAGATTTTTGTGAAACATGAAAGGAGATTACGGTAGAAAGCCTCTGTCAGACAAGGCTGTGCTTTAATCACCACTTTCATTTTCTCTGACATTTCTCCTGATATTTGTCCAGCATGCCAATGAAAAAAACAAGAAATAACACAAAGGCCTTAAACCCCCCACCATGTTTATTTCCTGCTTTAATTCTAGGCTATTGATTTATATTTTTGTGCAACATATTTTGTTAATGTGTATGTCTAAATGTGTGTGTGGTGGGGGGGGGGATGCTGAAATTTTGAAATGCTTTATAATCTATATCTTACAAACATAATCCTTTTGGGAATAGGCAGTTGTTTGGTGTATTGTTTAGTGAGAGACCTCAGCAGAATGTTTATCAGTGGAAGAGCTGTATTGTATCTACAGTAGACTAGATGGCACTGTTGCTCCTGTTTGGAATAAAAACAACAATAATAGCAAATATTTCAATATTTAAATAGCCTTCTTTGTAAGACAACATCCAAGAAAAAAAGAAAAGAAAGGGAATACATACAGTCCTGGTCAAAAGTTTAGAAACGTAATAAAATGTTAATATTTTTGAAAGAAGTCACTTATGCTTATACTTATCTATCATTGTTGATGAGTGATTTGATACGTTGGTACTGAATAAAAGGTTAAAAAGAACAGCATTTATTTAAAATAGAAATCTTTCCAATCTAAATCTTTACTATCATTAATTCATTGATGAATAGTCTAATAACGGTAGCCTGACGTGGTCATACTCAATTCTAGTCAGAATATGAGTCTGATGCTCCATTGGGCTGTGATTATGGGGCGTGTTTCAACCGAACCAGGAAAGACATCAATTGGATAGACATACAACCAATCAGAGCAACGAAGCGACGTCAACAGAGCTGTGTTGCCAAGTCCGCGTTTTTCCCCCGCGGATTGTTTTCTATGTCCGCGGGTTGAAGCAAAATATTTAATCCTCCCTGAATAAGAAACGGCTGTATATGTCCACTTAAATGGTGTCTTAATTTTGAATGTTAAGAGGGTTTTCTGAGAGTTGTGAACAAATTTGAAGGCACTAAAAACTCATCAAGTCTACATTTAATTATCCCCCCCCCCCCCATCTCCTCCCTCTCCTAATGAGGCATTCGGTACTCCCAGAACATGAATGATTCACATGAATTTGGGGGTTACTCTAATTACCTTTTATACATTTAATAACTCTCTGAGCCTCTGATAATTTTCTGGAAAAAAGAAGAAGTTTTTTTTAGACACCACCCTTTGCTACTTAGAGCATTACTCGTTTCATCATAATTGGAGAAACCAAAGTCTTTTCAAACCTGTCCTGTAATGCTGAGCAGATGGTTGCATCCCCTGTGCATATGGTTTCGCCAAACAGAGGCTCTAGGGAAATTCATCCAGTGAATGACGACTTTGCATGTCTGCTTTTATTTCAATAAAGAACGCAGTTACAGAATCACGATGTTGCCTTTCGATGGATAAACACTCGCTCTTCTTATAGAATGAGAAATGTTTGACCAGACACTTCGTACAGAGGGGATTTGCAAAAGCAATTTCCCTGTTCAGCAAACAATGATTTACTTCTTCTTAAGAGATCGGTTTGCGAATTTCTTAACAAGGACAAAAACTAGAACAAAGGGGATTTGCAAAAGCAATTTCCCTGTTCAGCTCTCACTCTTAAGGCCCCCCTGCTGAAAAATCCAGAATTGCACTAAGGTATGTTTAGGGTGCTGGGACCAGCTTGGGATGGTGGTGGACCAGCATATGTTGTCTTTTGGGTGCTGGCATTAAATTATACATCCCCAGTGTTAATCACTTGTTAAAGTATGTTTGAAGTCACCATTATGGTGATCAGTGTTCCCTTTAGTTGGCCACTTGGCCATTGATTTGGATGAATTAATTCTCTTTCAGCAACTGTTGAAAGTGCATGCATGTCATGCTCCTGTCTGCACTGACTGCCCTTTTACTATATGTGCACTTTTTGGAATCAGTGACTGACAGCTGGATGTGAGTTGGAAGCATGAAAGTCTTTAAAACAGTAATTTCCAGGTTCTTATTAACTGTCCCATTGAAATAGCTCTTCTCATAAACCAAATGATTGAACAAACTGCTTATGATTATGCTTTAAAGCATTTTTCTTAGTTTTCATAATTAAATGTTTTTGTTATGCACTGTAAACAATTATTTTTAAGTGATTTGTCCAGATCTTTTGAAACAGGAGACCACTTTGCTTTAAAACATTTGACCAGTTTACCACTGACTGTCAGTGTGTTTTGGTTGGTTCATGTTCATGTTTTTTAAGTTTGTCATGTTCACTGTCAAGTATGATGCTGCGTCCCAATTCGCCTACATATACTACGTCCTAAAAGTGTACTCTTTTTGTGAAGAAAAAGTACATACTTTTGAGTGTGTAGCAGAAAAGTAGGCAGGCTTCGTCACTACTTCGTCATCTTTAACCGACTCTATCGCTTAGTTACATGCATCCCATCACCGTTTATCTGCCCTGCCAATCATCACACAGTTCAAATCCTCCACATACAGTTTAATCTCCTACCGTATCGGAGAGGAATGTAGCCGCACGTTGATCTGCCATGTGTGTCTTTAATGCAGACTCTCCTCAAGTGTTTGCAGTTTAAATATAATTAAAGCTGCGAGCAGCGATGACGGGCCCAAGCCGGTGGCACCACCGCAAATTGTGCAAGACAGGCAATATGCATTTAAACAGGAGAGTATTTTAAAATCGCTCAAATATGCCACATTTACCGCAGCATCTGGTGCCGCTATGACCACAAGCCACACCCATGATGTAATTTAAATATAGATGAATTCTAATGTAATATGATATAATAGGTAATTTTCAAATATCTGCAAAGTTATCTTTTGCAGCTCAAAATTTTGTAAGTCCAGAAGGCCAGTATTTAATTCATGGTCTTTTTATTGTATTAACACAATTGTTAAACGAATTATATAAAACTATATTGTTAGTGCCCTACAAATGAAAATGGATTCACCACATTAACTGCAGCAGTTGGTGCTGCTATGACTACGAACCACAACAGTCACATCTATGAGATCAATTCAATTTAATGAATCAGTTTCATGTCAGACGATGTCACATCAATTTTAAATGAGCGCAGAATACCGTCCGAATGGTGATATTGTATTATCCTAACACTTCTCTACATGTGTTTTTGACCTACCTTAGCTATTTACAATCTTATGCAATTAAGCATGCTTTCATTTCAATATTTGTAGCATCCAATAAAAAAATGTTAATTACAAAATTACCAATTGGAGCCAAATCACAGAAACTGCAGCAATGATTTTAATATTAGTGTCAGGTAAGAGTAAGATGCGCGTCTAAATTTTATGGAAGTTTATTTTAAACTTTATTATAAAATTTACTTAGACTGACTGGGTAAACCCAGCCTGATCTGCCAGCGATTTGACTTCGCCCTGCAACACAGTCTGAAAACCTGTACATTCATTTCTACTGCTTCTGTTACACTTTTGCAGGAACAAATCACAGACTAACTTATTCACCTGGCACACTATTGGCGAGTTTAGTAGTCTGTTTAGTTGACTATCCAATTGCATACAGAGTCATTCAAATAATGCTCATTGATCAAATCTTAAATTGAGCTTGGTCTGGTGATACCCAGACAACTTATAAACTAGAAAATCATGTGAAATTTACTTTTTAAATCAATTTGATTTTTATCAGTAAATAATTAATTTTAAGACATGTGTCTTTTCAAAAACAGAATGACCTTCTGTAAAGCCCATGTATAGAAAACACGCGCACGCGCACACACACACACACACACACACACACACACACACACACACACACACACACACACACACACACACACACACACACACACACACACACACACACACACACACACACACACACACACACACACACACACACACAATTTCAAGCATGCTAAGTCTCAAAAACGCCCAAAAAAATAATTAAAATGACACTTTGCCATAGCAACAGTTTATAAAATATCAGGAATCCATTCGTATGTCTATATCTGTCATGTTTTCACATTATACTGATGAAGTTTGAAGTAAATCGGGTGAAAGTAAGACAGTGATTTAATTTTTTTTCAAAAAGTGACACATCCTGCTGCCAGTTGGTGGCGCTATAACTTTGACTGAATATTGGAATGTAGATGTCTTCAGGCCAGGACTCTTGTCAAACATGTGAAGTTTGAGGCAGATCGGACATTGTATGCCTGAGGTACAACAAATTCCTGTGTCATGGCGAAACATCAACATTTGTGAGGCCGCCACAGACACACCCTTCAGGGAAAACTCAAGATCTTCCCAATTTAACGCCACAAAGGCCTTTAGATTAGACTGTGCAAATACGATGTTGATATGATTAAATCTCTAGGAGGAGTTTGTTAAAATACAACGTCTGGCAATGGCAAAAACTGCACCAATTTACCAAAGAAAATTCAAAATATCTCACTTCCTGTTGGTTTTTCAGATTTGGCGCCTTGGGTCTTTTTTGTAGGTATTGGGCTGCTGAATGCGTCTACTGAATTTTCCTACTCATACATGAAACGTAGCGCGAATGATGCTACATCTCAACAATATATATACAGAGTTTGGTGACTGAAGATAAAACTACCCCCCCCCCCCACTTTTGACAAAAGATTGCATTACTTTTGTTAAAAGATGGCGCTACTGAGCTCCTCCACCATGCCCGTTTTTAAGTCTTTGCCCATATCTACTGGACAGCATGTCTGATGTGTGTGTTGAGTTTCATGTAATTTGAAGCATTTTAAGAGTCTCAAAAGCAGCGAAAAAGAATGTTATAGTTTGATGTGTTGCCGAAGAAAATTCAAAATATCTCACTTCCTGTTGGTTTTTCAGATTTGACGCCTTGGGTCTTTTTTGTAGGTATTGGGCTGCTGAATGCGTCTACTGAATTTTCATACTCATACATGAAACGTAGCGCGAATGATGCTTCATTTAAATTTTGTAGGTGGCGCTATCGAACCATTTTGCCACACCTAATTCTGAAACCCATATCAGATGTATGTTTTCACCACTTCTGATGCGTGTGCAAAGTTTCATGAGTTTTCATGCGTGTTTAGGCCATCAAAAATGTAATTCATTTGGGAAAAGAAAAATGATGGTTTTAGCAATTACAATAAGGTCCTCACACCTTAAGCCTTAAATATCTGAGTTCCTGTTCGTTGGAGCTAATGACTGTAAATTAGAAAGTTGTTCGGCTCAAAGAGAACAATATATATACAGAGTTTGGTGACTGAAGATAAAACTACCCCCCCCACTTTTGACAAAAGATTGCATTACTTTTGTTAAAAGATGGCGCTACTGAGCTCCTCCACCATGCCTGTTTTTAAGTCTTTGCCCGTATCTACTGGACAGCATGTCTGATGTGTGTGTTGAGTTTCATGTAATTTGAAGCATTTTAAGAATCTCAAAAGGAGCGAAAAAGAATGTTATAGTTTGATTTGTTGCCGTGGCAACAGTATATACAATATCAGAAAGTGCTTACCAGCTTTATATCTGCTATGTTTTGACATTATACTGATGAAGTTTGAAGTAAATCGGGTAAAAATAAGATGGTGATTTCAAAGCATTTTGAAAGTGACACACTTCCTGCTGCCAGTTGGTGGCGCTATAACTTTGACTCACAAAAGTCATATCCATGTGATCGTCCTCTTACAACGAACACACAGCTGAAGTTTCATCAAAATGAATTAATGAATGCAGACGTTATAACACACTTCCTGTTTCCCTTTTCTCGCCATAAATTCGTCTCCTCGCCACAGCCTAACCGTTTGAGATATCAAAAAGTTGCTCGCAATTTAGCATCCTCAGTGTCTTGACTTCATGCTGACCGAGTTTGGTGCTGATCGGGTGAATTTTCTAGAAGGAGTATCGCAAATTCCAGAGCTTGCGTTTTCCGAACAACCCATAATAGCTCACTTCCTGTTGGGCTGACACATAACTTAGAGCATGAAAGTTGTTCGGCCCCATGAGCTCTATATGTGTACCGAGTTTCATACATGTGCGTGCAAGTGTGTTTGATTTATAGACCATGTTTTCAGACCCCACTTTAGGGGGCGCTGTCGAGCCCCCCTGCCACGCCCAGGTACCAGCCTCAGCCCGGCCCTGATGGCCGCAGATTCCGATGTGTGTGCAAAGTTTCAAGAGTTTTCGAGCATGATAAGAGCCCCGAAAGTGCCCGAATAGTCGAAAAAGCTAAATTGTCCTTAGAAGAACAATAGGGCTCTGCGCCCTTTCAGGGCTTGGGCCCTAATGATGCATTAAAAAGTTAATGGCCAAACGTGTCACTAAAAAAGTTCACAATGCTACTGGAAGTGAAATATAATGTGGACAACACTGAATAAATATATTTTTGTCAGGTTAAATACTGATAGTTGGTCGCTCAAACCCCTTTATCTAAACCTCTCTACTTAACTGTCGGACTCGCACATCCGTCATGTTTGTAGTTTTTTTAACGCTTTTATCCGTGTTTGTAGTTCTAATTGAATCCTCGTCCAACTCGCAATGGGTTGTGGGCAAGATCAGCCGTTAGAGTGCGCATCGATCCGCACTTCGAATTCTGTAAACCATCCGGGTATCTTTGGAATACTCTTTTCAACATACTACATTTTGGGATGTACTAATTCTATTTCCGAATGCTATTTAGTATGGAGAGTATGCGAATTGGGTCACAGGGTCAGTTTCTCATGTTCTCTGTCATGTTTTCTGGTTGTCATGTGATTCCCATGCGTCATGCTCTCATTGGTTTGTTTAATCATTGTTCACAGGCGTCCCTTGTCTAGTCATTAGTCTTTGTGTATTTAAGCCCTCATGTTTGCCATAGTCCTTGTCGAGTATTGTTATCTGTAACCATTGTTGGTGAGTTCACTGTCAAGTGATTCTCAAGTCATTGTCCTTGTTTATTTTGGCCTTGTAAATAAAGCTGCACATGGGTTTATGTCTTCAGTGGACCTTCCTGTTACACTGACGTTGATTAATAATATAATCAGAACTAAATTCATTTCAGTTCTACTTTCAGCAGAGGGAGCTAAAGAAATTACAGATAAGTTATGTTATAATTAAATAATTCAGTAAATTGTGTTTTGACCTTATTGTTTTTGTTTTTACAATGTTCTTTACATCATTAATGTTGGAGAGTAGGAACTACGGTTAATTGCTCTTATTAGATCCCAAAACACCTTAATTAATTTAGAGTTCCAGCTTTGCTATGGAGATAAGAACCTTTTGGCTGATGATTTTTGAGATGTTTGCCATTTTTATCATGCATCCTCATGCATGATGTTATTAATGAGTTCACTTGTGATGTATTTTAATTTGATGAATAATTAACTTCACCTTTTATCATTTGGGTTACACTGCACTGGTGGCTGGTGTGACGTGAAGCAATCCAAACCGTCTTAGTCTGTCTTAGAAATCTAATTAGTCCATGTCACGTCTGCCTCAATCAGATTAATTAACGTTGATGCAGATTTATCCACTATTAATTAAAAGAGGTTTTTTTTCTTTCAAACATCTGCCCGGTGGCATCTCCGTTTTTTCTAAGGACATAAGATGGCCAGATCTTGCGCTTACATTTAAAAACACATTCAGCAAAGATAGCTGCCATTATTCTGTAAAGGGAAATGCTGTATTTAGAATCCTGAAGTGAATATTGTTTTGTTGAGTTTGTAGTTTCCTAGAAATAAATCTGGTGTACGAGTGGGCGATATGACCACAATCTTATATCACAATATGAGTAATTTTATTTCACAATAACAAAATATATTACAATATATTTTTTGCTTTAAAAAGTGTTTATGATATACAAATTTACAATTGGAATTTCATAATTCCAGTCACCAATTTCAGTCTCACACTGAAAATAAGTAACTGTCAGTGATAGTTTGGTCAAATAATTTCATCACTACAGCTGACGTTAGAAGCTCCGGTTCCCATAGACTTGAACTTAGGACTGCACATGCGCATTAGCTAGTTTAACCTGAAAATAAGGTTTTCTAAGACTATTTGAGCACAAGAAACAACATTTATGGGACAGTTCATGTCAGATTGTGAGTTTGGCAAGCAGTTTTTGAGATTCCAGGATTCCCCAATTCAAATAGGACTTGGGCTTGTGTGCCCGAAATAGCTGCCCGGAGGCATTGCAAATATGGCCGCAAAGTTAGGGACTTTGTTACAAGCAGTAGGACAACAAACTACAACAGAACAAAGAAATAGACCTAAAAACTTAAAGCATTAGAAATGAGAAATACTACAGAAATTGTATGTAATAATGTATAAAAACATGGCATAAAAACATCTTAACTCTGTAAATTAAATATTAATGTATTCTTATTAAAGTTGATTGTGAGAGGTTTTCTCTCTTAAGTTGTTTGGTTAACATTAATGGCAGACAGCAGTAGGTATATTAGGCTGCTGTCACTTTAAAAGCGAATGCACAGATCCAGTATACTGTTACACATGCTTTTTCTTTCTCAACTGTTTACCTTCAATTAATACATAAATTACTTTCATGGATATTTGCTGACAGGTATTATGACACACAATATGTGTATTTAACCATTCAAGCCCAAAAAGGCAGCAAAAATAACACACTCTATGAGCTGTGTGTTTGTGTGTGTGTGTCTTTGTCTTTCTCTATTGCTGCTTATTGCTCTTCTTGTTAAAATTGCTTGTTTTAAATCTGAAATGCTTAAAAGGTCATACAAAAGATTAAGCTTTCGTGACCACGCAGCACAGCAACAACAGTGAGCGTGACCGCGTTAGAGACGATAGTCCGGATCTATACCGGATGACAAGTTTCTGCCAGTTGAACGTGTCTGCTGGTATATCTGGAGGCTGAACTCTATCATGACTGTCATAAAGGTATTACTTTCCCATCAGAAGAATGTTTTTGGCCTACTGTGCAGGTCTTTATCACTGCTTCTTCACTCGCTGTTCCCTTTTCAAGTCATCAAGAATTTTGGAACAGCTCTGCTGAAAATGAGGGTGGTGTCATGTGTTCATCTTGGTGTTATCTGGAGCATAGGATTAATCTACTGTTCAAGATAGAATCATCCTTAGATCATTAAGAAATGTAAGTGCAAAAATCTTATGGAAGATTTCTAGATCTTGAAAGCATGTATGATGAGTTGATAATAAACAGCCTCTGGCCAATAGCTGAGATTTATTTATTTCAGCTCCTAAACTGCTTTGTGAATTTTGGTCTGTGCAAAAAATATATCAAGGGACAGTTTAAAAATGAAAGCAGAATATTAATGAAAGCAGAAGAGCTCAGAGTGTAAACAAAGATTATATTTATGAAGTGGAACACAGCTGTGCAAATGATGGGACCAACGTTATGAAAATTATATTATCTTATTAAAAAAAAAAAAGCTCAATTTAAAAAGGTCTGTTTCTGTTGCCTTGATCAGTAACCTCCTACTTCTATTAATGTATTTTAGCTTTTACCATTGTGATACACTGTTATGTTCCTCAAACCATTTCTGAACCATTTTTTCTTTGTGGCAGGAGCATTATCCTGCTGAAAGAGCCACAGCCCCCAGGGAATACCGTTTCCATCAAAGGGTGTGCATGGTCTACAATGATGCTTAGGTAGGTGGTACGGGTCAAAGTAACATCCTCATGGATGGCAGGACCCAGAGTTTTCCCAGCAGAACATTTCCCAAAGCATCACACTGCCTCTGTCAGCTTGCCTTCTTCCCATAGTGCATCCTGGTGCAATGTGTTCCCATGGTAAGTGACGCACACGGCCAGCCATGTGATGTAAAAGAAAATGTGATTTATGCTACGTTCTGCATGGTCCAGTTCTGATGCTCACATGCCCATTGTTAACGTTTTTGGCAGTGGACAGGGGTCACCATTGGGTTCCTGACTGGCCTGTGGCTGTCCAGACCCATACACAACAAACTGTGATGCGCTGTATTCTGACACCTTTCTGTCAGAACCAGCATTAACTTCTTGAGCAATTTGAGCTCCAGTAGCTCGTCTGTTTGATCAGACCACACAGGCCAGCCTTTGCTCCCCACGTGCATGACTTGGCCGCCCGTGACCCTGTCTCCCGTTCACCACTGTTCCTTCCTTAAACCACTTTTGATAGATATTGACCACTGCAGACCGGGAACACCCCACAAGAGCTGCAGTTTTGGAGATGTTCTGACCCAGTCGTCTAGCCATCACAATTTGGCTCTTGACAAACTGGCCCATTTTTCCTGCTTCTAACACATCATCTCTGAGGACAAAATGTTCACTTTCTGCCTAATATATCCCACACACTAACAGGTGCAGTGATGAAGAGATAATCAGTGTTTTTCGCTTCACCTGTTATGCCTGGTCGGTGTGTATCGACATGGTTCATGCATATAATATAATAGTAATGGTGGCAAAGAGAGAATGTTTGAACCCAACTTGGCACGAAAATGGCTTTTTGAAAGCTTTTTATATGGTATCTGTTTAATGTGTCCTTCCTCCCTTGTAAAGAGATAAGTGCACTTTAACTGCTTTATTATTATAGTGTTGAATGATAAAGGGGTTACAATAGAGCCAAGAACTCAGGAGATACCATGGCCCGGATTCATTTGTAATTGAATAGCAGATGTGTATATTAGAGCATGATTTGAGATATTTCTTTATCAAAAAGGAGTGAAGGAGCACTTTCCTCCTCTGATGGGTTTCTTCCATCCCATTTCTGCGTTCCCTGAGGTTGAGTGAGTTCCTGTAAGAAAATAACTCAACCAAGATGTACTGTAGGCGCTCAATCAATAATGGTGTGGAAAATACTATTTTACACCAGCTTTTCCCTTTCTCTAATCAATAGCTTACAGTTTTTAAGAGAAGATAAGTATATGTTGTAAAATGTCAAATATGCTTATCTGTATGCATTCTGCAGAAAGCCATTAATGAATTCTTCTTTGGTCACTATATGCCAGTGTTTCTCAAACTTTTTCTGCCATTCCCCACTTTGGAGGTAGGGAAGGGCTCCGAGCCCCACCTGTCCCCAATCACCCCAACAAAATGGTAATTATCTAGGCTTTTAAGTTTGCCTGTTAACATTTATTTTATTAACATCACATTTAAACCTTTCATGCGTACAGTCAAAATATTTTAGCTGACTAAAAGTGTCAGCTGACTAGAGTGTGAGTTTTATTTTAAGGCAACGTTATTTTAGAACGTTTCACCTTAATGTTTCTATGGCAATGCGTCATGTTTATCACGTGACTCACCACAACCAAAAAAACGCTGTATGACAGATGTATCGCTTTTATTACGTTATTGAACCGTTTGAACAAATGCACTGCAGTTCAGAGTCCTGTCAATTGGATTTACAGCACATATATTCATCAGCATCTCCTGGAATAAGTGACCGGTGAACTGGGAGAAGAATCGAGCAAACTTTATAGTTACTTACACTATGTGTATCTGATATGAATAAAACATGTCAGCCAATTATATTTGAATGGATTGTTATTGCTGCTTCCATAGCCACTAGTGTGTATTACAAACTCTAACATTAAATGTATTGTTTTACTTGTACTTGTGTATTTAAATGTTACCTATTAAATTAAACCTAAAATAAACAGTAAGTGGTTGAAAACTGCATAATGTATGAGCTGAGCGCGTCCGCATTTGGCTCAGTGCCAGCCGAAGCGCGTCCCACCGTTTAATTCTGGCAGTGATGTCACGTCATTGAACATTCTAAATCCCTTATGTGGGTCCGTACTCTCAGGGGCATAGACATAAAAATCCCATGTGGGACCGCTCAAAAGGTTAATAGAGATGGGCACAAAAAATTAACACATTTCCTCCTGTTTGTCGCGCCCCACTTGTCATGTCTCTATTCCCCACCAGTGGGGCACGCCCCACACTTTGAGAAACGCTGCTATATGCTAACACAATAAGAGATTATTGTAAATGAAATCATCGCCTGTTCATTTCTGGCCATCAGAAATAATGACTTTACTGTTCCAGGTGACCTTCAGGTTATATGTCCACACTTGGATTCAAAGCTGTTTATAGAATCAGTGTTAAAAATAGGGTTACACTTTACTTTAAGGTGACATGATTACATTGTACATACTCAAATGTAATATTAATTACCGAGTAATATTAATTAACTGCATGTACAGAGTCACAGTTATGGTTTGGTTTAGGGTTTAAGTTACTTGTAATGAAGCATATTTACTGATATAGTAAGTACATGTACTGCATGTTGAGTATATGTCCTAAAAATAAAAGCAGGGGATATTTTCTCTCTAATATTTGTACAGTTTTCTAGGTTTACTAATAATATGTGCAGCACAAAATAGTTTGCAATGCCACAACTGTCACTTTTTCCATCTGTAAGACAAGTAATACATCCTATGGATGAAAGGATAATCCTGACATAATAGTGTCTTAGCGGTCTAATACGAATGGCCAATGTACATTGTTCTGTGAATGTTTACCTGCGAAAAACGGATTAGAGATTGTGATGGTGAATGCTAATAAGACAGCGTCTGCTTAGCTGTGACTCATAGCTGAGATTATATATCTGGAGATATGTCAGGATGATTGTCAGAATTTAAATAGAGCCCAAACTCAGTGTATGTTCTCAGCTTCTGTCTGCCACATATTCCACATAGATGACAGTGACTTCAGCATTTTGAGCTTTTAAGTGTCACTTTTTTTAATCATCTCCAAATGACCAGAAGGAATGTTATAGAAAATAATTTTAAGAATTAAAAAGGGATTTCTGAATACAAGAAACTCAGAGTTTCTTGAGCCACAAACTGTGTGTGTGTGTGTGTGTGTGTGTGTGTGTGTGTGTGTGGTTTATGAGGACACAAATTTGTATAACTACATGGGTATTACACTGGTATTACACTATAAATGTGGTTTATGAGGACATATCAAATGTCCTCATAATTCAAATGGCCTTAAAAACATACTAAAAGATGTTTTTTTGAGAAAGTAAAAATGCAGAATGTTTCCTGTGATGGGTAGGTTTAGGGGCAGGGGCAGTGTAAGGGGATAGAAAATACGGTTTGTACGGTATAAAAACCATTACGCCTATGGAGAGTCCCTGTAAACCACATAGACCAACGTGTGTGTGTGTGTGTGTGTGTGTGTGTGTGTGTGTGTGTGTGTGTGTGTGTGTGTGTGTGTGTTGATTCTTTCTTGTGCGATTTCATACAATATAAAACACAATATTTGGTATTTTTATTGTATGAAAGCGCAGACAAGTCAGAATCAAAACATGAATTTTATGCTCTAAGGAAACTGCCATTTACAGACGGGGTTTACTGGGTGATAATCAGGAACACTGAAATTGCTCTTTCTGAAAGTAGCTTTGTTGAGAGCTCTGTGAAATTGCAGGGTGATGCAGATGAAAAACGGTGAACAGACACACTGATGTGCTGTGGGTTCAGGACAAGCCAGACCCTATAATGACACTTTAGTTGGTGGCATACATTTCTGTCATGACAAATCTTGGAGTTACAAATCTTGTAAATAGTTACAAGATTTTGTATCTTGTAAGTAGTTTGTAGTTTTTTGTGTGTGTGCGTTATTGTAAATTGTTGTATCTTCTGATGTTGTTTTATACTCATGGACAGCACTTTGGTCCATTCTAATGGTTTTGAAAGTGCTTTAGAAATAAAGTTGAGTTGAGTTGAGTTGAGTAAATCTTGTACATTACCCTTGTAATGGATAGGAAAATGTTGATATGTTTGGTCTTGGCGGAATAGATCTGCTACGCTGCTGATGCTGCAGAACAAGTACGGGACTGGCTACTGCCTATAGATACATGACAAGCTGCTGTGAGCAAGTAAGACATGATGCTGCTGTACAATATAATATACATGAATAGCCCATGGCATATTTGTGGAGCTAGGGACAGTGGAGGGTTTCTAAAAGCATGCTGGAATCGCTACACTGACCAAGTATTTAAAGGTTGATCAGTGATCTCAGTGGCTACTGATCCAGGAACCAATCAGATGTGCCATATATTGAATGATGTGATTGCAAGCAGATTGAGTTAAGATGTAACAGCCTGCACCATCTAGAGTTAACTTTACATTCACCTTTTTTTCTTCTTCAGACAATAAAGGTCTAGCCTGACAAGCCAGACCCACATCAAGATATTTGGTCTGGAAACTCACCATAGACAGGGCTCAATCCGAGGGGCGGGATAAACGGTTGTCTTTCAAACTCCCTCTGCACGCCATAGGATAGCGCTACAACCAACCAGAGCAACGACGGTGAAGCAGAGCTAGTTGACAGATTAAACATTCGCCGTATCCGATCGGCAAAACTCAGAACACATCTTCCCTTTTTAAGAATGACTTCGGTGCCGTTCTTTGTCCTTTTCTCAGAGAAAAGCTTAACTCCAACCCTGCGTCTCAATCAGCTCCCTAGTTCACTTGTCAGGGCACTTATTAGGACATAAGTCAATGGGCTGACTCCCTGATCAGTGCCCTGACAACTAGACTAGGGAGCAGATTGAGACGCGCCCCAAGTCTTCCAGAGCCGCGGTCAGAGCTGATTCGAAAGACCGCCGTTCGCCAGTTTCTGTGTTTACTAGAAGCACGCAAACGCAACTCAGCCGTCGTCATTATGGCCCCGCCCACCGACTCTATACATGATGTGATTGGCCCGGCAAGAGTTAGGGGAATACAGCTCAGAAGGGTATACGGTTGTTAAAACTGACGTCACGCGGCAGTGCTTCTGGGTCCAAACGCTATCTTATACCACAAGAAAAACTACAAACGGTGCTAATATACACACACAATGTGGTGTGATACTACAAAAAAAGCAATAATCATAACCTTTTCTCCATAGCAAAATTCCAGATGGCCAGACAGTGATTCATCTTTTTTAAATCATTAAAATATTAATGTATGTGATGCTGTGAGCACAGAGACTGTTCTGTAGACTGTAAGTATTTAAAATGTTAAACTTTTTTAAACTTTTGATGTTTAATATGAAAAAATACGCTCATAAACGGGCGTCAATGGCATTCTCAAGTGAAACGAGTTGAGGCTTGGACTCAGAAACTTAACAAGTGGATTGAGAGTTGCTAAACGACACTCGCAGGCAGATTAAATTTGCTGCCGCTAGGGTGCGTCTAGATTTCTAGGCTAATAAAGGTCTTGTCCACACACAAATCAATTTTTGAGAGGCCAGCTAGTATTCGCTGTGTGGGTAAACCTCACTCCTCTGATCTCAAGAGACGCTCTAGCGACTAACTCGAGAGCAGGGGTCTCAAACTCACGGCTCGCGGGCCACTTGCGGAATGATATTTTGTGGCTCCCTACTTGACATCAAAGTTTAGTGTTAGTGCGGCTGAGTCTTTGCGTGTGCCGCGTTTGCCACACTTGCTGCATCACTTTGTGTGTGTGAGTGTGTGCGAGAGAGTTAGCTCAGTCCTCCCTCATGCAGTATACACCACGTAATTGACAGGAACAGAATTTGAGGCTGATCCGGGCTGACCAGACAGTCGAAACGAATGTGGTGTAACAGCGGTCAGATCGCCAATCAAATCAAAGTAGGCGGGGTTTGTCCACAGTCTACACGCACACACATACACACACATATGTCTGGTTCACTGTCTTTGTGGGGACTCTCCATAGACGTAGCCTAATGGTTTTATACTGTACAAACCGTATTTTCTATCCCCTTACACTGCCCCTGCCCCTAAACCTACCCATCACAGGAAACATTCTGCATTTTTACTCCAAAAAAACCCCTCATCCTGTATGATTTATAAGCTTTTTGAAAAGTGAGGACCGCTGACTGGTTTGCACAATGTGGGTGATCTCAGGTTTTACTATCCTTATGGGGACATTTGGTCACCACAATGTAATATAAACAAGGGCACACACACACACACAGACGAGTGCGTCAATCTATCGCTTAATGCCGTTGTGAAGAGAGACTATTCTTTCCGGTGAAATCAAAAAACAAAATGCACTCACACAAATGCACACAAAATGCAACGTGTCCATGCTCTTAATATACAATCATTGATGAACATTGTTGATTTTAATGAAAACTATATGAGAGCGGATTAGAACTCAGAACCTTTGAGATGGTTTACTAGAAGTCTACCATCAGACCACTAGCGTCCTCAAATATTAATAGCGGATCTAAATATTTAATCACTTATGCGAAGAATCTTGGGACTAATAGGCTAATATATTTGATGAAAATTAATGCAAATATTGTTTGCAAATATAGTCCCAAAAAGATTTTTTCCCAACTAGAATTTCATTCACTGTTCTGTTTGACCTGGTTACGGCCTTGCTTTGAATTTGTCTGTTATTTTAAATAAAATTTGAATTATTCATTATTACATAAAGATTTAATTTCTTTAGGCTATATTTTTAAAATATAGAGTAGGCAAGAGAACCCGAAGAACCAGTCATGTTCAGAAGGAAAGTTCAAATTTAGAAGAACAGTTCATGTTAAAGAACAGCTAATAATAAAGATTGAGAAGACTGGATCAGTTGTGCTCTTTTTTGTGGAATATTTGATGCAGCTCAGCCTGACCCAGAGTCTTCCTCCACCGGCCCCCAGGTCAATTGAGTTTGAGACCCCTGCTGAGGTTCCAGCCTTTAGCCTTTGTGTTAGAGGGTCCGACTCTCATGCCGGCGGACCCGGGGTGGACTCCTGTGTTGAGTAATAAAAAAATGCCAGTGTCTTGTGCATAGTCCGTATTTAGAGTGAATCACTAAATAGTCTCCTAAAGAACATGTGTTAGGGGTGTTCAGTACAGAAAAAGGTATTTAATAAATATAATAGGCTAAGTAGTTGACAATATAAGAATTAATTTATCACTATTTTATGTAAGCATGTTTTTTAAAGTAAATTGGTAGAAATGTTGAAAAAATTTGGAAATTTGCAATTTCTTCACCTAAAAAAAAATGAACAAGAAAAAAAGCTAATTCAAATTAACCTCAATGCTCAATGCTGAAAAAGCTAAGGTTAATTTTTTATTTTATTTTTGCAGAACATGTACATTTTAGATAAGGAAAATTAAGTGAGGTTGTAACTTATTAGAATGAACAATAACAACCCCACCCCATATCTTTGAATAAATCTTCATAATGCATCAAAAATGTGTTATTAAACTTATTTATTTATAAGTTTAAGGGATTAAATAATAGAGTCAAATTCAGCCAGAAAGAGAGGAGAGCTTAAAGGAGATTTAAGCCATCTTTGCTTATGGATGAAGAATTTAGCAACAAAATACAGAAATTAAGGTTAGCTAACGTCAATGTTAGCCTATCTATCAGCGACCACCACACGCAGAAGAAAGCTATTGGTCGATCTCATGTGATTGGAGACAGGTCTAACTGCAGAACCGCAGAACCCATATACGTCACTCACAACGCTCTGAGGACAACAGCGCCATGCCACAGTCTCATGCCGGAAGTGGGCGGAGCTGATTTATCTTCGCATACATTGCTCTATTTGGAGCGTTTCAAGCCCAAATTTTAAACGATGTTAATAATGTCAAGTATTTAATTAATAAGTTCTAATTGAAGATAGATAGAGAGATGATAGATAGGCTAGATAGATATACTCACTCATAGTTAAATCAAATAAATATGTTTTAAAATAAACAATACTGGATATTAATACAACATAAAATAATTTACGTTAAAAATGTATTTATAAAAAAAATATTGTAACGTTTTTAAAGTAAAAAGTTGCTATTATTTTTTATTTATTTATATTATGTCTTAAATATTATATTAGATAAACTGAACACAAATCTTAACACACAAAAAATGAAAACAAAGATTGAGCATTTGAACATTTATTTTTATGACACAATATATTTGTTTTTTACTCAAGCATCTCAGAATAAACCTTTTTTTCATAGTACATAATATATATTACACAATTCTACACTGTTGTGCATGATTCAGATTAATCAAACAAACCCCAAAACACACAGAAATTGTTTAATTTTATAAAATGTTCCTTAAAAATCCCCTTAAGTAGCAAAGGCATCATATACTAGCTTGGGTTTGCTTTAGAAAATACACAATCAGACCAAGGGGAATAAATTGAGCTAAGTTGAAAGTAATTGCACAGCAGGTACATGACAAATTAAATTTAAAATAGATGTAACCTCTATAAACATTGACAACTGTCTCTTTGGCCAGCTGTCGGTCAACCATTCAGCCTGTGAAAGTTGAAGGGCTTTTTCCTAGTCTTCCACTTTCAAATTTCAGAAATCAGGGCTCTTCCACTAAACTGTTGAAAACTTTTGGTTGTTCCACAGTCTTTACACTGCAGTGCAGAGGTCTTCTGTGATCCGTGGCTCCTTCATGAGACAAGGGTACAAAAAAATAGGATGAAATGTTGGAAGTGTTTTAACAATATCGTGTGTTGAAGTCAGGATGTAGCATGTATAAAAAAGTTGTGAAATTCAATTTCTCATGTCTAAATTTCTGACATAAATGATACCCTGTCACAATCAAATTAATTAACCATTTTCAGTTCAAAATGTATACAGAAATTAAAGGCAAGCACTTCATAGGGCTTCTCACACTGAGCTTATCGTCATTCTAAACACACCTTTAACCTCGGGTAAAGTAACATTTCACACTTTTATATTTACGTGCTTTGGACAGTCACTGAAACACTGTGCACTCAATATAAATAATAAAGTCGGCATTGAAGAGGAAAAACATCAAATGCAAACAGAAAACGCAATTGCAGCGAAGAAGAGACCATTTAAATTATTGTATAGTCTGAAATGTCCATTCAGGATAAACTTGTAATACAAGGACATGCAAAGCTTGAGCATTTATGAAAACATATTGTGTGCAGTGCAGTGTCTGTCAGTGACCCGATACTGCACATATGTTATCCCATGGTTTATTAAAGTACAGTGTGGAACGGCAGTGTATGAATACCCAGGATTAATTGTTCATCTCAGGTAAATTATGATCAGTGTGAAACATGAAGCAAGATAACCCAAGATTCTGTATACCCGGAGTTTACTATTTCAAGTGTGAAAAACCCTAATGTTTTTTATCCTAATGAAGGGAAGCTTGTATTTTTAAAAAAAAATTACCTTTTCCTTCTTTTTCTTACCATTAACATGACGATCCTACTGTCAATAGAGCCATCCAACTGTTGTGGAACAGTCTAAAACAATCGAACATTATAGAATAGAAGAACATTCCTGGAAAATGTGACATATAACAACACACTATCTGTATAAGTAGCTTATGTCTTTATTAGAGCCTTTTAAAACTAACCTTGTTTTTGATCAGCTTCCATTATCCTGGGTGACATTCTGATTGTCAATTTACTGCAACAAAATCAAACAGATATATATAATGCTTGGTTGTGTACTTAATTTAATTTTAATGGGACACATTCAAACACATGAAATAGTGTTTGCATTTTGTTAGCTTAAGCACTATATATATATATATATAGTACACTTGATAAAAATATATATAAATATATATACACTTGAAATTTTATAACCAACTAATTCAAAAGGGACAACAAATAAATACTATTTCTTGCTACTGTGTATAAACAAATAACTCAAAACCTTCATACCTCCATGGACAGCTGCTTTTTGAAGTGAATTTGAAGGTGTACTGTGCCATCTGGTCAGTTTAAAACACTGGGCAGTAGAAACTGTTGCAGAATGTCTTGCATTGATGTACATGAAGTAAAGCTGATCCTCTCCAAATCGTAATGCCTCAATAAATTAGTGGGAAAAACACATAAAACACTGGTCAGTATCAGATAAAAGCAAATAAAAAATACGGCGCCAACAACAAAATAAAATCACAAACAATTATGTTACTTAAACCAAGACCATATCAACAGACGCGATAGACATCGTAAAGCAGAGCACATTAGAAAAAAATAGAGCCACGTTCTGTATAAAGTGTTAATACAACAACGATGGATCAAATACACAACACAAATAAACTTGATAGATTAAACCACAACACAAAACAGCTGTTTACCGTGTTCTCTTCTTCCGCCGTGCCGATTGTTTAGTTTTCGTGAACTCCGCCCACTTCCGGCATGAGACTGTGGCATGGCGCTGTTGTCCTCAGAGCGTTGTGAGTGACGTATATGGGTTCTGCGGTTCTGCAGTTGGTTATTATTGTGTGATTGACAGGTTGCTCGGCCCAGTAAATGACATTAGAGAAGATGAGGAGTGATGTCTTTTGAGGAAAGATTATGAGGACACATGAATAAAGAAAAATCATAATTAACACTGCAATATTCCACAAAACATAAGTGGCCATTTTGATTTTAGGGTGAGTTTAAAAGCTGAGAAAACTCCCTGTAAAAACCTCACTACCCAGACACCCTTTCGCGCGTGTTGCTTTAATCCTTCGCGGCTTCCGTAGGGTGTCGTGGCGTTTGTTGAGTTGAGAAGGGGAAAGTACAGTTTCTCTAAATAGCTAGATAAGGTAATATTTGTTGTATTATTCTCAAACTGTGCTGATCGCATATCATATAGAGATTTCCGGGCTATAATGCGGCGTGCAGGTTTGGGTGAGTAACGTTATGTTTCTCTGTTGTTTTGTTTGAAGCTCATGCTAGGCTAAGCCAGTCACAGTTTGCGACATTAATTTACACAGACATTGTATAAGCAAATCAGGCTAAATATCACAGTTTCCAGGTTTGGACAAACATCTGGATAAATAACGGTACCAGACAAAACGTTGTCAGCCAATAATTAGCTAGTTTTCTCGATATTAGGCCAGTTGTTTCACAGGACAGGTTAACATTATGTTTACGTCATACAATGAATGAGTGTTTCTTAGTGTATGAAAAAATAAATGACACATCCAAGCTTAACTTTAGATTCTTTCGATATTATTAAAACATTGAAAGCAACCATCTAACTATCATATAAAAGTCAGTTCTTAAAGGAACATTTTAACTGAAAATTGGACAGCAACTAAATGCTTTTCAAGTGAAGTTAACTTACCTTTATTTGTATAACACTTTATACAATACATACTGTTTCAACGCAACTTTATGATGATGGCAGTAATTATTTTATCTTAATTTCGTATCAATTCATATTCATAGTCCCTTTCTTTAAGTTCAGAAAGTATATTTGAAGTTGTAGTCAAGCATGTCACACTGTAGGTTTTTCCCAGCCTGCCTCTGTAATGTGTGACCATGGACCAAAAACCCACTCATAAGGGTCAATTTCATCTGGAAGCTGAATAATTTGAATACTTCGTTTGTTAGGATAGGACAATATTTGGCCAAGATACAACTGTTTAAAAATCTGGAATCAGGGTGCAAATTGGACATTTTGAGAAAAAAGTTTATTTGAGAAAAAAGTCAATAGGGTCTGAAGTCCTAAGCCATGCATATTATTACTAATGTTACATTTTTTATATATTTATTGTAGGACATCTACAAAATACCTTCATGGAACATGATCTTTACTTAATATCCTAATGATTTTTAGCATAAAAGAAAAATCTATAATTTTAACCCATTCAATATATTGTTGACTATTGCCACAAATAAACCAGTGCGACTGACTTACGACTGGTTTGTGTTCCAGAATCACAAATGATTGTCCTGTCTACCTTAGACAAGTCAAATCGATTCAAACATGGCAATTTATATGTGGCAAAGTTTGAAATAGTTTTCTGTGATTAGATATTGTATTTTAAAATACTGAGAAAAACTAGTGTTCTGTAGACAATCTGACCTGATCGTTTTTTTTAGGTGAGGGAGGTCCTCAACAAGGCAATTACGTAGCGAGTGGATACAGCGTTTATGAGGAGGAGAACGAACATCTACAGGAGGGACTGAAAGCTAAAGTAAACGCACTTAAACATGTGAGTGGGCTTGAACATACTGTATTTTCTTTTATATTTATTTATAAAAATATACAGCTTATATTATTATTATTACAGATTTATTATAATTTAAATGGGGTAAACGTTAATGCACCATCAGCAAACCAGTTCTCTCTCTCGCACACACACACACACGATTATGACAAAAATCGTAATTGTCGATTATTCCCATGAAATTGTACATTGAATGATTTGATTAGCTTTTTGCCATTGTTTGAAGTGACTGCATGTGATAGATAGATAGATAGATAGATAGATAGATAGATAGATAGATAGATAGATAGATAGATAGATAGATAGATGGATAGATAGATGGATAGATAGATAGATAGATAGACAGCATGAAGCCATATACCAAATATTGGTTTGGTATAATGTAAAAACATTATAATGTTATACTAAAACTAAAACAATGGGGCGTTAAATATTTTTGATGCGTTAAACTGAAAAAAGTGCCATGCATAATAATTAGAAAAATTATATTTGATATAATTATCTTTTGTCATACATTACATTTATTTATATATACATACTGTACATCAGTGGCGGCTACTGGTCTGTCAGAGAGGGGAAGCTCATTTTTGGCAAAAGTAAATTCTGCCCTACGTTCCTTTTCAAGAAAATGGTCTTTTACCCTGTGAATGAATGAACGATCTAAAAAAATATTAAACTCTGTAAAACTGAAACAAGGAATGTGGTGTATAATTGTGTGAAATGTATGATGAAAATCAAGCAATTTCGCCAAGCAAATATCAGAGAAATAGGTTGTAGAAGTTTTTATTTCGACTGAACTTGAGAAATCCGCGATGGAACTGAGCGCGAATAGCTTCAGTGATTCCTTATAGTACAGAATCGCTGTCAGTCAAAAGGAGATGCAGACCCTCCAATCATCACGCAGAAGCTCGGAGTCCGGGCCAGCCCACTCCCCATTCACCCCCAGAGACGCTGAGCGTCCGTGGGCGGGACATAATCGCAGCGTTTATCCAATGACCGTCTAGTTTCGAAGCGCTGAAAAAAACCGTTTAAAGCAGCCCCATTGAAGTCAATGGATGCTGGGCTTCAATAGGGAAATGCACTGTGACGCTGCGGGAATGTATGAGAAGGAAATCGAGTCAACCGACCTGCTATATGTAACTGATTCTGAACGAACTCGTCTTTGAGATGAACGTTTTCTAACGCATTTTTAGTCAATACAATGTTAATATAATAGTACATATTTGACCATTAATTTTGTGACATTATAAGGGAAGCCGAGCTTCCCTTGCAGTCTTAAAGAAATCGCCACTGCTATACATACATACTCACTCATTGGGAAAATGTAAAATGTTGTCTGTTTACATCCATTTCAGCTATCGATTGACATTGGAAATGAAGTCAAGTACCAGAATAAAATGTTGGGAGAAATGGTAAGTGATGGGAAATGATTAATGACGAAATCTAGTTTGTTCATCGAAACACTGATCTGATTCTGAATAGCTTTAACATCTCGCATTGATTCCTCCTCAAGGACTCGGACTTCGACTCCACTGGAGGTCTGTTGGGATCCACCATCGGTAGATTGAAGCTCCTCTCCAGGGGAAGCCAGTCCAAGGTGTTCTGCTACATGCTGCTGTTCGCCCTGTTTGTGTTCGTTGTCCTGTATTGGGTGATCAAACTGAGGTGATCCGAAGAGATCCAGGACATTTCTTATGTGCCATGCTCATTTGGAGTACAGGATCAGAACCCTCACAGTCACGACAGAGTGTGTGACGGCACTTTCTTTACATTGGGCAAAACTGAACCATTGAGTGACAATGTGCAATATGAAAGAAAAAATTGTCACAACCCACCAAAATTAATGTCCCCTCAGTGCAGGGATAATGCTACTCATTTAATACTGGTCATGATAAATACTTAACATGCATCTGTCTTGTATTCAATAATAATGACCTTTGTTGAATGATATTATTCTCCCTGCTATAAATGTGTGCTAACCTCTATATGGATACTGATGAAATACTTTTAAGAGAGTGACATGCAACATCACGGCACTTTTAATTGTATAGTCAGAAATTCAGGTTAAAGGCAAAGCTGGATAGGTGTTAACAATTAAGCACAGACATAATCAGTCCCTTTCTTTCTTATTACCGTGCAAGTCTTCACAACATTGCTAAAAGAGTTGACAAAATTTGTGCTTATTAAATATAGTGTTTAAAGGGCTGATCTTGAGACTGTGAAAACCATAATAAGATATGTGAAGTTATGTGAAATTTAGTTCTGTATAATAACTAGTGCTGTCAAAAGATTAATTGCACCCAAAATAAGTTTGTTTACACACATGTACTATGTATAATTATGTATATGTAAATATACACACATGCATACCTATGTGGTTTATACTTTTAAGAAAAAAGTATAAAATATATTTATACACAATATTAATATATACAGTATCACATATATCTATGTGTGCGCATTCAAATATATATATAGAATTACTAATTATACAAAATACACATTACCACAAACACATTTTGGGTGTGATTAATGGGTTGACAGCTCTAACCATATCAGAAACCACCCCAGAATTCTGTGTCCTTCAGAAATGTCCTACATTATCTTGCTCAAACCCTTCTGCTCTTGATGGTTAACATAAAGCATGGTTTATTTTAGTACTTCAGAGACGCATCTGTAAATAAATGTTCTTTTTTTTGAGAATTATTACATAAACATTTCCTTTATGTTGTCAAAAGTCTTGAGTCCCGTTTTGATTTGTGCTCCTCAAGAATCTTGAAAACTATTTTTTTTTTACATATTAAAAACAGTCATATACAACCATAATCAGAATTTACATATGTTACATATACATTTGTCAGGTTTTCATCAGCCAAGTCTTCTTCATTAAGGCAACAATATCTAACTGCAAGTTACAAATCATCAAAGTTCATGTAACTGCTACTATAACACATTTAACTACTCCAGTTACATTTAGTGTTTTTAGATTCTCAAGTTAACTTTAAGTGCACTTTTTTTCATATCGGTGACGTCATTTCCTGGGTAGAGTGTCCATGTACTTGCATATGATGGACAGCATCACCTCATCAGCTCCTGCACCAATAGACAATAATCTGGAGTCCCTGGTAAGACAAAAATAAAACAGGTTTGATTGATTTGTGACCTGACATGAGGATTAGGCTTGCCGATATTTAACATGTTTAAAAATCAGTTGGATGTTCGAATCACTGCATTGAAAGCTCTTTCCACACCCTCAAAAACATATGCATTCATAGGTATCAATATGTTTTGCTTCATTGGACCCCTTATTTAAGAGTAAATACATGCACTTGTTGCTTTTAAATGTCACTAGATGTCACTGCAGTTCAGATGAGAGAAACTGACCTGTAGAATCTGCTGACTAGGATGCCACTGGTAAAGCCCATGCCGCCCCAGTACTGGAGGCAGCTGTCACCGACCTCTCGGGCCAGTCGTCCTGCCTTCAGCTTGGCCATCGACGCCAACTTTGTCACATCGTTTCCCTTAATGTACAGAGCTAATGACAGTGCACAGAAAACATCATAAAAATGAACGACATTCATTTCAGGTGGATATGCTGAGGTTTAGCTGCATTTAGTTTAATCCTTTCCCCACCATTGACAACATTTTTTGTGTTTTCACTGTTATACGGTAGGGGCGCTATTACACCTTCTGAAAGAGTACTGAATCTCCTGATCAAAACTCTGGCAAAAAGAAGCAGAAACAAGCGATATCATACGTAATCACGTGTGTATGTAAAACAACACAATAACCAACATTAAACAGCATATAAATCAAAACAGCCTAACGTTACCGAATGAAATATCGACTATGCCCCAAAGCTTCACAGTCCAACAGCTCATCCTGTTGATGGACTCGATCTACTCCATGTGTTTGATCATCATTCTGAACCCAAACTGGGTGTAGTCTTTGACAACAACAAAAAAAACTTACCCAAATGTTAATAGAAACAAAAATGCATTAAGCTAGAATAATACTTTGTTTGAAAGCAGAGGCTCTTATCTTTCAGATAATTCATATAACAAAATACTTTGGAAGCCATGAAATGAAATACTCAAAAATGCTGGTGGGCAAAGATACATTTCACATGAGGAATCACGCCCTTGCCCTTAAGTACAAGCATCCTTGGCCAAGTTCGACTCAGGAGAACGAACTCCCGAGGACAGGAGGACGCAAGTCCGGTAATTCTGCAAGCGTAACAGCAGCGTTCTTAATAACGTCACTACTCCAGTTCTTGCTATGTATATTTTAGGCTACATTGAAAACAAATATGTAACAAAACAACACTCTGCCTGATCCACATATTAATGTGTAATATTTTTCAAATAAAAACAAAAAGAGGCAAAGTGGTAGCCAGACAAGCCAGACCCACATCAAGATGTTTGGTCTGGAAACTCACCATTGACAGCTCAATCCGAGGGGCGGATAAACGGTTGTCTTTCAAACTCCCTCTGCACGCGATAGGATAGCGCTACAACCAGCCAGAGCAACGAAGGTGAAAAAGAGCTTGTTGACAGATTAAACATTCACCGTATCCGGTCAGCTAAACCCGAACACATCTTCCCTTTTTAAGAATGACTTCAGTGCCGTTCTTTGTTCTTTTCTCAGAGAAAAGCTTAACTCCAAGTCTTCCAGAGTCGCGGTAAAAGCTGATTCGAAAGACCACCGTACGCCAGTTTCTGTGTTTACTAGAAGCACACAAACGCAACTCGGCCGTCATCATTATGGCCCCGCCCACCGACTCTATACATGATGTGATTGGCCCGGCAAGAGTTAGGCGAATACAGCTCAGAAGGGTATTGAGAGTTGCTAGACGACACTCGCGGGCAGATTAAATTTGCTGCCGCTAGGGTGCGTCTAGATTTCTAGGCTAGCAAAGTGGAGCACATGGAGTACACTGATTATCTTCACTGAAATCAAATTAAATATTTGATTTTATTGATCAGTTTCTTATTGCTAAATGTCAGTTTTAATAATCAATAATAAGCATTATTAAAGCACAAGTCCCCATGTAGTCAATAATTGTATGTGAACGAACTGGGCTTAGTGGGCTAAGCTAAATGCTATCAGATCGTCACCGCGCGTCAGAGAGATTAAGTGCACGCACTGAGACGAGAGAGGGATGTATCAACTCGTTTTAGTTAAGGGAATAACAGTTTAATATGAAAAAGCATTGAAGTATCCCTTTAATATCTAGTGACATATCAGGGCCATTTCATGATGAATTGAAATACAGTTCTTACATACAGTTCCTTTAAGAAACAGCCGGACTCACCTGTGGCGCGATGCAAAAGGGAGCGCAACAGCTCAATTTCGGTCTGCAGCTCAGCCAGCCTGAAGTGAACGACCTGGTGGCTCAGAATCGGCTGATTGAAGATCTTCCTCTGTCTGGTGTAATTAATGGTTTGCTGGACAACTTTCTCCATCATCGTCAGGACTTGAAAAACAAGAAATCAGGTCATGTCTCTGGTCTAACATACCAGAGGGAAAAATGTCAATGTGATGTTAAACAAAATATATGAAGGAGGCAATAGTTGGCAGAAATTTTAGCTGATGATGTCAAAAGATCCTCCAGAAGACTTAAAAAACAAAGTCTGACTCATCTGTAATCACATTTGGGCCTGAGAGGAGAGTGCTCTGGATTTATTGTACACACAAAAGCACTACTGACATGAACACACAGACGTCATGCCCGCGCCAATCCCAACAGTAATGAAAAATGTTTGACGTGCAGTGGGACGTGTGGGAGTCGGGAAGGATTACTTACTATTGGCCACCCCCCAGAGTCGCTCCTCTTGAAATTGTAGCATCTGGTAAGTGAAGCCCATTCCCTCCTGCCCTATGACATTTTTGCAGGGCACACGCACGTCATCGAAAAACACCTCTGCTGTATCCGATGACCACATGCCCATTTTACTGATCTTACGTGCGATTTGAACGCCTACGGACGTATGTTAAAACATTAGCATGTTTTCTTCAGTAGTCAAATTACTCTATTCCCAAACGCTTTGTGCTTTTGCCCACGGTCTTACCAGGCAGATTCATGGGTAAGCAGATTAGAGATTTGTTCTTGTGCGGAGGGTCATCACTGGTGTTGGCCAGGAGGCACATCCAGTCTGCCTGTGTGCCATTAGTAGTCCACATCTTTCCTCCATTAATGACAAACTCATCTCCTTTGCGCACAGCTTTAGTCTTGATGCCTGGAGGAGACAGTATTTATTCCCAAACTAAACTCTTTAGATCCGTGGTTCAAAAACTTCCAAGGGGGCCAAAGGGTGACTTAAAATGATTTAAATTAATAATAATAATAATATTTAACAATTAAAATTAATATTTAACCTTATTATTATTATTATTATTATTATTATATTAAACACTAACTTAATTAAACATAAAATGCTAAAATATTTTATTTACTTAATAACTATTTTTTATTGAAGAACAGTTCTTAAAAGTTATTGAACAGTGTAATTATAATATTGTTTATATACTGTTATACAATTTTTTTTTTTTATAGCATTTTTGAATTAGCTTTATTATATTTTTGGTTTTCATTTTAGTATTGTTTTTTTGTTAGGTACAATGGCAACATTTATCTTAAGTTTTGCATCTAAAAAAATATATAATTGTATAAAACTTTTTATTTAATTGACCAAAACAAGTTGTTGAACAGTGTTATTTTAGTATTATTTATATACTATTTTAAAGCATTTTGAATTAGCTTTTATTTTTATGTTTTCAGTTTTTATTTTAAGTTCAAGTAATCATTTGTATATATATATATATATATATATATATATATATATATATATATATATATATATATATATATATATATATATATATATATATATGTGTATATATATATATATATATATATATATGTGTGTATATATATATATATATATGTGTGTATATATATATATATATATATATATATATATATACATATACATATATACACACATACACAGTTTTATTTCATTTTCATTTAAATGACCAATTTCTTTATAGCTTTAGTTTTAATTAACAATTACACTGAAATCACAAAGTGAATTAATTTAACTATACCACCTCTCCTACTTTCTGCTAATAAAAAAGCAGAAATATCATATAGGAAATATTTGGCTAATATATAGGGCTTTTGAATTGTATGTTGAACACTGATGACCTTTGAGTAAAAAAGGCTAAGAACTACTGCTTTAGATCATATTCAGCTTAAAATTTTTAATAAAGTAATACAGTACTCTCATTTCACAATAAAATAAGTTAACATTTCTTTGCTTAACTTAATAATCTGTGACTAGTGCCGGCTTTACATCAAATACAAAATTGAATACATTTATGAAAAACAGCTCTGCAAACCCGTGTGTGGTATTCCCATGTAGGCCAGTCTTTTAATCTCCCTGGCCTGAAATGCTTTGATATCTTCATTCGAGAAAGTAATTAATTTTAGATGTGCCTGGTGAATGTTTACATCTTGTTTAAAACATCCCCATGGCAACATAAAGAACATGTCTTTCTTGTTTGGTACATTATCTCAAGCAAAATACTTACTTGCTACATCAGAGCCGGCCCCAGTTTCGCTCACCCCAAGGCAGGCCACTATGTCTCCCATTATAGAGGGCTGCAAGAACTCTCTCTTGAGCTCTGCAGAGCCAAACCTACAACAGCAAGAAGTCACAGTCACATCCTCACAGGTATCAGTGTCAAAGCAGCTGTGATTTAAAGCTTGTGAGACGCATGGGTTACACAAGAGATTTACATTTTACTAGCAGCAAAAGCAATTTCAGAAACCGTTCCCTATAGCAGAACCACAAAGGAAACTAATCAAAATCCCTGATTTTCTGAATCCAAATAGCCAAAGCGGATATGCACTGAAAAATGATTGTTTCCAGAAAGTGAGCACAGTGCAGTAATATCCCCTCAGCGACATTGAAAGGAACCATCCTGATTACTACAGTATTTATTTATAATAAATGATAGAGTGTCAACATGTAAGATGATTTGCTTAATCAGTAATTGATTGCCACTTTTCCCAGTAAAAATATAAAAACTTAAAAACAAGATCAATTTACTTGAGAAGCAAAACTGCATAATATATATTATTATCATTGAAAATATATCTTCAATTAAGTTTAAACCATAAAAACGTTGGCATGAAATAGAAGTTGTAATAGTCTTTTTTCCCCTAGTGTCTTCCCTTTATCTGAGTGAAGAGTCTTCTCGAAAAAGAAAACAATCCTTTTATCCACTGAGAATTGATTGGATGGTCGTGGTATGCTATTGGTGACAGGTTAAAAGTAGGTAGGTAAGTAGTAAAACAATACAACAGAAACATTTTGAGTCCCCCTCTCTTGTCTCACAGTGGTTTGGTCCACCACGCACCTCACCTACACACACACACACACCTTTCCATAGGCGTAATGGATTTCATACTGTACAAACTGTACATCCTATCCCCCTACACTGCCCCTGCCCCTAAACCTACCCATCACAGGAAACATTCTGCATTTTTATTTTCTCCAAAAAACTCCTTCTGTGTGATTTATATGATGTTTTCCTCGTGGGGACCTAAAATTGTCCCCACAAGGACAAGGATATTGGATATTGCCATCTTTGTGGGGACATTTTGTCCCCATAACGTAGGGATTACCAGGCCACACACACGCACACGCACACGCACACGCGCACGCACGCACGCACGCACGCACGCACGCACGCACGCACGCACGCACGCACGCACGCACGCACGCACGCACGCACGCACACACACACACACACACACAAGAGTAGTTGTGGAACTATACAGTAGGCTGTTATGGCTATTTTATTGACTTTGACTATTTTAATAATCATCGAATGGAGCGATTATTTTCTCTTTAATACAGACAATGCTGAGTTATTAATAAATTAGCAATGATAAAAATTATGATAACTGATGTGTTTCTCCATGAGATATTTTGACTATTAATGTTTGGTATCTTGATACCACAATACAATAAGCCTTTGCGTGAACTGATATTACATTAATATTGTAGGTCTTCAGCTGTGTTCGGTTTTGCTCAATAATATGCGAAAGAATCAAGATAATTTAATAATTATATTACGGTGTGTACTGTATATTACTATGATAACTCATATTTAAACTTTTTCTTTGTGTTGTTGGCCAGATAAAATGACAGATAATAAGATAATTTTTCAGTGCACCAAAATGCAACAAATATCCTTACATATACAATTTTGGCTGTACTATTTGTGTCCCCTTTAAACATTTCCCATGATAAATGTTGTGTTTATTGTCCCCCTAACTGTTAGATGAAATTTACGCCCATGTTTATAAATATGCTGTATATATCGTGCAGCCCTACCTTTGAGTAAGGATACCAAGAGTTTTTTGGTATTTAAATATATAAAAAAGGATTTATTTTTGTTTGTTTAGATTAATGTTGAAATCACATTGCCAGATTTGTGACTGATTACTCTTTATGTAAAGCTAAAACAAACAACACTTTCAGAAGTTGGATCGATGCTTTCTTTTCCTAGAAAGAATGTGAAACATATTTATATTGTTTTCAGTTTTTGAATATTTAAACATATACTTGATATCGATTTTACACACTTAAAGCAATATCGTACCGCAAATCCAATTCTTTAACGACGTATCTAAAATCGCATTACTCTTCAATATTGCACAGCCCTACTCAAAGCATAAGACATTTTAGAAATCACCTGGCCAGTGCAGGTGTAGCCATGTCACTCTGAACGCCGATGGCCATGGGAATCCCTCCGCAGTTGATGTTCCCCAGTTCTTCAGCCACAGCCAAACTGTAGCTGAAGTCCAATCCCAGACCTCCATACTCTGGAACCAATGAAAACAACCAGTCAATGTCAAGTGAGCAGATGATTCATCTCTTCAGTTTTTGCTGTAATTAAATGCTTTAGACAAATATCGCACAATTGTTCAAACTGAACATTGTGATATAAAAGCAGGTGTAATTTAGATCATTTTTATTTAGCTGAACTTGCTTACTTCAGTACTGAAGACAATTATGCTTCATGCGAAAGTCATCTACATATTTGTGCCATGCAGTAATCTAAAACTTGACATGCCCTTTTCACACCCCTGCGGTCCATTTAATCATAGCTTATTGCGCAAACGTCGTATAAGCTATTATGTGTGACCGTAAAAACAGTAACACCGTTTCCCACGATACCTTTCTTGTCATGCATTTATTCACGTCATTTCATGTTCCATTTCATTTCGCATTTTCCTTCAGGATATAAATATTACCACATTAAGGAAATGATTTTATTCTGTGCAAGCAATAAGGGCAACAATAATGTTGAAAAGCAGGTCTGTTGGTGACAGGTGAACTCTACACTCCTTTCCCCTAGTACTACAGGACGCTGTATTCTGTCATCAGGTCCTGCGATGGTTGTGGACAATATTTGGTGTGGCAAAATAAGGA
The DNA here is from genome assembly GCF_024679245.1 of Pseudorasbora parva. NCBI lineage: Eukaryota > Metazoa > Chordata > Actinopteri > Cypriniformes > Gobionidae > Pseudorasbora > Pseudorasbora parva. The sequence goes on from NC_090190.1 coordinate 6,158,020, forward strand.
AAAGCAAAGCTAGAGAGCAGAGGAAACAGATACAGCTGCGCAGGAACAGCTGCGCAGGAACAGCTGTAGTCCAACAATTCAGTATCTAAACAGACGATCAGTTAGTGTTCAGTACCAAGTGAGACGCATCTAAAAGGTAGGTTTGTTTATCCTGAACACAAACAAGCTTAACTGACTAACCATAAAGGGGACGTATTATGCCCTTTGCAAGTCTTCTTGATTTTGGGGTCTACTAGAACTGGTTTGAATCTTCAAAAAAAAAACAAAAAAAAAAACATAGCTTCGAGTTTCAATGCACTAGCTAGCTAGTCTCAGCCTCAGACGTAATGCAGATGGACCGCTAGCTGAATGTCTGAAGCATATGGCACAAACGATTCAGGATTTTTGAGGTCGTCATCTGATTGGTTGAATTCTACAGGATGTCCCGACGACATATTTCACTTGCTTTACTTTCTTTGTCCACCTAGAAATAAAGATGTCGTGATGCCAAATCCCCTCATGGAAAAAGAGCGCTGTCATATTTACAGCTGTGATAAGCGCTTATCAGGACCAACACACTGGACTTTTAAAAGTATGTGAAGTTCGTAAAGTTATAGTATAACTTTTACATATAACTTTTAACTTAAAATGCATCCATGAGTTTTACACACTGGTCTGTTATTGTAGGGACATCAACATTACATTTTCATAGACCCTTAACATGACGTGGAACGAAGCTAAATGTGATTTGTTGATTTATATGTCAGTCAGATGGGCTCTGGGTGGTCCTTGGCCAATGAAATCTGCTATGGCATCCAACCTTCAGCCATCAATCTCAAGGTCTGGCTACACAAGACGACTAACTAGCCCACTCAACCAGACCACGGCCCTTTGTTTTACGCATGCTTTGGTCGAGAATGATTTAAATTAGGAATATTGTGACATATACATTCCTGGAAGAAAAATAAAAGCATTTCAGGGCATTTAGAAACAGTGACACTATAAAGAATAACTTCCTTTGGAGCGACTTTGTGCTATATAACTTTTCAGAGCTTTTTTATTCTCAAACTACAACATAACACAATAAAGAAAGTTGAAAATGTACAAAAAGCTTATATATTGTATAATAGTCTTATATGGGTTTGTAATACAACCCCTGGCAAGACTGATGGAAAGACCACATTTAGAGGATATTCAACCAGCAAACAAAAAAATCACAGATATGACACAAAATGTTTGTTTTCAATAGCTTAACATTCGGGCTTCATGAAACATACTTCAAAAAAAGTCACTGACACTTTATATATAAATGTCATGTCTTTTTCCAGATTAAGTAGAGGAACAACGTATGTAATCACTCAATGTTGAGGAAAAAAATATGGAATCAAATAAAAAAAAAATAAATAAAAAAAAAATCACAATTAGTACTTTGTTGCTCCTCTTTTGGCTTTTATGACAGCCTTTGAAGCATGGACTTCACTAATAAAAAACAATATTCGCCATTAATCTGGTTCTAACTTTCTCGAATAGCAGTTGACAGGTCAGCTTTGCAGGATGAAGCCCCATCATGGACCATTTCTTTTAATTTCCACCATAAATTTTAATTGGATTGAGATTTGGACTGTTTGCTGGCCATGCCCTTGCGTTGATATGCCTTTCTTGAAAAAAAGCTTTAACACTGTCACAGCTTTGCTCTGTAACAAGATGCATTGTCATCCTGAAAAATGACTTCACTATCACCAAAGCAATTCCTTGCTGAAGGAGTTTTATAATCCTTTCCACTGTTTCAGCTGACAACTCTCTTGTTGGGGCCATGTTTCCTCTCAATTAGCCTAGTCTAACAGCTTGTTGGACTTGGCTAATTGAAAGGACACCCTCTAGAATTTGATGGTGTGTAAGCACTCCCTTTTTAACTGCTGACCTAATTAGCATTTTTAGACTTGTCCTGGTATTTGTTTTAGAAATGGAAACTAAAAGATGATTCCATATTTTTCTCCTCAACATTGAGTGATTACATACTTTTTTCCTCTACTGGATCTGAAAAAAGACATCTCATTTATATATAAAGTTAGCTATAAAACAAAAAAGCTGAGTGAAGTAAAAAAGCTCTAAGTGTGATGTTTCCATAATTTTTGCCAGGATATGAAATACTAGGATAAACAGTTGGGACAAAAGGGAAAAAGGATGTCATAAGGCAACAAGCAGGTCTGAGCTTTACGAAGGTCAGATATTGGAAGGTGGTCAACACTTCTGTTTACTGCGTACATGTAAAAGCGGTGAAGAGTGATTCTCCTGTTTGGTGGTGTAACCTTGCACAGTACATTTAATCACTGCATAGATGTGAAATGAAAGTATTTCAAGATACACAAGAGGCCATGCACCCCCACATATTTTAGGACCTGAGTTTATGTGAGAAGACTAAATGGTTCGGATAAGAATGGAGTGTAAGTGCCTTATCTGAGGCTGCCAGGGTCGGAAAAACAGACAATCTGGATTCACGCCAGTGTTTTGTAAGATGGATTGGTTTCAGCCAGGTTGTGAAAGCTGTGATTTCATGAGGAAGACGTTGTTATGGGAACCAGCAAAACTCAAGGAGGACTCAAAATGAATAAAAATGCTAACCTTAGATCATAAAGCAGTGTGTGCATGTATCAGTGTGTAAAGCTCATGATGTGATTATACACATGGGAGACTAGCGCTAGTTTTTCACAAAGGCTAGTTCTCAAAAAAGAAGAAGAAGAAAAGGCTATGAGTCAAAAGTTCATAACACAAAGGTGCTTTATAACACTTAAAAATATTGTATGTCCTATAAAATAGCAATACCATAATATTTTGGTGTAGCAAGTGAATAAAATAAAAGCACACTGAAATATTTTCAGGCACAATTCAACTATACAATGAAGGTATATTTAAAACGAATATTTAAAATGAAATTTACAGAATTTTTTTAAATATCAAGTTTGGGTAAGTTGTCACAAATTATATATTTTATTATTAGGTTTAGGTTTATTAGGTTATAGTTATCTAACTTTAAGACCTGTTTTATTATGTTCTGATACAGTTGCTGGTCATATAACTAGAATATCATCAAAAAGTTGATTTATTTCACTAATTCGATTCAAAAAGTGAAACTTGTATATTATATTCATTCATTACACACAGACTGATATATTTAAAATGTTTATTTATTTTAATTTTGATGATTATAACTGACAATTAAGAAAAATCCCAAATATCTCAATATATATTCAGTATCTCAGAACATTAGAATATTGTGAAAATATTCCATACTGAAGACACCTGGTGCCACACTCTAATCAGCTAATTAACTCAAAACACCTGCAAAGGCCTTTAAATGGTCTCTGTCTAGTTCTGTAGGCTACACAATCATGGGGAAGACTGCTGGCTTGACGGTTGTTCAAAAAACAATCCTTGACACCTTGCACAAGGAGGGCAAGACACAAAAGTTCATTGCAAAAGAGGCTGGCTGTTCACAGAGCTCTGTGTCCAAGCACATTAATAGAGAGGCCAAAGGAAGGATACATGTGGCAGAAAAAAAGTGTAGAAACAATAGGGATAACCACACCCTGGAGAGGACTGTGAAACAAAACCCATTCAAAAATGTGGGGGACATTCACAAAGAGTGGACTGCAGCTGGAGTCAGTGCTTCAAGAACCACTACTCACAGACGTATGCAAGACATGGGTTTCAGCTGTCGCATTCCTTGTGCCAAGCCACTCTTGAACAACTGACAGTGTCAAAAGCGTCTCGTCTGGGCTAAAGACAAAAAGGACTGTTGAGTGGTCCAAAGTTATGTTCTATGATGAAAGTATATTTAGCATTTCCTTTGGAAATCAGGGTGCCAGAGTCTGGAGGAAAAGAGAGGCACACAATCCACCTTGCTTGCGGTCCAGTGTAAAGTTTCCACAGTCAGTGACTGTTTGGGGTGCCATGTCATCTGCTGGTGTTGGTCCACTGTGTTTTCTGAGGTCCAAGGTCAACGCAGCCATATACCAGGACGTTTTAGAGCACTTCATGCTTCCTGCTGTTGACCAACTTTATGGATATGCAGATTTCATTTTCCAACAGGACTTGGGACCTGCACACAGTGCCAAAGCAACCAGTACCTGGTTTAAGGACCATGGTATCCCTGTTCTTAATTGGCCAGCAAACTCGCCTGATCTAAACCCCATAGAAAAATATGGGGAATTGTGAAGAGGTAGATGCGATATGCCAGACCCAACAATGCAAAAGAGCTGAAGGCCACTATCAGAGATATCTGGGCTCTCATAACACATGAGCAATGCCACAGATTGGTCGACTCCAATGCATTGCTGCAGAAATTCAGGGAAAAGAAGCCCCGATATTTAGTGCTGTACATGCTCATACTATTCATGTTCATACTTTTCAGTTGGCCAAGATTTCTAAAAATCCTTTCTTTGTATTGGTCTTAAGTAATATTCTAATTTTCTGAGATATTAAATTTAGGATTTTCCTTAGTTGTCAGTTATAATCATCAAATTTAACAGAAATAAACATTTGAAATATATCAGTCTGTGTGTAATGAACGAATATAATATACAATATTCACTTATAGAATTAGTGAAATAAGTTAACTTTTAATGATATTCTAATTATATGACCAGCACTTGTACATAAATCCATATGATTCAATAGGGTGTCCTATCTTTTTCAAATGACACTGTATATATTCTAACTCAGTATTTTTGTCTTGTTTTCGAAACATTGTTTTCTAAAAGCAAGTTAGAAAAATATGAAAAATATGTCAGTGGGATGAGAAAAAGAATCTTGTTTTTGGTTTTGATTTAGTTAATTTTACTGACCCCAATTAAAAACATCTTTTAAGCACAAACATTAAAACAATTACATTTAATGAAAAACAAGACTTTATTTAGAGTTATTTTGCTGTTCAAATAAATGTCTTAAAGGGATAGTTAGATAAAAATGTGCCTATGATTTGCTCCTCCTCAAGTGATCCTAGCTGTATATAACATTATTCTTTCAGACGTATAAAATCAGAGTTATATTCAAATATGTCCTGGCTTTTCCAAGCTTTATAATGACAGTGAAAAGCGGCTCAAGTTTGAAGTTTGAAAAGTGCATCTATCCATCATCCATCATAAAAGTAATCCACACAACATTTGGTGGTTAATAAAGACCTTCTAAAGTGATGCATTTGTGTAAGAAAAATATTCATATTTAACCTGTTATAAAGTAAAATATCTAGCTTCCACCAGACTGCCTTCTGTATTCAACTTACGGAAAAACGCAACTGATGCGACGTAGGACGTAGCATAAATGTTTTGAACTGCGAGAGACATTACGTGTTCTGGTGGAACTTCTCCGGAGCTGTGTGGATTACTTTTATAATGATGGGTGCACTTTTTTGGGGCTCAAACTCACTGCCATTATAAAGGTTGGATTAGCCAGGACATTTTTTTATATAACTCTGATTGTATTTGTCTGAAAGAAGAATGTCATATACACCTAGGATGGCGTGAGGGTGAGTAGATCATTTTTGGGTGAACTATCCCTTTAATTTAAGAACTTTTAGATATTTATAATGGAAAACAAGACAAAAAAGTACAGAATAACTAAAACATTTTTGTAGTACAATATAATGGTTTGATATTTTAGATGGTTACCTATTACATTTTTTTCTGTTTCATGAAGTGTTTCATAACTGTTTCAATTTACTGAAAATATATAATAGGCAAGGCAAGGCAAGGCAAGTTTATTTGTATAGCACATTTCATACCCAATGGCAATTCAAAGTGCTTTACATAGAAATTAATTAAAACAGTGGTAACAAATGCATGAGAAAAAAAAAGAGTACCATATGGACGAATAAAAATGTAAAACAAGCATAGTTAAAAACAGTTGTAAAGACAATAATAAGAATAAAATTAAAGCTGCGAGCAGCATTTAGCGGGGTTCAAGCCATTTAAGGTTTTTAAGCATTTGACACCTTTTGCATGAAAGGCTTTTAAGCACTGAATGAATTTGAGAGATATCAGGTGAAATGAAGTGATAAACTGACAAAATGTGATTTTAAATATTATAATAATGACTTTATAAAGTCTAAATATGAATTGATCAGGAGAGTGCAGAGAATCATACTGCTGTGGTTTGGTTCCGATCAGGCAAAAAACCTAGGACTAGTTTGCAAAACGAGGTTTTTAACATAATTGTGAATATTTAAATAAAGATTTGATTGACAGTATTGGTTATAGAGGCAAAGTTGTTCAGTATGAGAAGATCTATCATAATATATGCATATTATGTGGCTGTTTTAACCCCACCTGATTACAGAGATTCACCATAGGGAATACATGGTTTTCAAAGCTTTTTAACACTTATAGCGCCCCCTATACTCCGATCTCCATAAAACTTTGCATGTGTCTTCAACATGTTATGCCACATATACCCAACAATTTCCGTGAAGTTTTGAGTTTTCCCTTAGGATTTATAGGCTTTTGAGTGTATTTTGCCACGCCTCTTTTCTAAATGGCCCTGTTATAGCCATCCAAATGCAAGAAATCTACTTTTTTTTTGATAATTATTGATCTAGAGAGTCCAGAGAATTGTCCTAGACTGGTTTGGTTCTGATTGGGCAAAAAACCAGGGACTAGTTCGCAAAAGTAGGTTTTTAACATAATTGCAAATATTTATTTAATGATTTGATTGACAGCAATGGTTCTGGAGGCAAAGTTGTTCAACATGAGGAGATCTATCATATGATATGCATATTTTGCCGATGTGTGCAACGCCACGTGATTGCAGAGCCATAAAACTCGTTAGCGCCAGCTAGTGGCCGATTTCTTTCAAAATTCTTACAGACCTCTAGGACCATGAGTTAAACATGCCCACTGAGTTTTGTTCCGATCGACCTCCGTTAACCCTGTCTAATAGGTGCTCAAATTTCATTGGCCGATGGCGGCCATGTTTTTTGAGATACGCCAATGTTCTCATAGACAGACATGGTACCTTGGGCCAAGACATTGCATACCAATTTTCCAGTCAATCGGACTAGCGGTCGCGTGGTTATAGCCCTTTTTGTGTTTTTTCCATGTTATAGCGCCACCAAGTGGCCAATCGTCGCGATTTTTTTATCGTGACCAAAGACTGAGCCCATACACATGTGTACCAAGTTTGGTGAAGATAACTCATTTCTTGCTGTAGTTATAGCCTCTTTAGTAAAATAGGCTCCGCCTTAAATGTACATTTCCACGCCCCTTTTCGTTCATGAGTCAAAATTTCAACTTTTTTTTGATAATTATTGATATTCAGACTAGAGAGAACATTTTGGCACTGGTTTGGTTCTGATATGTCAAAAAACCAGGGACTAGTTCGCAAAAGTAGGTTTTTGACAAAATTCAAAATGGCGGAAAAATTTGCATACCGGAAATGAAATCGGAGATATACGTTTTGTTCGTCATGGTCTCAGCTTTCCAATGATATAAGACACTTGACCCTTAGGAGCAACGGTTTAGGAGTTATGAGCCATTTCGCGTTTTTGGTTGCTGTAGCGCCACCTATTGGCCAATCTGGCTCATAATTTGATAACCTCTCCTCGATTTTTGGACTACCTATTGACAAAGTTTGAAGTCTCTAGCATTTACGGTTTGGTCTGCACGATGAGTTTTACGGCAGAATAATAATAATAATAATAATAATTAAAGCTGCGAGCAGCATTTAGCGGGGTTCAAGCCATTTAAGGTTTTTAAGCATTTGACACCTTTTGCATGAAAGGCTTTTAAGCACTGAATGAATTTGAGAGATATCAGGTGAAATGAAGTGATAAACTGACAAAATGTGATTTTAAATATTATAAAAATGACTTTATAAAGTCTAAATATGAATTGATCAGGAGAGTGCAGAGAATCATACTGCTGTGGTTTGGTTCCGATCAGGCAAAAAACCTAGGACTAGTTTGCAAAACGAGGTTTTTAACATAATTGTAAATATTTAAATAAAGATTTAATTGACAGTATTGGTTATAGAGGCAAAGTTGTTCAGTATGAGAAGATCTATCATAATATATGCATATTATGTGGCTGTTTTAACCCCACCTGATTACAGAGATTCACCATAGGGAATACATGGTTTTCAAAGCTTTTTAACACTTATAGCGCCCCCTATACTCCGATCTCCATAAAACTTTGCACGTGTCTTCAACATGTTATGCCACATATACATAACAATTTTCGTGAAGTTTTGAGTTTCCCCTTAGGATTTATAGGCTGTTGAGTGTATTTTGCCACGCCTCTTTTCTAAATGGCCCTGTTATAGCCATCCAAATGCAAAAAACCTACTTTTTTTTGATAATTATTGATCTAGAGAGTCCAGAGAATTGTCCTAGACTGGTTTGGTTCTGATTGGGCAAAAAACCAGGGACTAGTTCGCGAAAGTAGGTTTTTAACATAATTGCAAATATTTATTTAACGATTTGATTGACAGAAATGGTTCTAGAGGCAAAGTTGTTCAACATGAGGAGATCTATCATATGATGTGCATATTTTGCCAATGTGTGCAACACCACGTGATTGCAGAGCCATAAAACTCGTTAGCGCCAACTAGTGGCCAATTTCTTTCAAAATTCTTACAGAACTCTAGGACCATGAGTCAAACAGGCCCACTGAGTTTCGTTTCGATCTACCTCCGTTAACCCTGTCTAATAGGTGCTCAAATTTCATTGGCCGATGGCGGCCATGTTTTTTGAGATACGCCAATGTTCTCATAGACAGACATGGTACCTTGGGCCAAGACACTGCATACCAATTTTCCAGTCAATCGGACTAGCGGTCGCGTGGTTATAGCTTTTTTTGTGTTTTTTCCATGTTATAGCGCCACCAAGTGGCCAATCGTCGCGATTTTTTTATCGTGACCAAAGATTGAGCCCATAAACATGTGTACCAAGTTTGATGAAGATATCTCATTTCTTGCTGGAGTTATAGCCTCTTTATTAAAATAGGCTCCGCCTTAAATGTACATTTCCACGCCCCTTTACGTTCATGAGTCAAAATTTCAACTTTTTTTTGATAATTATTGATATTCAGACTAGAGAGAACATTTTGGCACTGGTTTGGTTCTGATATGTCAAAAAACCAGGGACTAGTTCGCAAAAGTAGGTTTTTGACAAAATTCAAAATGGCGGAAAAATTTGCATACCGGAAATGAAATCGGAGATATACGTTTTGTTCGTCATGGTCTCAGCTTTCCAATGATATAAGACACTTGACCCTTAGGACGAACGATTTAAGAGTTATGAGCCATTTTGCGTTTTTGGTTGCTGTAGCGCCACCTATTGGCCAATCTGGCTCATAATTTGATAACCTCTCCTCGATTTTTGGACTACCTATTGACAAAGTTTGAAGTCTCTAGCATTTACGGTTTGGTCTGCACGATGAGTTTTACGGCAGAATAATAATAATAATAATAATTAAAGCTGCGAGCAGCATTTAGCGGGGTTCAAGCCATTTAAGGTTTTTAAGCATTTGACACCTTTTGCATGAAAGGCTTTTAAGCACTGAATGAATTTGAGAGATATCAGGTGAAATGAAGTGATAAACTGACAAAATGTGATTTTAAATATTATAATAATGACTTTATAAAGTCTAAATATGAATTGATCAGGAGAGTGCAGAGAATCATACTGCTGTGGTTTGGTTCCGATCAGGCAAAAAACCTAGGACTAGTTTGCAAAACGAGGTTTTTAACATAATTGTGAATATTTAAATAAAGATTTGATTGACAGTATTGGTTATAGAGGCAAAGTTGTTCAGTATGAGAAGATCTATCATAATATATGCATATTATGTGGCTGTTTTAACCCCACCTGATTACAGAGATTCACCATAGGGAATACATGGTTTTCAAAGCTTTTTAACACTTATAGCGCCCCCTATACTCCGATCTCCATAAAACTTTGCATGTGTCTTCAACATGTTATGCCACATATACCCAACAATTTCCGTGAAGTTTTGAGTTTTCCCTTAGGATTTATAGGCTTTTGAGTGTATTTTGCCACGCCTCTTTTCTAAATGGCCCTGTTATAGCCATCCAAATGCAAGAAATCTACTTTTTTTTGATAATTATTGATCTAGAGAGTCCAGAGAATTGTCCTAGACTGGTTTGGTTCTGATTGGGCAAAAAACCAGGGACTAGTTTGCAAAAGTAGGTTTTTAACATAATTGCAAATATTTATTTAATGATTTGATTGACAGCAATGGTTCTGGAGGCAAAGTTGTTCAACATGAGGAGATCTATCATATGATATGCATATTTTGCCGATGTGTGCAACGCCACGTGATTGCAGAGCCATAAAACTCGTTAGCGCCAGCTAGTGGCCGATTTCTTTCAAAATTCTTACAGACCTCTAGGACCATGAGTTAAACATGCCCACTGAGTTTTGTTCCGATCGGCCTCCGTTAACCCTGTCTAATAGGTGCTCAAATTTCATTGGCCGATGGCGGCCATGTTTTTTGAGATACGCCAATGTTCTCATAGACAGACATGGTACCTTGGGCCAAGACATTGCATACCAATTTTCCAGTCAATCGGACTAGAGGTCGCGTGGTTATAGCCCTTTTTGTGTTTTTTCCATGTTATAGCGCCACCAAGTGGCCAATCGTCGCGATTTTTTTATCGTGACCAAAGACTGAGCCCATACACATGTGTACCAAGTTTGGTGAAGATATCTCATTTCTTGCTGTAGTTATAGCCTCTTTAGTAAAATAGGCTCCGCCTTAAATGTACATTTCCACGCCCCTTTTCGTTCATGAGTCAAAATTTCAACTTTTTTTTGATAATTATTGATATTCAGACTAGAGAGAACATTTTGGCACTGGTTTGGTTCTGATATGTCAAAAAACCAGGGACTAGTTCGCAAAAGTAGGTTTTTGACAAAATTCAAAATGGCGGAAAAATTTGCATACCGGAAATGAAATCGGAGATATACGTTTTGTTCGTCATGGTCTCAGCTTTCCAATGATATAAGACACTTGACCCTTAGGATGAATGGTTTAGGAGTTATGAGCCATTTCGCGTTTTTGGTTGCTGTAGCGCCACCTATTGGTCAATCTGGCTCATAATTTGATAACCTCTCCTCGATTTTTGGACTACCTATTGACAAAGTTTGAAGTCTCTAGCATTTACGGTTTGGTCTGCACGATGAGTTTTACGGCAGAATAATAATAATAATTAAAGCTGCGAGCAGCATTTAGCGGGGTTCAAGCCATTTAAGGTCTTTAAGCATTTGACACCTTTTGCATGAAAGGTTTTTAAGCACTGAATGAATTTGAGAGATATCAGGTGAAATGAAGTGATAAAATGGCAAAATGTGATTTTAAATATTATAATAGTGACTTTATTAAGTCCAAATATGAATTATAGAACAATATTAATAAATAGTATGACAAAATTACTATTTTACTTTGCTAACAGGATTAACATGCTGCTAGGTGGTTGCTAGGTTGTTCTTGATGGTTGTTATGGTGTTGCTTGTCAGTTGTTAGTTGTCACAGATGGTTACTATAATGTTTATAGAGTTCTTACTATGTTCTTTGCCTGATTTAACACTTTACTAATCACTGCTAGCGTGTGTAGCATGTTGCAAATGCTGTTTGCTAGCATGACAGACACACACACACACACACACACACACACACACACACACACACACTTCTGTTTTACATATGAATAAATTAAATAATGCTTATATAGATATTTGAAATAAATGATAGATAACAAATTGCTTAGTCATTGTTTTCCCCTTTAATTTCAGGTGTTATTTTATTTGTAATGTAATATTATTGTTAAAAAAAACACATCAAACTGGCAAACATTGAGAACATTTTATTTGCAATATTATTTTAATGATTTTAAAACGTTTATTTATATGCTTTGTGAGCAGAATGAACCAATGAGTGGTCTTCTGCTGCCCTCTGGTGGTTTTGTAATTGTAATTGTAAGGAATATGTAATAGGCACATTTTTCATGTTAACTCATTTAAACTTTAATTTAGTTGCAGATATATTTGAAATAAATTATTTTGACAAAATGTGATTGTAAATGTTGTAAAAGTGACTTTACATTGTCTAAATAGGAATTATAGAACATGATCAGTAAATAGTATGACAAAATGACTATATGAGCCAGCAGGTGGCAGCAGAGCACCACTCATTTTCATTTTAAATGAGCACATTTTCCAAGTTAATGCAATCAAACATGCTTTTCTCACATGCACATATTGTTGAAGATACAGATATTTGAAATAAATGATAGGTAACAACTAGCTTATTCCAGGTTTTCCCATTTTAAAACATTTTCCGGCATTATTTTTATTGTAATATAATAATTATTTGTGAAACATAAATCAAATGAACAAATTAATTGGTAACACTGACAAAATATAATTTGAAATGCTATTATAATGTTTTTTAAAGTTTATGCTCAGTGGACAGAATGAACCAATGACTGGTCCTCTGCTGGCCTCCGGTGGCAATTTTAGGTAATATGCCATATACGCATTTGCACTGTCACCTTTTTTACTGTTATAGAGGCATCTAACGCCCGATCTCCATGAAAAGTTGCATGCTTCTTTAGAGTCACATGTTGCATTTGCCTACCTATTTTTGTGAAATTTTGATTTTTCTTTCAGGATTAATAGGCTTTTGAGCATGTTTTACCACACCTATTCTCCAAATGATCCTGTTATAGCTACCTAAAGTGTAAAGTTCAACATGTTTTTGACAACTATTGATCAGGAGAGTCCAGAGAATCATACTGCTGTGGTTTGGTTCCGATCAGGCAAAAAACCAAGGACTAGTTTGCAAAACGAGGTTTTTAACATAGTTGTGAATATTTAAATAAAGATTTGACTGACAGTATTGGTTCTTGAGGCAAAGTTGTTCAGTATGAGAACATCTATCATAATATATGCATATTATGTGGCTGTTTTAACCCCACCTGATTACAGAGATGGAAAATACCATTTATAGCCAATACAGGCAATTCACCATAGGGAATACATGGTTTTCAAAGCTTTTTAACACTTATAGCGCCACCTATACTCCGATCTCCATGAAACTTTGTATGCGTCTTCAACATGTTATGCCACATATACCCAACAATTTTCGTGAAGTTTTGAGTTTTCCCTTAGGATTTATAGGCTTTTGAGCGTATTTTGCCACGCCTCTTTTCTAAATGGCCCTGTTATAGCCATGCAAATGCAAAAAATCAACTTTTGTTTGATAATTATTAATCTAGAGAGTCCAGAGAATTATCCTAGACTGGTTTGGTTCTGATTGGGCAAAAAACCAGGGACTAGTTCGCAAAAGTAGGTTTTTAACATAATTACAAAAATTTAATTAATAATTTGATTGACAGCAATGGTTCTAGAGGCAAAGTTGTTCATCATGAGGAGATCTATCAAATGATATGCATATTTCATGGATATGTGCAACACCACGTGATTTCAGAGCCATAAAACTCGTTAGCACCAACTAGTGGCCGATTTCTTTCAAAATTCTTACAGACCTCTAGGACCATAAGTCAAACATGCCCACTGAGTTTCGTTCCATTCAACCTCCATTAACCTTGTCTAATAGGTGCTCAAAATTCATTGGTCTATGGCCGCCATGTTTTTTGAGACACACCAATGTCCTCATACACATACATGGTAGCTTGGGCCAAGACACGGCATACCAATTTTCAGGTCAATCGGACTAGCGGTCGCGTGGTTATAGCTAATTTCATGTTTTTTCCACATTATAGCGCCACCAAGTGGTCAATCTTCACATTTTTTTTATCCTGACCTCAGAATGAGCCCATACACATGCGTACCAAGTTTGGTGAAGATATCTCATTTCCTTCTTGAGTTATAGCCTCTTTAGTAAAATAGGCTCCGCCTTAAATGTACATTTCCACACCCCTTTTCGTCCATGAGTCAAAATTTCAACTTTTTTTTGATAATTATTGATATTCAGACTAGAGAGAACATTTTGGCACTGGTTTGGTTCCGATATGTCAAAAAACCAGGGACTAGTTCGCAAAAGTAGGTTTTTGACAAAATTCAAAATGGCGGAAAAATTTGCATACCGGAAATGAAATCGGAGATATACGTTTTGTTCGACAAGGTCTCAGCTTTCCAATGATATAAGACACTTGACCCTTTGGACGAACGATTTAAGAGTTATGAGCCATTTCGCGTTTTTGGTTGCTGTAGCGCCACCTATTGGCCAATCTGGCTCATAATTTGATAACCTCTCCTCGATTTTTGGACTACCTATTGGCCAAGTTTCAAGTCTCTAGCCCTTACGGTTTGGTCTGCACGATGAGTTTTACGGCAGAATAATAATAATAAAAATCAGTACAATTACAATAGGGTTTCAGCACTTCGTGCTTGAACCCCTAATTAAAGCTGCGAGCAGCATTTAGCGGGGTTCAAGCCATTTAAGGTCTTTAAGCATTTGACACCTTTTGCATGAAAGGCTTTTAAGCACTGAAGGAATTTGAGAGATATCAGGTGAAATGAAGTGATAAACTGACAAAATGTGATTTTAAATATTATAATAGTGACTTTATAAAGTCTAAATATGAATTGATCAGGAGAGTGCAGAGAATCATACTGCTGTGGTTTGGTTCCTATCAGGCAAAAAACCTAGGACTAGTTTGCAAAACGAGGTTTTTAACATAATTGTGAATATTTAAATAAAGATTTGATTGACAGTATTGGTTATAGAGGCAAAGTTGTTCAGTATGAGAAGATCTATCATAATATATGCGATTACAGAGATGGAAAATACAATTTACAAGCAATTCACCAGAGGGAATACATGGTTTTCAAAGCTTTTTAACACTTATAGCGCCCCCTATACTCCGATCTCCATAAAACTTTGCATGTGTCTTCAACATGTTATGCCACATATACCCAACAATTTTCGTGAAGTTTTGAGTTTCCCCTTAGGATTTATAGGCTTTTGAGTGTATTTTGCCACACCTCTTTTCTAAATGGCTCTGTTATAGCCATCCAAATGCAAAAAATCAACTTTTTTTGATAATTATTGATCTAGAGAGTCCAGAGAATTGTCCTAGACTGGTTTGGTTCTGATTGGGCAAAAAACCAGGGACTAGTTCGCAAAAGTAGGTTTTTAACATTATTGCAAATATTTAACTAACGATTTAATTGCCAAAAATGGTTCTAGAGGCAAAGTTGTTCAGCATGAGGAGATCTATCATATGATATGCATATTTTGCCGATGTGTGCAACACCACGTGATTGCAGAGCCATAAAACTCGTTAGCGCCAACTAGTGGCCGATTTCTTTCAAAATTCTTACAGACCTCTAGGACCATGAGTCAAACATGCCCACTGAGTTTTGTTCCGATCGACCTCCGTTAACCCTGTCTAATAGGTGCTCAAATTTCATTGGCCGATGGCGGCCATGTTTTTTAAGATACGCCAATGTTCTCATAGACAGACATGGTACATTGGGCCAAGACACTGCTTACCAATTTTCAAGTCAATCGGACTAGCGGTCGCGTGGTTATAGCCCTTTTTGTGTTTTTTCCATGTTATAGCGCCACCAAGTGGCCAATCGTCGCGATTTTTTTATCGTGACCAAAGACTGAGCCCATAAACATGTGTACCAAGTTTGGTGAATATATCTCATTTCTTGCTGGAGTTATAGCCTCTTTAGTAAAATAGGCTCCGCCTTGAATGTACATTTCCACGCCCCTTTTCATTCATGATTCAAAATTTCAACTTTTTTTTGATAATTATTGATATTCAGACTAGACAGAACATTTTGGCACTGGTTTGGTTCCGATATGTCAAAAAACCAGGGACTAGTTCGCAAAAGTAGGTTTTTGACAAAATTCAAAATGGCGGAAAAATTTTCATGACGGAAATGAAATCGGAGATATACGTTTTGTTCGCCAAGGTCTCAGCTTTCCAATGATATAAGACACTTGAGTGTGGACCAAACGGTTTAGGAGTTATGAGCCCTTTTGCGCAATTGATTGCTATAGCGCCACCTATTGGCCAATCTGGCTCATAATTTGATAACCTTTCCTCGATTTTTGGACTACCTATTGACAAAGTTTCAAGTCTCTAGCCCTTACGGTTTGGTCTGCACGATGAGTTTTACGGCAGAATAATAATAATAATAATAATAATAATAATAATAATAATAATAATAAAAATCAGCACAATTACAATAGGTGTTCAGCACTTCGTGCTTGAACCCCTAATAATAATAATAATAATAATAATAATTAAAGCTGCGAGCAGCATTTAGCGGGGTTCAAGCCATTTAAGGTTTTTAAGCATTTGACACCTTTTGCATGAAAGGCTTTTAAGCACTGAATGAATTTGAGAGATATCAGGTGAAATGAAGTGATAAACTGACAAAATGTGATTTTAAATATTATAATAATGACTTTATAAAGTCTAAATATGAATTGATCAGGAGAGTGCAGAGAATCATACTGCTGTGGTTTGGTTCCGATCAGGCAAAAAACCTAGGACTAGTTTGCAAAACGAGGTTTTTAACATAATTGTGAATATTTAAATAAAGATTTGATTGACAGTATTGGTTATAGAGGCAAAGTTGTTCAGTATGAGAAGATCTATCATAATATATGCATATTATGTGGCTGTTTTAACCCCACCTGATTACAGAGATTCACCATAGGGAATACATGGTTTTCAAAGCTTTTTAACACTTATAGCACCCCCTATACTCCGATCTCCATAAAACTTTGCATGTGTCTTCAACATGTTATGCCACATATACCCAACAATTTCCGTGAAGTTTTGAGTTTTCCCTTAGGATTTATAGGCTTTTGAGTGTATTTTGCCACGCCTCTTTTCTAAATGGCCCTGTTATAGCCATTCAAATGCAAAAAATCTACTTTTTTTTGATAATTATTGATCTAGAGAGTCCAGAGAATTGTCCTAGACTGGTTTGGTTCTGATTGGGCAAAAAACCAGGGACTAGTTTGCAAAAGTAGGTTTTTAACATAATTGCAAATATTTATTTAATGATTTGATTGACAGCAATGGTTCTAGAGGCAAAGTTGTTCAACATGAGGAGATCTATCATATGATATGCATATTTTGCCGATGTGTGCAACGCCACGTGATTGCAGAGCCATAAAACTCGTTAGCGCCAACTAGTGGCCGATTTCTTTCAAAATTCTTACAGACCTCTAGGACCATGAGTTAAACATGCCCACTGAGTTTTGTTCCGATCGACCTCCGTTAACCCTGTCTAATAGGTGCTCAAATTTCATTGGCCGATGGCGGCCATGTTTTTTGAGATACACCAATGTTCTCATAGACAGACATGGTACCTTGGGCCAAGACATTGCATACCAATTTTCCAGTCAATCGGACTAGCGGTCGCGTGGTTATAGCCCTTTTTGTGTTTTTTCCATGTTATAGCGCCACCAAGTGGCCAATCGTCGCGATTTTTTTATCGTGACCAAAGACTGAGTCCATAAACATGTGTACCAAGTTTGGTGAAGATATCTCATTTCTTGCTGGAGTTATAGCCTCTTTAGTAAAATAGGCTCCGCCTTAAATGTACATTTCCACGCCCCTTTTCGTTCATGAGTCAAAATTTCAACTTTTTTTTGATAATTATTGATATTCAGACTAGAGAGAACATTTTGGCACTGGTTTGGTTCTGATATGTCAAAAAACCAGGGACTAGTTTGCAAAAGTAGGTTTTTGACAAAATTCAAAATGGCGGAAAAATTTGCATACCGGAAATGAAATCGGAGATATACGTTTTGTTCGTCATGGTCTCAGCTTTCCAATGATATAAGACACTTGACCCTTAGGAGCAACGGTTTAGGAGTTATGAGCCATTTCGCGTTTTTGGTTGCTGTAGCGCCACCTATGGGCCAATCTGGCTCATAATTTGATAACCTCTCCTCGATTTTTGGACTACCTATTGACAAAGTTTGAAGTCTCTAGCATTTACGGTTTGGTCTGCACGATGAGTTTTACGGCAGAATAATAATAATAATAATAATAATAAAAATCAGTACAATTACAATAGGGTTTCAGCACTTCGTGCTTGAACCCCTAAAAATCAGCACAAATACAATAGGTGTTCAGCACTTCGTGCTTGAACCCCTAATAAAAATCAGCACAAATACAATAGGTGTTCAGCACTTCGTGCTTGAACCCCTAATAATAAAAATCAGCACAAATACAATAGGTGTTCAGCACTTCGTGCTTGAACCCCTAAAAATAAAAATAAAATAAAAAAAGGTCAGATCCCTGTTATAAAAATAAACATTCTTCAGTTTACAGCCTACAAACATGTACCATCTTTATTAGAGCACCTCTCATTCATTTCTTTCTCAAACACGTTCATAACATCCATTTTAATCACTATTCCCTGATTTTTACTCAGTAACCTTCTTGTTAAACCCATTCTCACTCATCATACCCTCCACAGATTTACACATACTCAAACCTTATTGTCAAACTTACTATTTCCATCAAACCCATTTTTCACTCATCATATTTAACTCAAAAGAACATATAAAATAAACAATAACCAAAAGAACAAAGGTAAACTAAAACAATTATAAAAAGAATAAAGAGATAAGATAGGGTGCAATCAGTCGGACATACAGTGCTCAGAGCTCATTCAGTAAACGCACAGCTGAACAGATGTGTTTTGAGTCTGGATTTGAATGTGGCTACTGTTGGAGCACATCTGATCTGTTCAGGAAGCTGGTTCCAACTACGGCTGGCATAATAGCTAAAAGCAGACTCTCCTTGCTTTGAGTGAACTCTTGGTATTTCTAACTGACTTGATCCTGCTGATCTGAGTGATCTGTTGGGTTTGTATTTAATCAGCATATCTGCGATGTATTGAGGTCCAAGCTCATTGAGTGATTTATAAACAAGTAATAGTACTTTAAAGTCGATCCTAGATGTAACTGGAAGCCAGTGTAAAGACCTGAGGACTGGTGTGATATGGTCATATTTTCTGGTTCTGCTCAGAATCCTGGCAGCAGCGTTCTGTATGAGCTGCAGCTGTCTAATGGTCTTTTTAGGAAGGCCGGTGAGAAGGCCATTACAATAGTCCACCCTACTGGTGATGAAAGCATGAACGAGTTTCTCTAAGTCTTGCCTGGAGACAAAACATCTAATCCTTGTAATATTTTTCAGATGATAGTATGCTGATTTAGTTATTGCTTTGACATGACTACTGAAACTCAGGTCTGACTCCAAAATCACTCCAAGATTCCTGACTTGATTTTTTGTTATCAGGCCTTTAGCCTCAAGATATGCGTTCACCTTGAGAATTTCATCTTTGTTTCCAAATGTAGTGATTTCAGTTTTGTCTTTGTTTAACTGAAGATAGTTTTGGCACATCCAGTTGTTAACTTCATCAATGCATTTGCACAGCGAGTCAATGGGGCTGTAGTCATTAGGTGACAGTGCTAAGTAGAGCTGGGTGTCATCAGCATAGCTGTGGTAAGCAATATTGTTATTTTTCATTATTTGGCTCAGTGGCAGCATATACAGGTTAAACAGGAGTGGTGCAAGAATGGACCCTTGTGGGACTCCGCATGTCATGGACGTCCACTCAGACTTATGATCTCCTATACTCACATAATAACCTCTCCCTTCTAAGTATGACCTGAACCATTTGAGGACCATCCCAGAAAGCCCGACCCAGTTTTCCAGTCTGTCTAGAAGTATGGTGTGGTCAACAGTGTCGAATGCAGCACTGAGGTCCAGTAGAACCAGAATTGATGTTTTGCCTGTATCAGTGTTTAAGCGAATATCATTTATAATCTTTATGAGCGCTGTCTCTGTACTGTGATGTGGACGGAAACCAGATTGAAAATTGTCAAAGTATCCATTCGAGTGTAAGAATTTGTTCAACTGATTGAAAACAACTTTTTCAATGATTTTGCCTATGAAGGGGAGATTTGAGATTGGTCTGTAGTTGCTCAGTATGGAGTTATCCAGATTTCTCTTTTTCAGAAGAGGCTTAACTATTGCAGTTTTAAGGATGGTTGGAAAAGTCCCATAGAGAAGTGAGGAGTTTACCACTTCTAGGAGATCTGCTTCTAAACAGTTAAACACACTTTTGAAAAAAGAAGTGGGGAGTGTGTCAAGGGCGCAGGTTGATGTTTTAAGATGCTGTACTGTGTCTTCTAAAATTTTGCAGTCAATAGCTTCGAAATCTGACATGGTAATTTTCCAAGGGTTTGGTATGATCTGACTGACCCCAGAGCAACTAGAGGATGTGCTGATCGCCTTTCTGATATTATTGATTTTCTCGGAGAAGTAGGAAGCAAACTCACTGCATTTACTGTCTGAGAGCATTTCACTAGGAGTCTGACTCGGGGGGTTTGTTAGTCTCTCGACAGTAGCAAAAAGAGTGCGCGTGTTGTTTATGTTTCTGTTTATAATGTTTGAGAAGAAGGTCTGTCTAGCTTTGCCTAGTTCAACATTGAAAGCATGAAGGCTGTCTTTATAGATGTTATAATGGACTACAAGTTTTGTCTTCCGCCACTTTCGTTCAGATTTTCTGCATTGTCTTTTCATTATTTGAATTGCTGTTGAGTTTCTCCAAGGTGCTTTTTGTTTGGTACTCTTTTTCCTGACTTTTAGAGGAGCAATATCATCAATTACACTCTTAACTTTTGAGTTTAAGGAGTCAAGGAGAAAATCAACACAGTCTGCAGATATGCTTGGTGTTAGAGATAAAGCCTTCATAAACAGCACATTAGTGTTCTCATTTAAGCATCTCTTTTTGACAGAGACAGATCTAGCTTCAATGGCAGGAGAGATTGATAAATCAAAGAAAATACAGAAATGATCAGACAGTGCCACATCCTTAATAACAATTGATGAAATGTTTAGACCCTTACTGATAAGTAAATCTAGAGTGTGTCCACAATTGTGTGTGGGTCCATTTACATGCTGGGTCAAATCAAAAGTGTTAAGAACAGTCATGAGCTCTTTTGTTTTACTGGATTCAATATTGTCTATGTGAATGTTAAAATCCCCAGCAATAGCAAAATAGTCGAACTCTGAGGAAATTATTGATAACAGTTCTGTAAATTCCTCAATAAAGGCTGGAGAGTACTTTGGAGGCCTATAAATAATGATAAGCAGGATGCGTGGAGAACCTTTTAACACAATACCCAGATATTCTAGAGACAAATAGTCACCAAATGATACTTGCTTACATTGATAGAAATCTTTAAAAAGAGCAGCAACACCCCCACCTCTCCTAACTGCTCTGCCAACACTCATAAAAGTAAAGTTAGGAGGGGCTGCTTCATTGAGGACTGTTGCACTACAGTTTTCTTCTAGCCACGTTTCATTTAGAAGCAGAAAATCTAGGTTGTTAGTGGTTATTAAGTCATTGACTAGAAATGATTTGTTCTTAAGTGAACGGATGTTTAAAAGCGCTAACTTAACAGTAATAATTTTTTTCTCCACATTAATCCTATTTTGACAGGAAACAGGCAGCAGATTATATTGGTTTGTTAAACGGCCTGACAAGGCCTTAGACTTTCTTTCACGTAACAGAACAGAGATAGAGAAAGAGGCAGGCACACTGGGTTCCCCCTTGTTTTGTAAACATTTGATAAAGTTACTGTTATCATAGCGGGGACCCAAAACACATCACTGAGAGCTGGAAATCTGCCACTAATAGGCAGATTAAAGGCAGGTTACATTGTGACAACTTACCTCAAATAACGTGACAACAAGCCCTGCTGCTGGGTAATGTGTGTTCATTGAACTGTATCCTTTTTCCTGTCCAATTACCAGGGAAGTGTTTTGTAGGCAAGATTTTAAAATATGTGTCTGTACAGAAATTGACTTTCCTAAAATAAACTGACCCTGAGAAATATTCACAGACAGTCCCAGTCTTCCCTACAGCTTAATATCTCAGAACAATTATTACCTTTCACTAAAAATTCTGCTTTCTACAAATGTGAAAATGCTACATTAGCAGTCACTGATGATGGTGGATTCTGAATAAAAATAGCTACAAACCTCTCAAATCTCAATAGGGAGTACGCAGAAGAGAAATTAAAAATAGAGCGCACGCAAGAAAAGCACCAGTTTAGCCTTTAGCAGTCAAGTCACAATTCACCTGAACAGATTCTACGTTATTGTTCAGAGATTTGCTGGTGTATCTGTGTGCTGCACATATCAAATGAGGTGAGGTAACGCTCCGAGTGCTAATCTTCTCTCTAAGAAGATGCTGTAAATCCAGCCGGCTAATGCATAAGTGTCACAGTGTCAGCACTTCTTAATGCAAGTGCTGCTCTCCTCTGACCTACAGATTTATGAAGCCAGACTTAAGTTTCCCTCAAAGCCTCCAGTCATCCAGCAATTATAATGCATTCTATTATTAGCTGCTAAAACTTTAGATATATCATATTTAAACAAACAATAAATTATGAGGATATTATGCGCATGTTATTTAAGAATGAGCCTCAACAGTAATTGATTGGTTGGATCATTTTGAAATAACAGAAAATCTGTTGGACATGAATGAGATGAATTCACATAAACAGGACCCTGTTTCTGATGAATTTCTGTATGACTGCATATCATTTTTCTTACGTTTTGAGAGTCTATAGCAACCTTTTGAACCGCATAATGAAAAGTTGTGCACTGATATATTAATGTGTTTCGTGTTTTCCACTGTTCTCATAATTGCTTCTTGCAGCAATGTTGTTATTTTCTCATGTATCCATCTGTAGTCACATAAAAAAACCTAAGGCTGTTTTCTTTTTCCTCTACATTTCTCAAAAAGGATACTTAGAACCTTAATACAGCCATAAGCAAAGACAAAATTATCCAGTTTGTACTTAAAACGCATATTTTTTTCTGTAGAAGAGCAGCTGTTTTCAAGGGGATATTTCATTAAGATTCAAAGTGTCCTTTGTTTTTAGCAATATAAAAGTTCATATAACTATGAAAATACACTTTTAGCTGCATAAACTGCTGAAATGTCTGATGACAAAAATATGAAACGCGCTATGACCGCACAAACTGACTACGCAGCACCTAACGGTCTTTATACAGTGTTTCTCAACCTTTATGACTCTAAGGCCCCCCCACAGTCCAAATTAGCATTTTAATTTATACTACAGTTAGAATATTTTAATATATGAATAGTAATTTACTCATTTAAAAACTTAAGTCATTCTCCTGTGGCCCCCAGGTTGAGAATCACTGGTATACAGCATCCTTTGGAAGGATCCTAGTTTTAGGAGAGAGAAGCTGAAGTTTTACATGACACAGCAGCAAAATATTTCCTGTTTAACTCTAAGAAGGAAAATGGGGGAGGGGGACATAATAATAAAAACATAAGATTGAGAGGTCATTTGTGTGCATGATTAAGGGTGTGTCCACACATTGGCGTTCACCTTGGCATTTTAACAACAAACCAAAAGGCAAAGGGATATGTTCACAGCCCGACTGATCGGCTTTTATTACGCATATTTTGCAATGAACATTCAAAACAATGCTGTGTGCAGCTAAATTCTCTGGATGTATGTGCGTAGCTACATATGATGGTATTTTGACCAGCTGAGAACTCGTGAAGAGCTTATAAAATGCGTAAAGGTGTCAAAACAGTGTCAGGATACTCTACAAACACAAATAAAGATCTGCTGCGAGGAGATGCAGTTCTGATGCCTGACTATGACGAGAAAAAAGAGGTGTGCTTGAGCATTCTGCCCTTTTTAGGGACATCATGTCTTGTTTTTGGTTTGTTAAGACCAAACCATCATGTCTTTGGTCCACGTTGCGTTCATATTTCTGCAACAGAAGCCGCATTTCCATTACCCTTAAATAGTGCAAATTGAAAATATGGGCAATTGAAACGTCAAATAAATGTACTTTTTAAAACACACACACACATTTATATATTATATATATATTATATATATCATAGCAAAACAGTTTTCACACGCACATGAGGTGGTTTTTCAGGCAATTCAAAAAAGGAAAATTTTGCAAAACTACATTTTTTTTCCACATTTACAGGTCACCTGGTGTTTGTAAAAGCCGATCATTAGTAAAAGAGGGTGCGGTATGTTTGGACAGAACAAACCGAGAATTCTCAGTAAACTCATAAAAGACTAAATAATTTGTGGATTCAAATGCCAGAATTTATCAAGACCTCAAAGCAGATATTAGGGTGAAACACCCAGACACGCCTCATATGTGGCCACTCTACAAATTATAAGGCTCTTTTCTTGCCATTAATGTTTAGATAACACATCTTCGTCTCCTTCGAATAAAAATAATGGCTAGTAATGGTGGCGGCGATATACTTAAACCTACTAACACCCGTCGCCATGATTTTTGGAATGACTTATCACAAGAGGAATTTTTTTTTAGTTTTAGCCCATAACACTGGTTAATGGAAACACTTTCATTTCGCAATAGTTTTTTAATCAACATTTAGGTAATATTGCAAAAGTTTTGCACAAATCTATAATGGAAATGCGGCTAGTGTTCGTTTGGAAGTGGACTGACACCCATCTTTTCAGTGGTCTCACTCCACTGGGTGCACACCAGGGTTCAGATTGCAGCATTTAAGGGTGCTTTCACACCAGCCTCATTTAGTTCGGTTGAATCGTACTAGAGTTCGTTCCCCTCTTTGGTGCGGTTCGTTTGGTCAGGTCTGAAAGCAGCAATCGCACTCGGGTGCGCACCAAAAGTTGACCAAACAAGTGTAACGCGATCTCCTTGAAGAGGTGGTCTCGGTACGCTTTCAAACGAACTCTGGAGCGGTTTGTTTGTGGTGAGAACATGATCCGACCTCGAACAGAACCAACTGCAAAAAGTACTTATCACTTTTGGACTTATCCAGCAGCTGTAGTTAGCTGCGCTGACATTGTGTGCATGACATTATTACCTGATGATAGATCATTGGCAATAGTTTCAGAAGATGAGCATGTCAGAGTTAAGAATAATTAATGCACGCCTCCGCTTGAAGTGACGAGCGATGCGCGCTCACCGTTTGCAGTGCATTAGAATGTTGTTTTCAAGTCGCATCCGCACTTTATTATAGAAATGTATTGTTTGCATACTGTGGTAAATACACACAATGTAGTAGATTATGGCCGAGAGTTGTCTCTCCAAGTGTTATTATAGTTTGCTGGCTTTGCCTCTTCTGTTGGAATTTTCCCACACATAAATTCTGACCAATTGAAAAGCAGTTTAGGAAATACGCCATGGCCAATGAGTGATGTGGATGTTGTCACGTGCCTGCGTTTTGGTTCGTTTCAACTGGTTCGGACCAAAGTAATCAGTGTGGTGTGAAAAGGAACCAAAAAAGCTGAAAACTGTTTGCCCTTGGTTCGGACCAAATTAACCGAACTAGAGATGTGAAAGCACCCTAAACCAAGTCAACTTTATTTATAAAGCGCTTCTACAATGCCGATTGTTTCAAAGCAGCTTCGCAGTGTTAAACAGGAAAATATTGAAACAAATTTTTATTTGGCTGTAGTCTTTCTGGAGAAATCAGTGATGTTATCAGCTCATTTTAATTTATCTTATAGCGACTATGTGGGCAGATCAGTGATATAGTTGATACTGAACAATACGTTCATTTAGTATTTTTATTTTATTTTTTATATTTAGTTGAAATTTTTGTTTCTAAAATCGTCTAGAGCAATCGTGCCAGGTTTCATTTTAATCTAACCAAACATGCCAAGTGTGAACACCCTAAGGTACATCTGAATTAGCAAACGTCTACTTACCCACAGGTTTACTGACTCCCAGAAATCCTGCACTTCCCAGGATTTTGAAGACCTTATGAGCAGGAAACTCCCCTTCTTCCTCCCATTTGTCTACATAAGGGTTGATCTCTTGATCAATGATCTGTAACACATTCAAGCAGTGATGATCAGTCAGTATACATTCACTGAGTATTTAAATAGGAATATGACCTGACCTGATTATTATCTGATGTTCAGTTTACAAGGAAATCGTGTATTACAGTAATAACACATTCCATTGAAACACGAAAATCAAAGAATTAAACTTACAGTAGGGAAGCTGCAGTCTCAGAACAACACTGGGAAACAGTCTGAATGTTTATTATAGCCTACTTATGGCCATCACTATATATCCAAACTATAAACATTAAAATGTTTCATCAAAAAAAAAAAAGAAAGTAAAAAGGATTAATACATAGAGATTGAAAAATGGCATTTTTGTTATCAGCAATGAATTGCGAAAACTTTTCAGACTAAACAAACAAGTTATTGAGTCTTTATTTTCTGGCATATGGTATAGCAATTAGCTCACGTGGGCAATGCCGATTTGCATCCGGCTCATGCCCTTTCCTAATCCATACCCTCCTACTCATCACTTCCAGTCTTCTCTATATATAAAAAATGGCAAGAGGCCAAAAATTTAAAAACGTTTTCAAGTTTCATCAAACAATATAGAGTGTAATTAGTCCTACAATAGGTTTCTTCCTTGAAACCCAGACAAAGCTCTTAACTTCCTTCTGAGTCACTTCAAGATGCCTGTGTGTTGTAATAATAACATAACTGTTGTGAAATATAGTGAGCTTCTGCAGAAATACTCCATGTAGATTTGAGCCATACAGGCGCTGCCAAAACATGACGTACATAAATCACTTTCAAGTTTAACTCTATCAACATCTTGATTTCTCGTTCAACCGTAAACAATGCTTTTAAAAAAGACACCATATCACCAATTCTGATCAACACTTTCAATTGAATTATTACCAAATGTGCTATTTTTTTACACTACCCACAGTTTGGGTCAGTACTTTTCTTATTTTTTTAATTAATACTACTAATCAGCAAGGATGCATTCAACAGTAAAGACATTTAAAATATTACAAAAAATTGCAGGTTGTTCCTTTGAAATTTGTATTAAAAATGTATAATAATAATAATTTGTTTTTTTATAAAAGAATTAAGCAGTACAACTGTGTTCAACATTAATAATAAGAAATGTTTCTTGAGCTGCAAATCATAGTAGAATTTATTATTCTATATTTAGAAATTACTATTTTACTAAAGTATACAGGCTGTACAAAGATACACACAATAAACATATTATTTAAAAATGTATTTATTATATATATATATATATATATATATATATATATATATATTATATACACATTTTTAAATAATAATTTCTTTCTTTTTAATTTTTTTATTTATTTTATTTTTTATTGTTGTCAGAAATATAAAAAAATTAATGAATATGAACATTTTGTTGGCAATATTTTTCATTGTTCTGGCTTTAATTTATTTAAACTAATAATAAACATAATATCCTTTTTTTGTTTTGTTAAAACATTAAGTAACCAAAAAATATGAAAAAATATCCTGTAATAATGCTACTCTGTGAGTAAAATACTATAAAACACTTGTTCACACTGCATTAAGCTAGATCGATATTAGCCATGCTAAAACAAGGTACATGTGGTAGATCAACAAAAAAAAAAGACGAAATGTGTTGCTCTGTACAACAATGATTTTTTTTCTGTCGATGGATGTATCTAAACAGTTGCTCACCTGTCTAATAAAACACATCATATATTAAAGTGTTTTAAGAAAAGGTGAGGGTAAATCGGGTATGATTTCATTGATATTTTTCTGGATTTAAATATTATTGGAAACAAAACATTTTGGATAATGTAACACAAGTCAAGAAAACATATAACATTGTTTTAGTGTTTTTGGGATATTTTAATAAAAAATCATACATATTATGCCTTTAATATCGATCAGCCTGTTTTATATAGAGTTTCATAACCTTTGTATTTGTTATTAACTAATATTTTTGCCTTGTCTGCTTGTTGTAAACTAGCAGTCTGGATAATCTGCTAAATATCTCATTTTGAGTCCAACACACTATCTAGGTTATAAACAACTTATGGTTGAGTTTTTTGAAACTCTTGAGTTATAAGGCATAAGTCTTTAAAATAAATGCAATTAAAATTCAACAGACCTTGTAAGTTATAATGCTCATCGTCTGTACTATTTTAGTGTGTGATCACAAGAACACTAAATATATTAATGGGGGAGTCAAAGAAAAGCAAGGCAATTCATTAAAACCTACTTACACAAATGAAGCAGAAAATGGACTGAATTATTTCCCCAGTAATGCATTATGTGAACAATAAAACAAAGTTGATTCAAGCATGATGAACCAGTAATTTTAATTCAATTAAGGCTATAAACTTTTTCAGCTGTGGCAATGTCTCCTCTTCAGCTAATATATCATGCTTATTTGTTTAATGGGTGAGCTAGCTTTCAGTATGAGCTGTGAAAAGTTTAAAAAAAATAATACAGCAGAGGGATGAGCATCTCATTTCCCCAAAAACATGCAGACATGCTGCTTCACCGGCCAACAAAAACGTCCAAAAAGCAGAGAGAACAGAACAAACACGAAAGGAAGCCAGGGGTCAACAGCCCGATAACAAACTCAGCATGAACTAGTTTCTGATTTTCTTCAGCAGAAAGAACTGGTGAGGAAAACCTGGCATAGAACATATAAAGGAAGTGTCTTATTTAGGATTAGATTTACTCAAAACCCAGAAGACAACTGGATAATACAGTCAGAGAGGAAGGGTGGTCCACCCCATCAGAATTTACAGTACAAGGTTACTAATTCTTAATAAAGGTTGGTGATACATTCTTGAGCTGAGAATTGTGTGGTGGGGAACTCTGACTTACGGTTTGTCAACACTTTATGCACCCAGAAGACCACTGAACTAAACTGAATAAACACAATAGGTGATATTTCCTGGAAGTGAATTTGTGCACTGAACATGTGGGTTTGTTTTAAAATCATACTCCCTTTATTTTAATCTGAACATAACTGACATGCCTTATGGATTACGTAAAATACTGTGACCAATTTAATCTTGAGTCATGAAATGACCTTGAGAAGGAATGCATTTTATAATATTAAAAAAATCAGGAGTAAAAAGCAAAAAATTAACAAAGCGTGCATTTATTATGCCCTGCTAAATTTGACGACACCAATCTTTTCTTTCAAATAGAAACATAATAAGATTACATGCATCTAAGTCAAGGACTTTTCGAACTTGTTTTCAGTGTTTCACTGTCTCTGGTGAGTTCTTTTAATAAACTCCGTCCCCGAGCTTCACTCTATACAGCATTGTTCTCATTATCCGCTGCTTTTTCTGTTTTCCACTTATATCCTTTCTCATACCAGCAGGCAGCAGCCTATTCCGATATATTTGAAGCCACTGGGAATTGGAGAAAGAAACTTCCTTCCCAAGCCCTGTAACCCTTCCTAGTCTAACCAGTTGATATAAATGTATAATTATGTGACTTTCATCAATTAAATCTTATTAATTCAAATATGATTCATGTTCAATAATTAATCACATGCCTTGGAGATGGTAATGGTGTGTAATGGCCCTTTTTTCACTTTTTGGAAAAAAGCCTTTATTAACTATTATTAGTTAAATAAAATTGACTTTTTTTAAAAAAAGTTCTGAAATAAAAAAAAGAAAAAGAAAAAGAAAGAAAGACTGGGTTGGCAATACTACTGGTTTTGTAGTAGCATACTACCTCATACTACTCGCAGATCTTAAAACTTAAAATTGATCTTTAAAATGTCACTCAGGTGCCCTATTCTTTATTCTAATTCCCATCCTAATCAGAGAGAAACTTTATGGGAAGAAAAAAATATTTGTTTGTTGCTTGGTGTGATGGAAATGACAGAAGAACAGGAGACAGGGCAAAATCGTATTAATTACAATAATAATGTATAGTTTTTTCTTATATAAAATGTAACGTATTTTTTTAAGTGTATATATATTTGGTATAAAAGTGAAGTTTATTAAAAAAAAAAATATTAAAGT
Source organism: Pseudorasbora parva (assembly GCF_024679245.1). Classification (NCBI taxonomy): domain Eukaryota; kingdom Metazoa; phylum Chordata; class Actinopteri; order Cypriniformes; family Gobionidae; genus Pseudorasbora; species Pseudorasbora parva. Next base: position 6,187,931 of record NC_090190.1, read on the forward strand.
TTAACTTGTAACCTATTTAACTTATTCCGGAGTTGACGGCAGGCTTTAGTGTCACGTGACAATCCTCAAAGCATCAAAACAAACCGTCTAATCTTGACAATTCATCTGTTCATTTAGAAAATTAATCTTTATATTAAACAAATCTTTCCTAAAATCGTTGAATTATGTCCGGCATTAACAACAAATTCCAAAGTAATTCATATAACTCGACATAAATGCAACTATACTATAGCTGTGCAAGCTAGCTAACCCACACTAGTGACCTCTTACCTACATTCACTTGCTAGTAAAAAAAATCGACCTGCACACGCACATAAGTGTGATATTCAGGTAGCAACTTAATCATCATTCATCTCGACAGAGAACTATATAATTGTCAAGGATAAAGTTACAACACATACAGCACGCTGTCATATCTAACGTTACCTTTCTCAAAGATGACTTTAATGCAAAATGTTCCTCTGTGTAGAGAACATGATCGATATTTTCGCTAGAAACGGATGGTCTTGGTTTGGAGGATGATTTTTCTGAGAAGTGACGGTTGTTGCAGACAACAGTTGTGTGCAAATTTCGATTCACAGCTAAACTGAATCTCAAGACCTTAGCGCGTAGTGCCATTCTTACAAACTACACAAAAGTGTTGACCTGCGCATGCGCATTTGAACTCAACTCAAAGTCGAATGTAGTCAGTCAGCCTACTGGTCTGCAGTCAGCTCCTTAAAGATAACTAGCAATAGTTACAGTTAACTATAATTATAGTAATATAGTAAAAAAAAAAAACTATTAAAAAGTTCCACGAATTCTGAAATCAAAGCTGAAAAAGTCCTTCCATGTATCTGCTCCCAGATTGTGGAATACGTTAGCCTACCTTTCTTTCGGTAGGCTATTAGATTTGTTTATCCGTATCTGTTTTTAAATCTAGGCTAAAAACTTTTTGTGCTAGCATATGGTCAGTGATGAAATGTATTGCTTTGTGTTTTTATTTTATACTTGGAGAGTTGTGCATTTTTGTCTCTTGCATTGATGTAAAGCACACTTAACTGTTGTGGTAGGTTATAGAAATAACGTTGACATTGACAAACTGTGGTACAGGGGTATTAGCCAAGTTTTTTAAGAATTCTGAAACAATGTTTGGACAAGATCCATATTTAGCCTATTCTAAATGGTATTTGCATACCTACAGTTTGTTATATTTTGTCAGTTATCGCTATGGTTATCAATAGTAGCCTACATTTTGGGTTACACACTACATTTCGATAGTCCACATTAGATATTCTACTAACAATAGGGGTGAATTCTGGTTGATTGGGACACATTTCCCAGTCATTGGCAAAGTGTCTCAATCAACCCAAATTCAGCCCAAGTACATTTCCAACTAGGCCTACATGTCAACTAAATCTCATTGGAGTGTTAGTTATTATAGCTTAAGTTGACACATACTGTAGTTGGAAAGTTACAATCAAATGTCTGTTGGGGGACCATTAAAAGCGTTAGCAATTACAGACAACTAATACACTAATGACTGCTAGTTGCAAAGTTACTTAAAGTTTGTAAAATGTCTTGTGAACTATAAAACTAACATCGTACCACATTTTGTAATATAAGAGACAAACAAAAGAAAATCCCGCACACTATCAATACTTGCAAAAATCAAAAACTTTTTTTCAACAACATTTCGGTCTCATGACCTTCATTAGGCATATATCTATATATGAATATGGTTATCCTTCGTCCTACGCACTTATCTATTACCTACAGGTGTGCGATGGTAATTTTGCAGTAATATACACAAGAAAAATTGTGGCCTTTGTCTGTATTTATGGCAAACCCAGTCACATTTTCTGTAAAATACTGTTTGATCTATAACACTGTACACTTTAAACCAAAACGAATGGCTCTTGCTGTTCAGGTAAAAAGAATTTCAGTCAGAAACTGTAGTGGCCTTTTGCCATGTAACTTTGGTTTTATTGAATAGCTAAATTATTCCACCAATTAAGCCCTGAGTTATCACTTTAATTACAAGCTCAAACATTCACTTTCACCCAATTTTGTCACACAGATGTTACCCTCTGGCTGGCTGCCCAAGAAACAAATACATGTATTAGTCCATCAAGCAAGTCTCTGGTGATCAGTGCACAATGGTGTTCAGATTTATTACATCACTTCAAAGATGAATACACAACTTATGAGGGTCCAGATCCTGGGGACACATTTACAAGGGAGAAAAACCCATTTAGAGTTTTTTGAATGATCTATCCATGTTTGTGACTGTCCTTTTTCGGGCAGCTGAGTGAATTCCAGCTATTTTAGCGGGTTTCCATGGGCAGCATTGAACACTAAGCTTTCTCTGTCCACATTAGCAAATGACACATCCACCTTTCTCCTTGAATGGGTTCTTCTCCTCTGGAATGCCTTTGACCAAAGGATCTTCATCTGCTCCGCTCTGAATGTACTCCGTAATCTCTTCACAGCATTTGGAGGTCTGACGGGAAAAAAGCGATTGAAGTGACAATCAAACAAACAAAAAAAAGCATGCCAACAATGCCTTATACCCTTTACAAAACCATCCGGGCCATCCGCCTTTGATGTAGTCCGTTTTGTGTTTGAACGCTTACCTTCGCTCTTTCCAGTTTCACCTCAGTTTTGAGCTGGGTTACTTCCATTTTAGCCTTATCCAGGTCTGTCAGGTCCTCTACATTTATGACCGGCATTGTCTGTGAGAAATCAAATCAGACAATGATATCACGAGTGTGTTTTAATGCTTGAGATATTCAATTATAGAAAAAAACTGCTGGTGACCAGACTTACTGCCGCTTAGGATGAGGTCTCCTCCACCCCTGAAAATGGACAGAGATTCTGTACCTCTCCCTCAATCCGGTTTATAAAGTAATCTGCATAAACATTGTAATCTCTTAATCTCATTAAAACAAGCACACCTATTTCATCTTTCCATTGTCGTCTTCTCCAAATTTGTGGTCAGCTGTTCATGTGGATTACCACACATACAACAAAGTAAATGCGTATTTACACAGCAAATGAATTACATCCAAAACATAATGAAATTGAAATAAAGGGGTTTCTGCGAATGACCCCCGGTTTGCAATATAGGTCAAGGGGACATAGAAAGTATTACAGGCTACTGTGACAATCATGCTAATCCATGTTTACCCCTAACCTGTCACATTAGATAATTCATTATATTTCTCTCTCTCTCTCTCTCTCTCTCTCTCTCTCTCTCTCTCTCTCTCTCTCTCTCTCTCTCTCTCTCTCTCTCTCTCTCTCTCTCTCTCTATTATACTTACATGTATATGTATAACATATATGTTTTAGAAAGTATTTAGAAAAGCCCAACCAGGGACAGGAGTTGAGAATAAGCACTAGCTATGCTGTGCATCATTTGCAGTTCTTGTATTGTAGCTATGTCTGTATGCATTGTTTCGGTTAAATAAATAAATAAATAAATAAATAAATAAATAAATAAATAAATAAATATCATCAAAGATTTCACAAACACATTCTCAATTTTTTTTTTTTAAATCATAGGTGTTCTTACCAGTCACACATGCATAAAAATAGGTTTTCATTATTCTGTTGTTATAATAATATTATTTATTAGGTTAAACTTCATTTTAAGGTGTCATTGTACATGTGTGTAATTATACATTTAAGTAGTATTATATTAATTAACAGTATAGGATTAGGGTTTGGTTAACAATTGTGATTAGCCTATTCTATTTGGATTCTATTTGGATTATAACGTTATTATTATTGCAGAATAGGTGTAGTAGTAGAGTAGTAAGTTTGGCTTCATAAAATTCTACGGTTCTGAATTATTAGGTCATTATTTATTACCTACTGTGGGAATAGACGCATTTTGCTCAAGGAATTGTCATGGAAATGACTAAGTGTAGCCGCCCCTTCCAATTCCACCCCTGACAAACTCTCCTTTTATAAGCCAACGATTGGGAACTCAGTTAGTAACTTTTCAGTTGAGTAACATAACAGTTAGTATTATCAGACGATACACGCGGTCTTGGAATCCACGATCTATCAGAATGGCGTGTGATTTGCTTGGAGGTCTTTTTCTTATTGTTGCCCTGCTGCAAACGCCGTCGGACTACAAACCAAAGGTAACGATAACAGTGTGCTCCTTTAATGGATAGTAAAGTGTCGAAACAGAGGCATTCTGTTGTTGGAACTTGTCACTTAAAAGTTGCACTTGAGCTTGAGGTTCATTAATTCTTTACTGTGTAATTTACTCCCTCACAGAAGTTTGTCTGCTGCAAATTGAAGAAGGAACATGCAATGACGACATCCAGCGTTACTACTACAATACAATCACACAACAGTGTGAAGAATTCAGCTATAGCGGCTGTGGAGGAAACGCAAACAACTTCAAGTCATTTATGGAATGTCAGAAACATGCTTCAGGATACCAAGTACGTTCATTATAAATATACGCAAATGCAATGTAAACAATAGGCTACACATGGGCCAGATTTAGGGTAACGGGGCTGACGAAAAAGGTCTTTTCACTTCTCCCATAGTGTGATTGCAGAAAAACAGGATTGCAGATTTTTTTAATAACAAAAAGATCATAAATGAGTTTTTGTTTTGTTTAAACGTATTATAAGTGGCAAGGTGGGCCTTTTACTTGATACATAAATAGATTTTTGTTCAAAAAAAATATAGGCTACTGTCATTAAAATATGTATTAAAATAAGTAATTTAAAAAGTAACACTTTTGAAAGCATTAAATGAAATTTCACAACAACTGAATAGTTTAACAGTAGTACATTAAATATATTTAATTATATGATAAGATGGATATAATATATTTTTTAAAATGATGGGTTTTCATTATTATAAATGTGGTGAATATCTATAGCCAATATATAAAGGTGAAAACCCATCTTATTGTATGATATTTACCATTCAAATCAAGCATCAAATCTGGTTATGAGAGAATTTGTAGGCTAATTAATGTACATTTAAAAAGTATTTTGTGATAGAAGATAAGACACATTTTTGTATGATTGTTCTTTGTATGAGGATCTGGGTAAGAAATACTTGATCTGATTCTTGTTGCTGATGTCTATATTGATGTTTCATATGTTTGTGGTTCAGAGTATGCAGGGAGATTGGCACTGTAGGCTATATACATGGGTTGTTTCAACTAACAGTTGGGGTCAAATATGGACAAACCCAGCTGTTGGTTAAAAATGTAACCCAACGGCTGGGTTTGTCCATATTTGACCCAACTGTAAGTTGAAACAACCCATGTATATAGCCTACAGTGCCAATCCAGCAAAACTGCAAACGCAACCTTTGTCACAAAATTCATTTGCTAACATAAATCTACATTTAAAAAAAACATCAAATATTTGATCAAATTAGGGCAGAATAAACTTTGCGTTGCGGCCCACACTTGTGCCATGGATCAGCCAAATTTCCACAAGTGCCATCTAGTGGTTAAAAGAGAATAAAGTCGAATGCGCCTTTTAGCCTTATTGTAGCCTACTAACAGCTTGCATCAGTGCAAACCCTCTTTTGGCTTTAAAAAACTACTGTCAGGATTGACTGAAGACACACAGTAAAAAATAAGTGGTGAAAAGGTGTGGACAGGGTTGTTTTTAACGACTGGTCTCATTGCATATGCATTTGTAGGAGCTTCCAGATGCAAAATTTATGGGAGGAGAGTTTTTAAATGAATCATGCAAGGTGATTTACTAAGATTTGCGCTCATCAATTTATTCTTATTTGAGCCATTATTTACCACCCGTCTTAAATCAGACGCTAACTTGCACTGCTCTGGGTAGATAGCGTTGGTCATGGAAAATGATCCGCCTGTGTCTGTGTTCTTTAATTTGCGCATCGCCAGTAGATCACAAGCAGAACTTTCCAGTCTCTTCTGCGCTTTTATGGAACTGTGCTCTCACGCTAATTTGCCCTGTTTAGTCAATCTGGCCCATGGCATCTAAAAATGGCTTCTTAATGAGAGGTCTGGGGCAGTTATGGTTTAAAATTATCATAAGTTCACACTTCAGTAATTTGTTCAAACGCTCACTTTAACATCTTTGTTTTGCACACCACAGAAATCCCCAGATCTGCCGTTTTCCAATGAAAGAGGGGCCCTGCCGAGGCCTCTTCAAGCGTTATTTCTTCAACATGTCCTCCATGCAGTGTGACCCTTCACTTATGGTGGTTGCCAAGGCAATGAAAACCAGTTTGAAAACTTTCAGGGATGTATGGAATATTGCAATCCTTCTAAAAGTAAGTCGAGACACTAGCTGTAGCATTTTTAAAAAGTATAATAGTAGCAGATCAGATCAAATGTTTAAAAATGCAGATTAAAACATTTATTAAAAAGCAAGAATGTGGGTTTTGCCATCTTCAGAAAAAAAGCAGCAGTAAAGCATTGGACCTTGATAATCATTTAGTGAGGAAATGTCAATGGCATTTAATAAAATTGATGAGTGAACATAGGACTGAACATTGAAGGCTGTGTACTTGTTGCGACCCTAACCGTCTTAATTGAAACACATTAAGAGATTTTTGTTCCAGTTTTTTTCTTCTTCAAATCATCAGCACACAAGCTTGTTTAATGACCTTCATGTCTAAATGGTTTCCTGTCTCTTGTCTGGCTTACCTACTTCACCTAGAAAACTTTTGAGGTCCCTAGAAAATGCGAAGATTGAAAGTTAAACATTTCTGCTGTGTTTTATGTTTCAGCGATCCCTGTGATTTGCCATGGCATTTTGGATAAAGGAATTTGCTCAGCTTCATAGCAAGGTATTACTACACGCTGCTACAAAAACATGCGAGGAGTTCACATACACGGGATGCGGAGGAAGCAGCAATAACTTCATCTCCAAACAAAGCTGCATGGACGTTTGTGTTCAAAATGGTATGTTTGTGTGCAATTAATATGAGAAATTCATTATCAAGACAACATGACAGCATTATTTTCAGTGTCTAACTTGTGTTTTGTTGCTTTCAGGGAGCAAACGCAAAAAGAGTTCCTCAAAAAAGTCAATAAAAGTTTCTAAACAGTACTTAAGACGCGTAAAGGCTCAGCCACCAGGGGAGAGACCGGCCAAATAATTGTTCATGAAGTCATTCTCACTGTTTTACTGAAGATGTTTGCACTGATTTTACAGTATTTGAAGTTGAAGGCAGCAGTTCACACACATCTCACTCCGTGTATGAATATTGATTGTTTGTTTTTAAAATGAAAGTTTGTTTAATATTGTCATGTATTTTTATGCCTAATGTTTTTTTAATAAAAGAAGAATGTACAATTTTTTATTATTTGTATTATTAAATACAATAATAAGTCTAACACTGTTTTAGTGATAAAGAATAACTGACACATAACCTGACAAGGTAAGAATGAAAAATGAAAATAGTCGCTGTCTTTTGGGTTAAAAAATGGCAGGTTCTTCTTTGTGCAAAACACCATGCACTTTGCCTTAAAGAAATGCCCGGGTGTTTTATATTAATTTAATATACAATATATACCTACATTTGATATCAAGTTTAATTCAAATCCTGCTGTGTCTCATGCCTTTGTAACCAATCCCGAATAAACAAGCATTTATGAGTCCTTCATCTGCATTAATCATTTTTCATGTAGGACTATTAAAGACAATACTCAATCCATGTTGTTGTTTGATCTGTCACAATTACCATAAATAACACATCATCACTCGCATATTAATCATAATCACCTGTACATCCTGATTTCCAAAACGCGGTATTATCACATACACTGTCAGAAAAAAGGTACATTGCTGTCATTGGGGCGGTATCCTAAGGTACAAAACCGAAAAGGTACTAAAATATACTACCGCCCCAGTGACAGCACTGTACCTTTTTTGACAGTGTATTAGAGATAAACTTAATAAAAATAATTCTGAATAATATACTGAAATAAATGTATAATAGTATAAATGTCCAATATAATTATTTGTTCTTAATCCTAAATTATTATGTGAACTTTTGTTTGAAAGTCTATATAGCGCCCCCTAGTGTATTTATCTATCATGTAGTTAACTTGTTTGGACAGAAAGAGTCTAGACATAATGTTGCCTAGTCCATCTGTCACACAGAAAATGTCATTTTACGTCAAGCTCAATAAAGATGAATTTATCATGAACAAATCTGGAAGCTTATTTTCCACAGACCCATGCCGTAACTCAGTCCATGGCTTCAGATTAGTGTTGGCTAAAACAGCCACAAGGTGGAGTTCTGTATTCATGCAATGTAATGCTCTCTGCCTCTGCTACAGGAACTCTCAAGAAATTCCTTCGGTATGGCACTTCATAAAAGACCATTTACGCACAGTTTTCACATTGTTGAAGACACACACATTTACATTTACACAAGCATTTCTGCAGCTCAATATTTAAAGTTGGCATGAAAAGGATGATATTTCACTGTTCTTTTCTATTGCATTTTAGAAAGTGTTGTTTTGCCTAACCTGAATAAGACATTGTAGTTATATATACTAAGGGGGAAATGATCTAAATCTACCTGATGCTGTGAAGACCCAATATGCAATATCCTTGAGTTTAGAGACTCTAAAGAAAATACCGGGATAATTTGGAATACATTTTTGATACGCTGCTGCTTTTCCTCCTATAACAATTTCTAGAAATGACAGGCTTGTTGTGAATTAGATTACAATCTCACCTATTTTGCAGAGTCTGCATGTCCTGTGCTGAAGTCTGCAGAGGTTAATAGTTTTATACTAAAAAGCAGGTTTAGCAGGTTGCACAGCAGCACAACTGAATTTGGGGCTTAATAATTTCATATTTTATATAGGATTGCTGAAAGTGGAAGGCTACTGCCATGAAATAAATACACAAATCAGTCAATCAGCAAAGGTGTGTTTTATGTAAATCACAAGTCTGGAACATTCATTTCTCTGCAGAGACATATTTCAATTAAAAGTTTTTCCACAGAGATTCTACAGAGATTGCAGAACTCAATAAAAAAATTTAAACAATGCAGAACACCTCATAAGTTACTGATTTGTTGAAACTTCAAATTCTCTTTAGGTGAGGGACAAAATATAAGTTTTATTGAGAAACCAAAAAAATATATTTTTTGTCTTGGTACTTGAATAACTTATACCCTTATATGTATATCCTTAAATATTAGGGCTTTCTTATGGCTAAAATAAGAGTAATGAGAGGAGTAATGTCAAAGTTTGTAATATATATTCACTAAACTTTTTATATTATATACTTTTTATATACTTTTTATTTATATATTATTAAAAAGTGATCAACATTTTAATTAATTTTAATATTAACATTTTAATCTTCACTTTTACATTAAACTTCAAAACATGTTGGTAACACTTAAGGCCCTATTAGTTGATTTATTAAATAACAATGAGCAATACATGTATTTATTCATATTTATTAACATTAGTTAATAAAAAATATTCATTGTTAGTTCATGTGAGCAATTATTAAATAAATAATATTAACAAATACAACTTTTGATTTTAATAATGCATTATTTTTTAAATTAATATTAACCAAGATTGATAAATATATATATATTCATTGTTATTTCATTTTAAATAATGTTGTTAAATACAAAGTTCAGTCATGAAACTCTAGATGGTGCAGGCTGATAGGTCCTTAACTCAATCTGCTAGCAATGGTTCTCAGGGGACAGTTGATTGGTTCCTGTTGCATCATTAGCTAATGAGCTTGCTGCTCAAGCTTGGTCAGAGTTTGCTACAACAGTTTAATGTGCTTTTCTCCCCCAGGTCCACTTGTATAGATCTACCAAGGGTTATTCATGAATGCAATATTGTATAGTGCAGCCAACACTATCTCACGACCAATTCATAGATATTTTATGATATGGCTAATTTGATAAGATTTGTCTAAACCCTAGTAACAGGTAGGTTTAGGGACGGGGTTAGAGGGAGGTTATTCAGTTTGTATGAATTCATTCGAATTGGGGAACTCGTAAAATATGTACGATTTAACAAAAAAATATGAGTGGGGTTGACAGTGACAGCAGCAATAACAGCAGTAATAACAGCAGCAACAATAATCAACAACAGCAGCAATAATCAACAGCCACAGCAATAACATCGGCAGCGACAATAATAACAGCAGTAGCAATAATCAACACCAGCAACACCCAATCAACAGCTGCAACAGCAATAACATCAGCAGCGTCAACAATAACCGCAGCAGCAATAATCAACACCAGCAACACCAATCAACAGCTGCAGCAGAAATAACATAAACAGCAGCAGCAGCAATAACCACCAGCCGCAGCAATAACAGCAGCAATAATCAACAGCAACAACAGCAGCAATAATAGTCAACAGCTGCAGCACCAATAACAACAGCAGCAGTAATAGTCAACAGCAGCAGTAATAGTCAACAGCAGCAGCAATAACATCAGCAGCAGCAATAACAACAGCAGCAGCAGTAATAGTCAACAGCAGCAGTAATAGTCAACAGCAGCAGCAGCAATAGTCAACAGCAGCAGTAATAGATAACAGCAGCAGTAATAGTCAACAGCAGCAGCAGCAATAACATCAGCAGCAGCAATAACAACAGCAGCAGCAGTAATAGTTAACAGCAGCAGTAATAGTCAACAGCAGCAGCAGCAATAACATCAGCAGCAGCAATAACAACAGCAGCAGCAGTAATAGTCAACAGCAGCAGTAATAGTCAACAGCAGCAGCAGCAATAGTCAACAGCAGCAGTAATAGTCAACAGCAGCAGTAATAGTCAACAGCAGCAGCAGCAATAGTCAACAGCAGCAGTAATAGTCAACAGCAACAGTAATAGTAATAGTCAACAGCAGCAGTAATAGTCAACAGCAGCAGCAGTAATAGTCAACAGCAGCAGCAGCAATAACAACAGCAGCAGTAATAGTCAACGACAGCAGTAATAGTCAACATCAGCAGCAGCAATAACAACAGCAGCAGTAATAGTCAACAGCAGCAGCAGCAGCAATAACAACAGCAGCAGTAATAGTCAACAACAGCAGTAATAGTTAACAGCAGCAGCAGCAATAACAACAGCAGCAGCAGTAATAGTCAACAGCAGCAGCAGCAATAACAACAGTAGTAGTAATAGTCAACAGCAGCAGCAGCAATAACAACAGCAGCAGTAATAGTCAATAGCAGCAGTAATAGTCAACAGCAGCATCAGCAATAACAACAGCAGCAGTACTAGTCAACAGCAGCAGCAGCAATAACAACAGCAGCAGTAATAGTCAACAGCAGCAGCAGCAATAACAACAGCAGCAGCAGCAATAACAACAGCAGCAGTAATAGTCAACAGCAGCAGTAATAGTCAACAGCAGCAGCAGCAGCAGCAGCAATAACAACAGCAGCAGTAATAGTCAACAGCAGCAGTAATAGTCAACAGCAGCAGCAGCAATAACAACAGCAGCAGCAATAGTCAACAGCAGCAGTAATAGTCAACAGCAGCAGCAGCAATAACAACAGCAGCAGTAATAGTCAACAGCAGCAGTAATAGTCAACAGCAGCAGCAATAACAACAGCAGCAGTAATAGTCAACAGCAGCAGCAGCAATAACAACAGCAGCAGCAGTAATAGTCAACCAGCAGCAGCAGCAATAACAACAGCAGTAGTAATAGTCAACAGCAGCAGCAGCAGCAATAACAACAGCAGCAGCAGTAACAGTCAACAGCAGCAGTAATAGTCAACAGCAGCAGTAATAGTCAACAGCAGCAGCAATAACAACAGCAGCAGTAATAGTCAACAGCAGCAGTAATAGTCAACAGCAGCAGTAATAGTCAACAGCAGCAGCATTAATAGTCAACAGCAGCAGTAATAGTCAACAGCAGCAGCAGCAATAACAACAGCAGCAGCAGTAATAGTCAACAGCAGCAGCAGCAGCAGCAATAACAACAGCAGCAGTAATAGTCAACAGCAGCAGTAATAGTCAACAGCAGCAGCAATAACAACAGCAGCAGTAATAGTCAACAGCAGCAGTAATAGTCAACAGCAGCAGTAATAGTCAACAGCAGCAGTAATAGTCAACAGCAACAGTAATAGTCAACAGCAGCAGCAGCAATAACAACAGCAGCAGCAATAACAACAGCAGCAGTAATAGTCAACAGCAGCAGCAGCAGCAATAACAACAGCAGCAGCAATAACAACAGCAGCAGTAATAGTCAATAGCAGCAGCAATAACAACAGCAGCAGTAATAGTCAACAGCAGCAGCAATAACAACAGCAGCAGTAATAGTCAACAGCAGCAGTAATAGTCAACAGCAGCAGCAATAACAACAGCAGCAGTAATAGTCAACAGCAGCAGTAATAGTCAACAGCAGCAGTAATAGTCAACAGCAGCAGCAGCAATAACAACAGCAGCAGTAATAGTCAACAGCAGCAGCAGCAGCAATAACAACAGCAGCAGCAATAACAACAGCAGCAGTAATAGTCAACAGCAGCAGTAATAGTCAACAGCAGCAGTAATAGTCAACAGCAGCAGCAATAACAACAGCAGCAGCAATAACAACAGCAGCAGTAATAGTCAACAGCAGCAGTAATAGTCAACAGCAGCAGCAATAACAACAGCAGCAGCAATAACAACAGCAGCAGTAATAGTCAACAGCAGCAGCAGCAATAACAACAGCAGCAGTAATAGTCAACAGCAGCAGCAGCAATAACAACAGCAGCAGTAATAGTCAACAGCAGCAGTAATAGTCAACAGCAGCAGCAATAGTCAACAGCAGCAGCAGCAGCAGCAATAACAACAGCAGCAGTAAAAGTCAACAGCAGCAAAAGTCAAAAACAGCAGCAATAATGAAAAGCAGTGCAGCAGTGCAGCAGATCTAGTTTGCCAAGACCAAACATATTAACAGTCTTATGCCAAAAACTTAGGGAGTTGTCATGACACAACTAATGTTAAGAAATATAACCTTATTGTAAAGGGTTACAAAATTCTTTAAAAATATATATATTTTTGGTTTAAATGTAAAAACAAAGCTCAGTTTTTAATGCTCAGGAAGAGAAGTGACAATGCCATTACGTCACACCATTGATAATAAAAAAAGATAATGACTCTATCTTTATCTATAATTTCCCATACATGATGAGCAGTTTATGGAGTGAAGAGAAATAATTTTGGGTTGCTGAGGATCTTCAAACGCAACACGGCCTGCATGGCTGCATCTCATTTGCTCAGTGCCTCAGGGACTGAAGGTGGCATTGTGACAAATTGTAACGTACATGCCAAGTTTGCCTGAGCATGCATTAGACATGTTGACGAGCACTCGGCCTAATTGTCACAAATGGTTTGTTATGGAGACTAAACTCTTGATTTCTCATTCTTAAGGCTCCAGAAAGGAATTATATCATGGATGGAGTATATGACAACAAATCCAAATGGATTAGAATCAGATGAAATAATAGACATCAACGATCATCACATTATCTACCACTGAGAGGTCCATAACACAATGTTTTGTAATATGCTGCCACCTCACTGAGATACAGAACATCTCCTCGGGCCGCTATGATTTTGTGCTGCAGAAAAATACGCAATCCTAATGGAAATGTCATTGTTAAGTGGGAACAGGTATGATGATCTCATGATAACACACTGGATGCTGGCCTGCTCTCATCTCACCAGCAGGCTGGTGTTCCGCTCTGATAGCTGCTGTGAGGGAAAAATAAGGACGTCTTGTCTTTTGTGTTTCCTGCTGAGTTTAACCTTTAACTGAGGTCGGCCTGTACTTTGAAAAGCATCTCTTGAATGAATAAAGAGGATAACAATTCATAACAGGGGGAATTATTGTTATGATTAAAGGGGACCTATTACGACCTTTTTCAAAGTCGTGTATTTTTTTTTAGGGTCTAGTAGAATAGGTTTTCATGCTTGATTTTTCACATACTTGACATTGTTGCATATCCTCTCTTCCCAGTCTGTCAGTAACACTCTGTTTTATTTCCCGTCTCCATAAAGCCCCTCCTTCTGAAAAGCACAGTGTGCTCTGATTGGTCAGGTGGGTCACCAGTGTGTTGTGATTGGTCCAACCCGATAACACATAAACGCGTATAAATAGTACGAGTGTGCAATGTCGTGGAATGTATACGCCAAAACTCATTTTGGCGTGCATATGATACGCTGTTTTTCGCGTGCATATGATACGCACTTTATGCCGTATATATGACACGCTCTTGGGTAGGTTTAGGGTGGTGGGGCATATATATGATACGCTCTTGGGTAGGTTTAGGGTGGTGGGGCGTATATATGACACGCTCTTGGGTAGGTTTAGGGTGGTGGGGCGTATATATGACATGCTCTTGGGTAGGTTTAGGGTGGTGGGGCGTATATATGACACGCTCTTGGGTAGGTTTAGGGTGGTGGGATGGGGGGTTTGTATGTATAATATGCCATAAAATGCGTATCATATGCACGCGAAAAACAGCGTGCCATAGACACGCCAAAATGAGTTTTGGCGTATACATTCCACGACATTGCACACTTGTACTATTTATACGCATTTTTGTGAGAATACCCTGGATTGGTCAGTCAGCGTGTTTCAGAAGTGTCCTTTTTAGAGAGGCTACTCACTGAAGAGCCATTACCTCCAGCATAGCCCCCCCCCCCCCCCGAACCACACCCTAACTCTACCCATAACCCTATCTCTCCATATTGTGACATGTTCATTCCCAACTCCTTTTGAATTGACTGTGCGTTAAAGTTTTGCAGACCTATTTCATGCTCAAACAGCAACATTACAAAAAGTTGGAAACGTAAAAAAGCATAAATTATTTCAAGAGGGATATTCAAATTGAAAGATAAGCGTTGATTCAAACTTTGTTCCAAATATCCAAATATGTGGATCGGCACACCTCAGACATTAAATCATTTAATATCATACTTCTGAACAGGGCACGTTTAGTCCTTCTGCGCCATAGAGATGTCATCCTTTGAAAGTTTTAATGTGTCATAAATATGCTGCTTCATGCTTATCAAATCTTTTCCTGTCTGAGTGTGAGTGTGTGAGTGTGAATTTATGCACAGATGGGTAAGGAGGTGGATCAGAAGTAGAGAGTGTTTGGTTCATGTAAGAGTGTAAGAGTGCATTGTTTTAGCAAATATATGAAATAAAGCTTTGAAGACAAGACAAGACATATGTGCAGTGTCAAACTACCAAAACTACCAAACTACCAAAACATCTACAAACTCAACTCATTTTTGTAAAACATTTTTGAATTTATCACTAAAAGGATATAATATTAAGTCACTCTAAAGGCGAGACACTGCGGACAAAAACACCGTTTTTTTTTCCCTCCATCTGTCCAATTTGAGAACATTTTTCAGACTAGTGAAAGAAAACACTCCAAACACACTTACAAGTGTATCTTTTATAACACTTCCTCTATTATCATCTGTAGATTTCAATTACAGTACATATCTTTAAAGGCCGTTTTCTCAAAATAAGTTTTTTCTCCTGCTCAGAAATCTCCAGTAAACACTTTACAGTTTTTATATATATATATATATATATATATATATATATATATATATATATATATATATATATATATATATATATATATATATATATATATATATATATATATATATATATATTTAGAAAGTTTTATATTTCTGAGGGTTTTGTATTTATTTATTATTTTTTTCTGTCTGTTGACATCATTTTCTTATTTATGGAGTGATAAAAAAAAAGATGTCCCAAATCCCCTCTTTGACTCCAATGTGTCAAAAACAGGCTTTATCCAATGTTTAGATTTTTGGTCTAGAAATCTATGCAAATGAGTGCCTATTTAATTAGATAATATTTGCATATTTAAACATAACATTTAGGAAAACATGCAATGCAATTTAAGGTAATCAATCATTCTTATACTACCCGGTGTCATGATTTAATAATGTGGATTAAAAGGTTGTTAAAATCACTATTATAGCTTCATGAACATCACAGCAGGATTGGTACTTTTTCCTTACATCTTTCTGTTTATTCTTTCTTTTATCATCATTTTGAATCTCGCTACACATTCAAAGTTTGACATCAATTTTCTGGCTCCTTGAACTAAGGCAGAACCTTTAAACTTTCTCAGTTCACGAGATTGTATCAGACCTCATGATGATTACGCTGGTGAGAAAGAGATGGCAGACAAACCAAACAGATTTATTATTTCCATGCAAATTTGTAACTAAACCAATCATACAAAAGAAATGATCAAAACAACCAAGAAACTGAGAGCTGCGATCGCCATTGTATTATGTATTGTATTATTTTATTATTTTTTAAATAAGCATCATATTCATGAGACATGTTATTATTTAAGTTTATATTGTATTTATATTATTTTATGTGTCATGGATCCAAAGTATATGATGATTAACATTATTGAAAATAATATTATAATTATACACAAATAAATGCAACACAATGTGTGTGAAAATAAACAAGAAGAAAGTTTTAATTAAAAATTAAGTAATTTAAAAAGGCTGTGAGGGGTAAAATGTCCTCTGTATAGCCCCTTTCACACTGCGATTCCGACAAATACACAGATAATGCGACCCGGCATTTGTTCCCGGGCCGCTAGATTTGGTCCATTCACACTGCCAGCAAAATACCGTAATATGTGCACACACAACCCGTAACGGTCCCGGATCGAGTTGACACATGACATCCTGATGTGACGTATAATGACGAGCGATCTCCGCTTCGGCGCGGATAGTAAGGAGCTCCGTGGTCTCGACTTGTGTCCAGTTTGCGCACATTTCTGCTTGTTTAACTTTAGTTTCTTTTGTATACGAACACTCTCTGCGTTTAAAACACGACTAGCTCTTCTGGCACTGCAGGGTTGTATTATCGAAAAAACAAGCTCTAGGAGTCGCACGATAACTACGTACACATTGCGGCATTAGTTTTGGCTTTTGTTCACACAGCACTCGCCCCGGGTTGAATCCCACAATGTTACTAGGTCCCCTACCCGGGTTCAATTCGGTAATCAATTCCGGGACGTGGTTGCTTTCACACAGAAGGCGACCCGGCAATGTTCCGGGAATATTGCGGGTCCGACGTGCAGTGTGAAAGGGGCTTATTATACTGTATAGAAAAAGCAGCAGTTTTAATACAGCAGGGTCACTTTTGAAAATATATTTTGATAAAGAAGTTGCATCTTGAAGCTTGTGTTAGTTTAGGCATAGTTTACATATGAATCGCCATTGTAATTGAAACAGTCAATATGGGAACACTTTGTAACCCCCCCCCCCCCCCCCCCCCCAAAAAAAAAAAAAACTATTAAGATAGGCCTATGCTCAACCTAACCTGCTTGTGGAAGCTTGTGCTGCGTAACACAAGAATGAACCTAATTGGTTCTTACAAAAGCTCAAACATGATGCATAACACAATAATAAAGTTCAATCAATCAATCAATCTTTGGTTCTTGAGGAAGCTCAAACATGTTGTGTAACACAATAATAAAGCTCAATCAATCAATCAATCAATCAATCAATCAATCAATCAATCAATCAATCAATCAATCAATCAATCAATCAATCAATCAATCAATCAATCAATCAATCAATCATTGGCTCTTGAGGAAGCTCAAACATGTTGCCTAACACAAGAATTAACCCCACTGGCTCTTACAGAAGTTTAAACATGCTGCATAACAAGAACCTCATTCATTCAATCAATCAATCAATCAGTCATTGGTTCTTACAGAAGCTCCTGCTGCAACACAAGAATGAACCTCATTGGTTCTTGCTGAAGCTTGTGCATAACACAAGAATGAACCTCATTGGTTCTCGCATGTCAAGCAAACATGTTATTGAGGTGATAAATGTTTATATGTGAATAAACCTGGTCATCATATAAAGTTATTGTGTCTCTTTTAGAAATTTGGTGTTTTAGAAATTGAGTGGACTAAACCACTTAATCCATATGGATTAGTTTTATGATCTCTTTTTTATAAACTTTTTGAGGCGTCAAAGTGTTGCATAGCTGTCAATGGAGGGACAGAAAGCTCTCTTTCATCAAATTGATCTTCCGAAGAGAAATGTCTTAGTCTAAATGGGAGACGAGGGTGAGTCATTAATGACATAATTTTCATTTTTGGGTGAACTATCCTTTTAAGTATACTTATTATTTTCCTAATTATAGTCTAAGTCTATATTTGTTTAAACTAAGTACGTTTCAGAATGAAGTCGCGTTCTTCTCGGGAAGTAACCATAGCAACAGTTCAGGTCGTTTTCTGTCGGACAGTGCACTGACAAATCACAAAATTACAAGCCATTATCAATCACGCGTGTGTAGTTTATTTTTCTTTAAAAGGTCTCTCACAAAAATATCAAAAACTTCAGAAAAGTCGCCAAATTATTCTTACACTATGTGACTGTAATATGCTAATAGCTTCGAACAGATTCTAGGAATGTAGCCTACAATATGATGCTGCTTCATATTTTTGTGTTAACCGTCATACATTTTAGATTATTTGCTGAATAGCCAATGGGGCTCAAAATGCTGTCTAGGAAGGCAGCTCACTAGGTTTTGAAACACAGCCTAAATGTGTCTTTGAGCGTGATGGAGCCCGCTGTCAGTAATTCGAGGAGGAGCCCACTCGCCGCTCCACATGCTCGGCGCGAGATGAGAAGAGAAGAGGGGCAGTTAGATGCACTTGGATTACCGGCTGCTGAACTGAAACGTCTCCGCTCATAAAAATATGTAAAACAGTGACGTTTCTAATCACACGTATTTTTAACGAGTGGATTTTCTCCTCAGAAGGAGATAAAACACAAGATGCAGTAACAGCATCACTTATTTTTAGTCCCAGACGATGGAATTCAGTTTGAGAAACCCAGTGTGAGAAAGTGAAGTACGCACAGGATTTACATTCTCATCCTCATAAAGGTAAGATCTACATTTTATTATTGTGGCGCTCTATTGCCTCATTACCTCCATATGATATATTTGATATAATATAGGCTATATACAATTCTATATACATCAAAAAATTAAATTTGTATCGCATTATTTGGTTTCTGCTTATGTGGTGCTTAACATTGATTTTTGATTTATGTTAGCCATAGTTTTTAAATTTGTTAATGATTTTAATTAAAAAAGGCTCTAAAATGTGCACGATAGGCTATAGCTAAATAGTAAATGTCGACCTGGCAACATTTGTTTAAATAATTGCAGAAAAAAAAGTAAATTCATAATTTTCTGGGACATGTATTGACTGAACTTAAAGCCATTTGAAAACATGGTTTGAGCTCTTTTATCACCTAATCAATTATATTGTAAGAGTGCACATGACAGCATGGCTGTGCTTTATAAAAATATTTAAGTGTGAGGACTCCAGTCTGATAGTGACAGATACTGACAGGGAAACTGACAGTGATAGATGCTGCGTACATGGTCTAGTTAAAGTTCTTTTGGTTATGATTATGACAACCACACAGTTTCATCTTTTGTGTTGAACAATGGCTCGTTATAGAACCCATTTACGGGAAGCAGTGCTTCTAGGTTTCTGTCTCAGTTATGGCAGGAGGATTAAATTGGATTCGCCACTGTTTGTTCCAATGATAGGATTAAGAGATGCAACTGGGAAAGCTAGAAGAATGATGAAACAAACCATTGCAGATGTTGCTTTTACAGTTCCATTATTAAGTAATGTGGGTCTTTTAAAAGAAAGTGTGTGTTGTGATGCATGATCTTTTTTATTAACAATGCATGCTAAAGTTAAATCTCAGATAGCACCGAAAGTACCAAAGACACAAAGCAGCAATGGCTTTCTTTGCAGAGATAAGGGTTTTTTGACCTGTAATCAAATAGTACAAAATGCATTATATGAGTCGGGCTGAGAGCAGAGGTGTAGAGCTAGATATGGACAGAAGAGTGATTTTAGATACCGACTGCTTGCGGGTTTCCTTTCTGATCAGCCTGACATGAACTTCATCTCACACAAGAAAACAAGGAAACCAAACACGAAAGTGAATCACCATAGAGAGTGAAAACAACCATGTTAATGTAGGACTATACCAGTTCATGGGGTCATGGACACTCACTTGTGGAGCTCTGCTCCTAATTCAGCTAATAGCTCATGCATTATTCATTAGTGTGTTTGGGAATGTCCTAGGCATGTCTACATGTCCGCAGTGCCTAAATTATTATGTGAAGGTAATCTACCAGAAAAACCATACTTGCCACAGACCTAATGGGCTTTTGTAGAGTAGAAGAGTAATACTTTACTTGACTACGGTATCTATTGTTGTATAATTGAAGCCTTTTTTAGCATAAGCAGATGAATTATGAATTTTATAGTACTTTGCAAGAGAAGAAACTGAATATACTCCCCTTGAAAGTGAAGTATATTTTATAGTTACATAAATTGCAGAGCTTGTAATTAATTACTTTTTCTGTTGTTTATTCAACATTGATGGTGCATTATTGTTATACAAATTATGCATTTTAATGCGCTCTTCATGTATGATGTAGAATACTGTTTTTCTCAAGTTGTCTTTTGATGATTTAGATCAAGATGAATTTAGATCAAATATATTTCTGTAGAATAATCTCCTTAAAGGGATAGTTTGCCCAAAAACTAACATTCTGTCATCTTGTATTCACTCTCAAGTTGTTCCAAACTTGTATGAGTTTCTTTCTTCTGCTGAACACAAAAAATATATATATTTTGAAGAATGTTGGGAACCAGACAGTTGACGGCACCTATTGACTTTCATTGGGGAAAAATACTATGAAGTCAGTGGCTCCCATCAACTGATTACCTTTTTTTTTTTTTTTTTAAATATCTTCTTTTGTGTTCAACAGAAGAAAGAATCTCATACAGGTTGGGAATAATATGAAAAAAGGGTAAACTCAGCATATTCCATCCAAGGTGGTTTCCATCAAAAAAACATGCTTACTTTTAGACAAACCACACACTTATTAAACCAAAAACGTGAATGATGAAATGGTGCACAATCCCTTTAAAACGGTTAATGCTGTTCGATCAGGTAGACTTTGATTTAATTGGGGCAAGTTTGCAATACACACACTGTAAAAATAAATAAAAAATCAGTTCTCCAAATGAGAATTTTCTAGTGACTGATCACATCTAAATGTTTCAGTTGGCAAAAAAAATATGATCAGTCACTAGAAAATGTTCACTTGGAGACATACATTTATTTTATTTTTTTACAGTGCAGACAGGCTTATGTTCATCCATACTTATTGTCTCACATGAGGTGTAATGTACTGTATCAGTAGGTGGAGCTAAAGTACAATCATGTTCCATACAGCGATCTAGAGCCTTCCACTACAGAGAGGCATTTAGAAGACTGCTAGGCATGTGCTGGGCCATTTTAAACATTTAAAGAATTATGCAAATTTATACACTAAAGTTTAGGGTAAGTAACTCCCCCCCCCCGAAAAATAATATACTTTCATTCAGGAAGGACGCATTAAAATGGTCAAAAATGACATTAAGGTAATTTATTTGTTGCAAAAGATTTATTTAAAAAAAAAATTCTATTAATAAAAGAATCCTGAAAAAATGTTATCAGTTTCCACAAAAATATTAAGCACAGGTTTTTATTTTATTTTAACACTGATGAGATGTTTCCAAATTCAGCTAGTTATTTTACATTATAATAATATTTCACAAAATAAAAAAACTGTTCTACAATGCATTATAAATATTCATGAGTAATGTCACATGCCCTATTTATCATGATTAAGTTCATTTGATGGAAGGCATTTTTTTCACTCGGATATTAATTATCATGCTTGTTTAAACTGAATTGATTTTAGTATTTTTAAATGAAGCATGTCACATGAACAGTAGATGCGCCCGTTCTCATAAGCACTTGGGCGTGAATGAGAAAATCTTTTTTTTTTTTTACTTTCTCAGAAACAGGTTTTTACAAAATTGTGCTCGTTCACTCAGAGATAAAGGATGTAGAAATTGTACCTTTAGGGGTACAACAGCTTGTCACTGGGCCAGTACCCATAAAAGGACATCTTTGTACCTTTTTTTACTCCTAAAAGGTCAATATTAGTACCATTGAGTTCAAATATGTACCTAAAGGTACTATTATTAACTTTTTTTGTGGTTACAAAAACATTACAAATATGTCCCTTTAAGGGTACAGGCCCAGTGACTAGCCATTGTACCCCTGAAGGTACAATTTTGACACCCTTTATCTCTGTGTGTTAAAAAAGCAAGTCAATAAAAGCAAGATGGTTTCTAAATTAAGCCTCACAATAAGCTTGTCCTTTTGTCCATGTCCACAGTTAATTCGATTTTTTCTCTCTCACTCTCATCTTCATCAATGTGACGTGCTAAATTCGGTTAATGCAATCTTACTTCATTTTTGTTCTGGTGGTCTTCACTGCCTGTTCTCATTTGCAGCCTATTTGGTCTTCTCTATTTCTTTGAGTGGCTCTCAGTTCACCGTCGACAGGC
Source organism: Pseudorasbora parva (assembly GCF_024679245.1). NCBI lineage: Eukaryota > Metazoa > Chordata > Actinopteri > Cypriniformes > Gobionidae > Pseudorasbora > Pseudorasbora parva. The sequence continues at coordinate 6,210,402 of NC_090190.1, forward strand.
AAGCAGAGGTTTTCGGCAGGCAATGCATAGGAGCTCTCTCTCTTTTTCCTTCTTTCTCTGTGTAATGGGAGTGTTTGGCATCACATGCTTAACCCACTGCCTTTGTGTCAATGGCGTTTGCTTTGCTAAAGTTTTTAAATACGCAGAACAATCGTAATTGCTTTCCCGAGAAGGTGAGGCTGTTTGTCGAAGTGTTTTACAGCTCCATTTATTGCTGAGGTTTAGATATCATAAAGTATAAGCATGTCAAGTGCTTGTTCTTGGCATGCTACTGTATATTAAACTAAATATTTATGATGTTATGTATTTTGATGTACAATAGCAATTTAGATTTTGTTTGGCAAAAATGCAACATACCTCTTAAAGAGATGAGAGTTCACCCCAAAATTATAATTTCCTCATATTATTTTAAACCTGTATGACTTTTCGAAAAAATTATATATGCTGAAAAATGCCTTGGTGCTTTTTAATCCGTACATTAAAAGACAATGTGGTGTTTTAAACTCCAAAAACAGTATCTGCATATCCATAGTCATACAGGTTTAGATTGACATGAGGGTAAGTAAGTAGCTAAACGATGACAGTGAACTATCTCTTTATTCTATATGGTTTCATCTTCATCATGTTGGACACTATTGGAAAAAGAAGAAATGTTATGGTGCTTGACTGGAGTAAAGTACTTTAGTAATGTTTTATCATATGGTCACGCTTAGATGGGACATAATATGGGACAAGCATATTGAACTGTTTGCAGTCTCTGCGGAGACACTGTCAGGCTGCCATATGTGTTGTGTAATGGACTCTATAAAGCTTTTATGTAAGGTTGAATTGATTTGCAATGACTGACAGGTCTGGCAGGCAGGCGAAGGCAAAGGAATACGTTTGACTGAGAAAATGAGCAAACACTGATCATATGAGCATTTATAATTCGCATTGATGTTCATAAACAACCAATATTCAAAAACATATTATGGTTCATTAATTGTGTATGTGAAAAGCTCTTCGCTTGTAAATCCAAACGAATTCCTTGATAGGCTACATAAAAATATTAGTATATTTACAACTTGATTTAAATGTTTGAAATGTTAGTACCTTTATCTTTATATATTTCTCTACAAATTTTTTATGAATGCCTTGTTTGTGCCACTCAATAAAAAAAGGGCATTTGGACTTTTTTATTTCTCAACATTTTTTGAATCTTCTGACTTTTTCCCAGAATTGAACTTTATATCTCACTATTGCGCGTTTATCTCTCACAATTCTGAGAAAAAAACTTTATATCTGAGATATAAACAAGAATCTCGTACGTCAGAATTGCAAGATGTAAACTGCAGGAAAAGTCAGAATTGTGAGATAAAAAGTCACAATTACCTTTTGTATTTTTGTATTCCGTGGCAGAAAAAAAAGCTTCCATAAGTTTCACTATGTTCTTAAATTAAGGGTAGGTTTCCATCACAACGATGTACTAAAAACGTTTTTTTTAAATGTGTTTTATAAGTAGTATGAGAAAAAACTTATATTGAGTTATTATTAGATTAGATTTTTGTCAGTGCCTAGCAGTACCTTATACAGTCGTATCTCTCCCAAATAAAAATGTCTTTGTTAATCTTCATAATCTCTTCCCAATAGAACTGAACTACTTATATTTCGGCAATTCTATTTATATTACATTGATTCATTCCAGGATCGTGTTTAGCAAGGCTGACAACACCAGATGCTGTTCACCAACTTCAAGTCATGTAAAACTGAGAATCAAACACTTCCAAGCGTCATTTTCAATGCCACAGACTCGAGACATAGGAAGTCTTTTCATGTGGTGAACAAAACTTTTTCTGGCTTTTCAGTTCTCAGTGTGGAAAAACAAATAAGTGCGTTTATATTGTCTGAATAGGAATTTTAGTCTTTACATAATCTGCACAGACTGTTATTAGAATATCATACGATTCACAGATATATATATATATATATATATATATATATATATATATATATATATATATATATATATATATATATATATATATTTTACATAAAACAGGACAAAATGATTTATGCCTGAGATTGACAGGAATTAGCTAAGAAAAACCTACAGATGGTTGAGAAAAAAATGTCCTCCCCCATCTACTGCACACACTAACTGGGGCAATTCAGAATTTGTACCCATTTGTTTAAAGCTTTTCCTTCGTTGTTTTGCTGCCAGTTGTGTTAAGACTCTCTGGAGAACAAGCAGCACATTTTCTCAGCAGGCAAAGACAGACACAGCTGCGCAGGCTTTAAATTTAACCTCATAGTTGGCTGTTGATAAAAACTAAAAATGATTTATAATCCATGTGGTGAAAATTCACCATATGAACCGGATTGACTGTATTAAGTATAGACATAAAATACTTGCATAATTTATATATTCCATTCAATTTTTGGATTCTTGCATAAAGGTGAAAAGTTAAATTAGTTAAGAAATGCATTAGGCTCTAATTAATTAAATTCTATATTTACACTATATCTGTATATAAAAATATCAACTGTAAACCTTTTTTTCTAGATGTTTTTTTTTTTTGTATTAGGAGGCTATGTTTTAAGGGTTTATATAGAGTAGACTAAACCATGATATGTCAATTGTCCCCCACCTTTTTGAACATAATCTAAACTTAGGTTGTAATTAACGAATGCTTTGGAATACAGACCATAGGTCTCTTTAAAATAAAAAAAGACTTACTGCAAAAGCGAAAGCACTTCAAAAAATATAAGTGTAAATATATATTGTACCATATAATTTGGACTCTAACATTGCTAAATATCCAAAGCTATATGTCTAACCAACTTGTGTTTTTATAACCAAATTTGAAGTTGATATAAAAATAAAATTGAGCCCACTAAAAGATTTTAAGTACCTTTTTTCTCGGTAACACAGTTTAATTTTAAAATGGTTTTCACAGGGTGAATTTTAAATGTTTAATACTTAATTAATGGTGATATTAAAAATTTTGATAGGGGAAAAAAGTGCGACAAGTATCTCTGACCAGGGTCTCTGACAGTTAACAGGCTTCTGATATTTGATCATATGATATTAAAGGGCTAGTTCACACAAAAATGAAAATAGTGTTATTACTTACTCAATCTCAAGTTGTTCCAAACCTGTATGAGTTACTTTCTTCTGTTGAACACAAATGAAGACATTTTAAAGAATGTTGGTAACCAAACAGTTGACAGTAGTCTTTGACTTCCAGAGTAGAAAAAAAAACACTATGGAAGTCAAAGACTACCAAAGTCAAAGTCAACTGTCTGGACATTTTTAATGGGCAGGCAATGGGCTCCGAAACGTTTGTGATCTGGTCAAAAATGCATGTGATCTCATCATATTGGTCATCATAAACGATAATCTGTCCCACTGTAAAAAAAAAAAAAAAAAAAAAAAAAATTGAGAAAACTTAAAAGTTTAAGGTAACCAGCTGCAGAACATTTTTGAGTTTTCTCAACAGAGGGTCAATAGTTGTAAAAACTTTGTTTGAGTTATCTCAACTTTTTTCTCATTAAATAATTGAATACACTTTAAAAGCTGAATTTGTCATACAAAACACAAGTTGGATTTTTTACAGTATATCAATCAATCACTGTGCTAAAAAACTGTTTTACCTTGAAACTGAACTATTTGAAGGCTTGCACATATACTTGCACAATACACTGATGTATATTTGATGTATGTCAAAAAGTGCATCTGTCTCACCAGGCCACTTGTGATCGTACCACGCAAGACTGACGTTAATAACTGATATTAGCAGGGTCAATGTTGCGTAACTACTGCTAAATGAGGGATGATGTAATTTATAGCCAAACCAGAAAAACATTAGGATCTTTTTGGGTGTGCACATTTCGAATGCACCTGGGCACATTAACGTGTCTCTGCAAACATATACAATTCCTCTGTGATTTATCATTGATACCCAGGTGTTCCAATCCCTTCATGGCCACAGGTGTATAAAATCAAGCACCTAGTCATGCAGATGCTTCTACAAACATTTGTGAAAGAATGGGTCGCTCTCAGGAGCTCAGTGAACTCAAGCGTGATACCGTGATAGGGTGCTACCTGTGCAATAAGTCCATCTGTGAAATTTCCTCACTACTAAATATTCCATGGTCAACTGTTTGCGGTATTATAACAAAGTGGAAGCAATTGAGAACAACAGCAACTCAGCCACGAACTGATAGGCCACATAAAGAGCAGGGTCAGTGCATGCTGAGGCGCACAGGGCACAGAAGTCGGCAACTTTCTGACGAGTCAATAGCTACCGACCTCCAAACTTTATGTGGCCTTCAGATTAGCTCAAGAACAGTGCGTAGAGATCTTCATGGAATGAGTTTCCATGGCCAAGCAGCTCATCCAAGCCTTACATCACCAAGTGCAATGCAAAGCGTGGGATGCAGGTAAAGCATGCCGCCTCTGGACTCTAGAGTGGAGATGTGTTCTCTGAGCGACCAATCACGCTTCTCTGTCTGGCAATCCGATGGATGAGTCTGGGTTTGGTGGTTGCCAGGAAAACGGTACTTGCCTGACTGCATTGTGCCAAGTGTAAAGTTTGGTGAAGTTGTTTAATGCTTCAGCATTCCAAGACATTTTGGACAATTTCATGCTCTCAACTTTGTGGGCATAGTTTGAGGATGTCACCTTCCTGTTCCAACATGACTGCGCTCCAGTGCACAAAGCAAGGTCCATAAAGACATGGCTGAGTGAGTCTAGGTTTGGAGGAACTTGACTGGCCTGCACAGAGTCCTGACCTCAACCTGATAGAACACCTTTGGGGTAAATTACAGCGAAAATTGTGAGCCAGGCCTTCTCTTCCAACATCAGTGCCTGACCTCACAAATGAGCTTCTAAAAGAATGGTCAAAAATTCCCACAAACACACTCCTAAATCTGTTGGAAAGCCTTACCAGAAGAGCGAAAGCTGTTATAGCTGCAAAGGGTGGGCCAATTCCATATGAAACCCTACGGATTAAGATTATGATGTCATTAAAGTTTATGTGGATGTAAAGGCAGACATCCCAAAACGTTTGACAATATAGTGTATATCCAAAAGTATTGTTGAGAATTCTCTTTTATATGGCAACCCATTTTTTGGTTGCCCCTTCCATCTGTCTCATCCATTTGGGAGGAGTAACGTTCACATATTGTATGTGAAGCAACAAGATGCATTTGTTTTATCTGATCAGGAAAAACTGAGTAAAAATACCCCCTACGGAGCAATCCCACATTGCCCTGGCTTCTTTGATTGAATATATGATAAAAATAAATAAATAAAAGCTTGGGTTGTAAACTGATTTAAATGAGCCAGCAAAGCAGAGGAATAATGAACATGCAGAAGTTTCCTATAGATTCCTGCCAACAGTCCTATTTTTCCACGATTCATATTATAGACAGCCTCCTAGAAATTAGCATATGAAGGGGCGTTTTGTACCTAGAGCATGTGCACTTTTCATCCATGACATTTAATGAAAAGTCACAAACTAGATTAGAGCTGCGTTAGACCGTAATTGTACATTGCATAGATTTAACCCCACGGGTGGTAAAGTATGGTGTATGGAGTATGGTTTCTGCATATGTGAAGCTACTATTGTTCATCCCACTGCGTGCAATGGTTTTCCATGCTTGGAAAATAAGAAGGAAAACAGAGCAAATTTGGAGTCATTAAGCATTACTTTGTGTTTGATTTACCTCTGCCCAGAACATCCATTGACTGCCTGCGATGTGCCTTGTCTGTCTGCTCCCAGAAAGCTATTTTGCTGCTTGTGCCCCATTATCTGATTTATAGAGTTAATGTTTGTTCCATTAACCAAAACGTATCCACTGCCAATTTAACTTTTTAAATGCCTCTGTACAGATTTAGTGTTGGGATTACTATGGGTTTTTCGTACCTGTTTGCACAATGATGGTCTTTATTCAGCCATGTCTTTCCCAGCAGTGTTTGTAAAGCCCCACCATGTCTAACCAATTACCACTACTGTTGAGCACATCCATATTACTTAAATTCCATATTTCTATATATCTTGTAGTCAGTTTTATCACCTGGAGCAAGAGTCCCTGCTGTTTCCAAAGCTATTAAAGAAAACATGTTTGACCTTTTCAGTAATAAAGCTTTAGCTTGTCTTTCCTCCAAATTTTTTTTTTTTTGTAATTTTGATGTAAAATCAGGGGGGTACATTTTTTTTTTTTAACTGAATCCTGAAAATCCAGTTATTCCACCAACTACGTCTGGAAAACAAAAAGACAGATAATTTTTCTTGACAGCTGAAATGTAAAATTCTAGGAACCTGAATGAAAATGACTGAATGAATACTCGACATGCCAGATAAAGCAGCATCAGTCTTTCCTACTGCTGTTAAAACCATTTAATGCATATCTATACAATAGAAGTCATTTTTATCAGATGGAAGCCAGTTAAGGTCAGTGAAAAATGTCAAAACTGTCAGAAATGTGAGACTGCTTCACATAGATAATCAAAGTTTAATTCCCATTTGTTTGCATTGCAGCTCACCCAAAGCGAACTACAGCCTCAGAGAGAGAAATGTTACTTAATATTTGATAGTCTGCCAGATTGAAATATAAATGGTTCAACTTCATTTACATAAAAACTCAGATATTCCTGATTACAATTACAAAAGTCAGCAGGATTAAATGAGTGCAGGTGAACTGCTGTCCTGGTTCAGACATGACAACGGGTTCAGAAAAATGATCTCATCATTTCAAAATGTATCCAATCTCACATGCCTGAATTAAAATGTATAATATTCCCAGTGGTTGGACATATTAGTTGAAAAGGAAATTGAATTTCCTGAACTTACACAAATATTTGCTCTTTAAAATAATTCAATAAGACATTTATCGGAAGACATTAATTAGACATTCTTTTTGTTACATTTTGGTAATTAAGCATATTTTACAAATTAAACCAGATTGAAAACTAATTAGACACTGCAAAAAATGGTTTTCTTACTTAATATTTCTTTCTTGTTTTCCAGTACAAATATCTAAACATTCTTCTATACATTTAGATATTTAGTCAGTGGGGTAAAAATTAAGTTGTTGAATTAAGTTTTTGAAAGATATTTTTTCTGGTTTTAAGGACAAACTCACACCAGGAAATAACTTGCACCAGCGCAGGTGTTAAAAAAAATTACTGTCAGGATTTCCTAAAAGGTGTGGACAGGGTTATTTTTGCAGCTGAGCTTATGGCATATGCATTTGTAGGAGTTTCCCTTTCAGATGCAAAATACATGGGAGAAGAGCAAGGTGATTTACTAAGGTCTGCGCTTGTCAATTTACCTGTATTTGTTCTATCATTTACTGCCCAAAAAGCATGTGTTTGCGCTGCTCTTGGTCAATTGTGCTGGTCATTATGGATATAATCCGACTGCGCCTGCGTTCTTTAACCCTCAAGCCTCTTTCATAGCAGCCTTTAATTGGTAGGTCATGACAAATTTGGGCACGAAGTCTCAGGTGTGTCCCCAATTTATTTATTTTTATTTTTTATAAATGTCACATCACTATCTTCAGTAAAATAAAAACGATCAATTCATGTATTGTGTATTTTTGAATTTAATTACCTCTAAAAGTTGGCCTGGATGCCAGCCGAACTCAGTCCTGCCCACAACATTTGAGCCCGGGCAGTTCGGTCTGGAGAAATTATGCCCAAACCGAATGGTGTTTGGTGGTGGTGGTGGTGGGGGTGGGGTGGGGGTGGGGGGTGGGGGGGGGGCTTAAATTTTGCCTGCTTAAATTAGGATTCCTGGGTCTATATATCACATAATTGAGGTTGCTTCAACCCGCGGACATGGAGAACCAGTGGAAAAAATTCAGATTTTGCAACACAGTGTAGTTGAGTTCTGTTGACATTTGACAACTAACCGCTCCGTTGCTCTGATTGGTTGTAGTTCTATCCAATCAATGTCTTTCCTGATTCGGTTGAAACACGCCCCATAATCACAGCCCAATGGAGCCGTTTCAGACTCATATTCTGAGTAGAATTGAGTATGACCACGTCTATCTAAAAGTATTATATTTTTATATGTAATATTTATTTTATTTCAAATTATTCCAGTAAGTTCAGACAGCCAAAACAGCATTTTTTGGAATTGCGCTCTCACGCTTTACCGTTTAGTAAATCTATCTTAAGTCATTTTGCTTCCCAAGTAAATGTATCTTGACTTAAGAGTTAAGAGACTTAAGTCTCACTCTCATCAGAGACTTATTTTACATCTTGTAAAAAGGGGCATAATTGGACCCCTTTGAAAGTGCCCCTCATTATCTGTTCTGGCCAATAGGTGGGGCTGTCAGTCGGCAGGTTTCAATAAAGCGTTATTGATTCAAATAAGGTAATAATAAACATGTTCATAAACATGTTTATTTGAGAACATATGCATAATAACTGGGCACACTTTAAAATGTGACCTTGTGCATGTTTTAATAATAATGAATCTTAATACATACTGTGAAATTAGCCGTTTAATCCCATATGGAGGTGAGTGAACTGTAATTGTGATTGAGTATAACACTCTCAATTGAGCTAAAACTTCTATGTGAGCTTTATGATGTTCTCCACTTCTACAGTGAATTATTTGTAGAAGCGCATTATGGTGAAAGGCCTCCAAAGGAGCCCTATGGGGATTATGTGAGATGATCACACTGAAAATCACACTGAAAACGCAGGTATGACTAACAGCCCTTGTTTAAACTGTGACTGCTACTTCCTGCTTTGCTTCTTTTTTAAGCTACGAGATGTTCTTCTAAGAAAGTCTGCCTCTGCAGGAAACCGTGCCCTATGAAACGTAAGTCCTTCTTTATGTTCCCCCAGAGTTTGAAGGAGTTTATGGTACCAGAGGCAAGCCCAGTCCCAAGTTTTTTTTTTTATAAGGGAGAGGAAATGCATGAGCTCACAGTATGCCATCTCGGATAAAAGTGCCTTGAAATTTAGCCTGACTCTGCAGAATTGCTCCACGCCTGCTCTTATTTTCTCCTCTTGACAGCCTGGCTCTCCAGCTCCATATCCGTGTCTGTTCTCTGTGTTCAACTGCTGTGAACAGAGGGGTCAGAGCGACTGAGATAAAAATCAAGGGCTGTCTGAGAAGGTCAGATGCCATGAATTGAAGAGGAGAATGTAACACCTTCCCATTTTGTTGGAGATAAAGTGTAGATATCTTAAGTGTGCTGGCGTATCACTGGTGTAGACACTCAAACCGAATAAACTATACACTCTCTAGAAATATCGGTCATAGTGCAAGGTTATCACTTAATTTGTTCCAACTAATCGACTTTAACCTGATATCAGTGCATCGAGGAGTTCAAAGGACTGGGCCATTACTAGGAGACCTGTTTTATTGAATTAGGGGTTGCACTTTATATTACAGAAAAAGTATACTGGTTAATATAAGGTAACTACATGGCTTAGTACTTAGTTATTACCTAGTTATTGCAATTACTATAATAAGTACATAGCACATGGTGAACAGGACAGTAAAATAAAGTGCTACCAAATTAGGTTTCTTTAATAATTAATAAATTATCAAGATTAATGATTCATAATTATTTATTTTATGAAATTATTATTAAACCTTTAATCAGTTTTAATTTAAGATTGTTCATAAACTTAAATTACTCCAGTGATGTAGTGAAGAATAAAGTTTATCATACAGTACTAGCAGGTATTTACACTACCATTCAAATGTTTGGAGTCGATAAGGTTTTTAATATTTTTAAAAAAGTCTCTTATGTCACCAAGGCTGGATTTATTTGATCAAAAATACAGTAAAACTGTAATATTGTGAAATATTATTACAATTTAAAATAACCATTTTCTATTTTGATATATTTTAAAATGTATTAATTCATTTATTCCTGTGCTCAAAGCTGAATTTCCAGCATCATTACTCTGAACTTCAGTGTCACATGATCCTTTAGAAATCATTCTGATATGATGATGACTTGCTGCTCAAGAAACTTTTATTATAATTATTATCAATGTTGAAAACATTCTGGAAATTTTCTGGAAAATGCGAAAGTTTTTGGGTTAAGTAAGCGCATCATCCGAGTATTTGAAGTAAAATTTGTCTTGTTGGGATTTACATGAATACACTAATTATACTATAAAATGACGTAGAATAGTGCTTTCAGTAAGTACTAATTGGAAAGCACCTAAATACATGTATTTGTCCTGAATCAATCAGTTCTGTGAAACGAATTGAAGTAAATGATTCAGAGTAATTTTTTAAAGATAGAGTGAATTGTTCAATTCCTGATTGAATCATTGGGAATGAATCAGTTAAGTGAATGATTCGCTGACTTCTTGTCACTGGCATAATGATGTGACTTTAGATGTGTAAATGCATCTGTATTCAGTATTTACATGCATGTCCTTAACCCCGAATATACTTAATAAGCTGACAATGCACGTGATCATGCTGACACGTTAACCCGTTGTAGTTTACCGGAGTCCTTTATTTAAGGTCATAAACCGATCGTCACATCTAAATTTTTGCCCCTTACACTGTTTTCGCCCAGCCTGTCAATGCATTAACCTGATGTGGGACAGGAACGTGTCCTTACTGTGGATTTAAGCGCATATCCAGACAGAGCGAGGGTTTTGCAATAAGGGAGGGGGAAATATATCGCAAACTCAGACTCTTTCTTGACCCAAACAATTATAAAAGTGCATCAGCGGCAGAAGAAGTGACAGATTAAAATGCTGCATCTGTAACTGCATGAGAGGATAATATAAGAGCTGTAAGTTTTTTGCAGAGTATTGCAATACTCTTTGTCGGTTTTTCATGCTTTATATAAATAACCGGATTTGTTAATAAAGTGTTGTAAATGCAGTTTACTTGCGTTGTCGTGTTATTGGTTGGCATGTAAACCCGAAAAACAGTTTATTTCAATAACCTTTTGTGAGTTATCAATGTAGTGGTGTGCATGTAAACGTGCTCGCTGTTTGTAGAGAACTCGTTTATAGATTATCTTTCACATTCGTGATCCTCACTTGGTGTCACAAATGTGTTTAGTTTGTTTGTATCTGTCACATGTTCCTTTGTTCAGTTTCCCGCCACTAGTCTGTCTGCCTGGTTTCTATCATCATTAGTTAATTTGCCATTTAAAGGACAACTCTGGTGAGAAATGAACCTAGGGGTAGTTAACAGATGGTTACAGAGTAGATCGTTCTCTGGGATGCGTTTTCTTGAAAATCGAATGTAAAGATTTTTATCTCTAAAAACAGATTAGCTTTTAACACTTGCCTATGGGGCACAGGGTAGACACAGGGTGGTAAAATTAAATCGCTAATTAATACCACTAACAAGGCTCAAAATAGCCTCACACTAACACGGTAGCATAATGAGGGTCCCTACATGCAAACCGAAGCAATGAGAACTTTGTAAGAGTACAAACAGTTTAATAAGAAGATACGTTGTAAACATAGTGCCTTACGCGTTCACGGACAGGCACCATCTCGAAAAACAGTCTCGATGAATCGATCTACGAGCGCTGTTCTAAGTGAGCTGGTCGATAGGAATTAAGTTTGTGAAATGTAATAACATGGACATTTTTTTATTTATTTATTTATTTTCTCTGTCGCGTTCAGTGCTTTCTTCCGGAAACAACGGACCATATGAGATTACAAGTCACAGTTCATCACTTAGCAGAGCGCTCGTGGCTCGATGAGTCGAGACTGTTTTCCAAGATGGCGCCTGTCCGTGAACGCGTAATGCACTATGTCTATAAACTGTCTTCTTATTAAACTGTTTGTACTCTTACAAAGTTCTCAATGCTTCGGTTTGCATGTAGGGACCCTCATTATGCTACTGTGTTAGTGTGAGGCTATTTTTAGCCTTGTTAGTGGTATTAACTAGCGATTTAATTTCACTACTCTGTGCCCCATAGACTTGTGTTATAAGCTAATCTGTTTTTAAAGCCCCACTTGGCTACTTTTGCTCTCGGGGTCCCCCTACAGTTTGGAAAAAATAATGTCCTCAACTACTGTCGTAAGCGCTGTAATCCTACAACAGGGGATGCCATCGCGCGTGCATTTGTTGACATGACAACCCTGATAGCCCTGAACTAGTGATGCGTGGCTCGTCTCATAACCCGCGGACCCCGTATGTCTATTTAATGGTCGCGGGTGCGCGGCGGGTTGTAAAAATATATACAGTGGTGCGGTGCCGGCCAAATAACTTCATAAAAGTGGCGCTGCGGATCGGTGCAGCACATGGTGCAGCACTAACAGTTCCCCTGAACACTGCAAGAGGATTTCGAGTTCTTCTGGCGGCGCGTGTGAAATGTCTTCATCCCAGGTAACGTTACAGTCAGTGGCATATGCTTCAGCATGTCATATGAATATAATTTCATGGCTTTTATTTTTTTCAAACGCCAAATAATCACGATGCTCACGTTTACAAGCCAGCGTCATTATAGTAGTCTATTGGTTACCGTTTTACAGAATCTATATGATACTTCAGTTCAATGTTTGAGTGGTAGCTCACCGTAACAAGCAGGACAGCATCGGTCGGGCACGCCTCCTCCAGCTCACGCCGACGAGCAAACCCTGGTCACATTTTGATCCTAGTCCTGCCTTTAATCCCATCACTTTTTCGTTTCCTCTTATTGCTTTCCTCCAACAAAACATTTTCTTTCTTATGTGTCTGTGCTGCTTCGGACATGACTATATTATCCGACGAACAAAGTTGTGCTCGCACGTCTGAATGTAAGGAAGTGTGTGTGTTGGTGGAAGTGACGTATATGCCGTAAAGCAGTCGAATTTTGTAGTTCTTTTTGTTCTCGGGTTACTACCCGAAACCCGAAGTTTAAAAGTACGATTAAAAACGATACAGACCCCATCAGGCTATGGCAGACGTGTCATTCAACCTATTGTAAGTCGATTTATCATCACAAGAGTCTTAAAAAATATATTATGAAGGTTGAAAAGTTACCTAGTGCTGCTTTAAAGATAAAACTCTTTACATTCGAGTTCCATGAAAACGCATCCCAGAGAACGATCTACTCTGTAACCATCTGTTAATTACCCCTAGGTTCATTTCTCACCGGAGTTGTCCTTTAAGCTCCTGTTCACGCTGTCCTTGTCCGATCTCCGTTATGATAGATGTGTTGTTGCCGTTGCCTGTCTTTATTTTGAACTTCACTCATCTGTATTCATCTTTCTGCCTGCATGCACCCGTGACACTTGGATTCTGACAGGAAGAATTGAAGACACTGTTTTTATAATTAAATTCTGTATTACATTCTTTACAAACTTTGCTGAGAAAAATTATGTACAAATCCAATTTGGATCTGTGAATGATTGAGGGACGTGTGGCCCAGATAGGGGAGTGCGTAGCACAACCTGAGTTGTAACATGCATGGCTTAACACTTTCCACACATGCCAGGATGATGAAACTTTGTGTATGTACTAGTTGCCATATAGAGGACACATTGCACCAAAATTAGAAAATCTTTGGAAGATATCACTGCAGATTTATTTGACCATAGCAAAAGTAAATTTCTTACTTAAGTTTATTTTTCATCTCTGTTTTTTGTGTTTATTTAAAATAAGACAAATCTGATATTATTGTAATCTTATATCTGTTCTTTAACAGTTGAGAGGGTTCTTTAATGCTGATCTAACAGCAGAAGACGCGAGCCGCGGTTTAAATCCCAGTCGCGCAGGTGGGGTGTGTTTTAACACTGCGTTACAATGAGCTCCTATTAGAACTATGATATTATATTCTATACTCTTATGAATTCTTTTGAGAAACCATGAGAAAAGGGTAAATAAGGACTGAGAGTCAATGTTCAGAAATTATTCATTATTATTCTGTTTTTAACTATGCTGTATAGCGGTATTAACAATGTGTTTGTTGCCAAAATCAAAAATCGGTGTATTTTTAATAATAAAAAAGTCATTATTTTATTTCAAAAAGTTCATAATTGTATTTTATTGACAAAATATTTGACTTTGTGTTGGATATTTTTTTGATTATATCAGATGTCATTTGCTCATGCTACAATGTACCCCACCTATGGGGTATGTTGTCACATTTCACTTCCATTCTTTCAGGGTAAATCAAGAAAACCGTATACACTGTATTAATGAAACAAAAACACATTATTGTACTAGACGTGTGTGTAATTAATGTGGGGAAAAATAAATACTCTAAACGCCAAGTGGATTTACACAAACTGAGAAAAGCGTTAGGTTGTGCCCCGCTCTCTCCCCTACATGGTGGCTACAGAGGCTCTTTACACTCTGTCTGACTCTCCGAAGGCCGTACAGATTACAGATCTTTCATCAGCGCAGTGGCTGGGCTTTCTTCTGTATGTCCCTTATAAAGCAGACGGAACACCGGGACCATAAAAAGGGGCCATTTTGCATTCCAGAGCTGACAAGCTATGCAATCTTCCCTCTCCATTTCCTTTTATTCTCCTTTAGCTTTGCTGCCAGCAGTATTTCTGCACCTGGCTGGTGTCTGTGAACGCCTGCTGTTGGGTTTGTGTCAAAAACAGCTGGAGTGCATGTGGCACTTGGCTGGCTCCAATTCCGATGGCCGAGATGGATTAAGCGCTAATGCACCTCGTCACAAAGGCTCGATTTGGAGTATGTATATATATATATATATATATATATATATATATATATATATATATACACACACACCTATGAATCAGGAGGTGCTAGCTGAGCCTGGGAAGAGGAGCATGGGTTCCCTTCAGTGAGATCACACAGCTGCAGTTTGAAGGTTAAATTGTCTGGAAGCACAGACATCTTCTGTCTGTCTGATGATGAAGTTTTCAGCAGAATAATCGCAAATCAATATACACATATAACTGAATGCATCAATCTAGGTAAGAGGTATATTGTGCTTTGTGCAGCACACAGATGGAATATAAAGTCCATTGGGACATTTATTTAATGGTCTTCTATCCTGAGGGGAAGGTGAGGTGAAGGCCTTAAGAGACCTTCGCCATCTCGTGATGTTGATAGTGTCATCACATGCCATTGAGTTGCCTGTGAAAAACTGAGTGATGACACTATTTTTATTCTCAAAGTCACACTGGAATGACTGCTTATCTGTACAGAGTATGGAGTTTAATAAATAAATGAGTAAATGAAATTCATACACTCTTAGAAGAAAATGTTCTATATATAACATTAAAAGCTTCCTTGGAATCATTTTTATGGATTTAGTTTTAATAAATTTAGTTTTTGCTAATTCTAAAACTCTTTAACTCTTTTCTACCAGAAAACTTTTTATTTTTTAAGTTACCAGGCACCACCAGCTTTTTGGATAATTTTACAAAAGTTTCATGGCCCCATAATATTTGATCTGAACATGCAATATATCAAAAGAAAGAACAGACCCTCTGCTTTTTAAAATCTCGTTGCACTTGAACCATGGCAGATTCGTTATTTACATTGCAAAATTTGTGCACGTAAGGGCTGAACATTTCTCCAGAGAGGAATCCTTTTATTTTTAATATTTAAAAATGTTTGTGTGCTGCTGCGCGTCCCTGTGTGTGTAATAAGCAGAGTATGCGCACATTGTGCACCCGCCTATAGGCGAATATTACTAACACAGCCTTTAAATAACACAAAAATGTGCAATTGACTTTAGACCAGGTGTTGTTGGTCAATAGCGCAGTCTTTTCAGTTCCTCAAAATAGCAATGCACAAACAATGCGCCTGAATACACCTGGTTTTCAGACCATCATGCCTGTAACGTAACTTTGGGCCCTATCTTGCACCCAGCGCAATTGACTTTGTACACCGACGCATGTGTCATTCCTATTTTGCACCCGCGCAAAGCACGCTTTTCCCTCCACAGAAGCACGTCGCTAAACTAGTGAATGAACTTGCGCTCCCTGGGCGGTTCAGCGCAAAAAAGGAGGCGTGTTCCGGCGCAAACAATCCCTGGTGCTATTTTGCTGTTCCATTAAATCATTGCGCCACTGACCAGAAAAAACCTAGTCTAAAGTCTGTGGCGCGTTGTTCATTATGCTATTTTAAGGGCGCATGCTTGACCAGAATGTATAGCGTGCACAACGCGCATACACTTTGCTCATGTAATCTACACAGATGCAACAGTTATTTTTGCAAATCATAAATTGTTACACTAAAAAAAATTAACACATGAGATGACGGAAATCAGTGTGGTGTGCCACGAAGTTGTGAAAAAATTGTGGCTATTTCCTCCCACGCCTGTTTAACCGACGCTATTTTGGGTGGGTTTCTCCCATCCCCATACAACACAACTTCTCTGTCTTTCACTGCACTTACAAGAACATCAGTCTCATCGGCTGTGAACAGCTCCTGGCGTGCGCCTGGTAAATACGCCATAATAATAGCAATCCATAATGGAACTTGCGCACCTGCTTTTAAAGGGAATGTTGGATGACGCTCTGATTGGTTTATTCACGTTACGCCCAAACCACACCTATGAATAATGAAGCTACTTCAGACCAACCCATTTTAGAAGTATACAACAAACAAGACTTTGCAGTGAATGACAGATTGAACATGGTATATATAGGCAGAGGTAATGAGGTACTGAGGTAATGAGAGACAAGTGTAAACAGTGAGTGCTAATGAGTCCGGGCAAAGGATTATGGGTAATGTAGTCTATGATACAATGACAGTCCGGGTTGGAGTGCCCTTTCAAGGTAATCGAAAACAGAAACATGGTTCCCCAAAGAACCTTTCAGTGAACTATGGAAGCTTGTTTCCGCCACTGAATAAAAAAAGGTAATTGACAATTGCGGTAAGTTTATCTTGCAGCTATTTTCTTCTAAAGTCAGAATTGTGAGGGAAAAAAAGATAAATTGCAATTGCTTGTCATAGAGTCACAATTGTAAAATTTAAAGTCGCAATTCTATGAAAACTTTACACCATGCAATTCTGAGAGAAAAAGGTAGAATTGTGAGATAATATACTTTTTTACTTTTTACTCTGTGCCAGAAACAACCTTCCATTGTGAGCAGTTCCAAAAAGAACAATTTTATTTTCTTAGCCTTAAGAACATTTAAAGAACCTTTTTCACTCTAAATTACTTTTTGTGGAATGGAAAGGTTCTTCATGTTAACATTAATGCCATAAAGTAACTTTATTTTTAAGAGTATACCTGTATGTGTCTACACTTGATTCACATTACTGTTCGCTGAACACGCAGCAGTGAGGGACTAATCTGGGAAGAGCGGAGTACACGCCAGTGCCACATTTGAAGTGCTCTCTGAATTATGGATATCCCGCTGAGTGCATTTTCCTGTCCTCGTTTGATATTACCCCAGTCCATTTTGGCGCGATATAAATATGACACCTATTAAAGCCAGCTAATGGCATATTGCTGTACAAGGGGATCTCGCTCTGTGACAGAATTAGCCGGGTTAATGAACCAGAATGTTGTGATTCTCATATACCAAAACACCCTAGATGCCCTCACACACTCCTGCTTCAGCTGTACTTCAGAAGGTTAGATATTTTTCAGTACAAGGTCAGATTTTGAGAGTACAAATGATGCTCTCAGGAAAGCTCAACATTACAGTGAGAAAAATTGCTGGCCTAATGGCAGATGAAAGAGACAGTCCTGCGTTAGCATGCCATTGGACTTGAAAGCCCTGGCATCATGACAGCATTTCACAGTAGCGCTACACGTTCATACCCATGTGCTTTGGCGATACTGAGGTGCTCTGTCTCAGCTGACTGTAATGGCTCACAATTCACTTATGTCTTATTTTTGTAAATGGGAGAGGATATTGATGTGGACCACACTTGTCTTCCCCCCAAAATCCATTTTGTTTCTAGAGGGGGACTTTTTTATTGAAACAATCCCATGGGAGGACAAAGAGAAGTTGAAAGAGGCTTTGTTTGTGATGGGAGTTTTCATTATTGGACCATTTTTGTCATTTCACATTTAGTATGGTGGTTTAGTTATTCTGGGTAAATACAGTACATGATATATATATGCAGTCAGCTGCAAAATAACATTTAATAAAGAAGATTTAATTATTAAGATTTAATAAAACACCCAATGGGCCCCCTGAAGCCCCCACAGCTTTAAGTTAAATACATGAAAATATATCAATGCAATATATCACTGCAGAGAACACTGGGGTTCAATAACTACCATAAAATCAGTCCGTATAACACAATGCTCTGGTATGGTTAGACTGTGGTTAGAATGTGGACTGTTTTATGGTGCCTTTCTAGAGGTTATAGTTTTGTCCTTTAAGGAGCTTGGCATCTGTCATTGTCATGAGTGTAAAAATGTATGACATATACAGTAATATTGTGAAATATTATTATAATTAAAAAAGCAATATGAAAGTAATTAAGCAGTAAATCGGCATATTAGAATGATTTTTGTGAAGACTGAAGTAACAATGCTGAAAGTTCAGGTTTGATCACAGAAATGAATTACATAATATATATATATATATATATATATATAAGGCAAAACAAACTTTCCTTACATTAGTGTTTGTAATTATTTTAAATATTTGACCAACCAGTGTGAACATGACGTAACGTGTGTGTGTGTGTGTGTATATATATATAATGCATGTGAACTAATTAAACTAAGTGACACTTTAAAGGGTTACTTCAGCGATTAGCATATGGCTTTGTATCAGTAGAAACCCTGGAGTATATTCAAATGATTGTGCTTTCCCCCCTCATATGCCCCTGAGATGAGATTTATGCATTTTATTTCTAGAAAATTTCCTCCTATGATGCAAATTGACGATATTTGCATCATAGGAGGAATGTTTGGCCAAAGGCTAAAGACTACAGCAAGCAGAGGGAGCCATTTCCGCATGTTTTGAACCCGCGCATGAGGGATGGAGATCACACTCAGAGCTCAGCTCGCAGCTACAGGCACTCATTTAAACAGAGCTATGGTGAGCAATGTAAGTCTTTTAACTTCTCAAATTAATTTCTATGAAAGTTAAGCTTGCAAAGGCATGAACTGAAACGCGCCAGACTGAACTCGCGTTGTGAATGTATGCCGCGAGTGTAGTCGCGATTACCTCAGCGCTCATCGCAAGAGCTCATCAACACATTTATCTGACTCCTGCAGTTAGTGCTCAGTGCTGTGATACTCGCGCGGTGACTCACTCATTATATTGAACAGACACGTTCAGTTTTTAATTGTAGTGTCTTCTCCAACTCAGTCACAGGAATCAAGTTGGTGGCTTTGGGAATGGCCTCACAGGGCAGCGAAGCATTCTGGGAATTGTAGTCTTTCATCCTAATGAGACAAAAATAAATGTTCTGTCTTTTCTCAGTCTAGAAGGCACCAAATTCAAAAATAATGTCTACTACATTAATGACCCAGTTTAAATACAGATTCATCTTCCCAGCGCTGTAGTACCCCTTTAATCACAATAATTGAAAGTGAAAATCACTAGATTTACATATTTTTGTGTAAGTTTGGGAAAGGTATTTTGAGTTTTCTGATCGTAAAAGGTGTCGGAGCTGATGGCGCGCCACTCTGTGCAGTGTAAATAGGGCGTAAGTGTCCCAAACCACATAGATGGAAAAGATGTGGAAAAGATCAAAAGATCAATTAACCAGGCTTGATGCCAACAGCGCACGATGCAATATTTGCGACAAGATAATTGCTGGCAAGACTGGCAACACTACAACTCTGAAGCACTTGACAGAGCACAGAATAATTTAAGAGCAGAAAGTTGCTCCGTACTCGACTGCAAGAAGAACTGCAGCGCATCACATAAATGCAGCGAAACTCTCCATATATAGGCTACCTCACAGACATGAGAAATAGGTCTATAGAAAACTTGAAATGTCTGCTTTTAAAGAACCAATTTGAATCGAAAACAAATAATTTAATTACAATCCAAATGAAAAGTGCATTTCCCTCTAGAGGTGCCCACACATTCACGACAGCGGAGATGACGAGTCAGCATCATTTGTCTTCATCTTTGCAGCCAGCATGGAATCAGAAAAAAATGGTTTATTAATAAGCAATTAAAATATCACTCTCCTCACATACATTTTGCGTCTGAAAGGGAAACTCCTAAATGCATATGCAGTAATATCAGCTGCAAAAATAGCTCTGTCCACGCCTTTTCAGGGATCATTTTTTACTGCGTGTCTTTAGCAAATCCTGAGAGTAGAGGGTTTAGGTTGGCGCAAGCTGCTAGTAAATCTGGCCCTAAGACAGCAGTTGCCAGGGGCAAGGGTCAAATAAAAGGTTTAGTGGTCATTATACAAAGAGATTTCTAAGCTGAAACCCTCAATTAGAATGAAGTATTTCAGAGATTATGTTAAATAATTGGTTAATCACATATCAGTCCCCACTAAGCCATTTCATATAGATTTAAGGAAGTTGTCACAGAGGATTTAGGATTTGCAGTCACGAAAGGATTAAAAATCATTTTTCAAAACAAATATTAATATTAATATTTCTGAAAGCTTTTGAGGGAACAAAGCAGCTTCATCTTGGACCCTTCCTTCTGAAAAAGCTTCCATAAAAATGTTTGTCTTGGGTACTAATTCAACTTGATTGGGTATGGGTACTAATTCAGATCTTAATTCCAAAGTAACATTTGAATCTTCAGACTTGGTGCTTCCTTAGGGAATACCCAGCCTATTGGCAAACATGATGAGCTTTAATGAAGAAAAGCATTAATTTGTCCTCACAGAGGACTAGCAATTACGTTGGCTAATGAACAGAATTTATATGGAGCTGAATCCTAAGACTGGGATCCATTTTCCTTTTTCTCTATGCTCTTTTCCTATCTTGGCTGAGCTCCATCACAATTCAAGCAGGCATTTCAAAAATGAGACCTTCTGCACTCATGGGAAATACATGGGAAAAATAATTAGAGAGTTAAGCAAGCCTGATTTGTCCCTTTTACCTGTGCCACTGACCACAGCCTGAACAGGGCCGTGTGCTCTATCTGTCCATCTTTCAATATTTCCACATCTTTTATTTGCCAAATAGATGGATATTCAGTAATAGGGGCATGTTCATAACACATTTTCAGGGTGTTTTATCTCAACCAAACAGGTCTATTCAGTTTATTTTTAAGGAAATAAAATCAAATACTGTAATGTGCAATTATTGGATTTTGCACTTTGTGTGGATGACACTCAAAGCAGGATACATCTATAATATCTGTATATTGACAGTGGAAGGAATATATATCTGCATTTCAAATGCACATTTTTGTAGAATTTACTTTGAAACTGTCTTAAGAAGTACATTTCACATAATTCAAATGAAATTTTCTTGTGAAATGTGCTCCAATAATCTGTTTTATATACTTTAATTTGCTTCGAAAAATCCTTTTTTACAGTGCATAGGTCCATTGACAACTGAATTTCACCATGTGAAGAACGCAAATGACTTTTGTTAAACGTCCCGTGCGGGTTTGGTATATAAATAAATGATCTGTAAACAATGTCTTACCCCA
This sequence comes from Pseudorasbora parva, assembly GCF_024679245.1. NCBI lineage: Eukaryota > Metazoa > Chordata > Actinopteri > Cypriniformes > Gobionidae > Pseudorasbora > Pseudorasbora parva. The sequence goes on from NC_090190.1 coordinate 6,231,865, forward strand.
TTTACGGAGAAATGCAGTGGGCTGTGTTTGTTTGTGTGTGTGTGTGTGTGTGTGTGTGTGTGTGTGTGTGTGTGTGTGTGTGTGTGTGTGTGTGTGAGACCAAATGCCCCCACGAGGATGGTAAAACCATAAATGGCCAACATTGGTATTAGGGTTAGTGCTAGTCCCCATGGAGAAACCACATTGTATAATGTCTTAATAAAAGTCATTAGATCAGTATAAGAACCACAGAACTCAAGTCCCTAAGCGAGACAGAACAGCGTGTGTCAGAACATGATGCTAACAGTTCAAATTTGCTCTTTTTTTTAAATCACACAGAACAAAAGGAAACAATTGTAATATAAATATTTTAATAAAAAAATGGCATTTTTAGTTCATGTTAGCTCAGGGTCATTAAATAATATTAACAGTATAACGTATAAAAAAATGTTGAATTTAACATTAAACGGATAGTTGTGATTGATAAATAGATTGTTTACTCATCCGCAAGTTGTTCCAAACCTGTTTAAAGGTGCACTATGTAGTATTTTTGCAGTAAAATATCCAAAAACCACTAGGCCAGTGTTATATATTTTGTTCAGTTGAGTTCTTACAATATCCCAAATGTTTCCAACTATTTGTAAATTGTGAGAAAATTGCTATTTTAACTAAAGACCGGGACGTTTCAGCATAGCGTTTGAGCGAGTCGCCTGTCAATCACGTCATATCTGCGTTACCCTCGGTTTTATTCTGCAGAAGGGCTTTACTCTTAGCAGTGTGGACATATCACAGCAGCGCCGAGCGAACTCACAGAGTAACGTCAGAACATCATTTTAAACACACTTAAATGTATCTAATATGATAAACAGAGCTGCTGGCTTTACCTTATAATCATGACCGGAAAAAGCGGAAGTGCTCGCCTCCGGCGACTGTGTCCCGTCCTGTCATAAAAAAAGTCCCGCTGCTCGCGAGCCGTGTGTTTGTTTAACAATCGCTCCAGCGGCCGTGCTCCAACGTGATCTCATGAAAATACGTGAGTATTTTTACGTAAAGTGTGATTCTACTACACGTACATTTACTAACGTTTTCACACACAATAAAACGTACAATACTGACTTATTAACAGCACTAAAATGTACAATATTGACGTATTGACAGCACTAAAATGTAAATTATCGACGTTAATGTGTAAGCAGCCAGCCACCGGCTCCCATAAATCGTGGCATTAATATTGTTTATTTTATATCCAATAGTCACATCAATACATGTTTTCAGTCACATTTATTAAATGCATTTTACTAAGTTAATCAACCTAATATAAAATAACAGAAATATAAAATAACATTTTGCTCTTGTGACATCACTACAAACTCATTTCGGATGACTAGATAATGTTAAAAGAAGACTGAATTTTAAAACCGTCAGATGAATAACATTCTTGCCAACCATTTTGTAGTATTTAGCTTGTTGTTTGCTGTGAGACATAAAAAGGCATTTTCTCCTATTCAGCAACTGGCGATCACAATATACAACAAAACACAACATCAATTCACAAAACGCAACACTTTATTCGTTTGCTGTAATCCAAATCGTTAGAATCCATATGTTTGCGAGAAACAAATCTAAAATTGAGCCCGGTGATCTTCATCTCCATTAGTCTTCATCTCCTCTCAGTAGCGCGACGGCAAACATCAAATCTCGCGCTCGCAAATTCAAATTTAAAAAACGCGCCCTCATGAAGCGTTACGACATGATTTACGGCAGTGGCATCGAACGCTCATTGGCTCTTGCCTGCTTCGTCACAGATTTTTGACATGCCGTGTTTCAGTCGATTTGTATTTGAAATGGGAAAGGCGCAACTTCACGGAGAGAAGCCGGATTAATATTTTCATTGATTAATAGCTAAGCTAACATTCTGCTCTGTACCTCATACAAAACTATTAACGTTATATACCACCAGAGAGGACTGTGACTGCAACACATCTTCATTTGAACTACTTTTGGTACCGCTTTTGACATTTTTGCAATAAATAAATTATTGTGAGTACACTGGTCTGTCTGTTATGCTTTGATTTATAACAGTACGTTGTTTTAATAAATGCTAATGGGTAGGTTTAGGGGTAAGTGTAGGATTAGCCGTTCAAAATATTTTTTTAATGCTATATTGTTACCAAAATCGTCATTTTCCAACGTTTTAACTTTTATTTTCTTTATATTCTGTATTAAATTGGTAGGTTTAGGTTTTGGGTAGTGTTAAGGGATCGTAGATTAATCAATAAAATGGTCAAAGGGAAATTATATAGATATCTTTATGATATAACAAAACAAAAAAAATGTTTTTACCAGAATAAAGTTTTGTATTCTCCAAAAAAAAGATTTCATGATGGATTCGTAAATATTTTACGCTTTTTAGCTGTGAAAATGTAATAATACTACGTTTAAATGTTGCAAATACGTCTATATTTTACATTTTAGCACTTCTCCAAACGTACTAAGACGTACATTTAGTCTCTTTGAAAGTAACGTATTAATACCTACGTATTAAGGGTGAGACCAGGCTGCGTGCTCAGCTCCCCAACACTCGGTCCTGCTCTGCTTCACACTATGATTTCTGCCTGTGTCCTATTTTCCACCGGCTGTGAGGTGAAGACCACATTTCCCAAGATACTGCACTCACACTTGGCATCATCAAACTACGCCTTTGTTTTGAATAGGAGACCTCTAGTGGACGGAAAGTTGCATAGAGCACATAGAGCATAGAGAATTATTCTGCTGTACACAAAGGAAGACATTAGGAAGAATGAGATCAGATTGATCCTCATTGACTACCATAGTATTTTTTCCCTATGGTTCGGGGACGAGATCTGGGCTGTGTTTCCCGAAAGCATCGTAAGCCTAAGTTGATCGTAGAGACCATTGGTGGCAATTGCTCTACGATCAACTGAAGCTTACGATGCTAATAATAATTCTGCTTGGTTACGAACATTCTTCCAAATATTTCCCTTTGTGTATGCAGAACAAATTTATACAGGATTAATAAATGCTTCAGAATAATTTTTCTTTGTTAGTTTGTTAACTAATGCATAACTTATTTTAACAAATTGAACCTTATTGTAAGTTTTATCTGTTAAACATTTAAAGGGATAGTTCACCCAAAAATGGAAATTATGTCATCACTTACTCACCCTCAATCTGTATAAGTTCCTTCTGTTGAACACAAAACACGATATTTTGAAGAATGCTGGTAACCAAACAGTTTACGGCACCCATTGACTTCCATAGAATGGAACATTTTTTTTAATGAAAGTCCATGGCTACCGTCTGATTACCAGCATTTTTCAAAATATCTTGTTTTGTGTTCAACAGAAGTTGTCATACATGTTTTGAAAAAAATTGAGTAAATAATGGATTTTCATTTTTGGGTGAACTCATGGGGGTCGGAAGCAAATAAAAAGTGGGTGGGTCAGTACTAAGGCAAAATATGATAGGTGGGGAAATTGTTTTGCGGGGGATCTGGGGGTTCTCCCCCGAGAAAAAAAAATGATTTCATAGATGTGATTTCCTGCATTGTGGTGCGTTTGAGGCCATATCCCTTTAAAGACCTCAAACCAGTCAATACCAATAGTCTAATAAAAAGGCTGTATTCATTTAATTAACTGCCATAGAAATCAACAGTTTCACAGATAATGATAATGAATAAGTTGCATGTTTTTTATGCTCCGTGTCCAGACAGAAAAAGTGCCGTTTACTAAACAATTGATTGAGCCATCCACAATAACAGAAATCACAGACTTACTTAATGTGGCTATAGAGTAGGGGTAAGACGCATGGCATCAAGTTTTGACGCAAATCGAGCATATGTTCGAATCCGCCTTTTGACACACTCGCTCTACTCCCTTGCCCATCACATATCAGATCGGAAAGGTATTTATTTTCAATAAAAAAGAGAAAATATTAGAAAAGGGGAAATAAAGCGTTTAACATGTGTTTAATAATACGTTTCTTAATAAGTTTCTCGGTTAAGGGGTAGTCAAGGTAAACAGACGTGCTGAATTAGAGATGATAAAAGTGAGTGGGTCCAATATCATTGGTCTTAAAAAGTGGGTGGGTCTTGTCCCACCCACACACAATGGTTCCGACGCCCATGGGTGAACTATCCCAGGTGAAAAATCTGTACTATTAAATGCATTAAAAATGTACTTGAGTATCTTTTTAGTACAATAGAAATATATTATAATGTATGTTTAATGCATTTAATAGTGCAACTTTTTCACCTGGGATAACTTTAACAGTCATACATGTTCAGGCATCAACTTTGACAGTCCTACATTAGAACCTTATGGTTAACTGCATGCTGCTTTGTAACAGCTAAATATGGAAACGTTTCTTCCACCTAGAGGGATGCATAACTGCATTTTAAAACTTTTGGACTACAGTATAGGCCCAAAAATTGGTTGCGTAAGGAGTTGATCGATTCAGGCTGTTCTTATTTGTTCTTAAAATAATGATCTGTTTTTGGTTGTAATCCTCCATCTTGGAAAGAAAACCAGAGTAATATTTGAGCCAAATATCTTCTCTGAATGTGATATGTGTTGTGACAGAACATAGTAAGAAGCCTGAGGCGGTACATACACTCCACATCCCAATAAATCAGCACTCAAACTACATGCACACAAGGGCAGTCTGTGGAGAACTGGCTGCTGTTAATCTGAGGTAATGTCAACACAGCTGAGTGGATCCAGAGGTTCAGAAGCTATTCCTGGTATCTGCTTGCCTGTCTATAAGAGCAATACCCCTACTGTGATCCAAAGAGGTGTTGAGAGCAAACAGGAGAGAAACTGGCTCTCAGCAGCGGTTTTACATTGCATGAGAAAAAGCAGCAGGCAGGGGAGTGCTAATGACAATCTTAACTGAACTGAAAACGCATAACATGATCTTTAATTAATTTTCTGATCATTTGTCTCTTCCTCACCCCTCTCTGCTTTACTACCATTGCATGTTCTGTTGATAAAGTGGTGATAGAGTAGAGAACACAGTAGTTAAACAGTTAGCACGTCGTAGTTGGTATGTTGGCAGAGATGGTTTGACCTACAGCTTTATATGAAATGTTACATGTCACTGAGGGCTAATGAAAGCAGTTTTGACACGCCAGTGCTGTAGATGAACAGCCAGAGTCTAGCTTTGATATATCATACTCCGGGGTCCAAAATTAACACTCGCCAAGAGCCAAATGAGACAATAAATTGACTTTGGCGAGTCAATAAAACTGAATTACTCAGCAATGGCTGGTAATGTTGTAGCGGTACTGCAATGTGTATGACTGTAAAAATGTTTTCCCTCAGTAATGTATGTAACACAGATGATTCAAATCATAGGAAGTGTCTACTAAATTAGGGATATACAAATCTGTCAAATGAGGTGGAAAATGTACCATTGGAGGTTGAACTAGAATGCCCAATTGTTGTTGTTTTTTTCAAACCAGAACTGATAATATTCACAGCATTTACATCACACAAATCTGATGTCAAAGTTTTTTTCATACTTTTTCCTAGTCACACACAAATAGACAGACAGACGGATTCACAAAATTCCCCTTTCGTTGAAGTAATTTCAAACTTACATTATGAAAATAAATGTTTTTATCCAATGCATGTTGGCCACAATTATTGGCACCCCTAGAAATTCTTATGAGTAAAATATATCTGAAGTATATTCCCATTCATATTCCCATTTTCTTTAGCACACCAGGGTGACTACTGAAAAATAATTTTATTCAAGGGAGCTAGCTTATTACTATACTTCTTTTAAACTAAAAATAAGAAAGTATACTTTCAGTCTACTTTGTATGTACTTCTCAAAAATAGACCTAAAATTGCCCTTAAGTATACTTGACATCTACTGACAGAAAAGTGTAAGTATATTTGGCCTATACTTGTATAATTAAGTATTTTTAATATATTTGGCTTGGTTTAATCTTTTGATTGGGTATCCTATTAAATACTTTATAGTTTTAATAGTATAGTCTTCATAGTTTTACATACGGTTTTATAAAATTTTCATTTATAATGTATGTATGCTACTCCACTGGTAGTGTACATATAAATTTACAGTACTTCAAATCTACTTTACTCTTTTCCTACCAGTGACTGAATTTTCAGGATATCCATGTCTTCACTGTTTTTTCGGTATAGGGGGTGCTGTGACACATCGTCTGAAAGATTACAGAATTTCCAGTTGAAGAAGAAGCAGAAAAAAGTAATATAAAAGATTCCTCGTGCAAATGTAAAATAAAGTGATCATCAAATATTAATAAGTATATTGTATGTTCAAAACTGCCTAATACTTCTGAGTGAAATGTTAAACCCATAAAAAGGAAACGACTGTCAAGTAGTGATGCAAAGTCTGATTCAATTCTTTGGTTCTTTTCAGACAATTTCATAGGATCAGATTCATTTCAAAGCAGATTCATAGGATCCTGACATGTCATGTTATATCAAGGAAACATTCAAATAAAGTTATCTTGTGTCAATGCATATTGAAACAATCAAATAAAGTTATTTGCATTAGTGCATTTTACTGATTATTTTCTTTAAATCACTTAAATTAATGGTGTTTGTTAGCCTGACGTGGTCATACTCAATTCTAGTCAGAATATGAGTCTGAAACTGCTCCATTGGGCTGTGATTATGGGGCCTGTTTCAACCGAACCAGGAAAGACATGAATTGGATAGACCTACAACCAATCAGAGCAACGAAGCGACGCATTTTCAAATGTCAACAGAGTTCAACTGCACTGTGTTGCCAAGTCCGCGTTTTTTTCGCATGTTGTAAAAAAAATTAAGAATTTAAGGATACACAGAGTACTTACCCAACATGATCATCATTTGTGAGAGAAATTGTGAAGGTGAATGCATATACAAACAAGCTCTCTGTTTAGGATTCGATCAAATATAATCCAAGTCCAAACCCCTTTGATGACGTGCATGATTACGTTACTGTTGATCATCTGTCCGTCATCGTCTAAAGCCCGCCCTAATGATTTCATTGGTCCGAACAGTTTCTATTCGGAGATAATTTCTCCCCTATGGATTGAGGCCAAACCGAACCGCCCGACCTAATAAAGATTGTGGGCGGGGCTTAGTTCGGCTGGCATCCAGGCTAGGTGTTTGTGTCATCACAGTTTCATTCATAGATAAAAATAATTTGACCAATATTTAGTAGCCTACATCTTGAATAAGATTCCTAAAAGTTTAGCATAAAAGCGGATATATTACATGTCTTGTTAACTCCTAACAGTTTTGGGGTTAACATTCTAAACTAGCCTATAAAGAATAAACGTATAAACTTATTAATTCACTTAACACCTTAAAATATAATCTGCATGCATATAAACTACAGTAAAATGTATTTACATATCTTAATAGCAAGGTTTTTGCAGGTTTTAATAAAATGTTATAATAGCAGGTCATAGGGATATTTCCAGTACGCGCCTCAGGCTTGCATCGCCAACTCACTCAGAGTCCTTGAATCCTCTGCAAACTTCCAACAGTTGGTTGGCCCGGCTCATTCTGTACTTTTTTGAGTTGGCCGTGCTACTTCAGCTTTTGTGTCTTGTGTCATCACTCTAGAACTAACGTTCAGTTTAGTTTGATTAGTGAACCGGCTTGACCGGTTACTTCCTGAGAACCGGCTCAAAAGAATGAATCGCTCAAGAACCGAACATCACTACTGTCAAGCTTTGGTGTTAATGGACTACAATCCAGCCTTTTTTAAAATGAAACGTACCCATATTCAAGTGTTTGTAAAAAAAAAAAAAAGGATGCATGAAGCTATGATAAAATGTTTTTAAAATGGAAAGAGTTAAAGGCATGTTTCAAGTATAAAAAAATGTATACCTAATTATTTAAGAATATAGGCCTACTTAAAGTTCAAAGATAATATATACATAGTAAACTATAAGTATGATGTTATGTTTACTTAAAGTAAACTTATAAGTGTACTTGCAGAATAAAACTACTAAACTAGTAGTTTACTGTGGGTATAGATAGAATCTTGAGTTCTCAGTGTGTTGCATTCTCAGAGAGTTTTTTGTGTTTGTGTTTCCAGATAAAGCCAGGATTTGAGAGCATGGGTTGGCAAGAGACCCTATGGCTTTTGACATCATTTATCTTGGTGAGTGGACCATAACATAACATCACATTCATTGTTTGTTCAATGCAATGCATTTTTACTCTACACACTCATAGTAAAATTAGCCCACAATGCATTCTTGTATTAAGAATTCGACATTTCACCAATTTGAACGGGCAATTGCTAAAACGTGCAACTTTTCCTATAGCCACTAAAGTTTAGTTGTTTTTGTAAACCGTCATTAGATGATTTATCTCCCGATTACCCCACCCCCACTATCCACTAGAAAAAAAAACCATTACTCACTAATTGCTCCAGTTTGGTAATTACAAGCGGAGGTGACCTGAAAACCCGCAGAACTCTTGAGGCATGAAATGGTGGCTCCACAGAGCTCCATCAGTGCTGGTACCAGAGCAGCTGGCTCTGTGTCAGAATGATGAAATGGGAGCATATGAAGCACTCTGCATATAGTACATTAGCACTATAGTAACACTGCAACTGTATTCACAAACAAGCTAATAGCTTACTATGCTAATTGTATGTGCACATTCATAATAAGTAGTCTCTGTTTATTTTTGACCTTGAAGCTACTTTCCCATGACTGTGAATAAATCTAACTTAGTGGAAAAGTAATGAGCTTGCAGAATTGCATGTAGCATTTAAAAGTATAATGGGAAATGGCATTTAATTAAAGCTAGACCAAAAAGCAAGAATGTGGATTGGTGTGAAAAATGGGTCTAAAAAGACCATACTTTTTTTCCAAAGGACTTTAAAGGGTTAGTTCACCCAAAATGAAAATTCAGTCATTAATTACTTACCCTAACGTCGTTCGACACCCGTAAGACCTCCGTTCTTCTTCAGAACACAAATGAAGATATTTTTGTTGAAATCCGATGCCTCAGAAAGGCCTTCATTGACACCAATGTCATTTCCTCTCTCAAGACCCATAAAGGCACTAAACACGTCGTTACAAAGCCCATCTCACTACAGCGGCTCTACAATCATTTTATGAGGCGACGAGAATAGTTTTTGTGCGCAAAATAACTAAATAATGACTTATATGGTGATGGGCCGATTTCAAAACAAAGTTATGAATCAGCGTATCGATTCATGATTCGGATCGCGTGTCAAACTGCTGATATCACGTGACATTGGCGATCCGAATCATGAATTGATACGCTAACATTCGAAACTTTGTTTTGAAATCGGCCCATAACCATGTAAGTCGTTATTTAGTTTTTTTGCGCACAAAAACTATTCTCGTCTCTTTATAAAATGATTGTAGAGCCGGTGTAGTGAGATGGGTTTTGTAACGACGTCTTTAGTGCCTTTATGGGTCTTGAGAGAGGAAATGACATTGGTGTCAATGAAGGCCTTTCTGAGGCATCGGATTTCAACAAAAATATCTTCATTTGTGTCTGAAGATGAACGGAGGTCTTACGGGTGTCGAACGACATTAGGGTAAGTAATTAATGACTGAATTTTCATTTTTGGGTGAACTAACCCTTTTAAGATAAACTTGTAGTTGCTGAAACATGATGTTACCCGTTCTTGACATTTAGTTTCCATTGAAGGACAAATGGTTTTCCTGACTGACTTGAGTGGTGGCCTGGTGGTCGTATGTATGACGTCATTTGCTTCAAAGTTTGGAGTGACATCATATGTACGGCTGCTAAACTGCTACATGGGACATCATCCTCACAGATGAATTTGGTGTTGTAAATGCATAATTATGTGCAGGTAAGACAGACGCACAGCACTAAAAAAGCAGCCACAGACTTAATGGCAGTAATGAGAAGGTTGGTTTGAGAGGATCTGCCAAAGTAAAGATCTCTGCACAAAAACATCAACGTTTCAGTTGCAAATGCATGTAGAATTCATTACTGTGAGGTGTTTAAAAGAGGAAAAAGGTAAAGTACTTTTGAATTGTCTCTTTGACTTCCCATTGAACTATAAGATGACTCATACCTGCGACACAATGGTTAGAGATGAGCTTTGAATTCATGATATTAAACCCTGTCTTTGTAGGTGAAGCTTTGTCCCTATAACTCTTCTAGAAAAGCACACATTTCTGTGAAGGATTTCTTATCTTCACAATACAGAAATGAGCAGAGAAGTGTTTCTACCAATTCTCATGTGTAAAATCATACCTTTTCAAATGTCAGGTGGCCATGTGATGTCCTCAGATCTGAGTAGGTGTGCATTTGAGGTTGCACGGTGAAAAAAATACAGTGGTGTGTTTATGGTGGTTCAGGTCGTGTGCCTTTCAGAAATGAATGCAGAATGACTTTTAAATCCCCGTCTAATTCCTGAGTTGGAATTGACATACTAAGCAGTGCAGAATTGTAAGGAAGTAGAATTAAACGGGAATAACTTTGAAAGAAAAATACAAAGTTGTGGACAAAATGCATGCCACTTTTTATTTAGCACTGTCCTAAAGAAGATATTTTACATACAATTCTACAGGACAAAATAATAGCTGAATTTAAAAAAATGACTGAAAAGTTTACATAAATAGCATACACTGACTATATTTTTTCCTGTTGGATCTCTTTTGTTGTTGCAAGTGTTCCTAATTTTTTTTTGACTCCAAGAAAAGCCATGCAATATGCTTAAAAAATGTAAACAAACTATAAAAAAAAAAAAATTGAATAAAGGGTAAAGATGTAAATTTTCCTAGAACAGACATCACTTTTGGCCACTACTGTATATTATATATTTTAGTATGAATTACCCATAAACATTACGGATTATTTCCAGAAACATAATATTCAGTGTTTGAAATGTCAGTTATAGCAGTTTGTATTTTATATATATATAATTCCTTAAATTATATTACATAAATTAAAATGATTTTATGTACCTGTACTTGGGTTGAAGAACACATAATTTTGCAGGATACCACAAATTATGTTCGGAGTAAATGGGCTAAATGTATGCATTTATTTATGTTTAGTGGAAAAAAAAGTGTGACTGTGAACATCCACTTCCTGTCATTCTCATTGTTTAAATTCCAATTTAACATCTCTCATCCTGTGGGGTTTGGCCAATTCGAGTTAAATTTGAACTCGGGAGCCGCTTTTCAAATGCTGAATTATAAAACCTTGCTGCTGTGGTCAAGCTCATATTTCTTTGCAGAGTGTAACAAAGACTGGAACAACAGAGACAAAAGCAGAGCCCACCACTGACCTATCCCTCACTCCTGTCATGATGGCAGTGGAGGGAGAGAGACTGATCATGTCTCAGTCTCAGTACAAATGTCTGGAGCTTCTGAGCCGAGATGGATCCCATAATAAAACAGGTAGTTTCATTTTCAGTTCATTTTTCATTTGAATGACAGACAATGGTGCTCTTAATCTCTTCATACCCGTGTTCAATTCCAAGACTGTTAGTGGAGCACTTTACGGCTAAAAACTATGAAAGGTGATCAGTGAAACAATAGGTTCTTCTCGAAAGGCGATGGGTATGTCCCTTTCTCATATTTCAGTCTAAAGAGGACCTATTATGCTTTTTTACATTTCTTTAAGAGAGAATATACATTTTTTGCTTCTTCAGAGAGGATTCCCTTATGTTTAATATTAATATTATTATATTATAACAAATTTTACTAATGCGCCCCTTTAAATAATGCAAAAAATTCTGAATTTTTTAGTTGGTCAATGGCGCAGTCGTTTTCAGTTCCTGACCCGTTCCTGGTTTTCAGTCCAGCACGCCGAACAGATGTACTTTGTGCCAGGTGTATGATTGGGCCCAAAGAGTTGTGAGAAAATGAGATGCGTGTGACAGCACGTCAGATCCGCATCATGTTCGACAGCAGCACATCTTAAAGTTACAGGAGCCTAATAAACCTGTGGCTGTAGTGTCTGCCATTAATGTTAAAGGAACACTCCACCGTTTTCAGAAATACGGCTTATTCAACTTCTTTCCTACATTTAGATAGGTGGCCAAATGCATTTTTGTCTGCGTTGTTCAAAGTGCATGCATTGTTTTAGTTTAGCGGAGAAGCTTAGCATAATGAACTAAAATAAATAAGTAATAAACTAAAACAATGCATGCACTGAGACAAAAATGCATTTGCCCACATATCTAAATGCAGAAAAGAAGTTGAATAAGCCCTATTTCTAAAAAACGGTGTGTTCCTTTAATCAAAGAACAAAGTTAACAGAGAAAATAGCTTTATAAGGATTAATCTATATTTAATTTTAAATTTACGCAGTTAAGACTGTTAATTGTTTGATAACTTTATTCATTTTCTGTATATTGATTAAGGTCTGATCATTAGATGTAAGTTATATTTATTATAATGAATTTATGTGAAGATTTTTTTAAGTTGACAAATTAAAAGTTGTTATTTTTTACAAGCCTAATAAATGTTGACTGATGGCTTTCATTTATATTATAATGTTGAGTGTCTATGATTAATCATAAAATTATGCTATAATTAATTCCTAAAATTTTGCTATTACAATAAAAAAAAAAAAAAGAATTTTTTGCTTTAAGTTGTTTCGATGTTAATCTGGAGAGTAACTGAAATTATTCCAATATAAAAATATTAAAATCTCTCGATTCATTACAGAAAAAAATAGCGACTCAATAGATACTTTTTTAATTGTTTGACAGCACAACATTTTTTAAAAGACCATTTTCTTCCCTCTGATTATTAGAAGTAAAAGGCCATCTTTGGGAATGCGCATTAGCCTATTAGCTCTGTTTCGGATTGTTCACATCTGTGAGTTTGTTGTTGACTCCCATTATCTTTTAAACTACCCCATCTTTCAACAACAGCTTCTTTGTAAACAATCTGTGTAGAAATGTGTCAGGATCCGACTAAAATAATCAGGGGTATTATCAGAACGAAACTAGTTTTTAACACCGTGATCCTTCAAAATAAAATGCAGAGGAGTAAGTCATACATACATCCACAAACGGCACAACATGTTTTGTTTCGTTGAAGTGGGGGGGACATTTTGAGTTCAGAAAGTCACAGTATGTTTTCAATGTACAATAAACTCTTGTATCTCAAATGATCAAGGAACATTTGAGTCCTCGTGAAACGACCCCTTTAAAATGTCTCTTTAACTTTTATAGGATCGTTCTGCAGCAGATTTTGGGATGGCTTGCTCTGTTGGGATGAAACCCCAGCCGGAACATTCGCCTCACAGAACTGCCCAGACTACCCCAGCTTTGACCCCTTGGGTAAGACTCTGCTCGATCACATCTGATTGTCAATCCAGACCAAAGCACTCCAGACACTGCAAATCACTGAGATTCTACAGCAAGCATGACATCTGTTACATGTCTTTGCTCTAGCTATTATGAAACACAAGATGTTGCTCCAAAGAAAGAATTCCAGAGCACGAGCGCAGGCTACTGGGATAATAAGTTAAGCCCTATAATCAAAAGGAGGTGATAAAATCACAGTTGGAAACATTTATATTAGCTTTTATCTAGAAGCGTGAAAACTATTTATTAGCTGATGGGCAGTGTTGTTCTAAAGGGGACAAAGATTTCTCTAAAATCCTCTAAACTTAAAAAAATAAAATAATCGACACTGGCTTGCATAATAATACATTTTTTTCTCCGATCATATTTTACAGTATAGCATATTTTATATACTTTTTAGGACATATTGCCTATAAACATTAAACCTCGTTTAACAAATATATTACAAGTAATAATGTAACATTTAAAAGTTATTCAAGTGTTTCACCAAATTAAAATCTCGTTCCGGAGCTTGTATCATGTTCAGCGGGGGAAACTTCTAACTTCAGACCGCTGCCTGCGTTTCACTCTAGCTGAAATATGCATGTACAGTGTACAGTTCGGAAAACATATTTTTACATCATATGTAATTATAGTCTGTATCTTTTTTAATAAAATCATAAAATAATGCATCAGGCGTTTCCCTCGCGCAAACAGATTTACGCCACACTCGTTTAGTTGACTCACATCATGTCCCTGTGTGTTGCTTTGCATAAGATTACATGATATACAGCACAATTGTAGATACAATTAATAGATAAAATAACATGTACACAAACCTGTATTTCACCGAAGACATGAACCTTTTTTTGTTGAAGCTGTACTGCTCTCTCCTGAAGATCTGTGTCACACAAAAACTGAAAAAATAACCAAAAGGCTCAACTCAGGATTTGGATAGAAAAAAAAAAGATTTTTTAGAGTATAGTGTGAGTACAACCTTAAGCTCAAGTCATTACACTAAACTTTCTTTTTCCCTGCAGAAAAAGTAACCAAATACTGTGATGAATCTGGCAACTGGGTACACAGTTCAACCATCAATAAGACCTGGTCACACTGTCTCACATTCTCAAAGGAAAAAATTAAGGTAAAATATAGCACACTAATGAGTTGTCCATAGTTATAGCCACTCAGCATTTCACTGGCCATATTTTTGACATTGATATCATGGGGAAAAAAACATACAGATATTTTTTATATTATCTCATAATTTGGCAGCAGGTATTTAAGACTGCTGTTACTTTAAGACCTTACACAAGGATCCATTATTCTGTTACACATGCATTTTCTCAACTTCTCAACTTCACATTCACTTAAAACATAAAACATAACTGACTATGTTTACATGAAGACTCGCCAAGATTATTTGATGTGTATTTGACTGTTTAAGTGCAATAAGCAGCGGAAAATAACTCAATTTAGTACTGAGAGGTGGCTATATGTGCAGGATCTTCTAAAGGGGAATCTCAGGGAATGAGTAAAATTATGCATAATCCCATGACGAAATTCGAGCCCTGTAACCCTAACAATATTCATCCGTAGCAAATGAAACGAGTGAGTGAAGGGAGGTGGGTTTGTGTGTCACTTGCTGTCGCAGAGTTGAGAAAGTGATAAAGCGCAGCTGGTATCGTCTATCTATTCTACGGAACATGAGTATTGGAAGTGTTTCAGATATGTCAGTATCAAAAAAATTATATTTTTGACATGACTACATTGCACTTAGTTTATTATACAACTGAAAAATGTATAGGCTAGGGCTGGGCGATTTGGCCAAAAATATTTTCACAATATTTTTTTCGGTATTTGCTATCACAATATTCATTTACCGTTAATAGGGAAGGAAATGTTTTACGCATATCTGTAAGACCTTGAGAAGGCATGTAAAAACTTGTTTGTTCACGATTCATCTCAACAGAGTAAAACCAAGCATTCTGTGTTAGTTCAGGCAGGCCACATAGTCAAGCTCCGCTATCAGCTGAAAATTCGAACCCCGACCATATCAGCTGATATGATTCCTACTCACCTACTCACTCAATTGGCAACTCTCAAATAGGCCACCTTATATAAGCGCAGCTTCTGTCTGCCTGCTTGGCTTCAACTGCATGCTGCTTTGCAACCCACCTCCTCCCCAGCTCCTCCTTGAACTTGTGTTTGACTTACTCAATAGCTGCGTTTACATGGACCCTTATAATTGTAAAAAGACTAGTAGCACGATCAGGCAAAAAGTCACATGTAACCACGTCAATCGGAATTAACTGGCCAGACCTGATTAAAATTGAACTCGGATTGTGAGGGTTGGTTTTTGTAATCGGATCGAGGGGACATGTAAACACTTGATCGGATTGAAAATTGAAACTGGAGAGTACTGTGCATGTGTAATGCTGTAGAAATAGTGTAATGACATATGATGTGCAGTACGAGCTGTTGAATAAAGTGTTATAAATGAGTGTCCTGCCATTCTATTTCCACTCATCGTCTGAGCCTTGTTTCGGACTCTCATCCACAGTCGACTGGTTGTGGGCGCAGGAAAGGGCATTTTTACAGCTTGATAAATATAAGCAGCATGGCTTAATGGTTCATATGCTTGTCATTTCCTCATTCTGCTTCCTGCTTCGCTACTGTTCGGACGCTCTTGCTTACTGCTCCGCGCTTTGCTCTATCGCTTCTATATTTTATCTCATAACTTCAACTTCAGCAAATCAACACAGCGCTCAAACAACAAAGCTTAACTTTTTTGATAAAACTTGAAACTCTGGAGACTGGATTACTAATAAAAAAGCGAACACTTCATCTGACCAGCCTCTCCCTTCCATCAGCTTACATTCCGGAAGGGAAAACACAGCTGCCTACTATCGAAAGGATAAGAAAATGCCTCTTTTAGTTCAAGAATCTACTTGCTGCACAAACTGCCACAGACTTTCACAACGGATTGCAGTTCTTGAAACAAAGTTATTTGCGCAACTACCAAACCGGACGAATCACACAGCAGAGCTTCATCACGAACGTCCTCTGCACACAGCTGGTGAGTCCCGTAAATTTAGTGCTACTCAACAGATAGAGAAACAAGTAACTGATCAACACATTAATCGATGGCACAAACAGGGGGCAAGACCCAAACGCACTCGAGACGTCAGATTGTCACGAGCTTCATATATTGCTGCAGTAGCATGCTCTACCCCAGACACAAGGATTGCAAACAGTAGTTTCCGACCACCATCGATACATCTCGAAAACAGATTTGAAGTATTAATGAATGAGGGTGATGAATCCCCAAACGTGATGAATGTGATCGAACACGGATTGCATCAGCCCACAGCTAACACTAATGCTAACAGGCGCTCAAGGTCGAGCAGACAGCAGCCCTCAGCTCAGAGCGCAGCCGAGCCAAGGACTCTGATAGTGGGTGACTCTACAGTCAGAAACATTAGCAGCAGAGATACAACTACATGCTGCCTTCCACAAGCAACCATTTCTGATGTAAACAGGGAAATTCAGAACATCCTGATAAAACATAAGACCGCAAATCGACTTATCATTCATGTAGGAAAGAACGATATTCAGAGAGAGCAGTCAGAACTCATTAAAAGGGATTTCAATGAACTTTTTGAAACACTTAGCAAACTGAAAGTTCAGCCGTTCATCAGTGGACCATTGCCAGCAAGAGGAACAAATAGATTCTCACGGTTGCTTGGGCTTAATACATGGCTGCAAAAAACCTGCATGATGAAGGGAGTGAATTTCATCGACAACTTTAATCTCTTCTGGAGCCAGAGACAATTGTTTACATCAAATGGCCACCACCCAAACAAACTTGGTGCAAGAGTGTTAAAGGACAATATTTATTTTTCCCTTCATCATCCTTCAGCTGTGTGTTCTAACCCACTCAACCTGATACAGAGTATGGACGACCACAGGACTTCTTTTCAGCAGCTGAATGGACATGTGGCTGACACATCCCACAAGGACAATGATAAGACCACGCCCCCACAACAACAATTGCTCACGGACACACTCCCAGCTGAGCCCTGCCCACAGAGCTCACCACAGACTGACTGTGAAGGATTAGATCTGCTCCAAGATTCAGCACCCAAGGATTATTTTCTGGAAAATGGACAGGGAAGCCAGGACAACATATTTCAACTTCCGATAACACCAGAGAAACAGCCCCTCTCACCGGACATGTCATTCCTCTCTCCAGCATCCCCGCATCTGAGCTTCTCAGAGAAAATGGAGGACTTGGTTCATGCTGGAATCAGACTATCACACTCGATCGCTATGAGCCCCCAAATATCGACCAAAAATCGTGGAGCCCCACAAACACCAAAGCCTGTGGGCCCAGCTCGTCCTCGCCCTCCTCCTGTGAGATTTCTTCGGTCACAACGTCAGGGCCCACACCCGCCTCCATCTGTTGTAGGTGAACCAAAAACAACTGATTCCAGCTCTCAGTGATGTGTTTTGGGTCCCCGCTATGATAACAGTAACTTTATCAAATGTTTACAAAACAAGGGGGAACCCAGTGTGCCTGCCTCTTTCTCTATCTCTGTTCTGTTACGTGAAAGAAAGTCTAAGGCCTTGTCAGGCCGTTTAATAAACCAATATAATCTGCTGCCTGTTACCTGCCAAAATAGGATTAATGTGGAGAAAAAAATTATTACTGTTAAGTTAGCGCTTTTAAACATCCGTTCACTTAAGAACAAATCATTTCTAGTCAATGACTTAATAACCACTAACAACCTAGATTTTCTGCTTCTAAATGAAACGTGGCTAGAAGAAAACTGTAGTGCAACAGTCCTCAATGAAGCAGCCCCTCCTAACTTTACTTTTATGAGTGTTTGCAGATCTGTTAGGAGAGGTGGGGGTGTTGCTGCTCTTTTTAAAGATTTCTTTCAATGTAAGCAAGTATCATTTGGTGACTATTTGTCTCTAGAATATCTGGGTATTGTGTTAAAAGGTTCTCCACGCATCCTGCTTATCATTATTTATAGGCCTCCGAAATACTCTGCAGGCTTCACTGAGGACTTTACAGAACTGTTATCAATAATTTCCTCAGAGTTTGACTGTTTTGCTATTGCTGGGGATTTTAACATTCACATAGACAATATTGAATCCAGTAAAACAAAAGAGCTCATGACTGTTCTTAACACTTTTGATTTGACACAGCATGTAAATGGACCCACACACAATCGTGGACACACCCTAGATTTACTTATCAGTAAGGGTCTAAACATTTCATCAATTGTTATTAAGGATGTGGCACTGTCTGATCATTTCTGTATTTTCTTTGATATATCAATCTCTCCTGCCATTGAAGCTAGATCTGTCTCTGTCAAAAAGAGATGCTTAAATGAGAACACTAATGTGCTGTTTATGAAGGCTTTATCTCTAACACCAAGCATATCTGCAGACTCTATTGATTTTCTCCTTGACTCCTTTAACTCAAAAGTTAAGAATGTAATTGATGATATTGCTCCTCTAAAAGTCAGGAAAAAGAGTACCAAACAAAAAGCACCTTGGAGAAACTCAACAGCAGTTCAAATAATGAAAAGACAATGCAGAAAATCTGAACGCATGTGGCGGAAGACAAAACTTGTAGTCCATTATAACATCTATAAAGACACCCTTCATGCTTTCAATGTTGAACTAGGCAAAGCTAGACAGACCTTCTTCTCAAATATTATAAACAGAAACATAAACAACACGCGCACTCTTTTTGCTACTGTCGAGAGACTAACAAACCCCCCGAGTCAGACTCCTAGTGAAATGCTCTCAGACAGTAAGTGCAGTGAGTTTGCTTCCTACTTCTCAGAGAAAATCAATAATATCAGAAAGGCGATCAGCACATCCTCTAGTTGCTCTGGGGTCAGTCAGATCATACCAAACCCTCGGAAAATTACCATGTCAGATTTCGACGCTATTGACTGCAAAATTTTAGAAGACACAGTACAGCATCTTAAAACATCAACCTGTGCCCTAGACACACTCCCCACTTCTTTCTTCAAAAGTGTGTTTAACTGTTTAGAAGCAGATCTCCTAGAAGTGGTAAACTCCTCACTTCTCTATGGGACTTTTCCAACCGCCCTTAAAAATGCAATAGTTAAGCCTCTTCTGAAAAAGAGAAATCTGGATAACTCCATACTGAGCAACTACAGACCAATCTCAAATCTCCCCTTCATAGGCAAAATCATTGAAAAAGTTGTTTTCAATCAGTTGAACAAATTCTTACGCTCAAATGGATACTTTGACAATTTTCAATCTGGTTTCCGTCCACATCACAGTACAGAGACAGCGCTCATAAAGATTATAAATGATATTCGCTTAAACACTGATACAGGCAAAACATCAATTCTGGTACAACTGGACCTCAGTGCTGCATTCGACACTGTTGACCACAACATACTTCTAGACAGGCTGGAAAACTGGGTTGGGCTTTCTGGAATGGTCCTCAAATGGTTCAGATCATACTTAGAAGGGAGAGGTTATTATGTGAGTATAGGAGACCATAAGTCTGAGTGGACATCCATGACATGCGGAGTCCCACAAGGGTCCATTCTTGCACCACTCCTGTTTAACCTGTATATGCTGCCACTGAGCCAAATAATGAAAAAGAACAATATTGCTTACCACAGCTATGCTGATGACACCCAGCTCTACTTAGCACTATCACCTAATGACTACAGCCCCATTGACTCCCTGTGCAAATGCATTGATGAAGTTAACAACTGGATGTGCCAAAACTATCTTCAGTTAAACAAAGACAAAACCGAAATCACTACATTTGGAAACAAAGATGAAATTCTCAAGGTGAACGCATATCTTGAGGCTAAAGGCCTGATAACAAAAAATCAAGTCAGGAATCTTGGAGTGATTTTACAGTCTGACCTGAGTTTCAGTAGTCATGTCAAAGCAATAACTAAATCAGCATACTATCATCTGAAAAATATTGCAAGGATTAGATGTTTTGTCTCCAGGCAAGACTTAGAGAAACTCGTTCATGCTTTCATCACCAGTAGGGTGGACTATTGTAATGGCCTTCTCACTGGCCTTCCTAAAAAGACCATTAGACAGCTGCAGCTCATACAGAACGCTGCTGCCCGGATTGTGAGCAGAACCAGAAAATATGACCATATCTCACCAGTCCTCAGGTCTTTACACTGGCTTCCAGTTACATTTAGGATCGACTTTAAAGTACTATTACTTGTTTATAAATCACTCAATGAGCTAGGACCCCAATACATCGCAGATATGCTGATTAAATACAAACCCAACAGATCACTCAGATCAGCAGGATCAAGTCAGTTAGAAATACCAAGAGTTCACTCAAAGCAAGGAGAGTCTGCTTTTAGCTATTATGCCAGCCGCAGTTGGAACCAGCTTCCTGAACAGATCAGATGTGCTCCAACAGTAGCCACATTCAAATCCAGACTCAAAACACATCTGTTTAGCTGTGCATTTACTGAATGAGCTCTGAGCACTGTATGTCCGACTGATTGCACCCTATCTTATCTCTTTATTCTTTTTATAATTGTTTTAGTTTACCTTTGTTCTTATCTCTGGTTATTGTTTATTTTATATGTTCTTTTGAGTTGAATATGACGAGTGAAAACTGGGTTTGATGGAAATAGTAAGTTTGACAATAAGGTTTGAGTATGTGTAAATCTGTGGAGGGTATGATGAGTGAGTAAGGGT
Organism: Pseudorasbora parva; assembly: GCF_024679245.1. NCBI lineage: Eukaryota > Metazoa > Chordata > Actinopteri > Cypriniformes > Gobionidae > Pseudorasbora > Pseudorasbora parva. The sequence goes on from NC_090190.1 coordinate 6,252,919, forward strand.
TTTAACAAGAAGGTTTCTGAGTAAAAATCAGGGAACAGTGATTAAAATGGATGTTATGAACGTGTTTGAGAAAGAAATGAATGAGAGGTGTTCTAATTAAGATGGTACATGTATGTAGGCAGTAAACTGAAGAATGTTTATTTTTATATCAGACCATTATTGTGGATCTGACCATTTTATTTTATTTTATCTTATTTTTTTATTTATTTATTTTTTATTACTATATCTTTACGACTGTTTTAACTATGCTTGTTTTTAATTCTTTATTCGTCCATATGGTATTCTTTTTTCTCTCATGCATTTGTTACCACTGTTTTAATTAATTTCTATGTAAAGCACTTTGAATTGCCATTGGGTATGAAATGTGCTATACAAATAAACTTGCCTTGCCTTGCCTTGCCTTGCCTTGCCTTGCCTTGCCATAAGTAAAAATATTAAGTCTGCATTTTAAAACAAAGACAAGTGGGATGGTTAGTATGGAACAACAATGGGAAACTCTGTACATTTGTGCAGTGTGCTCATGTCAAAAGATCAAATCTTATCAGAAGCCTGTGACATATTAACACGTACATCGATCTGATCACTTGTTTAGCGTTTATGTAAACTATGTTCGGATTTATCAATCGGAATAAATTCAGCCAAAAGTGCCCATGTAAACGTACGTAGCTACACTGTAAAAAGATTTTTTGTTGGTTTAACTTAAAAAAGTAACCTGGTTGCCTAAAATGTTGAGTTTATTGAAATAAAAACATTTAGTTGATACAATGAAGGAAATTGGTTTAATAAATAGAAACTCAAAATATTATTATAGTGAACCACATAAAAAATTTGATAAATCATGAAAAAGCACAATTTGGCATGTTTCACTGCGTCATCACAAATAAAACACACACAATTAACCAATATGCTCACTGTAAAAAAATATTTAGAAAAAAACGTTACCTGGTTGCCTTAAAATTTTTAGTTCATTGAAATTGAAATTTTGAGTTATTACAATGAACATTTTTTGAGATTCGATAACCTTTATCCAAATATTATTAAAAGATTTTTTTAAGCATATTGGGTAATTGTGTGTGTTTTATTTCTGATGATGCAGTGAAACATGCCAAATAGTGCTATTCTCATGATTTATCACATTTTTTATGTGGTTCAGATACAAAAATATTTTGAGTTTCTATTTATTAAACAAATTTCCTTCATTGTATCAACTCAAATGTTTAATTTCAATAAACTCAAAATTTTAAGGCAACCAGGTTACTTACTTTTTTAAGTTAAACTAACAAAAAACAACCAAAAATGTTTACAGTGGTTACAAAACCTTTTAATAATATTTGAATAAAGGCTGTCGATTCTCAAAAATGTTCATTGTAGTAACTCAAAATTTTTATTCCAGTTAACTCAAAATGTTAAGGCAACCAGGTAACTTATTTTTTAAATACTTTTTTTTTTACAGTATATTGTCATTCAGTTCTCAATGGGGGGATTTGCTGCTCTCCCAGTTTAAAAATGGGAGGTTGTCCCCCTGTCTTAGCTTTTTATGGAGCTCATGAAAAGGACAGGGAATTTAGAACAGCAGAGCCAAACCGCCAAGTGTAACTTTAGTTAAACATGCCAATAAAATTTTACAAATTATGGTATTTTTTGACTTAAGTGGTTCTCTCTGAACTACCTTTTAATTTAGGGCCCCATGAAATCCATTATTTTCCTCTAAATTCTGTATTTTCCATTTAATTAGTCTGAATTCCATAAAGTTTGATTTAAATTTATAATCAAAAATGGTGTCTAATTGAATTAATTCATAAAACTTTAACAATGGAATATTTTTTTTAAATGTAATGTTTGAGTTTGTGTAGTAGACGAAACTACAGCTCTCATTCACACCCGCTGACCCGCAGAATATGCACTTAATGGGTCTCATTCACTAATAAATGTGTGGAGGAGTCTTTCATACTTGTGCGAATCTCTGATTCACAACACATTCATACTCACATTCATTTGTTCTTAACTTTGCTCGGATGTTAGTGAATTGGAGTATTCTAGATGAGTGGCCGTGTGGATGAGGTCAGTCAGTATAAAACACACCCAAATCATCTCCATATAAGGGCTTTTCACACACATTTTCCTCACAGCCTTTCGTTACTCTCGTCAAACTCGCCGCTGTTCGCAGGCGTGCTCTCGCCCGGATCCTCGAGCAGTTCCAAGTGTGCCATTCTCACCACAAACACTTTTTATACCTCTTATTAACATATGCGTATATCTGCATTATTCAAAGAAAACTCACAGCTGAAGCTATAACGCAGCTTTTCTTACTCTTATTTTTTTATTCTTACTCATATACTCATGTATATGATTGAATTAAGATGAAATTCAATTTCACAATATAATTGTATGGATTATACTATTTTAGCCTACAATGAATTGATTTAGAATTGAATTGATATGAATGAAATATAACTTAACACAATTATAAAACTAAAAATAGGGCGTTATTTGTGTGTACGCATACTTAGTGAATGAGACCCATTATGCACTAACTGGCTGTTTTTGTGTGTATTTCTGCCGTGTGTTAGGCTGTTAGATTAATCCATGTCCTTTTTATTCACAATCCCCTCACTCATTTTCGCATGTGTTTGTGTGTTCTGTTGTCTCATGGTGCAACCGAACCAGCAACGCAACTTGTCACTCGTGGCACTTTATCAAGGCATACGATAGGCTGTTTATGAACCAGGGACAGCACACACTTGAGGGTTGTTCATGCATCCAAACTTGTTATGTTTTTTTCATGTCTATTTACACTATTAATTTGAAGTGTATGTTTTAAACAGAGATGTAAATGTCTTGTCGAGCAGAAATCAAAACCATTGGGCATATTCAACTTTGGATCAAAAGTTATAAGCAGATAGAAAGCAGTAAGTTCAACATTGATGGGTTGGTGAGGTTAGAGGGATTTAAAGGAATCAGAAATTGCTATGAATAATCAGACTCTCCTCATCTAGGGGGACACATTTCACAACTTCTTTAAAATAGTTACATAGAGAGAAAGAACACACACTTCAGTGCATGGCACCTAATTATCCAATGCTCCTTTTATGTGTATTCTGAAAACAAATGCTTTCTTCTTCAGACGTTACCAGTTCATGGCTTTTTAGAGACAGAGACAGAGCTGGATCCTACAGCTGAGAGTCAGGTCAGCCCTGTAGTGACTCAGAAAGCGGAGGAGAGGAAGAAGATCATCGATGGTCAATATAAATGCTTTGAGAAAATGAACAGAGACCAGCCATATAACAAATCAGGTGTGGAAACAGAGAGCCTCAGAAGAGGCTTTTGATTGAATCATTAGCACAAAGTGCAAAGAGCAATTTTACAGTGGAATTGGCTCTGATTGTTTGTGTGCTTGTCTTTAGGTCCATACTGTAACCGCACATGGGATGGATGGCTATGCTGGGACGACACTCCGGGAGGAACGTACACTTCTCAGTACTGTCCAAATTACTTCCCTGACTTTGACTCCACTGGTACAATTCTTTCACTTTTTAGCTTTTTTTCAAAATAAAAAAAAAACTTTGGTGTTAAGTGTAGTTTGAGCCATGTTGGTTTTACCGTAATGATGAGATTCTGACTCGTAAAAAAACGGATAACTCGTATTACAACAAAATTCTGACTTGTACCAACTGACCGCTGCAGATTCATATTGCCGTTGATAGTGTTGCCATAAAAATGCATAATTGAATACGCGAACAGCTCTGAGTAGAACGTCACGTGTTGTCATCTCATTAGTGCTGTGATTACAACATGCCGTGAACGCAGCTATAGTTTTCCCAGATAACCAATCTATGTCGTCTTGAAGAAAAAAAAGTTTATAACCTGTACTGGTCTACACCAACTCAATTATTGAAAGCAGGGCTGTGGCTAGTGAGGTGAAAGGTGGTCATAATAACAGGGGGCCCACTAAATCCAGTAGTTATGATATATTTTCCCCTACTCTTATGAATCCTTATGGTATATACATTTGTTTGCCTGATAGTTCATTGAAAACTAACAACACAAGCAATGTAGTTAGTTGGTCTCTTCTCTCTCCCCTCCCTTAAAGGGTTAGTTCACCCAAAAATGAAAATTCTCTCATTAATTACTTACCCTAATAATGATTCAGATCGCTTATCAAACCTATAAACTGCTGAAATCACGTGACATTGGCGATCTGAATTATTTACATTTACATTTATGCGTTTGGCTGACGCTTTTATCCAAAGCGATTTACATTGCATTCTAGGTACACATTTTACATTATTGTCAGTTCTTGCTTTCCCTGGGAATCGAACCCATGACCTTGGCGTTGCTAGCACCATGCTCTATTGGTTGAGCTATGAATCGATACACTGATTCATAACCGTTCAAAACTTTGTTTTGAATTCGGCCCATCACCATATAAGTCGTTATTTCGTTTTTTTTGCACACAAAACTATTCTCGTCGCCTCATAAAATGATTGTAGAGCCGCTGTAGTGAGATGGGCTTTGTAACGACGTCTTTAGTGCCTTTATGGGTCTTGAGAGAGGAAATGACATTGGTGTCAATGAAGGCCTTTCTGAGCCATCGGATATCAACAAAAATATCTTCATTTGTGTTCTGAAGATGAACGGAGGTCTTACGGGTGTCGAAAGACATTAGGGTAAGTAATTAATGACTCAATTTTCATTTTTGGGTGAACTAACCCTTTAAAATGCTTATGGTCCGATGGTTATAAATTATTTCAGCTCAATCAGCAGCAAACAGCAGAGAGATGCCAATAAAACCTCAGGTCCCACCCCAGCTGGTTAACAGAACCAATTATAGTAGAGGCTGCTCTGAGAACAGTTGAATTTAGAAGTACTGCTACAGTGGATGTGAGACTGGTTGAAAATGTCAGGGATGCTTATGAAAATGTCAGGGATGCAATGCTTAAGTCTATCAAACATTATTTTAGTGCACTGTAGGGAGTCAATGCGATGGGATGCCGTGCCCCGATCTTTTCGTTGCCCGATTTATTTCACGGGAATAGGATGCCGTCCTCACACTCCGGTACTGTCAACATCTCTGTATACCTGTGCGGCTCTCTTAAATAAAGATCCATGTTTAATAAAAACTATTTCACGAAACTAAATCAAAATGTTTTGTGAAATTAGGAAATATTTAAGAGATCGTTAATTTAGTTGTACACATGTTGTGTACATACATTTTGTTTTCTTATGTCCCAAGTGCCCCCGCAAACACGATTTCTGCCTAGGGGAAGTTATGAATCACCTAATGCCATTTTTACTTTAATATTTGTATACAACTTTTTACATAAAAAAGTTTAAGCACTAACCTTTATTTGCATTTATAAATTTATATCTGTTGTTATTTTGCCTTATTAGGTGCATGACACCAGATGTTGGCCTCCATGCCCATATCTTAGGCCTACCTTTACCATGATATGAGTGGAGGGTGTTGGGGGCCCACATTAATGTTTTTTTGAGGGTGCCCAGAATTTCCTAGCTACAGTCCTGCTTGAATGATCTTCACAGGATAATTAAAAAATAATACTGACTTGCATATAAAATCGCATGCGTTTTTGAAAACTTTACTAAAGCATTTTGAAAGTTGTGAGCCTTTCTATCACCAGGGTAACTTAAAAAGATAAAGTGTAATGGCTTTTTCCTTGTTCATTTAGAAAAGGTCACCAAGTATTGTGATGAGACTGGAAATTGGTTCAGACACCCTGAAACAAATAGGACATGGTCCAACTACACCCTTTGCATTGCTCATACCAAGGACAAGCTCAAGGTAGGAGGATGGGCCGTCCTTAAATTGTCTTAAAGGAAAGTTTTATAGTTATGAATATTTATGAATTAAAGGGTCATATTTTATGAAAAGAAACTCTTACAGTACACATCCCAGCTAACAAAAATATGTTCTAAGAAAGTTGTACTAATGTTCCCATTAAATTATGAAAAATGTATTTTAGAACATTCAAAACAATAACATTTAATTTTTTTAAATTCTTAGTTATATGACTGTTAAGAGAACATTACATTTTTATAATTTTGTAAACATTATGGAAATGATACTTTTGAATACTGAACATTCTAAAACAAGTACAGTAGCAGCAACAAAATGACAACTAAAATGTTTCAGGAAAAAAGATCCATGAACAATATATAAATAAAGTTGTTTTTTTGTGCTCATATTTTGAGCAAATTAATAATTCTTTACCTGCCAGTGTTAAAAAAAAAAAGTCGTGAGCCCCCCACCAGAGTTTTGGATCATTTTCACAAAAATGGCATGGCCCCCAGAATATTTTTTGTATGATTATCAGAACATGCAATATCAAAATCAAGATATTGACTTTCTCCTTTTTTTAAAACAAACAAACAAACCTGTTTTCTTAGAGCTTTGTGCATTCTTTTTTTTATCAATACATGTGGGTAAATGTAATAAAAAATGTATTAAAAAAATAAAAAATTCTGTCAATGGCGAGGAAAGAATTAAAGACCAGATAAGTTTGAATGAATGTTCAATTAACCGTACTGGAAGAACGTTTGTTCATAACTTCATAACTCCCATTATAAACAAACATTCTTCCAGTAACATTAATAGAATGTTTGTTTTAAGTTTTCTGGTCTTTAATAATGTTCTCAAAACATTAGCACAAAAACACTATTCATGGAAGATTTTTTTTTTTTTTTTTTCAGAAATAGTTTTAGTTGTGTATATTAGGGCTGTCAAAATGAACGAGCTAATAACGCGTTAACGCAAATTCATTTTAACGGCATTCATTTTATTATTGCCCGATTAACGCAGCACACATTTTCTGTTTGATCCGTGGCCTGGCACGTAGAAACTGAGATCAGCCATAGACCTGAAGGATGCAGCAGCAAACATTACAATAGAGGAAGAAAAGGGTTAACATTAACATTACTATTCTGAAACAAGTGCAGTTATAGCCTACATAAGCTACCATATTTTCTGTTTAACTTTTATTAGACTACAGGTCAAAAGAAAAGTGTGTTTTTACACAGAGCACATTCTCTGCAGTCCGAGCGCGATGCACTGCAAGTGCCCTCTCGCTCATATCCGAGGCAAATCATTAACACCATCACCACTTACAGTGCATGTGTTTTAGTGAACTAAATACATTACAATCGGTTGAAGTGAATACAGGTTACTTTTCTGAACAAGAGCTCTCCCAAATCCATGTTTCTCACACTGTACGCGACTTCACGTGAATCGTGGAACATTTACAAGATACATTTACAACTGATAAAAATGTGCAATTAAGTTGCGATTAATCGCAAGTTAACTCATGACAATCATGTGATTAATCACGATGAAATATTTCAATCGATTTACAGCCCTAGTATATGTTTCAGAGAACATACAACGTAACATTTCCCATCATGTTGAGAAAATGATAAAATTAAATGGTTCCTTAAGTTTCACACAAACAAGATATTTTTATATATATATATATATATATATATATATATATATATATATATATATATATATATATACAGGGGTGGTAAGTAATCAAGTAAAAATACTTTGATACTTTACTTAAGTATTTTTTTCGGGGATCTGTACTTTACTTTAGTATATTTTATTTGCATCTACTTTTACTCTTACTCCACTACAATATTAAAGGCAAAGTTTACTTTTTACTCCAATACATTTCCCCACGCCCGCTCCAAGTATTTAGTATTTATATCACTTGATTTCCAAACCGGTCTGGTCAGTCATGGATGATCCAGTCGGGTATAGACTTGGAAAAGCTGACAAGTCAGGTTTGCCACACTAACGTTAGCTCAGTGTTTCCCCAACTTTTTTATTTTGCGGCACACAATTTACTATGAAAACATCAGTAACATTTTACAATACAGGTGCACTATAATAATTCATGCCTAATGCACAGATAATCATGAGTTAATGTATTACTAATGAAGAACTAAACCATTTATTAATGATTACTGCATCAGCAACTAATGAACATTCTCTATGATTAATAGATTAAGTAATATATGAATTGCTATTAATTAAATATGACATCAATAATTCCCTAATAACATATTACATTAACTAATAATGTAAATTCATGTATTCAAAGCCATGCACTCCGACTCTCGGTTGTCTGTTTAATTAATCATTAATCATAAAATTTGGCAAAATTATAGTATGACTTTACTTGAGCCCCTTTTACACTGCGATTCCAGCAAATACACAGATAATGCGACCCAGCATTTGTTCCCGGGCCGCTAGATTTGGTCCATTCTCACTGCCAGCGAAATACCGTAATATGTGCGCTCACACACAACCCGTAACGGTCCCGGATCGAGTTGACACGTGACATCCGGATGTGACGTATAACGGCGAGCGATCTCAGCTTCAGCGCGGATAGTAAGGAGCTCCGTGGTCTCGACTTGTGTCCAGTTTGCGCACATTTCTGCTTGTTTAACTTTAGTTTCTTTTGTATACGAACACTCACTGTGTTTAAAACACCGACGAGCTCTTCTGGCACTGCAGGGTTGTGTTATTGAAAAAACAAGCTCTAGGAGTCGCACGATAACTACGTACACGTTGCAGCATTAGTTTCGGCTTTTGTTCACACAGCGCTCGTCCCGGGTCGAATACCGCAATATTACTAGGTCCCCGACCTGGGTCGAATTCGGTAATCAGTCCCGGGACGTGGTTGCTTTCACACAGAAGGCGACCCAGCAATGCTCCGGGAATATTGCGGGTCCGACGTGCAGTGTGAAAGGGGCTTTGTTGAGGCACATGACTATTAACTAATTGTTATGTAATATGTCATTGTGGTTATGGCTTTTAAATTAATTTTGAATTATTTAATAGTATCTTGCTCCTCATCTGTTTTATGGAGCTAATGTTATGGAACATGTCTATTTTAAGTTTAACCCCTATACTGTGTTAAGGTGCTTAATTGTCTCCTATTAATTGCAAATCTAACAAATTCTTAATTGCAGTATCTAACCTTATCATTTGTTCAATTAAAGCATTGCATATCAGTCCCAAAAGATTTTATCAGCTTAATTATTGATATTTACAGTTAATTTGAATATTTACTTTTTACTTTCGGTACTTGAGTACGTTTTAAATCTGATACTTTTGTACTTTTACTCAAGTGATGTTTGAATGGAGGACTTTCTACTTTTACTGGAGTATTTTTTTATTCAGGTATATATACTTTCACTCGAGTATAACTTTTGAGTACTTTTACCACCTCTGTATATATATATATATATATATAATAAAAAAAAAAATAAAAAAAAAAAAAATATATATATATATATATATATATATATATATAAATATATATATATATATATATATATATATATATATATATATATATATATATATATATATATATATATATATATATATATATATATATATATATATATATATATATATATATATATATATACTGGACATTTTAAACATTCAGAAATAGCGTTTTCACAACTGAATGGGGACAATAGGAAATCATTCTTAGTTTTAACTGGGATTAGTATACCGAGAATACTCATACTGAGTATTCCCTGTGATTTGTGTTTAAACATAAAATGTTTATAAATATTGCAGAAGAAAAAAAGACACATAATGAACAGATCAGCTTTTCTGGCCAAACCTACCACAATATCAGTTAAAAAGCATACATGTGATAGATACAGCTTTGATACAATTTCATACTATTTAAAAGCTGTTCCTGAAGGGAATGTCGGATTTGAGTGTTTCTTTCAGACTCAGCGGCAGTGAAGCGTAGTGTCTACACAAGGCAGTTTCAGTTGAACTTAACAGCTTTTTGGGGGGACAGCGGCTCTGAAAATTATTCATAACAACTGCTGCTTTACAAAGAGAGGGATAGAGAGAAAATATCAGCTCAGGCAAACTCTGTTTTAAAATCTGTGCACTTCACTTCATCACACCAGATGGACTTTATAAAAAAGGCACAATAAATTGGCATATTCACTTTCAATGCAATTTTTAGGCCTACTTTGAGATTTTATCCTTGTTGCATGAAAGTATCAGAGTGCTTAAATCAGCTTTTTTATTATTATGTTATGTTTAATACCTCAAAATATACTTATAATTGAAGTTTCAGGTTGATACTTTGTGAATGTTTCTAATCGGGAACTAATTATAAACAGAATATCAATGTGATAACACACTTTAAATACCGTTCATAAATAATTTTAAATTGCATACAGTTTGTCTTTTCAGCGACTGAAATACTATATTTGATGCAATCTGTTTTCATTTATGATATTTTTCTCTGCTTTTCATAATATTAATACTATTTGCGTTGTAAGAATACATTTGAATATAAATGGTGAATTTACTTTAGGGTTTCTTGAATGCAAAAACAAAACCTTGAACACAGGGTTTGACCATAATATTATTTGTCTCATTTCAGATGGCGTATATTTTGTATTACATGGCGATTGTGGGTCATGCTCTTTCTATAGTGTCCCTTCTCATCTCACTGGCCATATTCTTTTATTTCAGGTGAGTTTCCACCTCCTCTTGACTGTCTCCACCCATACGTCTCGAAGAAGGCCAGAAATATCTGCTGCGTAGCTACAGTTCCTTCAGAACGATCAATAAGCCTCTCGATGATGGGTCGCTCAGTTATTTGCTTGTTTTTGGCAGGGCTGTGTGTTGTCTACTCTCAAACATTTTGTCATTTATCAGAGCTGGTGGCGGTGACGGTGTGGAGGTAGAATGCTGCGGTGGCGTCTGAGATTGATTTCATTGACAGAGTCCTCGTTTAAGCTTTTTAAAGAGAGATTTACCAAGAAACTCTCGCTTACCCCATTTATCACAGAGGCCGATTTAAACTGAATAGAAAAGATGGATAGGCTTTCCCGTCAGCATGGTGACACGGAAATGCAGTCTGAAGTTAAACGCATTAACCCTTGAATTATATACGACTCTGGATGAGGCAATTACTTCCACAAAGTCAGGAAAATTAGCATTTTTTTCTGGGTTTGTTGGCTGAATTACCATATACAGTGCCTCGTGAATGCATCAAAATCTAAATCAATCACCAAATAATTATTTGACTGAACTGCAAATCATACATTGAAATGCAATTGATGTTTTATATGCAAACTGAAGCCCAAAGGGAATGATTTCAGTGTGATGTTGTTTTGGTGAAAAAAAACTAATATAAAACAACATTTGCTATTTTGGAATCCTATCAGTTTATACAGATTAAAATCCGTTATACTAACAAGTATGGAATAATTGACTCTGGGCCGTTAAATTATTATCAGTTGTCTGGAAGAGGAAGTTACACCAGACCACCCAATCACTGTCTAGAAAAGGTGCTCCCTAAGAACTTAACACACAAACAAGAAAGGAATAAACATCAGAAGAACTTGGACATGGAGTTTTAATTTGCTGAGAGATTAGGAGAAAGGAACCCAACTACAATTTCTTTACAAACTACATTTTTAATGGTTGTGTTGGATCATATTGGGAAAGAAAAGCAGCCAGTTGTCCAGCATAAATGGGAAAACAGAACAGTTTAAAAAGCAAACATCCATGTAATAAAGATGAGAATGAGGCGGCATCTACAGAGCAAAAAGCTACAGAGCTTTTGTTTTATCTCATTTACTATTGTTTAAAAATGTAGAAATTCACAATAATAAAAGATTGAGTATACGTGCCCAAACGTTTCAATGGTACAGTTGTGTCGACTTCAGTGCTGGGGCCCGTTCCTCGTATCGCTAGCTCAGTTAGCTGGATTTGACTGTTGACGATTTGGTTTGATCTCGGATTGTTTGGTTCTTCAAAGCTCATCTTGGACTTGCTGTCATAGCAACAGGTCCGTCAGCTTAAACCTGCTCCGAAGCAGCTTATTTCATGTAAACTGGATTAAATGGCATCTTGAGGTGATACTGAAAATCTGTCCCAGCCACTGCTAAATTCAAATTGAATTAAAAATGAAATTACAACATTGAAATAAAAATGTAAAGTGCGTACAAATATTATAAAATCGTGAATATGAATAATTGGGAATCATGTTCATCAAAACACATTTAATTTATCTAACTTTTATGTTGGTTTGGTCATTTGTCCAAAGGTCCAGAAATTCGTGTTTTTCTTCTTTGACAAGTTTTTCGCCAGGTGGCTTTTTTAATTATATGATGATTATATGAGCATTGCTGATCGTGGTTTCGAGTATCGATCATCTGCCCTCTTCAGGGAACACAGGCACCAGCAGTGATCTCAGATAACTTAATCCAGATATTTTAATCCAATCCGCAAATTCTTTTCAAGAACCAAATTAGCCAGAGATCAGTTATAGAGATTAAAAGATCTGGGATCTGTCAAATCATCTCAGATTTATTAAGCGAGGTATGAAGAACGGACCCCTGTTCACATGAGTGTTTATTTATACTTTTGTCAGTCACAAATTGCAGTTATTAAAGGGATAGTTCACCCATAAAATATAATTTACTCACCCTCAAGTTGTTACAAACCTGTATGAATTTCTTTCTTCTTCTGAACACAAAAGAAGATATTTAAAAAAAATATGGGTAACCAACCAGTTTATGGACCCCATTGACACGATTCTTCAAAATGTCTTCTTTTGTGTTCAGAAGACAAAAAAGAGTTTGGATCAACTTGAGGGCAAGGAAATGGAGGCAATTTGTATTTTTGGGAGAACTATCCCTTTAAGATGATTAATTTGCCGCTTGAGATGAAAACATCGCCGAACATTGTAGGATTTGTGATTCAGTTCAATGAGCGTGCATGCTTTTATGGACGTTTAAATGATTAGTGATCCTTCTTTTAATCGGACCCAACTGTTTGCCCTCTTGCTTACAGGCTGAAAGAGAAGGGTCATTTGGCTCTGGCATCGCAAAAAACGATAGTTTCTCATCATTATTTTTTATTGAGCGCAAATCCTCGGTGTCCATTTGTCTGGCAGAGCTGCACTAAGCCCTGAGCCAAATGACAAGTAGTATTTGTCAGGTTTTGTGTGTCATTTCATGCTGACGTGGTTTCCGTATGTCTGTATCCCCTTGGGTAAACTTAATTTCATGGGTAATGAAATGTAGGAGCCAAAGAGTCTTTTATACATTAAACGGCACATAAACTTTTGAGTTATATGTCACACAGCTGTATCTGTATTTATTTATCATTATTTTTCTTACTAAGCAATCATTGAAAGATTGAGAGTCAATGTACTCTTAAAGTATTAAAAACATATTTCTATTAAAGCCTAATTTCAACATTTGCACTCAATAAATGCTTGTTTTTGTATTATTTATAAAGTAATTACTTTTCTGTTGTTAGGACACAGAGATTAATTTGATTTAATGATTATGGCATTATGGAATGATTCCTTATGTGCAATTGTAGACCAAAATTACTGGGGAAAGGGAGAGCACTATTTAAAGTGCATTTGGATGCCTTTGGCTTCATTCTGCCTGTCACTAAGCGATCTACAACTTTATCAGTTTTATAAACTTTAGCCAGTTTATGTATTCACAGTTGTAAATATTTTTATTGTGTCAATTATGTTGCATCACATATAATATAATTTGTGTTCAGCTGGTTTGGTACACAATCTGGAAGTGTAACATAGCAACGCTTGTTTTTACGGTGCGATGGTGATATTTACAGGCCGATCTTCTGAGATGTCAAAGTCTTAATGTTGTCTTATTGGGTCCAGATGTGGTGCTCAAAGAGGTACGTGTCAGCATACAGCTGCACTAAGCTTTAATTTATGCCCCACCGAATAATGCCAGAAATATTTGGTTAGGAATATGGGAAATAGCTTTGGAAAATGAGCTCAGCTTTCACTCCCATCCCAGCTTTGCACTCAGCTGATCTCTGCTGGCAATTATAGGTTAAACTGAGTAAAATCATGTGAGTAGCATGACTTTCTTAATTTTGTGATTGCAATGATATTTGATGATGCAGGTGTGGACTTACGTCCCAAATTTGGCATATTTAACAACTCCTGACCGGCAACAAAACAGCATTTCATACTCAGAAATCCTGTTCTCTCCCTGTCTTATTTTTTGATTCTGAATTTTGGTTATGTTGTAAGAAACAAATTAATCTCTATGTTTTTGTTGGCTAAATTGTGATGGCTAGACGACTGGGTCAGAGCATCTCCAAACTGCAGCTCTTGTGGGCTGTTCCCGGTCTGCAGTGGTTAGTATCTATCAAAAGTGCTCCAAGAAAGGAACAGCTGTGACCCGGCCACAGGGTCATGGGCGGCCAAGGCTCATTGATGCACGTGGGGAGCAAAGGCTGGCCCGTGTGGTCCAATCAAACAGATGAGCTACTGGAGCTCAAATTGCTCAAGAAGTTAACGCTGGTTCTGACAGAAAGGTGTCAGAATACACAGTGCATCGCAGTTTGTGCAAATGGGACACTTGTCCACCAACGAAAGTGCCAACAGTCCCTGCCACAAAACAATAAGGAAAGATTTGAGGAGCACAACAATGAATCTGAGATGTTGACTTGGCCTCCAAATTCCCCAGCTCTCAATCCAACCGAGCATCTGTGGGATGTGCTGAACAAACAAGTCCGATTCATGGAGGCCCCACCTCGCAACTTACAGGACTTAAAGGATCTGCTGCTAACATCTTAGTGCCAGATACCACAGCACACCTTCAGGGGTCTAGTGGAGTCCATGGCTCTAGGGGTCAGAGCAGTTTATTGCAGCAAAAGGGGGGCCAACAAAATATTAGGAATAGTTAATAATGTTGTGTCTGGTCAGTGTGTGTGTGTATATATATACTGTATACGTAAAAAAAACTCTGTATATATTTCCCAAGATCACTTTTCCTTAACCTTATAGAAGCTTCATGAATTCTGCTTTAAAATAATGTCTTGCAGTCCCTAAGCAATTAATGGTACAAACCAACCAAACAGGCGCGCATTTCACAATCTTTGACAGTATTTGAAATAAAGCCAGGATGGTCAGGCCTCAGGTGGCGCAAAATTGACATTCTGTTCATGTCATTAAATGGTCATATCATGAGGAATCAAATTTCCCTTTATCTTTTGAGATACAAAGAGTTCATTATACTACTAAAACGTACTGTTACATTACTTCACCAGTCCAAAAAAATCCTTTTATTGAAACTGGGCTGAAAACAATTCTCAATATGAAATCCCTGAGTTCCTGATATTAACATATGACCATCTACTGTATATTTGCACATCAGTGATGCCTGCCAAGCCACATGGTGAGATAATATAGAGGACATTGGGAAATCTTGAGCCGTTTCTGGCTGCGTTTACCATCTACTTTTCTAGATGGGCATATCTGACTGAGAAACGAGCCGCTGAAGTTTATTTTAACGATCTGATCATGACAGATTAATTGTAACAGTCTCGTTTTATGAATCAAAATGTAATGCAGGCTTTGTAAGGAGGCATTTAAAGCAGACAAGGTGGAGCAGATAAAAACTATATTAAAGCTGCCGTGAAGAGGTGCATGGCAAAAGCATGAATGAATGGTCTGATTTATGAATTATTTATTCACCTGTGACAACAGATGTGTAATGCAAATTTTGAAAATGCTGAAAAGAAGCTCAGTGCTTGGGTAAAGATTTCAATCTGTTAGAAGCAGATTGATTTATTGTGTATCTAAACTATCCAAAAAAAAGTTAGTTTGCATCCTGAAATGACCTGTCAAACTGAATTACACTGCAAAAATTCACACAACTGCCTGTCATGAATGATCTGTGATTAATATTTCTTTATCTCCCATCCAGGAGTCTGAGCTGTCAGAGAATCACTCTACACAAGAACTTATTCTTCTCGTACGTGCTCAACTCAGCCTTCACCATCGTCAACCTCATAACTGTGGTCAACAACCCCAAAGTGGTGGAGAGGAATCCGGTACGTGCCCTCAACTCCACAATGCTCATCAAAAGGGCTTTCCACACCGCGCCTAACCCCCGGTTATTGTCGCTCTAAACCCCGCTTTCAATTCTGTGAAAGGATCATTTCACGCCTGAAGTGGGGAAGCACCGTTTTTTACCTGCAGAAACAGGATTAGCACTGCTTTTATGCTGTTAACCCATCATTGCGGTGACAAATGTATACAGTTGAAATGAAGCAGTGTTAAAATGTTACGAATAGATGCTTAGCAACATACAAACGATCACATTCCTCATATGTGGCTGGACCATTTTTACATTTACATTTAATCATTTAGCAGACGCTTTTATCCAAAGCGACTGGTTTTATGGACCAGTCATAAGGGTTTTGTACACATCCTCGGTAAGCTGAATAAATGCACTTTCCATTGGTGTATGGTTTGTTAGGATATGATAATATTTGGTTGAGATACAACTAATTGAAAATCTGGAATATGAGATTGCACACAAAAAAAATCGAAATATTGAGAAAATCACCTTTTAATTTGTACGAATGAGGTCCTTGGCAATGCATATTACTACTAATAATAATTTTTTAATACATTTATGGTAGGAAATTTACAAAATATCTTCATTGAACATGAACTTTACTTAATATCCTAATGAATTTTGGCATGAAATATTTTTTTTTCATTTTGACCAAGCGGCAACCTCCCGCGATCTCTCTTGAAGCCAATACGGAAGTAATGCAAACTGCAATAACTCAACTGGCCACTAGGGACAGGCTCCAGAAGGGAGCAGAATCTCATTGAGCCCCATGTTAAAATTCTCAACTTTAAAGCAGAAAAAAACATGTTTACAGCCTGGTACAAATTGTGGTTTTGGCTTAGAAGGCTAATTTTGATCTTCATGACAACTCTGAGGGGGGTGAATTTTTTTATAACTCATTCGTTTACGTTATATAAAGCCTTAAGATTCTGCATAATAAAGGGCGTGGTTACAAGTGGATAGCCATTTATCCGCCGTCTATAGTTATTACCTCAGCTCCGCGCACATCCCGCCTTTTTGCCCATTTTCTGTTATCCGGGAGTGACACGCGTTGACTCGCTCACAAGATCACAAATATACTTGTGCAACTTATGACTGGTTTTGTGTTCCAGGATCACATATCACATGCTTTGTACAGTCATGGAAATGCCACTCGGTTGTTTCAAGCAATGTTTGGGTCAAATATGGACAAACCTAACCGTTGGGTTTAAAATAAATTTAAACCAACAGTTGGGCTTGTTCGTAAGAGTGTATAAACTTTGTATAATTTTTTAGGGGTAAAACATCAAATGGTGAATGAAAACATAACAATTGGAGTGAAGAAGTGACCGTTTCCTTCTTTCCTATATAGTCTGAAACATATTCTCTTAGTATAGGGTTAATTGTACAGTCTATTCCATTTATCCACGGTTTAGAATGACCCAGGGTTATTTAGGTGTGAAATGTAGGCGTGAAAACCCCTATCCGCTTGTTAAGTCGTGACGTAAGGAACGCCGTTTCTGAGTCCAAGCCTCAACTCGTTTCACTTGAGAATGCCATTGACGCCCGTTTATGAGCGCATTTTTTCATATTAAACATCAAACATTTAAAAAAGTTAAACATTTGAAATACTTACAGTCTACACAACAGTCTCCATGGTCACAGCGTTACAGACATTAATATTTTAATGATTTATAAAAGATGAATCACTGTCTGGCCATCTGGAATTATGGTATGGAGTAAAAGGTTATTATTATAACTTTTTTGTAGTATTACACCACATTGTGTGTGTATATTAGCACCGTTTGTAGTTTTTCTTGTGGTATAAGATAGAGCGTTTGGACCCGGAGGCGCTGCCGTGTGACGTCAGCCTTAACAACCACATTGTTTGGTTTTCGTTTTTTTTTTTATAGGAGGAAAATCTATCTATCTATATATCTATATATCTATCTATCTATCTATCTATCTATCTATCTATCTATCTATCTATCTATCTATCTATCTATCTATCTATCTATCTATCTATCTATCTATCTATCTATCTATCTATCTATCTATCTATCTATCTGTCTGTCTGTCTGTCTGTCTGTCGGTCCGTCCGTCCGTCCGTCCGTCCGTCCGTCCGTCCGTCCGTCCGTCCGTCCGTCCGTCCGTCCGTCCGTCCGTCCGTCCGTCCGTCCGTCCGTCCGTCCGTCCGTCCGTCCGTCCGTCCGTCCGTCCATCCATAGAGAGAGAGAGAGAGAGAGAGACTGAGATTTATTTAGTATATTCAAGTAATAACTGAGAAAAATATTACTTTAATAATATTATTTTTTTATTTAATTTAAATGTATGGGTTGACAGAGTACCCATGCTTTATTATGTGTATTTATTAGGGGAAAAAATGCTTATGTTTGTGTAAAGGTCACAAAAAGATTTTACAGTTAAGAAGAAACACATATTTAGTACACCATAAAAGGTCATATTGTTTAATTCACATTGTATTTCCATTGCTTGGAATAGGATGGTTTCAGTTTTTTCTCTCTATGGAGGAATGCATAAATCTGCCACATTGGAATGCACTGCATGATCTAAGAGGTGTGGTGAAGAGATGCGTTTCAAGAGAAACATTCACTTTTAGCTACTGTACCCAATTTGATCAAGGAGAATTGCCTATTTA
The DNA here is from genome assembly GCF_024679245.1 of Pseudorasbora parva. Taxonomy (NCBI): domain Eukaryota; kingdom Metazoa; phylum Chordata; class Actinopteri; order Cypriniformes; family Gobionidae; genus Pseudorasbora; species Pseudorasbora parva. Next base: position 6,271,496 of record NC_090190.1, read on the forward strand.
TTTATTTTTTCTAATATACCAATATTATGAGAAAAAAACTAATAAAAAGTGAGACAGTCTAAAACGATATTGCACGATATTGCATTTTGAAGTTCTGAAAGGACTGGGGTGCAGCAGAGGTGTAGTTTTAGGGTTTCAGAAAGATCTTAATCATTGTTCTTACTCGCCTAAAAATATTGGGTTGTGTCTGAGAGATTATTATTGCATCCATCAGACTCCTTCATTTTAAAACCTAACGTCGCTTTGCCTGTCATGCTTTCTCAAAATGATTTTTTTGGGGGCCAGTGTAATGCAGATGTGCATTCTTTTGAGGGTGGGGGTGAATTCTCTATGTTTAATTTACGGTATCCTTGTTCCATCTGAAGAACAAGCTCCTTCTGTTTTTACTTCCAACTCCAGTGAGTCGAGCCACAGTCAGCACAGAATGCATTTCCAGCCTGAAGGAGAAGAGGTTACAATTAGGGTTTAGTTTAGACTTAAACCCTTTGTTTCTAACATAAGCCGTGCTTAGTCTGACAAGAATGTCAATACACGTCAAGGACATCACAATCAAAGTAAAAAAGCATTGACTTCTAAAAGAAAAGTTGGGGTTCATAACGTGTGTGAGGACTTGCTGCCAGTTGCGTGGGTGCAGCAGGCAGAAGAGAGCTATGGACATATGGTAAAAAGTTAATCTGGATGACTGATGGGTTGTTGGGAGGTGTGTGTGATTCAGCTCAGCGGATTGAGAATAGACACTTTGCCAGGATTTTCTAATTAAAACTGCACACATGTTTATTTCAAAGCAGTCAGGCAACTCAAAAATTCAGAGTAAGGGATCGTCCAGGCCAGGTTAAACATCAAAATGGTATTCTGAAGGTATCTACTATCTTCTTAGCAGACGAATAGCAGATTTTGAAACCTGTCAGATTTAATTTAAGTAACTACTCTCGCATGGCCAGACCTTCAGACTGATAGTAGAAGGTCTGGACTCTTTTATTGGCAGTCTGACTGGCATGTAAAGCAATCAATCACACTTTGTTTTGTTCAGCATCATTTGTAGGGGTGTGAAAAATGTGGTCAATGTCCCTACAATAGCAGACCGTCTTGTAAAACTTTTGGAGGTTAAAGAGTCTATGCCATGAACTTCACATACTTTTGAAAATCCACTGTTCACTTGATCCTGATAAGCGCTCATTCGCAGTTGTAAATACAAGGGCTTTTGGCATCACAATGGCTATTTTTCTAGGCAGACGTTTGAATTCTACTGGATTTCCGGGAGATGTGCGTGTTGCGTTCTTCAACGAATAATAAAATGCAACTCAGTTTATAATCTTACATAGTTAAGATAGCAAAATAAACAGACTTTTACAAGAAAGGAGAAAATGCTGCTCATAGTTTTAAGTTGTGCATCCATACAACCTTTTTTGATGAAAATCCATATATAATTTGGCTAATACTAAAACAATATTTGGATCAGTGTTTGTTCAATATGCTAGTTAGGCTTTCAAAACACTTTTCGCTGTTGTTTAAGGTTTTATAATATGGTCAGTTAATTTTGCATATTGCTGTGCATATGCAGTTCATGAAAATGATATTAATAAACATAAATGTTTTCAATCACCTGAGTACTACTGCAGTAGATCAGTAAAGGGATAGTTACCCCAAAAATATATCACTAATGTCATTAATTACCCTCATGAAGAGGGCATAAAACTAATCCATATGAATTTAGCGGTTTAGTCTACATTTTCTGAAGAGACACGATCATTATATGATGAACAGATTTAATTTAGGCTTTTTTCACATTTAAACATTCATCAACTCACATATCAGTTGTTTTAACGGAAGTTCAAGCATGTTTGCTTGACGTTCAAAAACCAACGAGGTTCATTCTCGTGTTACGCGTTACATTCGAGCTTCCACGAGAACCAATGAGGTTCATTCTCGTGTTACGCGTCACATTCGAGCTTCCACGAGAACCAATGAGGTTCATTCTCGTGTTACACATCACGTTTGAGCTTCTGCAAGAACCAATGAGGTTTATTCTCGTGTTACGCGTCACATTCGAGCTTCCACGAGAACCAATGAGGTTCATTCTCGTGTTACACATCACGTTTGAGCTTCTGCAAGAACTAATGAGGTTTATTCTTGTTTTACGCATCACGTTTGAGCTTCCGCGAGAACCGATGAGGTTCATTCTCGTGTTACGCGTCACATTTGAGCTTCCACGAGAACCAATGAGGTTCATTCTTGTGTTACACATCACGTTTGAGCTTCTGCAAGAACCAATGAGGTTTATTCTTGTGTTACGCATCACATTTGAGCTTCTGCAAGAACCAATGAGGTTTATTCTTGTGTTACGCATCACATTTGAGCTTCGGCGAGAACCAATGAGGTTCATTCTTTTCTCACGCATCACATTTGCGCTTCAATAAGAACTGATGATCTCTTTGTGAACTTTTTGAAGCATCAGAGTGTCAGCTGTCAACGGAGGGACTAAAAGTTATCAAATATATCTTAAGTCTTCCACGTTTAGAACATAGGCATGATGTTTAATAATACATTTTTGGGTGAACTATCTCTTTAATTCTTAACTAGCTAGACCATAACCAGCATAAATTAGTTTGGACATTGTAATTTATGCTGGTGTAAGCTGGTCTTTTTTTAGCAGGACTGTCCTGTCAGATTTCATTTTTGCCTGAATTGCTTGGTGCAGTGAAACTTTAAGCACCCGTCTACTTCGTTCTCTCACTTTTCTCCCTCCACAGATTGGCTGCAAGGTGCTGCACTTCTTCCACATGTACATGCTGGGCTGTAACTATTTCTGGATGCTCTGTGAGGGGATTTACCTGCACACGCTGATTGTGGTGGCCGTATTTGCCGAGGAGCAGCATCTGCATTGGTATTATCTTCTGGGCTGGGGTGAGTCTCCAGCAGCTCTGCTCCCTCTGTCCATCTGAACACAGCTCCCAATTTTGCTTTCCCGTCTGTCAGCAAACTTTGAATTGTAAATATGAACACCCTCCCTATTTGCTAAGCACTGAGTGTATCGTGTCCTGTTTTCAAAGGCAGCTGTTTCATCAGTCTTTGCTCCATAATTTATTGGCTACATTTGCTCGTGGTCATGTCCTCCTGCTCCATAAACAGAAAACACTGTCGCTGGCACAAACACTTGTTTAAAGACAGACAAATCAGCCGATCCACATTTAGGACACAATGTGCTGGACATTTGTGGATGTTTGGGGTCATGGTTTATTTCACATTGTGATGTACTTTACTGCTCCCACTGACAGTTTTATTAGGACGGTTTATTGAAGATCAAGGCTAAACTATCTTCTTTCACCTGTTCTCTGTGTTAGCAGTGACATGGGTTAGGAAGTAGCCTGATAAATAGACCAAAAAAAAGCCTTCAATTGTGGAGCATTATTAAAGATTGTGAGATAACGCTGTGCCGGATCATCCATTCCTAAAGGGAGAAAAGACAGCCCTGGACCATCTGTAGAAAATCTGCCTCGTGGCTTTTCGAGCTGTCCTGAGGATATTCAAAGCCGCTATGTTAAAATTTCTTAACGTTACAGGAATATGTCACCCAAACATACGTCATTATCTTGTTGTTTTACCCTACATTACTTGCTTTTGACTATGAAAAACAAATGGAAAATGTTTGAAGTATGTCCAAGCCACACATTTCCATATAACTGAAGTGAATTAGGGGGAAAACACTTGTCTGGCTATCACCAGATCAAGCTCAAAAGATTGAACATTGGTCTGGGGAGTCTGCTCTGTATTTTCTGCTGTACAAAAGGAGTGATCAACGAGCATTATTCGAATGACCCTGTATGCAATTGGATAGTCCTTCGATCAATCAGACCACAAGTGGCGTGATCAACGGGCAACGACCCATTGCTTCTCTATCCGTCATCATGTTAAACCCAGTCTGCGATTGGTTCCTGCAAAAGTGTAACAGAAGTAGTAGAAATGAATGTACAGGTTTACAGACTGAGTTGCTCTGTGGAATCAAATCGCCGGCAGATCAGGCTGGGTTTAACACCATTAAATGCATCATATAGTTCATATGATCTATGCATTATTATTATTATTCAATAACTTTGGGGGAGAAACAGGCTGAAATGTAAGTAGTCATGTACTGATAATCGTCCCCTCATCATTCATCAAGGACAACTATTTATTTAGTCTATAAATGCTGAGCCTGTAAAACACGGTAAATACTCAAAAGACTCAAGTTACGCATCTCACGTGGTCATGGCTTGCCGTCTAATAACAGTTACAGCGTTATCATTCATTTTGCATTAGAGGGATACTATTTTGTGTTTGACTAATGTCACAATTCTCCTTTCAACAGGATTCCCCTTGGTGCCTGCATCCATCCATGCTGTGGCGAGAAAGAAATACTTTGATGACAAGTGAGTAATGTTCACTGCTTTTCAGCAGTAAATACAGAAGACAGGCCAGGTTCAGTGGACAGTGGGTCTGATATGGGATTTATTATATTTTCCACTAGCTGCTGGATGAGTGTGGAGACCCATCTGCTCTATGTGGTTCACGGCCCCATCATGGCAGCTTTATTAGTGAGTCAGCACTATTTATTTATTATCGATTATATTGAGCTTTGCATATATTCACATAGCATTTATCAGAAATCTGGCTCTGAATAATCCATTTTAATCATGAAACAAACGTAATTTTGAGAAAGATAAACATGTTATGTTCTTAGTGCCGCAAATGACAAATATTGCATTTAACATCTCATTAGATCGCGTTTCTGTTCAAATTCCATTATCGTGTTCATTCACAGTTAATCAAGCTTAATTGTGTTAACTATGTGTGAAATTAAAATCTAAATAGAGCATGTTAGTTAAAGATTGTTTGGGTTTCATTTTAATATCTTTTTTATGTTGTAGGTCAATTTATTCTTTCTGCTGAACATAGTACGGGTCTTAGTTACCAAACTGAGAGATACGCACCGAGCCGAGTCTAACATGTATATGAAGGCGGTGAGGGCCACCCTCATTCTGGTGCCCTTATTGGGCATTCAGTTCGTCATCTTTCCTTGGCGGCCAGAGAACCGCTTGGCAGGAGAGATATACGATTACATCATGCACATATTAATGCATTACCAGGTAACTCAGACTGAATGCTAACTCTTTTAACTTGTCCAAGACACCTAAAAATGGTTAACACTTCCATATTTTCTATTTTGCAAGGGATTGCTGGTGGCAACCATATTCTGTTTTTTCAATGGAGAGGTAAGCTGATTAAAATCCTTATAAAGAGATATTTCACCCCATATTGCAAATTCTTATATTGTTTACTCACCCTCATGTGGTTTGGCTCAATTTGTGATGAATATTATTTTGATATTTTCCATGCAAAAATCATTAAAAGCCCATAAAAGTAGTCCATACAACAGTTCCTTCACACTCAAACCAAAAAATAGTGCAGCAAGTTGTAATATCAAAAGTCATTGGTTGTATTGCAACCAAAAATGAGTCGCCAATGTGAATATGTGGCGTGGAGAATGACAGATTATCAGTGAAAATTTATTAAAAACTTAGTTTTTAAAAAAAAATACTTTTTCAAATATTACCTATCAGTGTGTAATATAGTTATTTGTGATTGTAAAATAGTTTATGTCTTCAAAAAGAAAGAATCTATTCTAAATAGCTGAAGCCAGTCGTCAGCAATTCCAGTCTCACTTCCTGTTATATACCTGTGTAAAATGGTCACAAATTTGCATAATACCAGCCTATGGTCTTCATTGTTTGACTCGCCCTCAAAAACTGTAGCCTCAAACACATCGTCGACATGGTTTTCAGTGCTGCGAATCAAATCCACTTTGCTGCACTTTAAAAACGACACCATCGCTACTGTTCAATTCACTGTGTATCAAGTTCTGAGGAAGCTTCTGGAGCTGAACTTCAGATATGGTAATGAGGGTTTCGTCTTCAACTCACGCTGTAAGCGATAGACCAATCAGAACAGAGATTGAATCTTCAAATTAACCATTTTCAGACTCAAATGGGACAAATGAGGTGATGCTACAATGTATATTATGATAAAATTGAAGTGTCTTTAACCTTGGGTGAATGTGAACATTTTGTAGGAGTAATCTAAAGCAAAATTAGGAACCTTTGAAATAGCATAATAAAGGCACTTTAAAACTAATCAGAAAATGCCTGTCATCCTCATAAAAGGGGCTAAATGTAAGCGACCCCCTACCCCCCTCCTCCCCCTGTGTGAAGGACATGACCTTTGAGATAGCTTGACGTTTTGTCCAAGTGGCTGGTGTTCAGGAACTCAGTCAGGCGTTCAGCAAGTTTCTGGGTGAATACCTGGCCATGTTGTGCAACTGACACATTGATTCAGACATGGTTGATGCCACTTTCCTCCATGATCTGTCATGGTGCACATATGTTGTGATGTTTACTGTTACTGCTTTTCAGTCAATGTGAAAATCACGCTTTGCATTAACTTAATTAAAAAAGATTAGGTAAAAAAAAAAAAATGTTAGCACTCGTATATAGTATGTATAGTTTGGGGTCATTTATATATTTTTTAAAGAAATACCAAGAATGTGCAGAATGATGCAGAAAAACACACTTCAACTGTTTTCAACATTGATAATAAATGTTACTTATGAATCAAATCAGTAAATGGGAAGATTTCTGTAATAGTACTAATAAACTGAATATGTTTCAGTACACAATTACCAGATTCATATATCATCAATAAATACAGTTTCTTTTATTCTCTTTTATTTGAAGTAATTGAATAATCATTGTTTAACAATGTTCATGCTTTAATGCATTTAATTAATTTCACAAAGAACAGATTTAAGCTGATTCTAAAGCAATTTAGATTAACACACTTTAAAAATATGTCTGATTAAAAAAACAAATCAATGTGCATAGTTAATAAACTAATCTTGCCTGTTTCATTTATGTATGACAAAAAAAACTAAATGTAATGTGATGCATATTTGTCTCTGTTAAAACTATATGCAATTCAAATACATAAATCTTAAAATTGGCATGAAATAGAAGTTAGTTGTTTCTTCCACTAATTGTTACAGTTTTATACACTCACCTAAAAGATTATTAGGAACACCTGTTCAATTTCTCATTAATGCAATTATCTAATCAACCAATCACATGGCAGTTGCTTCAGTGCATTTAGGGGTGTGGTCCTGGTCAAGACAATCTCCTGAACTCCAAACTGAATGTTAGAATGGGAAAGAAAGGTGATTTAAGCAATTTTGAGCGTGGCATGGTTCTTGGTGCAGACGGGCCGGTCTGAGTATTTCACATCTGCTCAGTTACTGGGATTTTCACGCACAACCATTTCTAGAGTTTACAAAGAATGGTGTGAAAAGGGAAAAACATCCAGTATGCGGCAGTCCTGTGGGCAAAAATGGCTTGTTGATGCTCGAGGTCAGAGGAGAATGGGCCGACTGATTCAAGCTGATAGAAGAGCAACTTTGACTGAAATAACCACTCTTTACAACTGAGGTATGCAGCAAAGCATTTGTGAAGCAACATCACGCACAACCTTGAGGCAGATGAGCACAATTTGCACGAGCTCACCAAAACTGGACAGTTGAAGACTGGAAAAATGTCACCTGGTCTGATGAGTCTTGATTTCTGTTGAGCCATTCAGATGGTAGAGTCAGAATAAACAGAATGAGAACATGGATCCATCATGCCTTGTTACCACTGTGCTGGCTGGTGGTGGTGGTGTAATGGTGTGGGGGATGTTTATTGGCACACTTTAGGCCCCTTAGTGCCAATTGGGCATCGTTTAAATGCCACAGACTACCTGAGCATTGTTTCTGACCATGTCCATCCCTTTATGACCCCCATGTACCCATCTTCTGATGGCTACTTCCAGCAGGATAATGCACCATGTCACAAAGCTCGAATCATTTCAAATTGGTTTCTTGAACATGACAATGAGTTCACTTCAAGATGCTATCCTATCAATACGGGCTAACATTTCTAAAGAATGCTTTCAGCACCTTGTTGAATCAATGCCATGTAGAATTAAGGCAGTTCTGAAGGCGAAAGGGGGTCAAACACAGTATTAGTATGGAGTTCCTAATAATCCTTTAGGTGAGTGTATATTTGAGTGAAACTACTTCTCCAACCAGAAAAAATGTAGGTCGATCTCATGTAAGTGACAGGGTTCCCCACCCTCATGCCAGTAAACACATCATCAGAGAAGAAAAGAGATGTCACTGCAAAAGGAAGTTATTTTAAGTAAAGATTACGAGGGAACAAGAAATAATGATGTGCCTGTATAAATCATTTGTAATAAATACTGCAATATTCCTTAAAAAATAAAAACGTATATAATCTGATTAAGACTTTTTCTGTTGCATTGTACTGACACTAATATAAATCTCTCAAGGGTCATCGTAGTCACAAAGGATGGAGGCGTTTCTCATGTCATGCGTTTTCACATTCACCGAACATCTATTTGAAAGCCAGACGTGTTCAATGTGTCTCTTGACGTGAGGGGGTGCATGAAAAGAGTATTAAGTGGCAGTAAATACTAACAGGCACGTCAAAGCGCATTTGCCAGACTTGAGGAAAACAGACTTAGAGCACTTATGCATGACAAAACCAAAACAATGAAGACACAGTTTCATTAGAATACTCAGCATGAGGTTCCTGGCACAAACTTGAATGGAATGAATTAGCGCCTTTCATTCGCCTATGTGTAAGTCATGTTTTATACATGCTGAATTATTTCTGGGCCTGGAAAATGGGTCAATTATTAGCTTATGCATGAGCAGCCAGCTCGCATCAGCATCAGCGCGTCTACAAACTATTTGGATGTGTCCTAAGCACAGATCCTGTTTCAGGACAATAAAAGGAGCACTGACACAGAATAATATTTTCTTTGTGGTGGTGTTTGTTTACCTCAGCGTAATGATTCGTTCTCGTCTAATGTCCTTTCCCTGATCCAATATCCCTCTTTGTGTTAAAAATACACAGAGCGCTAATTGGCGCATCAAAATCAGTTACGATAATAATAGAGTAATATAATTCCCACATTCTGACAAAGGTCAATACAAAAATGTTTTAATTAATACTAAAATTATGGTCAAAGCATATTTATGTCAAATTAACATTTTTCATTAAAGGGGACCTTTTATGCCCTTTTCCCAAAGTTTTAATTTAGTATTCATGCTTCAGTAAACAAAACAAAAAAACATTTCTGTCAGAACCACTATCGTCAAAGATGATAGACAATTAGCATACAGTTTAGATTGGCGGTATGGCTCTGTTCTGGGCAAGCACAGCCTAAGGATAAGAACAGGGAGGGCAGTGATGACCCCCCTTAGGGTAAACAGAACAGAACCAACAATGTATTGTAGATATCATTAATCTTTTACAACCTACAACCTAATTCGGGAATTTAGTCTGATCCAGGTTCAGGGGAAATCAGAATACCAAATCCTGACTGGACAACAGGAGGAGCTGGGGATGGAGGATGGTAAATGAGCTCTGGAGAAGGCGATAGATGCTGAAAGTACTGCAAGAGCTTATAAAGTGGGTATAGAAAGTATCCAGACCCCATTAAATTTTTAACTCTTTTCACTCTGTTAAATTGCATTAAATAGCCATTTGCTAAAATAATTTAAGCTTTTTTTCTCATTAATGAACACACAGTACCCCATTTTTACAGAAAAACACAGAATAGTTCAATTTTTTGCAGATTTATTAAAAAACGAAAAACTTAAATATCACATGGTCCTAAGTATTCCGACCCTTTGCTCAGTATTTAGTAGAAGCACTCTTTTGATCTAATACAGCCATGAGTCTTTTTGGGAAAGTTTTTCACACCTGGATTTGGGGATCCTCTGGCATTCCTCTTTGCAGATCCTCTCCAGTTCTGTCAGGTTGGATGGTAAACGTTGGTGGACAGCCATTTTCAGGTCTCTCCAGAGATGCTCTATTGCGTTTAAGTCAGGGCTCTGGCTGGGCCATTCAAAAACAGTCACAGAGTTGTTGTGAAGCCACTCATTCGTTATTTTAGCTGTGTGCTTAGGGTCATTGTCTTGTTGGAAGGTGAACCTTCGGCCCAGTCTGAGGTCTTGAGCACTCTGGAGAAGGTTTTCATCCAGGATATCCCAGTACTTGGCCGCATTCATCTTTCCCTCGATTGCAACCAGTCGTCCTGTCCCTGCAGCTGAATAACACCTCCACAGCATGATGCTGCCACCACCATGCTTCACTGTTGGGACTGTTTTGGACAGGTGATATTTTTCTCCACAAATACCACTTAGAATTAAGGCCAAAAAGTTCTATCTTAGTGTCATTAGACCAGAGAATATTACTTCTCACCTTCTTGGAGTCCTTCAGGTGTTTTTTTTTTTTTTTAGCAAACTTCATGCAGGCTTTCATTTGTCTTGCACTGAGGAGAGGCTTCCGTCTGAGTTTTGCTCCGGAGTTTTGCGGAATATATGGCTCTTCCCACTCTGCCATAAAGCCCCGACTGGTGGAGGGCTGCAGTGATGTTTGACTTTCTACAACTTTCTCCCATCTCCCAACTGCATTTCTGGAGCTCAGCCACAGTGATCTTTGGGTTCTCCTTTATCTCTCTCACCAAGGCTCTTCTCCCCCGATAGCTCAGCTCATAGATCTTCTCCCCCGATCACTGCAGCCCTCCAAACAGCTCTAGGAAGGGTTCTGGTTGTCCCAAACGTCTTCCATTAAAGGATTATTGAGGTCACTGTGCTCTTAGGAACCTTACGTGCAGCAGAATCTTTTTAGCAAACTAAAAAATAGAGAATTTTACAGAATGTAAAATACAGAATTTTACAGATTTTTTTTTTTTTTTTTTTGTAACCATGGCCAGATCTGTGCCTTGCCACAATTCTGTCTCTGAGCTCTTCAGGTAGTTTCTTTGACCTCATGATTCTCATTTGCTCTGACATGCACTGAGCTGTAAGGTCTTGTATAGAAAGGTGTGTGGCTTTCCTAATCAAGTCCAATCAGTATAATCAAACACAGCTGGACTCAAATGAAGGTGTAACCATCTCAAGGATGATCAGAAGAAATGGACAGAATCTGAGTTAAATATATGAATGTCACTGCAAAGGGTCTGAATACTTAGGACCATGTGATATTTCAGTTTTCTTTTTTATAAAGCTGAAAAAATGTCAACAGTTCTGTGTTTTTCTGTCAATAGGGTGCTGTGTGTACATTAATGGAAAAAAAATGAACTTGAACTAAAATGATTTTAGCAAATGGCTGCAATTTAACAAAGTGTGAAAAATTTAGGAGGGTCTGAATACTTTCAGTATCCACTGTATATGTATTCTGTGATAGAAGTCATATTTTTTACATATTTGACATTGTTGCAGCTCCTCTCTTCCCAGACTGTTTAGTTCCTCACTATATGAAGCCCCTCCTGAAAAGCACAATGTGCTCTGATTGGTTGGCTGGATCAGTGTGGCGTGATTGTTCAATAGCTTGAAGAGTGTTACATATATATATATTTATTAATTTTTTTGCATATGCCTTGGGCGGGAATAATTTAAATGAGGAATATTGTGATCGTAAAGTGAATATAGTGTGAAAACTCAAGATTAATGGAGGCGATTCATGGATTTCAGAAACAGTGACACTGATACAGAGAATACTGTGTGCATTGTAACTTTGCAGCCCTGTTTGATGCTCAACCAGCAGCATCAATAAAGAAAGTTTAAAATGTACAAAAAGCATAATAATATGATGCATAAACAGTGCAATGCAGCTTGTCAAATCAGTTTTCTCAACATCCTGACAATCATCAGGCTCTGGGACACCAGATGTCACCAGATAAAAACAGATGCTAAACTTAAACCTGCTACATTATTCTCAACAGCAGTTTTATAGGTGTTTAATAATTCGATATAGTTGTTTAAGGACTGATCACAGACTCTGCTAGAATCAAATTCATCTTCAAAGATGGTTATAATAAAACTACAGAGCTCAAAGAATGGTGTGACTGATGAGACGTCTCAGTACAAGAAAACATGACTACAGCTTTTTCCAATTACGTTCTACATTAAAAAAATAATTTTGTAATGAATACTTTATTTTGCAAACAATGCAATAAATCAAAAGTGACAATAAAACCAGTATCAAAACAGATTTTTTTTTTTTTTTGCAGAGATCAGAGATTGCTTTCATACAGTCTTTCCACTCGCAAATTCCTCCATGTAAATAGCAAATCTTCCATGGCATGAGCACAATTGGCTTTTAAAGGGAAAGGAAGATGAGACTCTGATTGGTTTATTGCACGTTGCACCCAAAATATGACTCAATAAGAGCCTAGGTTTAGACAATGCTCCTGGTGTGCCAACTGTTTTTATGTCGTTAAACTAGCAAAAGTGGATTCGGACACGCCCTAAGTGCACCTGCGCTTCAGACCATGCCCTCATATAGTTAAAATAGGGCCCTCTATTTTATTATTGCATACTGTTTAAAGGGTTAGTTCACCCAAAAATAAAAATTCTGTCAATAATTATTGATTCTCATGCCGTTCGACACCCGTAAGACCTTCATCTTCAGAACACAAATGAAGATATTTTTGTTGAAATCCGATGGCTCAGAAAGGCCTTCATTGACACCAATGTCATTTCCTCTCTCAAGACCCATAAAGGCACTAAAGACGTCGTTACAAAGCCCATCTCACTACAGCGGCTCTACAATACCTTTATGAAGCGACGAGAATATTTTTTGTGCGCAAAAAACAAAATAACGACTTGTGTAGTGATGGGCCAATTTCAAAACAAAGATTTGAACATTATGAATCAGCGTATCGATTCATGATTCGGATCGCGTGTCAAACTGCTGAAATCACGTGACATTGGCGATCCGAATCATGAATCGATACGCTGAATCAATCAAATCGTTCAAATCTTTTGGAATCGGCCAATCACTACACAAGTCGTTATTTAGTTTTCTTGCGCACAAAAACTATTCTCGTCGCTTCATAAAGTGATTGTAGAGCCGGTGTAGTGAGATGGGCTTTGTAACGACGTCTTTAGTGCCTTTATGGGTCTTGAGAGAGGAAATGACATTGGTGTCAATGAAGGCCTTTCTGAGCCATCGGATTTCAACAAAAATATCTTCATTTGTGTTCTGAAGATGAACGGAGGTCTTACGTGTGTCGAACGACATTAGGGTAAGTAATTAATGACTGAATTTTCATTTTTGGGTGAAATAACCCTCCAATGTACAACAACACTGAGGGGCAAATAGTATCTATTTTTTAAAGTATAAATAGCATATCGATAAGAAAATGCTGCTATTTTCACTCTAAATATAATCTGTTGCTATTTGCACGCAGTGCCATTTTTTCTCTCTGATTGTTTCACTGCAGGTCCAGGGAGCTCTGAAAAGGCAGTGGATGCAATACAAAGCCCAGTGGGGTCAGCGACGACGCGAGCACTGCTCCATGAGATCCACCTCCTACACCGCCACCTCCATCACTGAGGTGCCCGCTTTCATGTTTCATCATGACTGCAACAGCGAACACTTAAATGGCAGACAAACAGAAGACTCAGAGCTAGTGGCCCTCAAGACGGGTGAGACATACGCTTGAACGTTTGGAGAAAAATACCGGCAAAGAAGTGATTCAGTCAAACCGGAGACTGGAGACTCAACATTGACTGAATGTTCGCAAACTCCCCCATCTCAGACAGCACTTAAGAGGTGACAACAGAACATTCAAAGCCTGTGTGTTGGCACCATTGAATCGGTTGAAATATTACTCAAGGCTTTGTTTATATTCTCTACGGCTCTGCTTCTGCGAGTTGAAACGCAAAAGAAACAGAAAAAAAATACAGACATGGGCCGCATTTCTTAAAATAATGTCATATTAAAGCTGCTAGATTCAGGCTCCCCTCGCGTCCTTTTTAGGCCCGTGGCCACAAACAAAAAGTTACTTTGCAAAAAACCAAGGATGTGTTGATTTGTGGGACTCTGAGTGTTTCTCTAAAGCTACTGGGAGACGATCCTCCAGAGGACAGGCTACACTCATCCGTCTCTGAACAAAAGGAAAGTGCCTCTGTGCCTGAATCCTGTTCCTGATGGTGGTGAAACGGCAAGGAAAGCTGCAACGGTCTGTCAGACGGTCATTTCGCATTTGAAAATAGCTTTTAATCTGTCTTGCGAGACTCCTGACTGCTTTATTGTTTTTGCAGCTGTGCTTTTCTGCCTCGTCTCTGTTGCGAAAGGGGGTTTGGAGGGAAAAAATATTTTTTTTTGTACTGCTTAAAAAGTGAATCCATAAACCTGTGCGTAGACATGAATTAAAATGTATTCTGTAAACAAAAACAAAACAAAAAGAGAGACAAATATATATTTAATAAGCTCCCGCACTTCAGAGCGCAGATTGTATTTATAAGTCTGATTTTGAGGCATCTTTTTCAGCGCTACTTCTCCAGTAAGTGCATTTCCTATCTGCAACCAAAATCCACTGCTCATGAACGCACCAAATTCACTTCACGTTTTCAGCGAGTGATCAATAATCCACCTTTCTGCACTTGCCTTTATTTGACCGCAAATGACTTGTGGGACTGACAGAATTAGGCTGAGAAACTAGAAACGGCAAAAGAAGAAATCAGTGTGTTAGATCTACTAATTCAAATAAATCAAGCTATAAATACAATATTTATCTCTTAAACTCAATTTAAATGTTATATCTATATACATAATGCACATAAATACAGTACGGGTAAAAAGTTTGAAAACATTACAATTTTTTAATACTCTTTATTTTATTACGATTTTCTTATTTCAATTTTTCTAATTTAATATACTTCCAAATATTATTTATTTCTGTGATCAAAGCTGAATTTACTCCAGTTTTCAGTGTCACGTGATCCGTCAGAAATCATCCTGATATGATGATTTGATGTGCGGTTATTATTATTGTTGGAAATGGCTGTACCTTTTTGTACTTTTTGGTACCTTTTTTACTTTCAGGATTCATTGATGTAAAAAAGTTAAAAAGAACAGCATTTATTCAAAATAGAAATCTTCATTATTACTTTTTATCAATTTAACATCCTTGTGGAATAAAAGTATTGATTTCTTTCAACAACAACAACAAAAGAAAGAAAGAAAGAAAGAAAGAAAGAAAGAAAGAAAGAAAGAAAGAAAGAAAGAAAGAAAGAAAGAAAGAAAGAAAGAAAGAAAGAAAGAAAGAAAGAAAGAAAAGAAAGAAAGAGAAAAGAAAGCAAAAATGACTGACTCCAAACTTTTGAACTGTAGTGTATATTGTTATCAAATATTTCTATTTTAAATAAATGCTGTTATGTCTTGAAAAGGTTACATCACAGGTTATAAAAATATTAAGCAGCACAACTGTTTCCAACATTGATCATAAATCATAATTAATCAAATATCAGAATGATTTTTTTAAGAATCATGTGACACTAAAGACTGGAGTAAATCACTCAGCTTTGATCACAGAAATAAATTATAGTTTAAAGTATATTCACTTTGAAAACCACTATTTTAAATTGTAATAATATTTCACAATATTACATATTTTTCTGTATTTTTGATCAAATAAATGCCTGAGCAAGAGACTTCTTTCAAAAACATTTAAAATAGTAATGTTTCCAAACTTTTTTGGTACTTTATGTATCAGCGTGGATGCATTAAAATGATCAAAATTACTTTTACATTGTTACAAATGATTTCTATTTCAAATAAATGCTGTTCTATTAAACTTTCTATTAATCAATGTGAATTTCACATGTTTATCAAATGTGAAATCTGAAGGATCATGCGACACTGAAGACTGGAGTAATGATGCTGAAAAATCAGCTTTTCCATTGCAAGAATGAGTATCGTTTTAAAATATATATTAAAATAGAAAATGGTTATTTTAAATTGTAATAATATTTCATATTTTTACAGTTCTTATTGTATTTTTGATCTAGAAAATGCAGCCTTGGTGACCATAAAGAGATTTTGTTTCGTAAACATTAAAAAAACCCAAAATCTTGATCTGGTAAGGATAAATAAATATAGCTTACATATGGGTGAGAAAACGTTAATAAAATGAAAGCAACCAATCTTATGACTGAAGAAAAATACTGTCTGAAACAAAATGTAGAGCATCGCCCCCACATATTAAAGAGTGTGTAGACTGAACAACTGTGAGGACAGCAAGACGCTCTTGGCTCCGATGGGAAGGTGTTCGGGGAGCATGTGATGACAAGCAGCTGTCACAGCGTTTGTCACAAGAATACAGTAACAACTCACAGATACTAAATGCCCATGTGCAACTACAATGAAAATGTTCTTTATAAATATATCAATTACTGCTAAATGAGAATCAAATACCTTATCTTTAAAGATCACATGCAAAAATCTATTTAAAGGTACACTATGTAACTTTTTTATTATTCCAAATTAACAAATCAGTCAATAAATCATCAATTGTTCTTATTATTTTTTTTAACTAACCCTTTTTCCCTAGTCTAATATAAGCTAGTCTAATATTTTAACTCTTTCCCTGCCGTTTTTTTTTAAGTTGCAAGCAAGCGGCAACCTCCCGCGATCTCTCTTGAAGCCAATACGGAAGTAATGTAAACTGCAATTCCTCAACTGGCCGCTAGAGGCAGGCTCCAGAAGGGAGCAGAATCTCATTGAGCCCCATGTTAAAATTCTCAACTTTACAGCAGAATAAAACATGTTTACAGCCTGGTACAAATTGTGGTTTTGGCTTATAAGGCTAATTTTGATCTTCATGACAACTCTGAGGGGGGTGAATTTTTTTATAACTCATTCGTTTACGTTATATAAAGCCTTAAGGCTCTGCATAATTAAGGGCGTGGTTACAAGTGGATAGCCATTTATCCGCCGTCTATAGTTATTGCGTCACCTCAGCTCCGCGCACATCCCGCCTTTTTGCCCATTTTCTATTATCCGGGAGTGACACGCGATGATTCGCTCACAAGATGGCAACGCCCAGCTCGGCCATACTTTAAGCTTCAGAACGGCTTATCGGAATCCTATGGGTGACGTCACGGACACTACGTCCATATTTTTTTACAGTCTATGGTTGCAAGCCACCGCCAGCATTTTTCTCATTTTCAAACAATTAAAAAGAATGGACTAGATTATCTTGTTGTATGAATATCTGAACATGCAATATATCAAAAGAAAGAACAGAGCCTCTGCTTTTAAACAAACACTGCCTTTTTTATCAACACTTTAATACATTAATGATACATTTAATACAAAACATGTAGAGCAAAAAAAGCTGAGAAAATCACATTTTTGTCAAAAACTACATCCAGATCGGATTCAGAGCAATGATCAAAACGCAGATGGAGTAGATCGAGTCCATCAACACCCCTAATGTTTGCACAGTTGAAAAGTATTTTTCAATTCAGAACTGGACTTTATAACTCCTAATTCTGACTTCTTATACACTGTAAAAAATTTGTGGTGTTTTTTGTTGGTTTAACTTAAAAAAGTAAGTAACCTGGTTGCCTTAAAATTTTGAGTTTATTGAAATTAAAATTTGAGTTGATACAATGAAGGAAATTAGTTTAATAAATAGAAACTCAAAATATTTTTCTATCTGAACCACATAAAAAATGTGATAAATCATGAAAAAAGCACAATTTGGCATGTTTCACTTCGTCATCAGAAATAACACACACATAATTTCTCAATATGCTTACAAAATCTTTTAATAATCTTTTAATAAAGGTTGTCGAATCTCAAAAAATGTTCATTGTATTAACTCAAAATTTTAATTTCAATGAACTCAAAATTTTAAGGCAACCAGGTAACTTTTTTTCTAAATAATTTTTTACAGTGTATATATATATATATATATATATATATATATATATATATATATATATATATATATATATATATATATATATATATATATATATATATATATATATATATATATATAAAAAACAAGCTTCCATAGATATGCTATCACTTGTTTCTGCTTTTTCTTCATCTGTGTTTTGATCTGGAGATTCAGTACTCTTTCAGATGTCTTAGTGCCCCTTACACTATAACGCAAAAACACGGAAAGCCAGAAATTTCCGTAAATGGCGGAGAAAGAGTTATATTTTCCACCTGACAGGATGGTTTTTGCAGGAAATTGCATACATACAAAAAGTTGCTGTGTCTGTTGTGGCAGTGGCATAGGTTATCTATTAGTGAGAAAGGTTGACATGGGAATCTCGAACCTCTGAGGAATCACCCATTTTAAACAAACACAGAACAAAGGAGAGTCTGTTTACAAAAAGAGAATGTGACCGAGTTTGTAATAAAACAAGAACCAAAATTGGCATGTTTTTTTGGAGCATAGACGAAGCACAGCCAAAACAATGTTCTTCTGCAAAATGCATGCAGTTTTGTTTTCTAAACGCTAGTTACATAGTGTACCTTACAGTATAGGAATGCTTTCCTACTGTAGCAATGTGAATTTATATATCTAATACAATGACACTCTGGAAACAAGCTTGTCTTTTCTTCTGTACGAGTATTTGTTTTTTTTGTGTGTTTTTTTTACTTTGGACTACAACACTGTACTGTTATTTAAAAGAGATGTTTAGCTGTACATAGTGTGTTGTGTCAATGGGTTTAAGGTGAAATTGTGACAGTTGGGTCATTTCATTGTGAGTTGTGTCAGTATCTGGGACTTGGTATTCACCATGTAATTGTTTTAGTCTAATGTGAAATTGATTTATCATGGTGCATATCAGTCATTCATGAAGCTCATTTGAGCTTTAAAAGCTACATTTCTTGCTCATGTTTTTGATGTGTCTATTGCTTATGTTGGGGATACCACAGAAAAACTAACGTGCTTTCAGAAGAAAAAAATTTTTTTTTGTCAAACTTTCAATTTTTGCAATCGTGTCCATGTGTACAAACTCCACATATATGGTACATAAAATTAAAACCGATGACTTATAGCTAATAGTTTTCAGTTGGCTTATAGCGAAAATGTTTTTACATGCAAATACATAATCTCAAATACACATCCCCAATAATCTTTGCCATTTAGGGAAAAAAGCATAATAGCGTCCTACCTCTTCTCATATCACTGAATATAAGAAATATGTACAGTAGTAGCCAAATGTGATCTCCAGAGGTGATATTGATTTATAACGACCCTACAAGTTTGATTAAGGCATCAAAATATGATGAAAATATTTGATATTTAAAAAATATATATATTTTAAATATGAGGGAAGCTATAGGATTTATTTTACTATGCAAAAAAGAAAAAAGCATATGTTGACTACAACATAATCTATATTTTCATGGTTCTCTCTTGTTTTTACATGTGCACAATTTGACCTGTTTCATTGCGTTATCACAACAAAAAAATACAAATAAAATAAAAGCAGAATAAGCTCACAAAATCTCAAATCAAATATTATCTTTTAAAAATTCTTAAAGGATGAACATGTCAATTGTCCTGGGCTTTTATCACTTTTGGCCACTACTGTACAAATGCTGCTTGCAAGAGCAGGCATCTCCGTCTGGCATTTCAGTTTAAAGGTTCAACATCATGGCTAATCACATTCAGTGTAATTGACTTTTGTGACTAAGATGTTGTTTGATCTGCCTCAGGGGTGTAGAAGCACAGACAGCCGTTGAAGATATTTCTGGCATCGCCGGTGTCACATCTACTCAGCGTCAGCCTGTACAGGTGCAGAACTGACAAATGTCCTTTGTTTGCTCCAAACATGTGCTCTCATCTCTGCTCTTTCAGACATGGCCATAAAATCCCTCTGATTTGGATAAACACACTAGGTTTTAATGTTCCCTCATTATAGTGCTAAATCTGCCTAATAAGATTTAAAATAACCGTTTAAATGGTAATATGACAACAAAACAAATGCATTTCTGAAGAGATTGTAACCCATTTCCCTTTTAAGCCCTGTTTACAGCTGGTATCAAGATGCATTTGGACGATCGGATCACAAGCAGATGAGGCAGATACATACATGCTTACACCTGGTGTTTTAATCTGCCTCTTTTATCCACTTTCAACCACTTCTGTCCTGATTTCTTCAAGGAGAGTGTATGTGGGCAGGTAAACGTAGTTTTTTTCCCCCAGATCTTTTGATCTAATGGACAAAATAAGCTCATGTCATTTACATATGAATGCACCCGTCTGCTCTGACAGCCGCAAGACCAGCCGGACGTGCTTGGTATGTTTTTCATCTTCAAACCAAACTTGGATATTCAGCCAAGGTTTAAATCCCGTCTGGCTAGAGCGCTTCCCATAATGTTTATGCATTAGGTCAGTAGACAGAGAGTAGGTGGTAATTTGTGCCTGTTTGATCACATTCGACCACATGAGCAGTTACACTATGAAAGCAATCGAATGTGTTTTCCACTACCGCTAGAAGTGGTCCAAAGTGGAGAAGCTCAAACCGTTTTAAACCCCGTTTACATTTAGCATCTAAGTATATAGCATCGTCCACTTGTGATTCAATCGACCAAAACACGTCTTAATACCAGGTGTTAACAGGACCTTAAAAGGGCCCCCTTTTTATGCTTTTTTTCCTTCCAAATATTACCTTGGCTCTCAGAAAGGAGGGGTTGAGAGAGAATGAATCTTTGAATTAACCATTTTCAGACTCTTTGAGAAATGAGGTGATGTGAAATATATATTATGAGGAAATTTTTGTTTTTTTAACCTTGGATTCATGCGAACATATTGTAGGATACCTCAAAAAACAAAACCAGGAACCATTAAAACAGCATAATAGGGGAACTTTAAATAAACATTTGATAGTTTTATGCCTGACTGGACCTAAATATGACATATCAAATATTTGGATTTCTGTAGTCAGTGGGACCATTCTTGGGGATTTTAATGTATATCATTTAATTTAACCATACAATATAATGTCTTGAAATATAATTGGAATCTTCTGATGAAATTGGTTTGAGCCATTATTATTTGATTGGTAATTAGGGGCGAAAAAAAAGAACAACCTATGAATACCTGATATTTTGAGTCTCGGGTCACTCACAGCATGATATTAGTTGATTTGATTTGAGTATAAAGTTTGGCACTGTGAAAATGTCTTGTGTTTAATTCTGAAAATCATTTTTGTTTCTATCGGTTTCATTTGCTATTGATCGAGAGATGACATTCTACCAGTGTTGTTGATTTGTTCAGCAACTTCAGTCAGATATACATTTATGAAAATGGTTGCTATGGTCTTTTTTTGATTAGTTCACGTCATTGTTGAGCTTTTGATACTGGCGCTTCTTTTCAGAATCATTGTCTTTTGGAAACTGAAAATTTAAAGGAATATTATAATGTTGATTACAACAAAACATATTTTAAAGCAGTTTTTAGTGATGAGCTTACAATGCAAATGAATAAGGCCATGCTTTGAAAATGTAAAAGCTGAAATGTGAAGCCTGTAGTTTTTTCAATTATATATTTTTTTCAAAACTTGTTTTATTTGACCAAAATCAATTCAATCAAATGTTGGGGATGGTAAAAATGTATTATTTTCACACTAAAATGCACATATGGTTTACATCGTGTATTGAAACAATGAGTATTTTAGCATTTATGACTCAGCCTCATTCACTTCCATTGTAAGTGCATTACTGTAACCAAATAAAGAAGAAATTATCCTTTTTTGTGAGTATTCCTTAAAACATTTAGTGAATCCTACAATCACAGCCATTCATTTTGAATCGTTCAGATTGAACAAGCACCAATATATCATTTGCATTCAGGACAGATACTGCTGATGTCATGTCATGCACCATTGTGAGATTAATATTTAGTCCTGTCGGGACATAACCGCACGCATAACATGACAATCGTGAGTGTTTGATTCTGCCTTTCTCCAGGCGTTTGCGTCTCTTTCATCTCTTTGTGCTGAAGACAATGACAGCGGATTGAGATTCATCACAAACACTACTGAACGAAGCACGACATAATAACTGTGCAATCTGTGAGCCCAAAAGGATATATAAAAAGAATCACTTAGATCACTTAATCACATACAGCTGTATGAACACAGATATACAATTATCATTCTCAATAAATGATTTCCATAGATTGAAGAGCTTAATCCAGTAAACAGAAGAGACACCCAGCGGTCCAGCAGCTTCAGGAGGACTAGAGTATCTTGAACTTATTTTATTTTTTAGAAAATAAGTTTCTTTTACATTTTCAAGTTTCTTTAGTGTGTAATGTAACTGATCATGATCAAGGTCTGCAAAGTTTTAAAATACAAAGTCACTATTGCACTATGCAACTTTCCGTCCACTAGAGGGCGCCTATTCAAAACAAAGGCGTAGTTTGATGACGCCAAGTGTGAGCGCAGTATCTTGGGACATGTGGTCTTCACCTCACAGCCGGTGGAAAATAGGACACAGGCAGAAATCATGTTCATGGATGCGGTTATTAACGTTACTGTAGTGTGAAGCAGAGCAGGACCGAGTGTTGGGGAGCTGAGCACGGCCGCTGGAGCGAGTGTTATATAAGCACACGGCTTGCAAGCACCGGGACTTTTATTATGACGGGACGGGACACACAGTCGCCGGGCGTGTGCACTATTTCCGTTTTCATGAGTAAAGCAGCTCTGTTTATCACATTAGATACATTTAAGTGTGTTTAAAATGATGTTCTGACGTTACTCTGTGCGTTCGCTCAGCACTGCTGTGACATGTTCACACTGCTAAGAGTAAAGCCCTTCTGCAGAATAAAACCGAGGGTAACGCAGATATGAGGCGATTGACAGGCGACTCGCTCAAACGCTATGCTGAGACGTCCCGAGTCTTTAGTTAAAATAGCAATTTTCTCACAATTTACAAATAGTTGGAAACATTTGGGATATTGTAAGTACTCAACTGAACAAAATATATAACACTGGCCTAGTGGTTTTTGGATATTTTACTGAAAGAATACTACATAGTGCACCTTTAAGACGTTTTGCTGATCAAGTACCGGTAAATGTATCATGATTCAAATTTAAAAAAATAAATAAATGAAAGGGCATTAATAATGGAGCGGTGCCAAACGAGTTGTTTCTATGAATTCCTATGAAAGTTAAGCTTCCAAATGCATGAACTGAAATCGCGCCAGTGCGCACACACCGTGAATGACAGTTTGTCCGTAAATACACGCTCTGTGGGGCCATGCACATTTTAGTTTCGATTTTTAATTAGTGCCAATTTCAAGGGAGGGTTGCTTGAATTGTGGGTCTTATTAGCCTATTAAATGAAAACACAACAACAACACATTACAATGACTTCTTCCGCCATCATCTTGTCAGTCATCTCCTTGCTCTCTTGATGAATGAGATCTGACCCCTGCTGCGACACTCGTTCGGCTCACGCTGTATTAAGCAGACACATTCAGGTTTTATTTGTAGTGTCTGTTCTCTAACTGAACTAAATAATTTCATGACTATAAAAAAATGTAAACGATGTTGGGGCTGGTGCCGCGGTGTGCAAGTGATGTAACCGATGTTGAGTAATAATAAAACACTGAGGAAAAAATCGTTTCTGAATGCCGATTTTCTTTTCCATAAAACTGGCAATTAATAATGATGTTTGTGTCAAGAAGGATTAAACTACAGCCTAGCTCTAAGGCAAAGCTGGTAATTTGTGTTTACGGAGTCTTTATTTTGAGTCTTTATCCAGTTTTTATTAATGGTGGTCTTAACCGGGCTAATTCTCAGTCTGTCTCTCTAAATAGGATTCGCAAACACAGGAGAGAGTTGGTTGAAATACCTCTGGTATTTCTGTCCTGAGTGTGTAAGTGCGAGACTTTAGAACTCCCAGCCCGAGGTCATTACAGCCTGAAGGCATGATGGGAAGATCTTTTGCTCTATCAAGAGTGACAGATTCAATAAAACACACACACACACACACACACACACACACACACACACACACACACACACGCACACAACTTCTTTAGATGTTTCTAAGAACAGTGAATCTGAATATATTTAAACAATCTGTGTCAAATTTCCATTTATGGCCATGATGAATCTCTCGACACCACAGGAAGGAGCTCCTCCGACTTCATCTGAATGCAGGCTGTCAGGTCTCTGCATTCAGAGTGTTTCGTGAAGTAACAATTATCACCCACGTCTACCTCCATTAATATGCGAGCAAAAAGGAAACAATGGCTAAGATGAAGTTTGTGAAGAAACTAACAGCTTTTTTTCCAAACATCTCCTGCATGTGTCATCATCAAGTACAGTGATTTTCTAAAGGCAGACTCCATTTACTCACTGCAGGGTTTAAAGAAAAAACAACCTGACCTCACAGACTTCCGTGAAATGAACACGGACCCTTAACTCAAAAATGGGTGTCCAAATATAACTTCCATCACAAATATGGAACCTTGAGAGAGTGACCTTTCCGACAATATGTGTTTTGTCAAGATTAGAAAAGATTTTGATTATAAAGTCATAAAAATAATTTTTGTAATATGAAACATGTCACCGCCCACTAGGGGAGGAGCCTGCTAGAAGAAATTTGTGTACCGTTTCCATGGTAATGCAACATCCAATTTCAAAACGGTTTGCACAGAATTATTTTTGAGTTCATAATCTTTCAAATGACACCTCATGATGATTACTAAAATATAGAATACGAAAAAAGGCCTATATCTATATGCTAGTGTTTCTCATGTACAACCTGGTCTCACAGAATTCCGTGAAATGAACGCGGATTCTTAACTCACAAATCCGTGGTGGTTTCACGGAATCGCTGAAAATTCCGTGATGGGTCCACGGAAGTGATGCTTATGTAAGTCAATGACAGGCAGCATCCGTGGTCCACACACGGATTCCCTGTTCCAACACCTTATATTCATCAGTTTGATTCAGTCAGCATAATTTTATTCAGACACGTTTTGAACACGTAACTCAATCCCTTCCCTAAACCTACCCATTTGTATATTATAAAAAACAGGATATAACAGGCAGATACACAGATACTGCAGGCACAATTTATTCAAAAACTACAAATATTCCAAGTGTTCTGAGGCCAAACGATTGATTTCTGTGAAGAAAATCCCCAAAAGCGATCAGAAACATTGAGTCCATCCGCCGAATATTAATACATTTCAAATATTGCCGCCGGAAGAAACGTCAGGTCAGGTTTGACAGCATTGGCTGTTGTATGTCGCGTGACCAATTGCATCATTACGTCAGCTTTGACAGTAAAATGCCGTGTGTCTCGTGACCGATGGTGTCATGCTGAAGAGTCGTTTGTATCATTTGAATGAGAAATATGAATGAGTGCGTGTGAATATGTCAGCGATTAGCATATGGCTTTCTATCAGTAGAAACCCTGAAGTATATTCGAATGATCGTGCTAAATCACAATATATTGAACAGACACTTTCAGTTTTTAATTGTAGTGTCTGTTCTCTAACTGAACTGATTTTACGAAGATAATCACGGTGGTGGGAAAGTTAAAGTGATTAGATTCAGTAGTTGGTGGTTTTGGAAGTGGCCTCACAGGGCAGCGAAGCATTCTGGGAATTGTAGTCTTTCATCCCCATGAAACAAAAATACATTTTCTGTCTTTTCTCAGTCTAGAAAGCACCAAATTCAAAAATAATTTCACATTTCTACTACATTAATTACCCAGTTTAAATACAGATTCATCTTCCCAGCAGGAAGTACTCCTTTAAGATCAACTCGTATGACTTCAGAAGATTTGGAATGCAACATGAGTTAATACTTCTATACTGTCTTTGGTCTGTTTTTGCAATAAATAACTGTGACTGTAGTCTACATTTATTTGCCTGTTTTTTATGTGTGTTTTATATTCTTGAGTGGGTAGGTTTAGGGTAGAGTAGAGTTAGTTGCTCCGAAATATAAAAGTAGGCTATAAATATTCATAAAATCATGTCTACTTTTACAAATTACAATGCAAATAATTTAATGTGTGTTGGAAATCCGTGTGTGGACCACGGATGCTGCCTGTCATAGACTTACATAGGCATCACTTCCTTGGACCCATCACGGAATTTTCGGCGATTCCGTGAAACTACCACAGATTTTTGAGTTAAGGGTCCGTGTTCATTTCACGGAACTCTGTGAGATCAGGTTGAGAAAAAACTAAAAGTTCCTCAGACCTGAAAAGGTTTAGCCTAGAAATCTAGACGCACCGTAGCGGCAGCAAATCTAATCTGCCGTGAGTGTAGTCTAGCAACTCTCAATACCCTTCTGAGCTGTAAAAGCCAAACTCTGATCAGGCCAATCACATCGTGTATAGAGTCGGTGGGCGGGGCTTAACATAATGACGGCCGAGTTGTGCTTGCGTGCTTCTAGTAAACACACAAACGGCGGTCTATCGAATCAACTTTGACCGCGACTCTGGAAGACTTGGAGTTAAGCTTTTCTCTGAGAAAAGAACAAAGAACGGCACTGAAGTCATTCTTAAGAAGGGAAGATGTGTTCTGAGTTTTGCCGACTGTATACGGTGAATGTTTAATCTTTCAACTAGCTCTGCTTCACCTTCGTTGCTCTGGTTGGTTGTAGCGCTATCCTATCGCGTGCAGAGGGAGTTTGAAAGACAACCGTTCATCCCGCCCCTCGGATTGAGCCCTGTCTATGGTGAGTTTCCAGACCAAACATCTTGATGTGGGTCTGGCTTGTCAGGCTACTGAAAAGCAGTATTTTCACGATCTCATGGTAATGTGTATCAATAGTATCAATAGTACGAGTGTAAAATCTCATGGAATGGATACGCCAAAATGAGTTTTGGTGTGCAAATGCTACGCAGTTTTTCGTGTGCATATGATACAAACTTTATGCCGTGTATCTGACACGCTCTTGGGTAGGATTAGGGTGGTGGGGTGGGGGGTTCGTACGTATAATACACAATAAAGTGCATATCATATGCACGCGAAAAACCGCGTACCATATGCATGCCAAAACTCAATTTGGCGTACACATTCGACAAGATTGCACACTCGTACGCAACAAAGACATGCTGTGGACAATACAATGTAATTAAATGTTATGTTCTCTAAATCCTGAATCTATTAAACTGAACATGTTGATATAGATGGAAATTCATGAGGATTTCTTGTAAACTGATGGTAACATTAACAACGTGAGTGTGATGGTTTGAATTTGTGATTTTAAGGGATGATCAGTGTGCTCTATTACGGTTTATACGTTCGGGTTCACAGTGAAACATTAATGTTTTTAAAAGTATTTGAACATTTTAATGACCTAGTACGCATTAAACTGATCAAAAATGACAGTAAAGCATTTCTAATGTTACTATTTCAAATAAATGGCTTTATTCAAACTCTGTTTGTCAAAGAATCTTCCATCTGCAGCATGAACGCCGGATGCTTTCTCATTAAATCCATCTAAAGGCTTTCTGTAGCTCTTCACATTGATCTTACTGGATTCTAGGAAACTTCTCAATGACTTTTACAATAAATCTGTTCTCACAACAGCACAACGCCTCAAACGCAGATTTTCTTACATTCTACCTTTCTCTCTCTGTCTCTTAGAAACTTTGAAAGATCTGCTGAAAATTAGGGTTATTCTCGTTAACTAAAACATTATCGTTAATTAAAAATATTTCTGCTAATTGAAATCATCCATCCATCATTGAAACACTAAAATGATTAACTGGAAATAAATAAATCTAAAACTAAACTTAAATTAAACAAAATAGAAATATTTCAAATAATAATAAAAAATGCACCTAAAATTAAAACGAAAACCATAAATATTAAAAATAATAAAACTAAAACTGCTGACAATAAAGCCATTACATTTTGTATAAAAAAATATATAGAATTAGAAAACAGTTTTTTCAAACAGTAATATTAATTTATAATATTATTTTATTTTTACTTTTACTGCATTTTTATACAAAGTGAATGCTATACTGCCGAACTTGCCCATGTCTGATTCTGTAATGTTCAATGGCTATAATTATATTCTATCCTTTCATTTTATCCTTAAAAATAAAGAAAAATAGAGACGTCCAATTTTTTTTATTTAACAAATATTTAAAATACAGCATTTTATGTTGTTTCAATACATGAATTTGGAGATTCAATGTGAAATGATGTATTGCCATATACAAATATATGACAAATTCTATTGTTAGGTGTGATTAACCACAATCATTTGACAGCATATATAAAATGAGATTTTTTATTTTATGAGTTGAAAGCGTGCTGCAGCTGTGATTGAGTGTTTAAACTGTGTGTCCGAGGTCTAGAGCGCTCTCTGAACTCTGATGAGTTGAAGAGTAAGGGGAACTAAAGCCCTGCTCTTTCATCACGTCTGCTGGGAACACTAACCATCGCCTGCATCGTCTTTCATGAAAACCCATTAAGCAGAAAAACGCATAATCGTGAGTACACAAACAAAAGGTAACTCTCTATTGGCACTTCACAGAAAATCCCACAAAACCTGACCTTTATTTTCTCCCCATGTCAGCCTCCTCTTTCTTTCAGCAGAGGTCACTGTGTAAGAAATCACATGCAGGACAGCTGGAAAGAAGAACGGGGCAGGAGGAATAGCTGATGGGTGGAGAAGGAAACGCACAAATGCCAAATATCTTGGCCGTGGCCCTGGTGAAAATCCAAGTGACCTCTCGTTCAGAATCAGGAATCGCTGCATCATTCTCAAGAGTCTCGTTCAGAGACGCATGCCACCTCTGATCATGCCAGAACATCTGATGGGCAGAAGCCAGTTTTGTGTGATTTAAACATTCAAATTTGACTCATAATCATTTAGTTAGCATCATAGAGATCTTGTTTTGAAGAAGGCAAGAGATGTCTGTTATGCTCATCACACGATCTGCTCGCATACGATCACGAAACACACTGACTGAACCTTGCAGCAAGAAGTACATAGCATTTTATAGACATGTTATAGGTACAAATAAAGTGTATTATGAATTTGTTTTTCAGCCATGTCAAAACAAAACAGCTATCAGGTTTTACCCGCCAAAAAAACTACATAAAAATGTGTTTAATGGCACTTCATGAGCGGGTCATGGGTTTAATGCTGAGCTAAGTGGTGACAGAATACATGAATAATAATAAAATCAAAAATAGAGCTCTAAAATCCACCATTATCACAATATTCTGTCTTAACGCACCAATTTAAAAGACTTTCTCTCACACACAGGTAAAAAGATCATCCCCACAATCAAAATGCTTTTCATTTTTATATTACTCATTGTTTTGCATGTTGACAGTGGCCTGCAGTTTATGAATAAAAGCCTAAATTCCATCTGTTCATCATATAAAGCGGTCGTTTCTCTTAAGAAATACCATTTCATGTGCAGTTTTACGATCTCCTTATGAAAAAATACAATTATCTAAGAATGCCTCTATTCCCATTCACTTTTTGTAAAAAACATATAGAGTCGCTAACGTCCCGAGGTGTGTAACAGTGTAAATACATCTGCACAACAATAATTGAAAATTTGATAACTGAATGAGTGCAATTCATATTTTATCCACCAACGTCTTAACCTTGCTCCACCCTACAACGTGGGGTGACACATCCACTCAATTTTCATATTCCTTCAGTACTCCCATATTCCCATATTCTCTGGTTTTCGCAGATCAAATTGTAACCGTCCAATCAGCAAACAGAGGTGTGGCTGAGAAAGATGACGTTGATGTCGTGTGCTACAGTCTATGGTTTGAGATGACGTACGTCAGGACTTATTAGCGATTGGTTATGGCAGATCCAATAGTTTTAAACAGAGTACCGCCTTCAAGGAATTTAACGCTAGCCAATGGAGAGCGGCCGACTCTGCACAAATTAAATGTATGAGAGTCTGGTTGGACCAGGCTACCAATGTCTGACACAAAATGCTAAAGTGATGCTTCACTCATTGTTACTTCAGGCAGAAATTGACAGTGATGATGGTATATAAATAAAACATCTGCTCAAACTGAACCCGTCCACTAAATGTGCTTTATTTTATCTTCTGTAATTGTTGCTCTAATATCAGGAGAGTTTTATACCCTCACCTAAAGGGTTATTAGGAACACCTGTTCAATTTCTCATTAATGTAATTATCTAATTAACCAATCACATGTCAGTTGCTTCAGTGCATTTATGGGTGTGGTCCTGGTCAAGACAATCTCCTGAACTCCAAACTAAATGTCAGAATGGGAAAGAAAGGGGATTTAAGCAATTTTGAGCATGGCATGGTTGTTGGTGCCAGCCGGGCCGAGTATTTCATAATCTGCTCAGTTACTGGGATTTTCACGCACAACCATTTCTAGGTTTTACAAAGAATGGTGTGAAGAGGGAAAAGCAGAAGACCCCACAGGGTACCACTCATCTCCACTACAAATAGGAAAAAGAGGCTACCATTTGCATGAGCTCACCAAAACTGGACAGCTGAAGACTGGAAATTTTTTGCCTGGTCTGATGAGTCTCGATTTCTGTTGAGACATTCAGATGGTAGAGTCAGAATTTGGAGTAAACAGAATGAGAACATGGATCCATCATGCCTTGTTACCACTGTGCAGGCTGGTGGTGGTGGTGTAATGGTGTGGGGGACGTTTTCTTAGAACACCTCTGTGCCAATTGGGCATCGTTTAAATGCCACGGCCTACCTGAGCATTGTTTCTGACCATGTCCATCCCTTTATGACCACCATGTACCCATCCTCTGATGGCTACTTCCAGCAGGATAATGCACCATGTCACAAAGCTCGAATGATTTCAAATTTGTTTCTTGAACATGACAATGAATTCACTGTACTAAAATGGCCCCCACAGTCACCAGATCTCAACCCAATAGAGCAACTTTAGGATGTGGTGGAACGAGAGCTTCGTGCCCTGGATGTGCATCCCACAAATCTCCATCAACTGCAAGATGCAATCCTATCAATACGGGCAAACATTTCTAAAGAATGCTTTCAGCACCTTGTTGAATCAATGCCATGCAGAATTAAGGCAGTTCTGAAGGCGAAAGGGGGTCAAACACAGTATTAGTATGGTGTTCCTAATAATCCTTTAGGTAAGTGTATTATCCAACAAGAAGAGATGCATCCGTGAATATGTAATAATGAATGGCGAAACATTCATGCATTTAAGGGTTAAGTAAATTTAGGGACAAATTAAAAAAATGTACACACCATTTTGTACACGTTGTTATAGAAATGACTTTACTGAGTCTGTCTTTAATGTGCACATTCTTAGTAGATCATCGACAGCAAATGAAATTGCAGTCTCACGCTAAGCTGCCCTGTTTAGTAAATCTGGATTTAAGTGTCAAATGCATTAAATGTCGAATGCAGCATTTCAATCATGCATATTGACCTAAAGCTTTAGTCTAAATCTATACTTTTAATGCAAAGCAATCACTAGTGTAAACGCAACTCTAGTGTCCGCCATTATGACCTCGCTGTTCACTCACACTGACTGGGGATCTGCCAACCCTTCAATCACTGTCCCGGCTCACGTCCAGGCACAGAAACCGAGCTCGTGGCCAAGAGGAGGGATGTGAGGACAGAGTTCATCTCAGGATGAAGGGCACCTGAGGTTCGATGTGCTCTGTCAGCACTGCCGTCAATCCATCAGCGTACGAGAGCATCTGGACCCACCGCTCCCTCTGTCATCCTATCTTTGTGGGGATTCTCAATGGACATCATTATTTTTATACTGTACAAACTGAATATTCAATATTTCCTGTATCCATATTTTAACATAAGCTTTTTCATGATTTTCTTTCAGACTGAATGCACATTGACTTATGGGGACTAAATTGAGGTCCCCATGTGTCAGTGTGCATTCAGGTTGAAGTCCCCACTGGGAAAGAAAATCATGAACATACACACACACAGGCCTGGCGCATCTTTCTGGAGACTCTCCATTGGCATAATTGTTATACTGTATATCCTTTATACGGTATAACAATATGTGTATATTCCTTAAACATTTGTACACAAGGGGTACAAATTTATGTCCACTCAATTTAGTCCCCATGAGTCAGTGTGCATTCAGGTTGAAGTCTTCACCAGGATAGAAAAACATGTCTACACACACACACACACACACACACACACACACACACACACACACACACACACACACACACACACACACACACACACACACACACACACACACACACACACACACACACACACACACACACACACACACACACACACACACACACACACACACACACACACACACACACACACACGAGGTTCTCCTTTCATGGAATGACTCATGTAATTTCTTTTCAACTAAGGCTACAACTCATACTTAAGACGCATCCAAAAATGTGTTGCATCCAAACGGCATTCGTCTAGCAGGAAGACCGCTGGCTGTGAGATTTGTTACTCTCTTACATTACAGAGCTCAGACTTTATGGAGCAGAACAATCATATCCGTTTCTTCAACCTCATAAAGCTTAAAACTCACAGTATGATCAGAATAAAACTGTGAATGTCTTCATAAAAAGTTAAATACATAATTAAATCTTTAACAAGGATGAATGTGCCCAAAAATGTCTGTGAAACATTTCAAATAAACACCCTTTTAAATGGAAGTACCAGCAGCCGCAAACCCTGCAGACCTGAATGCCGAAGTTCTTGCATTTAAATCAAATCTGTACTTCTCAAAAACCATCGGCTCATTCAAAAAATTCTGATATCTTTGCATGCAGAGGCTATTTTATACGAATCTCCATGTAAACAAATGTTTTGCAGCTCTTTTAGTTCTATCGACCAACCACTTCTTTTCCCACAGACAGGCCAATTAAAGACAGCGCCGAATCAATAAGACAAACTGACTGCACAATAAATGGACTTTCAACCTGCCATCGCGTATTATGCTCAAGGTCTGAATTCTAGATATTGCTGGTTAGCTGCAGAACTGGCAGATCTGACATTGCTCAAAATATTGAACAGTCCTTGCATGCTGAATGTAGCGTTTAATGTTTAGAGGCAGATTTATTACAGCCTCCTGCATAGTCATCATAATAAATACGGATACTCATGATTAAATGATATCAAATAAGTCTGAACCTCACAACGACCTTACCTACATGCATCAGCAAACAAGCAACCCGAAAAGTGAAAGTTTCTATAAACTGTAAAAAATAAAGTTTTTATTATTGGCACTGATGATTCCATAAAGAACCTTTAAATAGGTGGAAACTAGATCAATAGAAACTACTATGCACAAAAGTTCGTTGTAGTAGAAAAAGGTTCTTTAGATTAAAATATCCATAAAAATGCCTTTTTTTCCTTTCAGAACCGTTATTTGTATAATGTGCAGATCATGGTCAATATACTGTTGATAACTGAAACTAAAACTACACTGTAAAAAAATTGTTGGTTTTTGTTGGTTTAACTTAAAAAAGTAAGTAACCTGGTTGCCTTAAAAATATGAGTTTATTTCAAATTAAAAATGTGAGTTGATACAATGAAGGAAATTGGTTGAATAAATAGAAACTCAAAATTGTATTGTATCTGAACCACTTAAAAAATTAGATAAATCATGAAAATAGCACTATTTGGCATGTTTCACTGGGTCATCACAAATAAAACACACACAATTCCCCAATATGCTTACAAAATCTTTTAATAATATTTTAATAAAGGTTGTCTCAAAATATGTTCATTGTATTAACTCAAAATTTTAATTTCAATGAAATTTTAAGGCAACCAGGTAACTTTTTTTCTAAATATTTTTTTATAGTGTAAGAAATATACAAACATTTTCGCTACTTAAAATATAATACACATTAAAGCTGTAGCAGCGATGAAAGGGCGATGATTGCAACGGCATACATTTGTCTTATCAGAGCCAAAGAGACTCAAATAACTGTCGACGCCATTATAATCTGTTAATTCACTGTAAAAAAAAATATTTAGAAAAAAAGTTACCTGGTTCCCTTAAAATTTTGAGTTCATTGAAATTAAAATTTTGAGTTAATACAATGAACATTTTTTGAGATTCGACAACCTTTATTAAAATATTATTAAAAGATTTTGTAAGCATATTGGGTAATTGTGTGTGTGTTATTTCTGATGACGCAGTGAAACATGCTAAATAGTGCTATTTTCATGATTTATCAAAAAAAAATGTCTTTCAGATACAATAATATTTTGAGTTTCTATTTATTAAACTAATTTCCTTCATTGTATCAACTCAAATTTTTAATTTGAATAAACTCACAATTTTAAGGCAACCAGGTTACTTACTTTTTTAAGTTAAACCAACAAAAACCAACCAATTTTTTTTACAGAGTACATTTATTTGTGTACACTCACAAAAAAACATGTTTTGATTTCTGCCAAATAAAGAAAACAAACATGATGCGTGATCTGTAGCCTCTCTCTCAATGACATTCATTCAGATAGTCTTCTGAAAATGAACTGTAACTGAGTGAATATGTGTCACACAAACAATAAATAAATAGGTAAATAGGGCCCTATAATTTCCGCGATCACGGAATCGCGGACGGATTTGCGGAAATTGGCATATTAACGCGGAATCTGGTGTTAACGCAGATTTCCCCGGAATTGTACATATTTGTAATGAAATTCTGTGTCGTGTGAGTTAAGAACGTATGTCTGAGGAAAGTGCAGACCGGGGGAAGCAAATCTTCGCGACACAACCCCTCCCGTCATTTCAGCTCGCCCTTCAAAACAATGAAAGTACGGCGAAGTTGGTCTCCACGGCTCTGCTTTCGGCAGCGAAAAAGTTAAGAAACTCGACGCTAACGGCGGTTTCACACTGTGCGCGCAGGCGGCGCAGAAGCTTTGCGTATGGAGAGCGGGAGCCGCGCGCTCGTTGTGCTCAGGCAGCATTGGTCGCGCGCGCACTTGAACCGCGGCTCGTGTATTGCACAGACAGACAAATATTGTCCATTCTGTCAGATTTTCCGGTGTTCTGCTCAACCCCCGTCATCTCGTGCTTTGATTTATAATGGACACATTAGGCAGCAATGCATATCTGCTGAAAATGCGACCGGTTTCCCCTGTTCCAAACATGCATTTAACATGCTATGTATATGGCTAGTTTACATGATAAGTAACCTTAAAGTTAAAATTAAGCATCTAGTTTTAATAATTTAAAGGAGCCTTTGAATTTGGGGGAAAACAACTTCAGGGAGTGTTGTGTTTTCGTGTATTTTTATTTTTCACAGCTCTGGATATCATAATGGTGATTGTTAAACACACAGAACATTTCACTACATGATTTAATGGTGAAATGTGTTATTTTTTAATGTTAATTTTCAGCTTTAAATGTTTTACTTAATAGTACTATATGTAAAGGATGATTCTTATGATTTTTTTTTTAAGTTCTTTTAAAAAAAAAATTACTTGAAAAAAAAAGCTAATGGAGCACTTTCATTTGAACTTATATAAACTATTATAATGTATTTTACCGGAAAGTTTAAAGCTAATAACCATTAATATTTGAAGTACTTGAAGTGCAGTGTTATGTTACATCATATTTGTCCTTAAAAGTAAATGTGATGTTTGTTACCTCAATAAATTTAAGGTCATTCCTATTTTTTGTTTTATGTTATATTAACATTAAAAGCACACTCTTTTTTCACCAAAATAACAGTAAAGGGTAAAAAAAACCCTGAATTGCCAAACATTTCAAAGGAAAAAAAGGAATCTGCAAAAATTAAAACGGAAAAAACGGAATTTGGGAAAAAATAAAACGGAATTTGGGAAAAAATAAAACGGATTTTATAGGGCCCTAGGTAAATATAGGAGAAATTTGGCAAAGTTACTTCAGTGTGTCACTTTCTGCTGTGAGCAGGAGGTGCTTTGACTAACTGAATTTTGAACATGTGAAGTTCCAACAACTTCCTGTTTTGTGGTGTAAATCGCATACATTAGCACTTAGCCAAGTGTTACATGATTTAACATGTTTCTAGCATCAATGGCGATGGCGTATTTTAATGTGTTTCTGGGAGTTAATTACAGAGTAAAGCATGCCATTTCCTGTTCCCAGCATGTGGCGCTATGACTGACTGAATATTGGCATGTAAATGTCTACAGGCTAGGACTCTTTTTGCAAGTTTGGGGCAGATCGGACATTGTATGCCGAGTTACAACAACTCCTTTTTCATGGCAAAGAGGGGGGCTCTTCGTAGAATTCTGTAAATTCCTTTCGACAAACAATAATATACTTAACGATTACAATAGGGTCCTCAAACCATCAGTGTTTGGGCCCAAATTAACTGGAACAAAACCATAACATCTCAACTCTGATGCAGATGCCTTATGCAGGATGAGCATTAAGTAAACATTGCCATGCAAACAGAAGTAAACCAATTGATTGACCCACAAAGTCGAAAAACAAGCGGCAGAGAGACTGTCAAGCCCATAATCCCGCTACCATGGCAAGATGCTCCTGCAACTGAATGATGGGGTGTTGTCAGGGCAACCTGCGAGGAGCCTTAAGGGCGCTCGCTGCTCACATTTCTCTGTGCACTTTGTTAACTGAGAGATGTATTGAGAAGGAAGAAAAGGCACGGAAATGCCTCACTATACCTGTGCATGGTCTATAAATCCAGTAAGAATGTGTTTTTTGCCATGGGACCAATAAGATTCAATGAGTCCTGCCATGAATTCCCAGGCTGCTCGTGTTCACATAAGCGATCACGCAGTATATAACTGAATCTGTCACCTCAGATGTCTCAATATGACAAAGACTACTGCTAGCGCTGAACCACTAGAGCTGATATGACCATCACGAAAATGTCACTGCTAATAACCGAGCGACTCTATGTGATGAAATCATTCACAAATTCAGACGAGACCGGGTTCAGCGCCATGAAGCTGTACATCTGTAAAGGTCAATTAGGAAAACAAGACAAGAATGACACGGCTTGTTCATTTGTCCACGTGACTTTAAAAGGGACCTGCATGCTAATTAATATTAAGCTTGTTGATCCTTAGTAATTGTCCTGTTTTCCTCCAATTAACCTTTCCAGATTTGGGTAAAGATTTAAAATTCTCAGAGGGCTGCAGTTTGCTATTATAATTAACTAATGTCAGCATGCACTGGTCGCGATAGTCTTTTCTTCCAAATTGTGACGTACAGTCTTGTTCAAAATAATAGCAGTACAATGTGACTAACCAGAATAATCAAGGTTTTTAGTATATTTTTTTATTGCTACGTGGCAAACAAGTTACCAGTATGTTCAGTAGATTGTCAGAAAACAAACAAGACCCAGCATTCATGATATGCACGCTCTTAAGGCTGTGCAATTGGGCAATTAGTTGAAAGGGGTGTGTTCAAAAAAATAGCGGTGTCTACCTTTGACTGTACAAACTCAAAACTATTTTGTACAAACATTTTTTTTTTTCTGGGATTTAGCAATCCTGTGAATCACTAAACTAATATTTAGTTGTATGACCACAGTTTTTTAAAACTGCTTGACATCTGTGTCAAGATGACATCTGACATCAAATCTTTTTTTTAACAGAGGGACTTTGCGGGGGATTCTTGAAAATAGATTAGCTTCACACAGACGTCTTCTAACTGTCACAGTACTTACAGGTAACTCCAGACTGTCTTTGATCATCCTGGAGGTGATCATTGGCTGAGCCTTTGCCATTCTGGTTATTCTTCTATCCATTTTGATGGTTGTCTTCCGTTTTCTTCCACGTCTCTCTGGTTTTGCTCTCCATTTTAAGGCATTGGAGATCATTTTAGCTGAACAGCCTATCATTTTTTGCACCTCTTTATAGGTTTTCCCCTCTCTAATCAACTTTTTAATCAAAGTACGCTGTTCTTCTGAACAATGTCTTGAACGACCCATTTTCCTCAGCTTTCAAATGCATGTTCAACAAGTGTTGGCTTCATCCTTAAATAGGGGCCACCTGATTCACACCTGTTTCTTCACAAAATTGATGACCTCAGTGATTGAATGCCACACTGCTATTTTTTTGAACACACCCCTTTCAACTAATTCAACTAATTGCCCAATTGCACAGCCTTAAGAGCGTGCATATCATGAATGCTGGGTCTTGTTTGTTTTCTGAGAATCTACTGAACCTACTGGTAACTTGTTTGCCACGTAGCAATAAAAAAATATACGAAAAACCTTGATTATTCTGGTTAGTCACATTGTACTGCTATTATTTTGAACAAGACTGTATATCTGAGTGAAGCGGCTTCTTGAACAAGAAAAAATGTAGGATGGGACTTGGCTTTGTCTATTTGTGGTTGTGGTTTGCTATTGGTCGATCTCATGTTAGTGACAGTTTGTCTCGCCATCAGAGGAGCGATGTCGCTGGAAGACAGAGGGGTTATTTTGTTCTTAGATTATGAAGGCAAATTAATACAAAATAAACCCCCCCCCCCCTTAGTGTTCGAAAAAAAAAAAATTAAATAAAAAAAATATGTTTTTTTCTTTTTCAATTCTTTGTTGGTCTTTCTGTCCTCATGATGAACAGATTAAATGTATGCTTATTTACATTGAAGGTCCCATGGCATGAAATTTTCATTTTATGAGGTTTTTCAACATTAATATGAGTTCCCCTAGCCTGAATGTTGTCCCCAAGTGGCTAGAAATTTTGATCGGTGTAAACTGAGAAAAATGAGAGCTCAGACGAGCTGATCTTGAATTCTTCTGTTATGACGTCCTCAGGAAAGGTTTCCTCTCCTTCCTCTGCTTTGCCCGTCCAGAGAATTAGTAGAGAATGAATTCAGTTTATGAGTCGTGATGTCAAAAGAAGCGTTATCATACGGATTCAACAGCAGCGCTACAGACAGTGAGTAACAGTGTTCATTAATGTCTGATCTGGGATCAGTGAGTTTTGATGTGTAGCTAATCATTCAAGTTCACACAGACTTTCTTTCTAAATCGTTTAAAACGGTCAGTCCTGCCGCTGGCCGTCTTGATGCACCAGTAAATCAAGCCAGTGACTAAAACCATAAACTTAACGTCGTTTCTGTTAGTAGCATGAAACAAATCTGTTATGTAAATGATTAAACTACAGAGAGCGATCAGAAGCTCTTACTGTATTCATGTCGATGTCATGTTTGTTGTTAGTTGTGGTGAAAGCATTTTGTAAGAGAAGTAATGTTATAATGTTCACGTGTTTATTCAGAGCTCTCAGACACAAACAAAATAACCTCACGCTCACAGCGCTCTCAACAACTCGGTACAATAACACTTTCTCAGAAATCTTTCCCCAGCTCGCTGTCTCCCTCTGGCTGGCAGCGCTTGCATGCAGACCTCTCTTAACAACGCCCCCTCCGCCAAAAAAATCTAATTTCAAATGTAAAGATGTCAGCCAATCACAACAGTGGGTGTTTTCACTGACGTCTCTCAGCAGACACGCCCCTTGAAACAGAGCATTCAATCTAGAGGTCTAATATCAACATTTATTTCTAAATGATGACATTTTTGATGTAAAACCCATACTAACAATATAAGTACACCTTAGGATACATTATAAAATAATAATAAAAAATCCATGCCATGGGACCTTTAATCACTGAACAAAAACAGAATGAACCTCACTGGTCCTCACACATCCAGCGAACATGCTTGAGCTTCGTTTACCACAACTGATGTGTGAGTTGATGAATGTTTATATA
Source organism: Pseudorasbora parva (assembly GCF_024679245.1). Lineage (NCBI taxonomy): Eukaryota > Metazoa > Chordata > Actinopteri > Cypriniformes > Gobionidae > Pseudorasbora > Pseudorasbora parva. Next base: position 6,311,108 of record NC_090190.1, read on the forward strand.
TGAATAAAAGCCTAAATTCAATCTGTTCATTATATAAAGCGACCGTGTCTCCAGAAAATTTGGACTAAACTGCTCAATTCATAGTTTTACGATCTCTGTGAACTTTTTAAAGTGGTGGTTGTGTATCCGTCAATGGAGGCACAGAAAGCTCTTTATTTGTGTTCCAAAGATGAACGAAAGTCTCACAGGTTTGGAGCGACACGAGTGTGAGTAACTAATGACAGAATTGTAATTAAAGGGACTATCCCTTTAATGTGTAAAACATTTTAAATTGGCATCAAATGGACTTTTTTAATTGTATTTAAATAAGCAAGTGGGTGATGTGCAGAACTTGGTGAATGGCAGTTTCTCTACACTAACATTACATGGTTCTTTATTGGAATATATGAACTTTTAACATTCATGAAACCTTTCCATTACACAAAAGATTTAGCCTAGAAATCTAGACGCACCGTAGCGGCAGCAAATCTAATCTGCCGCGAGTGTCGTCTAGCAACTCTCAATACCCTTCTGAGCTGGAAAAACCAAACTCTGGTCGGGCCAATCACATCGTGTATAGGCTTAACATAATGATGGCAGAGTTGCGCTTGCGTGCTTCTAGTAAACACAGAAACTGGCGAACGGCGGTCTATCGAATCAGCTCTGACCGCGACTCTGGAAGACTTGGAGTTAAGCTTTTCTCTGAGAAAAGAACAAAGAACGGCACTGAAGTCATTCTTAAAAAGGGAAGATGTGTTCTGAGATTTGCCGACCGGATACGGCGAAAGTTTAATCTTTACTGTGCGTTCACACCGCCGGCGGCGAGAGCGTCAAGCTGGCCGGAAGTCATTCATTTTCAATGGGAGCCGGGCGGCGAGCTCCGGCGAGAGCGGCGTGGCGCGTCTTGGACGATTTGGGTGTTGAGGAGAGTTGAAATCAGCTCAACTTTATGGTAATGAGCTATGACGCGGTTCGGCGGCAACAGGCGGCAACCAGTCAGAATGTAGAAGTGCTCCGCTTGAGAGAAATCCAGAGAACGCAGGCCTGTAAACTTTGGTTCCGACCACATTAGTTCCCAAGCAATTTGTAGGAGAGGTTGATCATTGCTGTGCGGGTTTCCCTATCATTAATGACAAGATCATTCATAGTGATGTGTAATTTGTTAAGAAGTCGCGCAACACTATTTTATAGGCGCAAGAACGCTCGTTGTTCAGCGGGTGTGCAATTAATTCTTACTTTCACATTTAAACGATTTCATGAAGTTAATTTATACCCTACTTGTGGTTAGTATATCCATCAATATGCTTGTTTGATTAGTTTGATTTGCGGCCTCTTTAAATACAGTTTAAAAAAAGAAAAAACATTAGATCTACGTCAGAGCGGCAGCACGTCCACGGAGCTTTCTACAGCGTCGTTGTCAGGGCGGCAAGAGCGAATTTTGACGCTCTCGCCGGCGGCGGTGTGAACGCACGGTTACACTAGCTCTGCTTCTCCTTCGTTGCTCTGGTTGGTTGTAGCGCTATCCTATTGCGGCAGTGGGAGTTTGAAAGACAACCGTTTATCCCGCCCCTCGGATTGAGCCCTGCCAATGATGAGTTTCCAGACCAAACATCTTGTTGTGGGTCTGGCTTGTCAGGCTACAAAAGGTTCTTTATAGTGAAAATATAGTGAATGTGCAGGACTTTGCAATAGACGGTTGCTTTAAATTCTGTGGAAACCTTCAGTGCTTTCAGTGGGCGCAGATTTCATGTTGGAATGCATTGTTTTGACAACTGTTTGGTCAAATTTAGCCAGTTCAATTTACATTGGATTGCTATTTATCTTGAAACTAAAAAAATTGGGACATTCTTCTACAAATAAAGTGTCCTGTGTGTAATCGTGCATGCTGAAAGTAGATCACACCAGATAACATCAGGTCACAAGGGAAATCACACACACTTTCACATGCTATAAGCTTATAATATCTTATATTAGCTGGTAAAATAAAAATATCCCAAGCGTATGTAGCAAGGTTTCACATTTTCAAATGGTAAATGTACACACAAATAGATGTTGCCGAGAGCATGTAAAAACATCCAGTGAAGCATGGATATCTAAAATAAACAAGCGTGATGAAGTCAGCTTTGATCAGGAGCACACGAGTGTGCTGTAATTCGAGCAGCGTCACAGCACACCAGCCACGACAGTAATGAAACGCTCTGGAATTCAGCATGAACACCGTGATAAATCTCCTCCGATAAAACCACATGAAGTCCAAACTTTAAGTGAACAGCATACTTACAATATGACATTAATTAAAAGAGACGGCTTTGCATAAATGTGTCCGAGCCTGTTCCATTAATGTGAGCTCATGCGACAGATTCAACTATATTTGCAATTCCTGTCCTTGGACGGCAGAAAAAAGTACTGACTTCTTATTAGGTTTTAGAAGTTGATTTTGGCAGTTATAACAACACAGTCTCACCCCTACTCGTCAAATGTTGCCGAACGGTCAAGGGACCCTGACGTCAGCTGTTGACGCACAGGGTACCCCTAAATCGCCATTTTTCGACGTACTGGGTAATCCACTGATTTCAATGAGAAACCTAGGACGTCATAAACAGACGTGTTGGGCATGTGAATGTTATCGTTATGATGGAATATATTGGGTTATATTTTTTACATTATGACATGTTGGAGTGTGATTCTCAATTTAATCAGCCAGCACAATTGTATTTACATTTATTTACGCTATGATACACGTTTGAAACAGCAGTCAAACCCCACCCCGCCCTAAACCTACCCATTTGCGTATTATATGATATAAAACACAGACTGTAACAGAGAACAGGCACACTTTATTGAAAAAGTCCAACTATTCTGAGGCCAAACGATTGAATTGTGTGAAGAAAAGACCCAAAAGCAATCACCGTCTCTATCCGCGCCGCGCGCCACGCGCGCCCCGGCGTCACACTGAAGACGCCACAGGTAGACCCCTCGGCGTCACGCGATGGACGAACTGGGAACCCAATTGCTTTCAGTGGGAAACCTTTGGCGTCAACATTAGACGGCAATTCTATCGGTATGAAATCGCGCTGAAGAAGTCTCATTCTGAACACATCGCGATGTTTAGCATCAGATCACGTGTGCCACATGTTGGTGAGTAGTCATACATATTATGTCCTAATATTTGATATAAAGTATTTTCTGCTTGTCGTTATCGATCATGTTCAGTCACTGCATTGTATCTGTCATCATCTCCACTGAGGCTTTGCATTTCTTTGCTTTCTAAATAAACACACCTTGCTAATAGGGTGATTAAACACTGTCACGTGACGTGCTATAGACCTTTAAACATTTGTCAATATTTAATAATAATTACTAGTGTAGTTCCAACGTGGCATTTGTAGTAGAAGCACAATAAAAAAATAAAAAAATAAAAACACTTGCCATGCGTTTACCACAGTATTGGTAGTTTTAATGTGATATTTGTTGTAAATAAACAGTAACCACAACAATTGATATTTTTAATGTGATATTTGTTGTAAATAAACAGTTGCCACAACAATTACCATGCTTTAAATGCATTTTAATGTAAAATCCAAATATTGTTATTTAAATAGTATACTTTATAATGCTATATATTATATATTATGACTTTTTTCTCTCTTTCTTTTTTTTTTTTTACCTGAAAAGACCAAAAGGGCCTCTCGGACTCAGTCAACCCATTCTTGTTTGTGGAGAAGTAACGGAGAAAACCAAAAGCTGCAACAGCAAATATTTGTAATGGTATGTATGAGTTGGTTTGAACCCTTTATCAAACATTTTATTAAGCATTTGTTGTTACTTATTCTTACAAATCCCATATCTCAATCAGTAAGAACATATTCCCGAAGTCTTAATAATTCACAAGATTTAACAAGTTGTCAAATTCGTATGATTCTCGTACATATAGCTCTGAAAAAAATGAAGAGACCACTTAACATGGATTTCTAAATGTTAAGTGGTCTCTTAATTTTTTTTCCAGAGCTGTATTTGTATATGAAGAGTTCAGATGCAAAAGCCTCAAAAAGCCACTTGACATCAGATATTCAATTATTTTTTCTTAATCAGATCACTTGCACTGTTTATAACGTCCCGTTTGCATGTAAATAATTTATGTGATCACAAAATCAAGTGAGTTATCTACATTTTCAAACAAATTCTTATGATATAGCTTGCTATTGCATACTTTTAACTGTCTTAATTTATATGTTTTAAAAACAATAGTATTTGCACAGAGTAAATTATACTTTCTTGTTTTACAGAAGAGAAGAAAGACCAGACCTTATATCGAAGCAAGCTAAGAAAATAAGTCCTTTGTTTAGGGTGAGGAAGGAAGATGGACATCTTGTGCCCGAAGAAGACAGAAAAGTGAGCAAGTCCATTGGTATGTCTTGTATTGAAGCAATGCTGTAATATGTAGTACAAAATTTGATGTTGATCTCTCAAAGGACTATTCATTTAAACAGTGAACATTCTTTCTACTCTGATAAAATACGTACCATTATTCATGTCTAAATATTTTAATAACTCCTAAAATAAGCAAATGAGTTTCTGTATCTTGGATTTATTTAAAATGGTAAATATTTGTTTTCCCTTTTTGATACAATTATTATTACACTTTTGGCCTTCAGTTCTTAAAAACTGCACCGTCTTTTTGTCTTAGATAAAAGTAGACAAGTGTGGGAAAAAGCATTTAGTTGTTATAAACTCCATGTATTTCTCCATTGTTTTGTAGACCATGGATGGGTCTGGGTAGCTTTAGAATATAATGTGTTGGGACATATTAGGAATCAAATAGTAAACGTTCTTTGAAATATCTGGTTAGTTCTTTCTAAAAGATCTACTGTTTAAAAGGTTGCTGTTGATATGGGTAAATTAGTTTTTGTTCAGTACTTGGCTAATATTATGGGCTGAAATATTATACATAATGCTTCAATGTGTATATTATTTTATGTACTGACTGCTGCTTTGTAAATTTAAATCAGGAATTGGCATTTCTGCCCATTTTGAGGTGGAGAGTTTACTGAAGAACATAGGTTAACCTGACTGTACATTAAACTTAATATGAATTGTGTTTGTTGTTTTACTTTTAGACCAGGACTGGAGAACGCCGGATTATACGACTTCTTCCTCTGGTTGAGAAAAGGCTACACAACATCAGTGATCACATCATCTGTACATTGATTATACTGTAGGGTACAAGTGGGCGAACTGTTTAGAAGAAGAAGAACATGAACATGATAGAGGGAAGAGACAGAAACCAGTCTAGTTGTAATAATGAATCATTATTTTCCAACACTATATCAAATCTGTTTTCTGTATCATAGTTGACTGGATGGGATTATGTGGCACTCATTTGTGTGGCTTCAGCAGCTGTGAATGGATTAATATGATGTTAATGTGTTTTTTAAAACCCATTTTTATTTATCTTGAATCTAATTTGACTTTATTCTACTTTATCAACTGTATACTGTATCCTCCAATAAAGTGTTGAGTGATAAAGTATGGTGAGTATTGTGTATGGTGTTTGGTACAGTAAATACACATTCAACAAGTTTATTTAGGTTATCTAATTAATTACTAAGAATATTTTTACTTGAGAAGTAAACATTTTTTATCTGGTTATATTATATTTGGTACAATGCTCCAAAAAGTTGTATATACTTGCATGCTGTGACAAGTATGTCAGTTTTCAGTGAAATAAAGGGAAGGATTACAAACACTTCAAGCTTAACTGAAGATGATCCATGTTGATCATTCTGGTACATCTACAACTGCAATAAAAATTAAAGCATGCACATTTTCGATGCCAGGTACGTGAAGAGGGTGTAGATGAAATTGTGACAATGTCTCTTGTTATTTTACTTAATGGCATGGTCCTATATTTAATAGTAATAATGAAGTGTAAATAATATAAATAGTTTTTGTTTACTCTGGAAAGTGGATAATGGCAAGTTGTTGCAGGTTCATCCATTATATTTATTAGTGTTTATCCATAAAATAAAAGAAAACTTAATAATTATTATTTTACAACATTTCTTTCAAATATTTCTGTATTTCATCAGATGGTCTTACAATATCAAAACCTATACACAAGCATGACGTTAGAATAGAAAAGACAAAATACTCTGATATTTAAATGTGACTCAAAGTTTGTTGTCCGTGATGAGGAGAATAGATCTGTGTATGTGGTACTGCCCTTACACCTCCAGGGACCCAGTAGTGGCCCCTGGAAGAGCAAAAAAAAAGCATATTTCAAATGGCTTTAACTCAAAGTCTGGTTAGCGTATCACAGAGAAAATTGGCAGGACAACTGCATATGCAATGTTTACTAAATAATGTTGGCCACAGTTTTCAGACATATATGGAAAGCTGCCATAAAGGTTTTTTTAAAAGTGCTCACAGTAAAATATACAATTTCAGCTTAGCCCTCATATATGTCATATAGGTTTACACAATGAACATATTTTAATATCCAGTTGTCCATTAAATATGTTATTTACTTAACATTTATTGTTTCATTATGAAACCTTTTAAACTACATTACCCATATATCTGTCATTGTATCAATGCAATGGGAAACATGGCGCTGTAGTTCATAGAAGTGTGCAGAAATGCTTAGGGTTAGGGTTGGGTTCTCAGTAAAGGAGTCATTTCTCACAACATAGCGACACTTTATAGTTAGCTTAACGTATTACTGACGTAATAACACCAAAACATACTTTGTAACATGAAACGCCGTTTTATATGAGTTAAAACAGATAGTCCAATCACAGCGCGTTCTGCGATAAAGTCACAGCCAATGACAACCCAGCTGAACAGAGGCGTCACACTTACTTGTCCATTTATGGTAAATTATATCACATCTCATCCGGTTCAACTGAAGGGGTAGATTCCTTAAAGAATTAATATTTAGGCTAAATATTATATTTATTATAATAAATATTAAATATTATTTATTCTAAATATAGGCTAAATATTTATTTATTCTAATTAAATAATAAAACTCACATTTTAAAATGAAAGTCTTCTTTGTGTGGTTAAACTGATGCATAATAAATATATTTGAAAGAGAATCCTTTTTCTATGCAATGGTCTACAAGCATAAACTTCTTTAAGCCATCCTTTACAATCTGAACTCTTGGAATTAAAACAAATATAACAAAAGCACAATGAATGCACACAATTTTGTAAGCATATTCCAATATTTAATGTCAAACAGTTTAAATACAAATGTAGTGCCCATATATATATATGCAAAAAAATAACATTTTACATTCTAAACTTTAATACTATATATTTGCGATTATTGTTCACTTTTATTGTAACTAAATTAAATGCCAATTAAAATAGTTGATGATTATTGTAAATGTTAACCATTTTCAGTAAGAAAATACTTCTATAAAGTACATTCATGTTACAGTTACATTAACAAGGTAGTGATATAATGATAGGTAGTGAAATAATGATAGAGGTAGTTATGGTGGACATGTACTTTAGTGACCATTGTAATAAAAGTTTTAATGAATAATTATTGATTTCAAAAGGTATTAACTCTCACTATCTTCATTTGTTCAAACAAACAACAAATGCAGAAATATACATTGGACTATAGCATCATGAAGTCAATGCATGACTAGAACTAGTGGATGGCAATAGATATGTCCTTCACTAAATCTCCTGATGATAAAGGCATAGGCAGACATCAAGAACAGTTTATGAATATTGGTTCTGCATATATCAAAGAGATCATAAGACTCCACAGACTCCACGTGAAGACTTTGAGACACTGTGACAGAGCAAAGGGTGCACTTCACTGGACATGTCCTATGCATGCCCAAACAACAACACCCAAAAACACTTATGAAGTGGACACCACCAGGAGGACGCACGAGACAGGGAAAACCAAGGAAGATATGAGACAGATGTTTCACGAAGACCTCAATGCCGGTGTTCCATGAGAAGATGTGAAAACGTGGCCACAGATCGAATATGTTGGAGGACACATGTTGCCTAATGTGCCCAGGACAGGACATGATGATGATGTTGTCAGTTTATACATAACTGTAGGATTTATTTCTGTAAAAAACGATGCATAATTAAATGTTAAATACATTTATGTAATAAGTTCACAGATATGTGTGCATTCCCATTATTAAAAGTATATAAGAGCAAGCTATATCATATGAATTTGTTTGAAAATGTAGATAACGCACTTGATTTTGTGATCACATACATTATTTACATGCAAACGGGACGTTAATAATAATAAAAAATAATTGAATATCTGATGTCATGTGACCGAAGTGGCTTTTTGAGGCTTTTGCATCTGAACTCTTCATATACAAATACAGCTCTGGATATACTATACTATTTAAATAACAATATTTGGTTTTTACATTAAAATGCATTTAAAGCATGGTAATTGTTGTGGTTACTGTTTATTTACAACAAATATCACATTAAAACTACCAATACTGTGGTAAACGCATGGCAAGTGTTTTTTTATTTTATTTTTTTATTGTGCTTCTACTACAAATGCCACGTTGGAACTACACTAGTAATTATTATTAAATATTGACAAATGTTTAAAGGTCTATAGCACGTCACGTGACAGTGTTTAATCACCCTATTAGCAAGGTGTGTTTATTTAGAAAGCAAAGAAATGCAAAGCCTCAGTGGAGATGATGACAGATACAATGCAGTGACTGAACATGATCGATAACGACAAGCAGAAAATACTTTATATCAAATATTAGGACATAATATGTATGACTACTCACCAACATGTGGCACACGTGATCTGATGCTAAACATCGCGATGTGTTCAGAATGAGACTTCTTCAGCGCGATTTCATACCGATAGAATTGCCGTCTAATGTTGACGCCAAAGGTTTCCCACTGAAAGCAATTGGGTTCCCAGTTCGTCCATCGCGTGACGCCGAGGGGTCTACCTGTGGCGTCTTCAGTGTGACGCCGGGGCGCGCGCGACGCGCGGCGCGGATAGAGACGGTGATTGCTTTTGGGTCTTTTCTTCACACAATTCAATCGTTTGGCCTCGGAATAGTTGGACTTTTTCAATAAAGTGTGCCTGTTGTCTGTTACAGTCTGTGTTTTATATCATATAATACGCAAATGGGTAGGTTTAGGGCGGGGTGGGGTTTGACTGCTGTTTCAAACGTGTATCATAGCGTAAATAAATGTAAATACAATTGTGCTGGCTGATTAAATTGAGAATCACACTCCAACATGTCATAATGTAAAAAATATAACCCAATATATTCCATCATAACGATAACATTCACATGCCCAACACGTCTGTTTATGACGTCCTAGGTTTCTCATTGAAATCAGTGGATTACCCAGTACGTCGAAAAATGGCGATTTAGGGGTACCCTGTGCGTCAACAGCTGACGTCAGGGTCCCTTGACCGTTCGGCAACATTTGACGAGTAGGGGTGAGACTGTGTTGGTTATAAATGCTTAAAAATACTCATTAATATACTGAAATAATTCAGTATACAAAAAAATGTTAAAGGGGTGGTTCCGTGTTTTTTTTTCTAGGCTTGGTTATGTTTATGGGGTGCAGTTTAACGTCTTAATACTTCCTTTTTTAATGCCGTATTTGTCTTATATATCCTTTATTCCACACTGCTGTCTCCACTGTCCTTTGTACGGCTCGTTTGCTTCCTGCTTCTATGGAGCCCATCCCCCTGAAAAACGCAATGGCCTTTGATTGGTTACATGGCCAAATGTAGTTTCCTGCATTTTTATTGGCTGAAGTGCCAAGCACAGGTTGTCCGGAAACGGCACTCCCCTTACCATTATGGGCAGAAGTCACATCTGCGGAGACTAGCAAGGGTATATGATGCCACCGACCCGGGAAGAACCTCGATGTAGTCCAAACCGGCCATTTTTGTAGGCAATAAACTGCCATAACTTTAAAAGACAATATCTCCGTTTGCATTGAACATTCAGCGCTGTAACTTTGCAGAAACTGTTTATGCTCAAGCAGCAAAATTACGCACTAACTAAAGTTAAAAAAGTGATTTTGCATGCAACCACCCCTTTAAAACAAGATCAAGTGCAATTTTATATGCAGTATGCAAATGTCCTTGCAATTGGCCAAATCAATGTTATTTGATGATTGAAAGCAATTTGTGATGATCTAAGCAAACTAAGTGCACTACCAATAAGTGTTTCCAGCTCACGGGAGAGATTCTCCTGCACTGTATTTCCATACTTCAGTGAATGATAAACTGCTGTGCATGGTTATGAAGGTGTGAGAAAGGATGTTCTCTCAGGTGGTCCTCTGATGTTTTAGAACACAATGCTTTCCAGACGGCCCCCCTGCTGGCCATTAAAAAAACATAAAAATGCCTCCTACACACCGTGAGTCATGGCCAAATCAATACATACGCTCCATCCCAAGCAGGCTATTTAAAGTGCAGCACAAGGAGAGGAGGAGAAGCCAATTAATTAGTGCTAAAGCTCTGCTTCCTATAGAGGATTAAAGGAAACTGCACAGCGCATGGGAAAAAAGAGATACCTGAAGGATATGTCATTGTGAAAAGTTGAACTCCAAAAAAAAAAGAAGAAAAAAATTATCTGGATTTGTAATGTGCTGATAAGCTAATCTGTTGTTAATATAGTCTCGTCTGGACTCTGTCGCAGCTTTGATTGGTCAAGGACCACCCAAGAGGACGCCTGACTGACATGTAACACACTCAATCACAGTTCGTTTTGATTCCGCGTCACGTTGAGGCGTGAAAAAATTGCCATTGCTCCAATAACAGACCGGCGTGCATCTATAAATTATTAATTCAAGAACATTGTGCAAGTTTACTGCAAAAAGGAGCCATGAACTTCACATATTTCACATACTAGTGTTTAGTTGATCCTGGTTAGCGCTCACTGACACGTTCTTCTTCCACGAGGGAGTTTGGAGTCGTAGCATTTGTTTCTAGGCGGATGCATCAGGGCGCTCAGCCAGCGGCCCGTGGCCGTCGTGATGTCTGAGACTAATAACTTCATAACATAACTTCCGTATTCTACAAATCAGATTGATGCAGATCAAATTCTTCTATTTAAATACAATAAACATACAAATACCAATAACAAAGTAAGCTAGGTAGGTTAGCTGATTACTTTAAAAGTCCATCGATATTGGCATCAGTTCATCAGTTAACACTCTCTGACAAGCGGATGCAATGAGTCCAGGGTTTCGGTTTGGTCATGTGACGTTCGGCATATACCATATTGTGTTATCTAGTTACTTTTTATGGAAAGTAATGTGTAACATTACTTTTTCCTCACCTAGGCTGGGCTGTGCCACACGAGTCCTGAAAAGTGAAGCCAAAGCGTGTCGATCGCCCCCAGGTGGCTGGATGCAGTATAGCTCATAAACCACACCATCTAAATGAGATGTAATGGGACATAGACAAACTAAATCAAATTAAACTTTTTCCAAAGATGGTTTTTGTCATTTTAGGCTGTTTTTATCAAGCTGAATTTCACTAAGTTCAAGTATTCGTTCTTTAAAGAAGTTTGGTTTTAGTTGATGCTATAAAAACAGGGGTGTGATGTTATGACTGACAGCTTCTCTGAGTGAAGTAGTCACTGAGGCACCAAATGCCTTTTTTTGGGAACTTCAGGAGGAGATTGGAGCTTTAACTTTAGTTTTCATAACTATTTATTTGGACACTGGCGCTTTTGAGAGAAAAGGCATGTCGTCCATGTTTTTTGTTTTGTTTTGTTTTTTACTGTCTATGGTTGTTACCCAAAAAACTTCTAGGATGACCTACATTAGCTGGTCCCGGTGTGTTAAACTGAGGTTGGAGCTAAACTCAGTGGCCTCCAGGTGCATGATGGGACACTCCTGGTCGAGTCCTATGCTAACTTCAACATGACTAGAACGGGGAGTCATGTTCCGGGATTGAGATCAGTGACTTCATTTTTTTATTCCACTGAGCACACACCTGACATCAAACCAACATGTTTTTTTAAGGGTTTAGTGTTTTTTTTTCAACTAAAAACTTTTTATACATTCTGTTTTAGCCTGTTCATTTACAAAACAACAGCCTTTTCAGGGCCTTAAAACGCAAAAAATTTAAAAACAGTGTCAAAGTGCACGTTTTTGAAAACGATGCTGATAACGCCTCGATGTAAACTACTAAACTGAGAAATTAGCTGTGTCTCATTTCAGAAGGCTGCGTCCTCCGGAGGTCGCATTCGAAAGGTGCATACTTCATAAGGCCGTCTCATTTCAAAAAAGTGAGTAGGACACTCCAAATGCGACCTTCGAATGCGTCCTTCTTTCACAGGATTTCGGAGTGTACATGAGGTGTAGCCATAGGGGTGTAGCCATAGACAGTAAAAGAAATGGACGGAGCGCTCCCATTGCCTTTTACGGCGTTAAGTGAAGTCAGTAAAGGAGCACTCACTTCCTGATGGCTGAGCGAACTGCGCAGGCTCAGACTGAGCTTGACGACGTAGATGTGACGTGAGCCTCCTGTCTGACAGCTGTAGGTCTTCTAGTAGATGTGGAAAGTGAAATCTGAATCCCGTTGTTTAAATATTTTCTCCCGTTGCTTTTGGCTCACTATGTGCTTCTCCCCATTCTTCCCCCTTGACTTTATCAGACTTTATGTCTCTACGTCTTTATGCTCACGTCACATCTACGTCCTCAAGCTCAGTCTGAGCCTGCGCAGTTCGCTCAGCCATCAGGAAGTGAGTGCCCCTAGGTTGACTTCATTATTTCGCCGTTGACGTCAATGCATAGACAGTAAAAGAAATGGACGGAGCGATCCCATTGACGTCAACGGCGAAATAATGACGTCATTACACATTCAGTCTATAGACGCGTAACGCTTCTTTACAAAGCGACCACCAATCGCCATCTACTGGCCTGGCATGAATAATACAGACTTTTTAGTAGCTTTCGCAGATCAATGTGAATGGTGATCGTTTTGGCAACATGGTTGACTGTACACGAAAAACTGTTTTTAGTACATTATTGTCGTGTAAAAGTATCCTTTGAACATTAAAAAGTACATAATGCATAAAAAAGTACATAAAACTGGTAAGTTTTTTATACCACAAAAAAAAGGTTAAAACAGAACTCCAGAGCATCATTATTCACATGATAAGAATGTTAGCGTTTTTATTGTACAACCTTGCCTTCAACTTGGTACAGATGAATATTATTACACAATTTAGTTACCACAAACAAAACAACACATCTCCGTGAACGAAATAAAGTATCTGTATTTCAGACATACAGCATTTGAAATAAATAGTTTACCACTTTCTAACAGGAATATTTCAGGTCTATTTTTTCTCTCTCCTTCTTAAGGAGGAGTCTCTTCCTCTTGTTATTACTATTAACATACAAGTAATCACGTCCATACACTTGTATGTAACATACAAGTAAACATACAAGTAATCACTTCCTCTTGTTATTACTATTAACATACAAGTGATCACATTCCTGCAAAAATGTGTTTTGTGAAATGACAACAATACTAATACGTCTCTAGGATCTGGTATAAGTGTTATAAATTATAAAATCAATACCTATGAAATAAGCTGAGGTGTTTGTGTAACAGGGTGTGACCAGAGACGCACAGCTAGCAAAATGAGCGACAGTGGCCTGTCAAAACAAGTCAAGAGATGCACATGCATTTTGTGTAAAATAACAGAGACTAAGCCTCAGTGTGTTAGAGGACGCCTCGGTATCATTATAAAAAGCTCCATGCTACAAAACCAGCACAAATTCCTCAAAAAAAAGGAAATATGGTTGTTTAGCCACAGCTATGTTTAAATGACCATTTAACAGCACATGAGTCATTCATTCGTGTTGTGATACTGATAACACATTATCCTTTAACAGCCCTTCAAATGACCGCTTCATACGGATTCAGAGCACGTCCCGCTTACACACATAATAAAATGTAAACAGTGACGTTTAAATGGCTTATAAACAAAATGCAAGCCTCATACGATGATACTGGATACGTGACAGTGTAGGTGTTTGTGATTTTCGTGCCGATTCTGTTGAATTTGACGGGTGGCATTTATTTATCTTTTCGGCCGGTCAATGTCATCGATAGCTGCGAGGAGTTTCTGTCGGGCTTTCTTGTTGATGTGGGACCCGAGGCAGACGGTGACCAGGTTAGTCAGCTGCTTCATGGAGTATTCCTACAAAACAAACTCATGAGAAATCTCTAATGGAGATGCCTTTCACAACAATCCATCTTTTTAATGAGGAATTCAATCTGCCTTTCATAATCGCAGGCATGTTTGGAATGCAGTCAGCCTTCGTCCTGGCATTTAAAAGGGACTCTTTTAACGCTGCATCATATATAACATATTCACAAAGGTTTTGATGGAGATATTAAATTATATTACTTTTTAAAAGGATGTTTTAAAAGCATCTTTGATTTAAATGTCAGCAACATAGTGCCAGAGTTGAATAATAATTAATAATAATATGATTATGCTTAACAACGTTTGAATGAATCAGTTCAAAACTAGGATTTCATTTGCATCATCACTCCAAAAGGATCACTTTTAGTAAAATATATACATGGAAAATGTATAGCTTATTACTATATATTATTTAATCTGTACATAATTAAAACAATATTTTTAAAAAAGAAGTTTGTATTACATTTATGGTATAAAATATACATTTTAAATATTAAATATAAAACTAAACACGATGAACAGGCTAAGTGGTAGACGGTATTTCTACATATACAATATCTGTGATTCATATTTGATATTCAAAATAGCGCTTTATGTATATTTTGTATTGTCGTATAAATATGAATTATTTTCTTTATTATGCTCCAAAAATGAAGCGTTTTTAAGATTGATGAATTTCAACTAATAGAAAAATTCAAACAAATTTAATTAAATAATCCTATGTAAACCCTTTATCATTATCTAATAACATGTAAATAATTTATAACTGAATCTACAAAAACATAAAAAAACAGTAAATGTATTAACATTTATGAAATGCAAAATCATGTTTTATAAATGATTAGTTCATCATTAACTAATCGATTGTAAATTACTTACAACTGAATCTAATAAATATGTAACATAATGAACATATCGCTCATTAATCATTTTTGAACGCATTGTCATGTTTCATAAAGGATTAGTTAATCATTTACTAATGACTTGTGACGGAATTTACAAAACATACATAAAATGTGAGCATATCACTTGATAATCATCTATGAATGTTTTGTAAATGATTATAAGCCACTTACAACTGAACGTTATTATAAAGTGTTACCCAAAAATATTACAGATATAGAGAAAATCCTGAACCATCTTACCCTGTGGTTCTTGATGAACTGCTCCATGTCGTTCTCAGTTAGGTAGTACGCTTTGATGTAGGTCTCTACAAACTCCTTGTCTGGAATTGGTCGGAGGTCGGTGAGCTTCTCCAGCTTCATCAGGAACTGCTGGAAGTCCAGCTGCATCAGTGCACGTCCTTCATTACTGCATTTCTTCACATTAGCATAGCTGGCAGACAGCAGGAGGAGAGGAGAGAGCAGAGGTGAGTGTGGCTCAGACACACACATGACATTCATCAACTGTTGACAGTTTATGCTACATTAATTGTTGTCCTTCAGGTTAAGTGTCTTGCTCGAGAGCACAGCGGTGCTTGTAACTGTTACGTTTAAAGGTAACCTCATGTCCTGCTACTGCTCGAACGTGGAACTTTGATAACCACTATCCCCCCACATTGCAAATGGGAATACATCAATAAATATAGAAACAAATCAGATGTCTTCCAGGGAGCTGTGTCACTATTATTATTATTATTATTTATTTTTTACAATAATTGACATCGTTTTTGTTTCGACAGTATTACCAGACTGTGCTTGGAGCTCATCCTTTGACTGGTAAGTGACACTAAATGCTGAGGGCCATTTTAGGTCAAATTTGTCATTTATTGAGTTTGACACCTTTTTATTTGTACAGCTTGTGGGTCTGGGTATCAGTCCTGATCCCTCAGCATCAGACACCATCGATTTACACTGTAGCTGCATCCATGGCAAACAAGCAGCCGTGCAGAGTTCAGTGCTGTTGACACCCCTGCTTACTTTCGGGCTGACAGCGGTGTAATTACTTTCTGTGAGGGGAAAGATATTGCTGGGCCTATTGAGTATATCCAGTCTGCCAATACATCGCTGTGTTTTCCTGCCTGCTTCCTTCTTCCCGTCACGTTCTGCTTGACTTGGAATGCAACTCGGCACTGCACTGGCGGAGTCTACTTGCAAAGAGAGCGGCCAAAACGGAAAAGCAAGCTGGATTAAAACAAACAACATTCATCCTGGTTGCAAAGGGTTTTTCATGTATAATGGCCACCATTAGAGATGGTGCTCGGATACATTCTAACGGTTCTTACATTTGTCTCTTCACTTTAAATGTATTGCTACTTTTTTGATGTTTTTGGAAAAAATATCTTATGTTCACCAAGGCTGCATTTCTGCAGTTCTGCAAACTGTTCTGCTATAATATATATTTTAAAATGTAATTATTCCAATATATATATATATATATATATATATATATATATATATATATATATATATATACATACATATATATATATATATATATATATATATACATATATATATATATATATATATATATATATATATATATATATATATATATATATATATATATATATATATATATATATATATATATATATATATATCAATAATTTATTGGTCTTCAGTGTCACAGGATCCTACGCACACACATACGTTTTTTGGTAGCAGTAAAGTTTAATTTGCTTTAATGAACTACGTTAGTTAAAATTAACTAAAGCTAACAATTATTCTCTCTTATTAATCTTTGTTAATGGTAATTTCTATATTTATTTATAAGATTATAAAAGATCATAAATTGTTTCTGTTATTATTAATTTATTACTATGATATTTTTGTTGATGTTAACTAATGCAACTAATAATACCTTGAATTGTATACTTTTATCTTTTATGCTATACACACACACACACACACACACACACACACACACACACACACACACACACACACACACACACACACACACACACACACACACGTTGGCCTATGTGGTTTACAGGGACTCTCCATTGGCGTAATGGTTTTTATACCGTACAAACCGTATTGTCTATCCCCTTACACTGCCCCTGCCCCTAAACCTACCCATCACAGGAAACATTCTGCATTTTTACTTTCTCAAAAAAACTTCATTTAGTATGTTTTTAAGGCCATTTGAATTATGAGGACATTTGATATGTCCTCATAAACCACATTTATAGTGTAATACCAGTGTAATACCCATGTAGTTATACAAATTTGTGTCCTCATAAACCACATAAACAGGCTCACACACACACACACACACACACACACACACACACACACACACACACACACACACACGTTGGTCTATGTGGTTTACAGGGACTCTCCATTGGCGTAATGGTTTTTATACCGTACAAACCGTATTGTCTATCCCCTTACACTGCCCCTGCCCCTAAACCTACCCATCACAGGAAACATTCTGCATTTTTACTTTCTCAAAAAAACTTCATTTAGTATGTTTTTAAGGCCATTTGAATTATGAGGACATTTGATATGTCCTCATAAACCACATTTATAGTGTAATACCAGTGTAATACCCATGTAGTTATACAAATTTGTGTCCTCATAAACCACATAAACAGGCTCACACACACACACACACACACACACACACACACACACACACACACACACACACACACACACACACACACACACACACACACACACACACACACACACACACACACACACACACACACACACATACACACATTAAATAAAAACAAAAATATAAAGATAAAAAATGATGTCAACAAAAATGATGTAAATAAATGAAATTAAAATATAAGCAACTTTGAAATGAAATCATTGCTCACTAGTAGAATGCTGCAGGTGTTTTTTTTTTAATTAACCATTTTTAAAACACCATACCACCGTGTGTTCAATCATAGATAGTTTTACAATTAATTTACTGACTTATATACTTTATAAAGGTGTCAGAAAACATTAAACACAGTCAAATATATCAAAAACGTATAACATTTTTGTCAAATATAACCGACAGCCTTCCCCAGTGTGACGCTGTGTGAACACACATTCTGACACAAGCTCTACAGCCGCAGGCAAAGACGCTCAGGTACAGTTCATTCATTCATAACTGGACTTGTCAGCATTTCACGTTTCATTACTGATGTTTGGGAATCATCTCAGTGCTTAATCAGGTGTAGGATGATGGGAATTTCTTTCCAAACGCTGTGGATGCTGTCTAGCTGAAGATGTGATGAGTACAGAGAGCATCAGCTCCCTGCTGCTATAAATCGCAATCACCGTTTATTTTGTACCAAAACTGCCCAGGCAGAGAAAGCTGCAAGGCTAGCAGATACAGACTGCTCCAGCTAGACACAGACAGGCTCTTTAACACCTATTTCAAACAACGGGCCCTCTATGTCAAAAACTGTGCTCTGCCTTTCTCAGACAAGTGGCCCTTGACCTTATAATGCAGGTGTACAAGTGAACCCTGCCAGGAACGGCCTGCCAATCTATTCTGGGCCATGCCCTTAGAAACGATTTATTTTGTCTTGGCCAACAAAGTCCTTATAAACCAGTGTTTCTTAACCCAGGGGCCAGGGCCCATTAGGGGGCCTCAAAAAACTTCCAAGAATGCCTTAAGATGACTTCAAATAATTTAAAATAAGACAAAACAAGCATTAAAATAGGCTAAAACAACTCAGTCAAAATGTTCCAGTTATGCCAAGCTATAAAATATTTCCAATATTGTTGTGGACGACAAGGAGCCTCGGAGTCAAAAGGTTGAGAGCCACTGTTTTAAACAGACCTATCCCTAACCCACCAGTCACACTTTAGATCAAGGTCCAGTTCTTTTGCCTAAATTCTTAATGACTGCTTATTAAAAGTTAGAAAAGTAGTTGTTAAGTTAATGTATTGGGTAGGATTAAGGGATGTAGAATATGGTTATACAGAATAAGGCATTAATATGTGCTTTATAAGTACCATATATATGATATATTCGATTACCATACTGATTATTGGCCAATATTAAAGAGTTTAATAATTTATCCAGTAGATATTGGGTTTTTAATTGTGCATGCTCACTTCCCATATTTACAATTGACATCAACTAATGCTCCCATAAAGTTAAAGTTAATAAAAAAAAATATGAATAACACTGTTAAATGTAATATTTAGTAGATCTAAGAATGTGCATGCATTTTTCATACTGTACATTATAATGTAGAGCTGCTTAAACACTTTAAACAGGTGATTTATTTTTAATGTTATATTTGTAATTTACATAACCATTCAAGAATGTGGGGTCGGTAAAAATTTTTTTTTTTTTTTTAAAGCGTAATGTTCATCAAGGTTGCATTTACTTGATTAAAAAAACTTTAAGATTGTAAAATATTACACTTTAAAATAACCGGTTTCTATTTTCAATATATTTAAAAAAAAATGTCAGCATCATTACTCCAGTCTTCAGTGTCACATGAGTCTTCAGAAATCATCCTGATATGATGATTTGCAGCTCAAGAAACATTTATGATTATTAGCAATGTTGAAAAGTTGAGCTGCTTAATATTTTTGTGAAAACTCTGATTATATACAACTTTCAAGTATATATTGTGTATATAAATATACAAAGTAAAAAAATAAAAAATAAATTATACATTTTTATAAATGTATATAAATGAACATTATTATATACCGGTATTTATCTGAAACTTTTTTTTAATTAAAATATTTCTTTGCAACATTATACATTTCTTTACAGCAATTGATCAATTTAAGTCATCCTTGCTGAATAAAAGTATTATTTAAAAAAAAAACGTAACATCTTACTGACCCCAAAATTTAGTACATAGTTAACTTTGACCCGTAGTGAACTTTAATATAGCACCGTTGTGTCTCTCACCAATTAACATCCGATAAGTGTCGTCAGACTGTATTGGCCAATACTTCTGTTTTAATGCGTTCATGGGATTCAAATGCACCGTTCAGTCATAATCAAGTATGCAGACCCCGCAGGGGACCAACTATCAAGGGGGCAACTAAACAGCGAGGAAGCCATTTGGCTAGCGGTGGCCCTGATGGGATTGAATGATACAGGAAAGATGTTTTTGCAGAAGATTGTCTAGAGTTCCTCTGACATTCTGGGAATATAATGTCATTCCACATACAGAAAGTCCATCTGTGCTGCTGTTGCACTCTCTCTTGCACTTGCACTGGGCTTTTCAAATGCATGTTCATCTCCGGACGGTGTCCTGAGCTATAGAAATGAATAATCACTGGATTAAATAGCTAGAGATATGCATTTTTCTGATATATTTTCTTCTTGCATGCAGCTACATCCTGACATGTACATTTAAGCTTGAAGCTATACTATGAAGAACCTCTCTGAAGTCAAGAGGCGTCTGTCAAGTTGAGTCAAATGTTCTTCCAGCAAATCTCCATTACACTGAGGAGGTGACGAGTACAAGAGCTCCTCTGCATGTCAGTGAGCCGCAAGATTTCCAGCACACTGAAGATAACATACTGGGGTGAGGAAAGAGTGATAGAAGACAGTTTGACAACAGCTCTCTGGAGAAGACATGGCTTCTAAGTTGCTTGTCACCGTGGCACACAAACATCCCTGGCGTTCATTTTCAATAATCCAGCTCTTGACGCATGACACGCAGAAGGATGGTGCAAGAAGAGGAAACAAGAAGGAAAAATAAATATGATGGATTTTTATATGCAGTTATTTGAGAGCAACAAAGCCATTCTGCTCATAGCACAAAGTCATTACAGATATTTGATGAATCCTCACAGAACTAATGCATTTTTACAATATCTACAGTATGAGTACGGCACGCCTCAGGAAGAAGGCGAAAACGGAAAAAAAGCACTCCTTCACATTAATAAACGTAACGACGAGAGTCGATCCAAACACAAGATCGATGAGGCAGCTGAAAATCGTAGGTATTTCTTGCTTTAAATCAAAAACCGTCAGCATTCAGTGCAAAGATTTCACACCCCCGAATCACAAATGATAAAGGGTTAGCCTTGCATCCCTCAAAACAATCACTTCCAGGCAAGCCATAAACTGAAAATGCCAAAAAAGTTCCTCTTGCTAGTAAAAACACCAGGAATAAAGAACAGGAGAAGCTAAAGCTTTCATTCAGGTTTGCTGTTTTTGTACATATGGCTGTGGATTAAAAGCATCTGGCCAGTACATTTGCCTTTTGTGTTATCAGATATTTGCTTTGAAAGTTAGCACATTTTTGGAGGAAGTCCTAGAAAAGCAAACAAGTCTGCTCTCATGGCAAGAAAAATGCTTCTGTTGCCATGTACAGGTGCAGTTTTAAGCATATACTGTATGTGATTGCATTAACCTTTTTTTTTTTTTTTAAGCAGCAAACCAGCGTATGGCAACTCAACCTCTGATATTATATTGGTTAAGACAATCAATTATCAAGTGATCAGTGTAGCAGTTTCATGCCCATGTCTATATCCACTTGTGCTTGCTTGTACCGTAAATATCACTGACTTTGTGAGCAGATTTAATCCATTGAGATCTGCCTGAGGAACTTCAAGAAGTTGTTAGGACGAAGTAGGAAAAGATTGTCAAAGCTTTTAACCTTCTACATCCATTAAAGCACAACGGAAAGAGCATGGCATAACCCCTTTAACACTTTTAAGGTCAGTCCATCTTGTAAAACCAAACAACCGGGCAAAAAGGGCATTTATAAGAAAAATTAACAAGACGCCAGATACTACAGGGGAATTTCAGGGGAAAAACTGGGAAAACGTCTAGACACCAGACATCTCATACCGCTTTGGGAGACCAGCACAAAGAAAGTCACTTTTAACGTGAAGTCATGCCTGGAATCCGCTGGAAACCATTTGACAAAACATGAAAACTTTTGGAAGAATATTTGTGGTCTGATGAGACTAAACTTGAGCTCTTTGGCCTGAAAGGGAAGTGCTAGGTTTGGCATAAACCAAATAAGGCCCAATACCAATAATAGTGGACAACGGGACTCAAGGCACACCTGAAGAAAAATGTGCTTTTCACTTCTCCTATAGATTGCAGAGAATATATATGTTTGTACTTTACATTGATGGAGCAACAGATTTTGTGCCAAAATAAATCATAAACATGTTTTATTTATTTTTGGTGGTATATATAGGCGGTGAGGGGGGCAAAAGGCACACAATATTGATACAAATACTTAAGCTAAATTCTGTAATATATTCTGTTTATTTTGATCAATAAAATATCAAATTTGTATTCAATAAATTTACTGTCATAATATAAGATATTTAAAAATATAGAAACAAAATTATTTAAAAAAGGTCAAGTGGAACACCTTCAGTGCTTTTATGAAAGATCCCATATAATTTAATACAGATTTATAGTAGTAAAAATAAATTATATTTTATTAAATTATGGTTATATTAATATTCATTATAAATATGTGACCTTGGACCAAAAAAACAGCCATAAGTCGCACAGGTATATTTGTGGGAATGGCCAACAAACAATATATTGTATTGGTTTAAAATGATCGATTTTTCTTTTATGCCAAAAATCATTAGGGTATTAAATAAAGATCGTGTTTCCATTTTGTAAATTTCCTACCATTAATATAGCAAACATTTATTTTTAGCAGTAATGTGCGCTGCTAAGGACTTCATTTGGACAACTTTAAAGGCGATTTTCTCAATATTTAGATTTTTCTGCACCCTCAGATTCCAGATTTTTAGGGTCACATATGGTGATTATCTATATATACACCCAACTTAATATATGATATTCACCAACTGAATCTAACCATGTCATGTCAAAAAGTGGAAAAGTCAGCCAGTTTGTGCCTTTCACCCCAAATAGCATACTTTTTACATATTCTTATGTTATTGAAAAACTGCTGCTTTAATTACCTTGAACAAAACCAAAAAAATATAAAGACCATCTTTGTCTCAAAATAGATTCAATGATTTTAATCAACTTAAATCTACAACATTTAAAAGAAACACATCAAATATAAAGATCAAATTAGCACAGAATCATCTTTGCATTGCTGCCCGCGATCGCATCAAAGATCAGACAAATTTCCATCTGCTCAAGCGGATGTTTTAGAAAGTGCTGCAGAAAGTTGTGCCATCTAGTGATTTAGAGGAGAAAAAAAAAATCGAAGGTGCCTTTTACCCCGGTGCGCCTTTAGCCCCTACTGTTATACCCAACTGTTTTTTCCCCTTTCACTTTCTCTGCTATCACCTCTTAGGGTGATATTATTGGCCGGTGTGCTTGTCATTCATCATTACGATGCTGTATCTGAATGGGCGTCGTGGCGATAAAAGGGCGGACGCAAACCGGAAACGACAGGAGGAAGAGGGAGCGGGATCGATTGTTTGTTTGTCGGCCACGCTTTGTTTCTTTGCGTATTTTGGTTTTCATTCTTATTTATGATTTGGCTACTCCTTGAATAGCATGATTTTGTTTATGAGCTAATCTGTTCTTTTTGTGGTTTGTCCCTAAGTTAATTTGGTTATTATTTTCCATTGTTTTTGGGACGTAACACTACCAAGCAAGATGGTGACAATACTCTGGGGTTCATTTTCAGCAGGAGGAACTGGAAAAAAACTGTGGCAACATGGACAGAGTCCAATATAGGCAAATCTTGAAGCTGAGAGGTAAAGAGAAATGGAAGTGGAGAAATAAATGGCTAAAGGAAAATATACTGGATGAATGTGTACAGTTACTTGGGGTACATTTACTTTAAAATACAAACTTTGTACAAAGAACTGCAGATCTGTTTGTGATCCAAATGCTCCTTAAAAGCTGTTTTCATTGTTTGGGAAAGAGTTGAGTGTTATTCCAATGAAAACACTCTGTGGTAGGAGATTTATCTGAGAGCAGGTGGTCTCGTATACATATACATACACACACACCCATTTGTTGGGTCACTTACCCCTCCACTAATGTCCTGTTGGCCAGACGGATGCAGTGCTCCCATAAGACATTGGACACGGGCAGAGGAATCCGCACTATTTTTGACACATCTTCCATTCTTTGGTTGAACTTCTCAAACTCCTGCAGAAAAGAGTTAATGACGTAAGGGTCAAATGACATGGCATACATTTTTTTCTGGATCTAATAATTAAAAAAGGTCAAATAAATAAATATTGAAAAATAAGAATAATAAAACAGAATAAAAGCAATGCATACATGCAATGGTGAGCATGCAAATTCCTCAACAATGTAATAAAATTTATGAATTAATAATTCACAAAATTAATTATATATATATATACATTGTATCTCACGTTTCTAATATATATATATATATATATATATATATATATATATATATATATATATATATATATATATATATATATATATATATATTAGAAACGTGAGATACAATGTTCCACTCAGAAAGGAACATATGTTATTGTTGTACTTGATGGTTACACTGCAGCACATTGAATTGAAACATTTCTTGAAAATGGCATGAACGTTTTTCTAACCCTCATGAATACACAGTGCATTTCCAAGAACTTGGCATATGCGTTTTAGACTAAATCGTTAAAAGATTTTAATTGATTGTAAACACACTTAATTGTCATTGATCATTTAGTCTTGCGTGCAGCACTTGCTGTTAACAATTCACCATAGCCCTCAGCATTCTTATTGGGTGGTGTTGAAACCATCTGCATGCGAGGTCATGAACAGGCTGCAAATAGTATTTTAGCATGCCGCACAAATCCCAACAAAGGTGTAAATTAATTACAGAATCAGAGAAGCGGAAACAGCCGTCTATAAATGTTCACTGGAGCCACACTGGCAGGCCAGGTTGTCAAACCGACAGGATTCAGGTTATTCAAAGAAACCGTCTCGAAGCCCCTGCAGTGCAGATGTCTGGATAAAGCCGTGCCACACACAAAAACCTGTGCTGTATAAGCCGACTGCTCATGGAGGTGTTGATTCAGCTGTGCTTGAGCCCATTTCTCTTTCACTAGTGACAGGAAAACCCACCCAAAACTTTCTTAACACAATGACATATGGCTCATTTGAGAGCCAAGGACCACATGTACCGTGAGCTCGCACCTTGGAAGCTGATACAAAGCCAAGAGCACTAAAACTGCTGTGCAAGTTGTCCGGGTTATTTTCTTACCTTTAATCTTGGGAATTCATTTGTAAAACATCCAGTTTATTTTACAACACAGAAATATGGTATTAAAAAGAATGCCTAAAAGATTATGGTTTCTCAGTATCTAATTATAATTTATGGGCCCTGCGAGAGACAGTTTAAGAATTCATACCGAGAAACTAATCAGATTATTTTTCTCCGTCCTGCTGATAAGTATTAAAGCAATGCAAACCGAAAGGAGGCGCAGTTTTTTGATTTCTAACACGTGTTGTAAAACTTACAATATTGCATTAATCCATAAAAAAGTAAGTATGTTACCTAGTTAGTTTTTATGGAAAGTAATGCATTCTTACTTTTGCATTGTTTTTTTCTCAACTGGGCCCAGCTGGACACAATAAGATAAGCTTGTGTGAATTCTTTCAAATGTCTAAGTATGATTGGGATATGAAAGCTAATCAGTGTTTCCCCCCCCCCATTTCAGAATGCCACCAGCCAGGAAAAGCTGTATGATGTTATTGATGCCGTCCAAAATGGGAACAAGGATGTTGAAATGGATTCTGACCAAATTTTCAAAAAGCAGTTATTATTTTCACACACACACACACACACACACACACACACACACACACACACACACACACACACACACACACACACACACACACACACACACACACACACACACACACACACACACACACACACACACACACACACACACAATTATGACCCCCTACTTATATTGTGTTTGTCCCCTTTCTGCTGCCAAAATAGCCCTGACCCAAGATGTTAGCAGCCGTGTAAATCCTTACACTTGGCCATTTTCCCTGCTCCTAACACATTTCATAATTTAATTTTGTAATATAATTTTGAGCACAAAATGTTCACTTACTGCTGCCAAATATAATCCACCCACTAACATGTGCCGTGATGAAGAGACAATCAGTGTTATTCACTTCACCTGTCAGTGGTCATAATGTTATGTCTGATCGGTGTATATACTGTATATAAGGCAGTCAATTTGAGTTAAATGTTTTGTAAGGTTCCAAAACAAAATCACCTAGGAACCATACCTTAAAATCCCTGGTAATAACCCCAAATTTGACACACCAAGTCAAAACCAAATCTATAGGAACAAATATATTTTACAACTTTTTTTTTCTACAGCTGTTTGATTAACTTTTATAACCATCCCTTGATGTACCACTGGAGTATTTCCGAAAGTTTGTCAGAAGATAAAAAGATAAAAAAAAAAAAAGAAGATGCTGCAGAAACTATGATAAACCCAACATCAACACACTTTTCCGCAAGTGTAATGTTTGCCTCTGTTTCTCGGAGGACAAGAACTGCCTTTAGGACTACCATGATTGAACATGACTATGAACCAGCAGCCATATCACCCTGTAACCCAAGACTGGGTTCCCACTGAAGCGAAGCAGGGCTGAGCCTGGTCACTACCTGGATGGGAGACCAACTGGGAAAACTAGGTTGCTGCTGGTAGAGGTGTTAGTAAGGCCAGCAGGTGGGCGCTCATTCTGTGGTCTGTGATGTATATATGTAGTATAGTGATGGGGACACTGTACTGTAACAAGCACCGTCCTTTGGATGAGACGTAAAACCGAGGTCCTGACTCTGTGGTCATTAAAAATCCCAAATTTGCCTATTGGCCCCTGTCCATCATGGCCTACTAATCATCCCCATATATATACTGGTTGGAGAGAATATATATATATATATATATATATATATATATATATATATATATATATATATATATATATATATATATATATATATATATATATATATATATATATATATATATATATATATATATATATATTCTCCCAACCAGTTGATGTATGGTGAGCATTTTGGGGCAATATTGCGAGTGGATGCTGCATATTGGTGGTGGTTGAGGAGATTCCCCCTTTAATATGTAAAGCGCTTTGAGTATCCAGAAAAACACTGTATAAATGGAACAAATTATTATTGTTATTATGTAAATGGAAAAGGTTTCGAAAGGTTTTGAAACTAAAATCTTAAAATATGTTTATTAAACATGCATACAACTATGATTATCCAGTTATTAATATTGTGTGATTATTAGTGTATAAATATGTAGGCTAATGTTATGGGGCTACATAAGCAGGACACCCGGCAAATGAACCCTAAGATGTTCTCTACATTTGCTCCGACAGTGAGTGAAATCACTGAAGTTGTAATCCAACATTTCATAAAATATTACAACATTTCAAAAATATAAAAACCAGTTTATTTCTGCATTAGAGGCCTCCTACAACAACATGTAAAATGTGGGCAAAAAAAAAGAGTTTTTTTTAGGCTTACATTGTGAAGAACTGAAATGTCACTTCTGAGCTGATAGCAGTATCAGTCTTATAAATCCGCAGAAAAAACTAAGCAAAGAATATCATTTAACCTTCAGAGTTTGTGCAAGCTTTGGAACGGTTTCTGAAATTTGTTCTTAATAGAGAATAATTAACCTCTCAGCCTCTTTTTCAACATTATCTATAAGGATGAGTAGGGTTAAAAAAAGCCACCTCGCCCATTTAATCTGGCAAACGGCATCGTTTTAGTCACATGACCATATAGCAAGGTTATTATAGTTTTGCTATTTGAAATTAGTTTTTATTTTATTATCATTTTCAATTTTGCTACAAATTTCAATTTAGTTTTAGTTAGTTTTACAAATGGTTTTGCTAGTTTTAGTTTAGTTTTTATTTTGCAAATACATTTCTATTTAGTTTTTATTTAAACTTAAACTTTATTTAAACTTTATTTAAACTTTAGTTTCAGTTTTAGGTTTAGTAATTATAGTTTAGCAGAGTTACCACAATGAAGTGTAGAGACCAAATCAAGGTTTTTAACATCAGCAAAGTTTAATGTTTGCACAGATTAGAGTTTAATCTTACTAAACATCCTTAAGTGAAATCACTTGATGAACGAGCATTATTGTTTAAACCCAGGAAGGTCTTACAAAACATGCATAAAGTTGGGTCTTCGCCTTTGAGCAAAAAAACTTGAGTCAAAAAACTATGACCTATACAGACAACAATCTGGAGATTAAAAATGAAATAAATAATATTTTGATATTAAAAAATTATATTTGATATTTTTGACATAGGCTAATACTCAGAGGATCTATCTTAAAGAACCAAATAAATGCAACATAAAATATAAAAGTAAAATTTTAAAAATTCCAGACAAACTCATTCATAACAAAGATGAATGTGTCTTCATTAATATATAGTATTTATAGTAATGGTAATATTAATATATAGTAATATATAATGTTTATAAAAAAATGTTTATAAATTATTATAAAAACTGGTAACTGTGTCATATGCTTGGGGGCAAGTTGTGTCAAGCTGTGGTTTAACAAATAGTGTTTCATTTCACATTGCCTATTAAAAAATATTAAAATATGTTTCATGTCCTTCAAATATTCTGAATATTAAGCCTTTTCTGGTTTATGAAAATAATGTGAAGCAAAATGAGCCTTTGGAATGGGAATATACTACATTCTGCAAAAGTGCATTCTTTGTCATTCCAACTTTCTTTCAGTTTTTTTCTTTGTCCATACAAATAAAGTCAAAAGGGTTCAATGAAACTTCTTTTGATAGAAAAATCTTTTGTGTTCCACAGAAGTCATACAGGTTTAGAACCGCAGCATTTTTGGTTGGACTATCCATAAATATTCTACTTCAAGTAGACAAATGAAGAGCTTATTGTTCCCCTATAAAGATAAGAATGGGTTCACACAATACATGGCAGTTAGAGACAAATAACAGTGCATTGCAAATGTCCTTTGGCATCTGAACGTCATTTTTATGGTTATTTTAAATAAAGCAAAGAGTCAATGTTAGTCACTGCAGTATGTCTGCCGTTACATGATTAATTCAGTAAACCTGGCAAACCCAGACAAATTGGCTTCAACAAACAGGCTTGGCTCAGGGTTACAGCGATGGCACCGGGAGAAACGGGCACAGCGGCTTCACTCAGCATAGCGGGAGCACAGAGGTGAGCCTCGTTTCTTCATTAGCAGCCAAGCTCCATTACATTCCCCGCTAAAACTTTGCAGCTCAGATCAGGAACTTATGTAAATCCAAATGATTATGCATATTTCAGAATTCAGCGAGCTTCCTCAGCAAATAAGCCAAAAAGATAATTCAATTGTGAAACCCCATCTGCTCTCTGAGCCTTTTTTGTCTCTCTATATATATGCGTCAGCCATTCACATCGCTCCCTAACTCCATGCAAAATTCATACGGGCTAATGAGCGGAGGTTAAAGAAGAGATGTGGACATGCAAAGGAATGAGACAACCTCAGTCCGGTGACACTTAACTGAGAGATGAGATAACTTTTTCACTCTTAAACTTGCCCTCGAATTCTGCATGTGACTCCCACAGCCTGACCATTTAAATAATTCAGATCCTGACAAATAATTGATAGCCGTGATCTTTCAATCTAGAGGAATTCACGAGGCACAGTCATTAGGCATAGAGAAAAAATGTCTGGGGAAAATCTGCATGAAAAAAGCAAACTAGCAACCTTAGGGTAAACATATCAATCAAGCCTGCTCATTGTGGGCTCGTGGACTTGTTTGTTTGCTTCGGTAGAAGCCACAATAGGGCCAGTATATTACAACACAGACGTAGCATTTCCATGCATTCGTAATGTGCTGCATGTGAAATGGTGACAGTGACAGCTGTACTGGGCTTTCATTCAAAAGTTCAGATCCCACAAGTCTCTCCACAGCAGCGCCCAGAGGAGCAGCACTTAACCTGAATTATCTCACTTTAAACATGCAGCTGTGTGAGTGGGCAATGGTTGAACAACACACGACTACGCTTAAACTTGATTTCATTTAACGAGAATTCATTCAGCGATCAAATACTGATAATAACAAAGTTGGCTAAATACAATAGCCATACATGCATGCACACATATACCCCGATCAGGCGTAACATTGTGACCACAAACAGGTGAAGTGAATAACGCTGATGATCACGTCTTCATCTGTTGGTGTGTATATTGTCCTTAAATTTGACATGTTAAATAGTTAAACAGATGAGCTACAGAGGAATCATCAGCTACAGTAGCTCATACGTTTGATTGGATCACACGGGCCAGCCTTTGCTCCCCACATGCATCGGTGTGTGTGTGTGTTTGTATATATGACCAATTTATCCAATATGAACCTGTCACAGATATATCGCCATCGACGTATATGCTACCGGTGCGAACATGTGCCTATGCATGTGTTCCTCTCCACCATAAGCTGGTGTGTGGTGGGCGTTCTGGCGCAATATGGCTGCCGTCGCACCATCCAGGTGGATGCTGCACATTGGTGGTGGTTGAGGAGATTCCCCCTTCTATGTAAAGCGCTTTGAGTGCCTAGAAAAGCGCTATATAAATGTAACGAATTATTCTGCGTGTCTCACTGTGCACAAAGCCTGTTGAGTATCATCGTAAACATTGTTGGTTATGTCTTAAGTGAACATAAATATGAAATTTGCCAGTCACCGCCAGCATTTTTGGTCATTTTCACAAGTTTCATGGCCCACAGAATATCTTGTTGTATGAATAATATCTGACCATGCAATATATCAAAATAAAAAACAGATCCTCTGTTTTTGAATGTAGTACATTTGTGGGTACATTTCATGAAAAAAGTAACATTTTGATAGCCTCGAAATCTAGACGCACCCTAGCGGCAGCAAATTTAATCTGCCCGCGAGTGTCGTCTAGCATCTCTCAATACCCTTCTGAGCTGTATTCCCCTAACTCTTGCCGGGCAAATCACATCGTGTATAGAGTCGGTGGGCGGGGCCATAATGACGACAGCCGAGTTGCGTTTACGTGCTTATAGTAAACACAGAAACTGGCGAACGGCGGTCTTTCGAATCAGCTTTGACCGCGACTCTGGAAGATTTTGAGTAAACTTTTCTCTGAGAAAAGAACAAAGAACGGCACTGAAGTCATTCTTAAAAAGGGAAGATGTGTTCTGAGTTTTGCCGACCGGATACGGCGAATGTTTAATCTATCAACGAGCTCTGCATCACCGTTGCTCTGGTTGGTTGGCAGAGGGAGTTTGAAAGACAACCGTTTATCCCGCCCCTCGGATTGAGCCCTGCCAATGGTGAGTTTCCAGACCAAACATCTTGATGTGGGTCTGGCTTGTCAGGCTAACATTTTGAGACAAAAGCTGAGAAAATCTCACTTTTGTCAAAGACTACATCCAAATTGGATTCAGAACGATGATCAAAACACAGATGGAGTAGATGGAGTTCATCAACACCCCCAAAGCTTCACAGTCCTAAAGCTCGTCCTGGGTTGACATTTCATACAGTAACATAGCCGTTTTGATTTATAAACTGTTTAATGTTGATGTTATTTTATTTATACATCGGAGTATATCAGATGGCTCGTTTCTGCTTCTTCTTCGCCTCTGTTTTAATCAGGAGATTTAGGAGACACATATTAACAAATTATTTAATTTAAACTTAATGCAGTGAACAACTGAAGCAATGCAGTTATTATAATGGGTAACACTTTAGTATAGGGAACGTATATTCACTATTAACTACGACTTTTGTCTCAATAAACCCCTAATTTACTGCTTATTAATAGTTAGTAAGGATTAAGGGATGTAGAATAAGTTCACGAAGAATAAGACATTAATATGTCCTTTATAGTACTAATAAACAGCCAATATCCTAGTAATATGCATGCTAATTAAGCAACTAGTTAAGTGGAGAGAAGTCCTACTTTAGATGACCGCTCTGTTGCAAAACTACTGTCCTCACTCCAGTCACTATCAATCTTTGCGAGTCTGACAACTGTCAAACAAGTTGTCACTACGGGTCTCAGGTGCACGCCCCCCGCTCAGTGCCGCCCTCGTCTCGTCCCCTCTGTCTCCGCTGGGCTCTGCCCACTTTTGCAGCATTTTTCAAATATTGCCAGAGGGCGGAGTTAGGCTGTGAACAGGGGTTTAGTTACCCTTTAATAAGTGAACCTTAAAATAAAGTGTTACCTTATGATGTTCCTCAAATGCAGTCCATGACCGTATGTAAACTGTAGATAAATAATAAACCACTCTAGACTCTAGCGCCCAGGAGCTGATATTCCCTCACCTCATCAGAAAAGTCAACCCATAATCACATCCGTCAGTTGAGTGAGGGTTTGTAATGTGTTTGAGGAGTCGCCTGTCTCTTTCAGTTAAACGCAACATGTCAACCTAAACTTTAGACCTCTAGATAACCTTCTGACACACACATTCTGACACCACACATTTCGATCATCCTGCATCCTGTCAGGTGAGTCCAGCAGATGAGTGGATAGGACATGTCAGCAATGCCTTGCTACGGTGGCATGACAGTATCCTTAAAAACAAAACAAGCCATGTTGTAATTGACTAAAAGGAAGCCAAGGACATGTGTGGAGAAACGTTTGGCTGATCTTTACTGATGCACCTCTAGTGTGAAAATGAACAGAGAGGAGGCCACACGTTATTCTCGCACATCAAATCCACTGCACAACCTCACAAACACATTACCTTTAAAAGGACATCCACGTAGATGTTGTGCTGTGACATTATCTCTTTAATGTCCCATTTCACTCCCGCCATCAGTAACAGCATCTGTTCGTAATCTATGGCTTTGGCCGCCACGATCCAGTAAATGGGTTTGCGGAGCTCGCTGGCTGTAGATACAGTCTATAGAGGAAAGAGCATAGAAAAGGTCAAAATAAAGAGTACCTAAACATAACCATTGGCCAAAGTGTGGAGAACAGTTTAGTATCCGAAGACTTTGTACTTTGTATTTATTGAAACTTAAACCTTAAAAACACTCAAATGGAACATTATTTCTTAAACCCCTGAACTCTCACACACTTTTTTTTCTTCATATGACATATTTTAGTAATAATCATAAATTATGTATCATTCAAAAGCTTATGGACGTAAAATTTATTCTGCAAAATTGGATGCTGCGTACCATGGAAACGGTACTCTAAAATCGTCTAGCAAGCTCCTCTCCAAGAGGTGTCTGGTTTCATATTACAACATTTATTTGAACTACTTTATAATCAAAACCTTTTCTAATCTGAATAAAACACATTATCGCAAAGGTCTGTTTCTCAAGATTCCATATTTGGTTTTGTGACAGTGGGTGGGATGTAGGTGACACCCGGTGGTTGTTTTTGGTACAGTGTCTAAACAAAATCTCATGGAAACTTACATTTTTGTGATATCAACTTCAAAATTGGACCTCTTTAGATATCTTTGATTTTATAGCAATTTTATAGTAAAATTAATATTGTAAAATATATATTATACAATATAATTTTTTAAAATATTTTTTTCTTTTTTAATAAATCTGCATAACAATTCAACAATTTTGTGTTTTGCTGTCAATATGGGGTGCTGTGTGTACATTAATGAGAAAAAAAGAGAACAAAGGATTTTATCAAATGGCTGCAATATAGCAAAGAGTGACAAATTTAAGGGGGTCTGAATACTTTCCGTACCTACTGTATGTGTGTGTGTGTGTGTGTGAGTGTGTATATACATACATATATATATATATATATATATATATATATATATATATATATATATATATATATATATATATATATATATATATACACACATATATATATATATACATACACACACACACACACACACACACATATATTTATATATATACATACATACATACACTGGTTAAATGCATAATATCCAGCAAAAAATAAAGTAGTATACATGTTTCAGTTGCATTGAAGGTTAACATATCACAGAGCGCAAATGTAATAACCTTCTACAAGGCTCTGTAGAATATCACACCTCATATCCCCTAATATCATTATGAGGTGATTTACTTCATAAAACACTCCACACCGATCATACAGACAGCAGAGCTCATCAATAGTCATTTTGAGTCTTATAACAGAAGTTAAACATTTTAAACACCCTTAAAAAGACTCTCAAAAAAGGCTGGAAAAGGCTCTCAAAAGGGGAGACCGGACGGGTCAGGGCCATAAATTGAGGGATGAAACTGACCTGTGAGTAAAACTGCTGGAGGAAGGGCTTCTTGGCTGAAGGCATCATGGTGTCGAGATGAGGCTGAAGGAACTCAAACTGCTCTGCCAGAAAAACTCTGCAGGGGAAAAAAGGCCCAAATCAAAGTGCGCCTTATGCAGGTTTGCAGCGACACAATCACAATTTTTACCCGGGGGAAATGGCTGCGCTGAAAACTTACAATGATGAAGAAAAAAAAAAGTGTTATATGACTAGGAAGTTCTGCTCTTATATTTTTCAGTCTTACATTTGCCTGCTTTCATTTTCATTTTTTTCCAGACATGAGTTACAGACAGACTGAGTGCTAAATATAAGAGCCTCTATATTAAAGGCAGGGTAGAAAATCTGTCCCAGAAACAGGTGTTGCTATACTGGTTGAAAGTCTCTTCACATCTGGATAGAAATCACTAAGTTAAGTGGTCTAATATATATATATATATATATATATATATATTGTATTGGGGTGGATACTTTTTATAGGCACTGTAATAATGAGATAGGAAATTAAGATTTGTTAGCATTATTTTCTGACTGCTGAATTGATTATGTTTGTGCTGTTTTGTCTTACAACCTAAAATGTAAAAATCAAGATTGCTCACAGTGTCATAAAATGAATTTATGTTGCAAACCAACTGCATCCAGGAATCAAAACAAAATTCTGCAGGCAAAGAAGAAAAGCCATTTGAACTGAGAGAAACGGTAATTATAAATCACTGGTTCCTTCTGCTGCCAATGGCGGTGTACAACCGGGACCTTCATAAAGAGTCACTGCTCACCAAACACCATCAGATAATTTATGCTAATGACAGCCCACATACAGAGATAAGAGTTCAATGAGCAATACTAGTCCAAACATTTGCATATAAAACCTAATGAACACTAGAGTTGATATGAAAGCAGAAAATGAAAAGCTGTATGCTGACGACTGCAAAAACGTTCATGAAATAAGCCGCATTGACAACGTTTAACACTAAAAACAAAACAACAAAAAAAACATTCGGTTTTATGTAAGGTACTGAATACTGCTATGCAGATATATTAACTATCTGCTGGGTTATCAAATTAAAATATATACATATTACAATTTAAAATAATAATTGCTAGCTTAATATACTGCAGTTTAGAATGTAAATTATTCATATCAATATTGATGGAACTTATTCCAACTCCAGTCTTCAGTGTCACATGAACTTTCAGAAATCATTCTACGCTGTTTTGCTACTTAAAAAAATATATTATTGCTATCAATGTTTGAAAACCGCTGTTCTGCTTAATATTGTTATGAAAGCTGATGAATAGAAATTTAATTTATCATGTTAATTTTGGTCAATTTAATGTGCCTTGCAAAATGAAAGGTGCACTAAGTGACTTTTCCGTCCACTAGAGGTCGCTTATTCAAAACAAAGGCGTATGATGATGTCAAGTTTGAATGCAGAATCTTGGGACGTGGTTTTCACCTCACAGCTGGTGGAAAAGAGACGGGATAGGACTCGGGGACAAATCATGTTCATGGATGAGATTATTAACGGTACTGTAGTGTGAAGTAGAGCAGGGGCGAGTGCTGTTGGAGCTGAAAGAGGTCGCTGGAGTAAAGGCTAATGAGAGACTGGCCAAGTGTTTTTTTTTTTTATATTTTACTGAAAATGTTTTACATAGTGCACCTTTAAGGTACTAACTTCGCAAACTGAGAAGTTTAAAATGTAGTGTGTGTATAATATATATATATATATATATACACACACACACACACACACACACACACACACACACACACACACACGCACACACACACACACACACACACACACACACACACACACACACACACAAGCATAACAATGATCACTCACAGGTGAAATGAATAACACTGATTACCTCTTCATCACAGCACCTGTAAGTGTGTGGGATATATTAGGCAAGTGAACATTTTGTCCATAAAGTTGATGTGTAAAGCTTGGAACATACTCTGCAAGAACAAATAAATTCTTTGTTTTCTCGAGGTGGCAAGAACAAGAACAAAGTTCGTTCTGGCCAGTACATTCCACACTTCACGAGAAAAACAGGTGCCGATCATCCGCGTTTCTCCGCATTAACCACACGCCCACTTGAAATGTATGACCAATCACACAATAGTTCTCGGACACCAGTAAGAAAAAAGTCCTGCTCAGGCGATGTGTTGAGAAAAAGCTGCGAGAACTCCCAAACGTTCTTGCAGAGTATGTTGTAGCCTTTAGAAGCAGGAAAAATGGGCAAGTGTAAGGATTTTAGCAAGTCTGACAAGATTCAAATTGTGATGGCTAGACGACTGGGTCAGAGCATCTCCAAAACTGCAGCTCTTGTGGGCTGTTCCCGGTCTGCAGTGGTCAGTATCTATCAAAAGTGCTCCAAGAAAGGAACAGTGGTGACCCGGCCACAGGGTCATGGGCGGCCAAAGCTCATTGATGCACGTGGGGAGCGAAGGCTGGCCTGTGTGATTTGATTAAATAGACGAGCTGCTGTAGCTCAAATTGCTGAAGAAGTTAATAATGGTTCTGATAGAAAAGGTGTCAGAATACACAGCGCATCGCAGTTTGTTGCGTATGGGGCTGCACAGCCGCAGACTAGTCCGGGGGCCCATGCTGACCCGTCCACCGCCGAAAGGGGCAACAGTAACCACATGAGCATCAGAATTGGACTACGTAGCAATAAAAGGTGGCCTGATCTGATAAATTACATTTTCTTTTACATCACGTGGATGGCCGTGTGCGTCACTTACCTGGGGAACACATGGCACCAGGATGCACTATGGGAAGAAGGCAAGGCAGTGGAGGCAAGTGAGATGCTTTGGGCTATTTTCTGCTGGGATCCATGTGGATGTTACTTTGACACATACCACCTACCTAAGCATTTTTACAGACCTTTGATGGAAACGGTATTCCCTGGTGGCTGTGGCCTCTTTCAGTAGGATAATGCGCCTGCCACAAAGCAAAAATGGTTCAGGAAAGGTTTAAGGAGAACAACAACGAGTTTCAGGTATTGACTTGACTTCCAAATTCCCCAGATCTCAATCCAATCGAGCATCTGTGGGATGTGCTGAACAAACAAGTCTTGATCCATGGAGGCTCCACCTCGCAACTTATAGGTCTTTTTTTTCATGGTGGGAGCAGAGACACTATTGACAGAAAATTAAATTTTGACCTTAACAACAATCTTTATTACTGAGCCCTGATTAGCCACCAACTATTTCAACAGGCAAAATAAATGTGCAGGTAATCAGTGCATCATGATCAGAGCGGAACCAAATTACATCTGAATATGTACCATTTACGTAGGGGATAAAAGGGCAAAGAACCAGCGCTTGATTTTTAATAGAGTAAGTGGTCACTTGTTTTTGTCCCATTTCTATTTATTTAATACAAAGCATACTGATTTAGAACTAGAAAAATGGTCTCTTGTCTAAGGAGACATGGTGTTGATGGAATATGGTATAATCTGAGGTTCGTATGGTTCTGCTTGTATAAATACAACATTCAGAAAGTAACAAGAGACCCTGTTCAGTCGCTTATCTTTCCCACCCTCATGCCTGCTCTCTGCTCAGACTCTGCAACCTTCATTGATTATTCCATTAAGAAAGGAAGTGCAGGGGAGGATGGGGGGCAAATAAGAGCCAATAAACCTTCTCCAAAAAAAATGTTTTTTTGAGTGCAGTGCATTCTAAGCATGTACATGCTCCACAAGGACAGCCTAGATCTTCGCTTTGATGACTCAATGTGGTTGAGTTTTTGTGCATCAGGTGGAAGCAGACAGCAGTTATTTTTCTAAGAAGAACCTTTTCCAGGCTTAAACTCTGGATCTTCTGATCCGTCTTCAGTCTTTGACCGGTCTCCAGCTCAATGCTTGGAACGAATCAAACGCCATCTGGGTGCATCCAAAGGGATGGATCAAACTCTCTCTCTGCACATTTGCAAGGAAGAATTCCCTGCTGTTTCACAAAAGCTTAACGCCTTGCTGAACAATCAGTCGAATGGGATAAAGGTCTGAAAAGGACAACTGGAAGGTGAAAAGTGGTTTGGAGGCCTGAAGACTTGCTCTTTGGAGTTATGGTGGGAGTTCAGGTAGATCTCATCAGCCCCTGCAGTGTCACATCACTTAGTGAAATGAAATCCCCTAGCTGTTGCCAAAACTGGTTCAGCCCACCTCTGTAGAGTTTAACAAGATTCGCTGATTAGATAATAACCACAGTGATATGACTGATTGGGGTGGACAAGCTTGGTTGAAAGGCTGCTGGGGTTAGACGTTCAACACCTAGCAACAGTAAGCATGTTTTTTAAAGGGTTGATGAATTGAGAAATTAACTTTGCCTTAAGCTTTTGATATATAAAAGGTCATGGTAATATAAGTATATCCTCTAAGTTTAAGAGCTGAAAACTTCCTTGTTAGTCAAAGAAAAGCTTTTATAGACACTCAACGGTCCTGTGCTTCATACTGACGTCACTGAGCGACGAAACACCGCCTCTGCAGAACGTGTAATTTATTAGCCGCGCCCACCGACTCATGGAGCTGTTTGGTCGATCACAAGCCAGCAGCAATAAACACGCAAGATATTGTGGAAGAACACAGTCACTGCATAGGCTTCCTACGGATCATAATATTAGGAATGAGTGATTCCTCATTTATTTTTAGAAAATAGCCTATTAATTATGATGTTTTTGAATGTAAAAACCACACAAACATCATTAGTTGACCTCAGAGAACAGTATAATCAAATAAAAAAAGGCAGTTCATGACATCTTTAATGTGAATGTGTTCATTTGCGTGCTTCTGCTATGGAGCCCTCACACATACAGCTGGATATGTGATGCAGATACCATCTGGCTGGTTTCCCTTTTTAAATGCATTCTGCAGAAATGTCTTAAAACACTGATTTCTTGAAGACCTTAATTAAAAAAAATAGCTCACCCAAAACACAAATTTAATCATTGTACATTATGTATACATATACTACCAGTGATTTCAGCAGTTTCCTAGTTTGACATGCGATCCGAATCATGATTCATGACTGTTTGAATCTTTATTTGAAGATCACGGAAGAGAAGACAATGCTGAATAAACTTGTAGTCTTTGTTATTTTTGGACCAAAATGTATTGTCGACGCTTCAAAAGAAAACAACTGACTCCAAGCACAACTACGCAAAATACTTCTTGAATCTTGAATAATACTTGAATAAAGGGTGAAGATGTCAAATTTCCTAGGCTCGACATCAGAGTTGGCCACTATTGCACATATTTGTAAATAAAATAATCTCTCTTAAAGTAAGTCGGTTTATAGTAGCTTACAGGGATTCGGTGGCGACGACTCTCTCAGCCAAACCATAGAGCGTATCACTGGCCGTCAGGATCACCAGCTGACTGAGATGAGGACTGGGGACCTTCTCCTTCCTTTCCTCAGGAGACGCATGAGGCCCTGCGCTCTCTCCTCCAGCCTCCTGCAGAGACAACAACCAACATTCAGACTCATCCGCTCCCAATGAAAGTCATAGAGAACTGAAATTATTCCTCAAATGAATACGGTGTTCAGTAAAATTTATTATACAAACAATGAACAGAGGTTTAATAAGATGCTTGGCATCCTTTGATTTCAAATTCAGAAATGTTCACATGTAGCTGCTGTTTTTCAACTAGGAATCACAAAAAATCTCAACATAATTATCCAGAACAATTGCTTGTTTAAAGGAAAAAGCAGTCCTTTGAAATACTGACTGCTGGATGTAAACAAAATGCTCTACTAACACTATTTTAAGTATTAAGTAAGTCAAAGCTGCTTTTAGTTACCAGAAAGTGGATAACTACCTCAGAGGTTTAGCGGTACAATAAAAGTAATGAGTAAATGAGCTGAAAAATGAGACCAAACACAGCATAAGAAAGGAATTTAATGAGGAACTGAGTTCTGCCACCAAATGCTAATGCTTTGCCCATATGCAAATTAGGATTGCACACGCTTTTGATGTCCCGTCATCCTGTACCTGCAAGGGGAGGTTGTAAGGTGAAACGTACTAACATTCCTTAACCATATTCAAAAATGCTTTGCGTCAAATGGCACAGCCCTACACACTCACCAAAGAAAACCACTACTCTGCAGAGAGCTATTAAAACACAAAATCATCCAATCGCTGTGCATTTATTCACATTCACTTTAACTGTAATCCCATTTAGATTTCACAATAACACATATACCATAGGATCAAACTGTAATCATTTAATTTAAGTCTGCTTTAAAGATGACAGTCACTCAAAGATGAACGTTCAGTCATTTATTTACCTTGCAAACCGGTTTTTTTTTTACTTGATTCAGGGTTATTATTAAATATCTAAACTATTAAAAACGTGCATGCTAACTGAAATAAAGCTGAAATAAAATCAAATATAAATATTAATTTTGTTTCATAATATTAATTAGAAATGTTGCCATTAAGATGAAAAAAGCTATTAACTGGAAATAAATAAATACTAGGGATTTTAACTCGTTAATTAAGAGTAATTAATTACGGGACTTTAACGCGTTAATTAAGATTAATTACGCAAAAAATAAATAACAATTTTAACCACACTTATTTTTGCATCGCGGAACGTTTTTCAATGAATGAGTTTCGACGGACCGATTACACTGGAACACCGACTAGCGTTCACGAGTCACACATAGGAGTCACGTTGGTCACGACAACAACAAACCACAGTGAATATTTATGAAGAAACTGATGAGACCGCTTTGCTTGGCCCCATGGATGGGAAATTTGCTTTTAAAAAACGAAAGGATGGAAACGTCGACAAGAGCATGGTTGTGTGCAAGCTATACAACAAGGAATTTGGGTATCACCGCAGCACATCGAGCCTCAAATATCACAAATATGCTTTTGCTACACTTAATGGCAAACATTACACTGGTCTGCTGGACTGAAATAAATAAACAATATTTTGTTGATTAAGCTTATGTATTCAGTCATTATTCAATGGTATACTAAAAAATCCATGTGGAAAAATTACTTCTCACTGTTCTCAGGTCAAATATTGATATGCAATTAAAATGCGATTAATTTCGATTAATTATTTACAAAGCCTCTAATTAATTAGATTCATTTTTTTAACCGAGTCCCGGCCCTAATAAATACTAAATAAAAACTTGAGCTGTGTCTGTAATCACTTACTCACTCGTTCACTCAGTCATTAATCCCTACAAAGTGCAAGGCAGTTGATGTAACTCCACTATATAATTAAGTAAGTAATGTTTGATAAAAAGGAAAAAATTACAACCAGCATGAAATAATAAAATGCTACAAACTGCATTTTTCGTTCAGCTTGCTCCCACTCTCTTGTGCAGCTCACATTAGATTATGGGAAATATTGATACTCCAAGCGGGAATCAAACCCAGATCCGCCAGCATTAGAGTCGGACGCTCTAACAAGGAGGCTAAAGGCTGCAACCCCTAGCGCACAGCACTACAAGCAGGCCTCCATTACAAAAGCGCATACCACAATTATTCAAGTTTAAAAATAAGATATATTTTAAAATATTAAAAAAGTATAAATAAAACAAAAAATAGCAAACAATTCAGATCAGGCCCAAAAACAACTTTTTCTAAAATTTAGGTGTTTAGAAACAGCTCACAGGAACCTGAGGAATCACTTCACAAAACATGAAAATTGGTTTGGGATATCACAACAGTGCAATGCAATTTGATCTGTGTTACTCCGTCATTAATATTCAAAGCCTTATTTCCCAAAATCCTTACAGAGACCAATTCAGGTCATATGTGATTACCGCTGAAGTGCTGTCTGTGCGGATGTGTGTATTACGGTCTACATGAATTAATCATATAGCTTGATTTGGTACAAGTGTAGACATCTCTCTATAGAATTAAAACGAGATTCAATCCAGTGTGCATGCATCACTTACAGATTTATAAGAGCATTTAAAGGGGTACATCAGTGCTGGCAAGATGAATCTGTATTTAAACTGGGTCATTAATGTAGTAGAAATGTGAAATTATTTTTGAATTTGGTGCTTTCTATACTGAGAAAAGACAGAAAATGTATTTTTGTCTCATGGGGAAGAAAGACAAAAATTCCCAGAATGCTTCGCTGCCCTGTGTGGCCACTCCCAAAACCACCGCTACTGAATCACTGATCACTTTTTCACGACCGCGTTCATCTTCATAAAATCAGTTCAGTTAGAGAACAGACACTACAATTAAAAACTGAACGTGTCTGGTCAATATAATTTGAGAGACACAAACGCAGCAGGAGTAAGATTACACGATCATTCGAATATGTTTCTACTGATAGAAAGCCATATGCTAATCGCTGAAGTAACCCTTTAATATATGTGTAGGTGGGGGAATTGTTCTCAATAAGATTTATTTTAAAAGAAATTAATACTTCTATTCAGCATGGATGTATTAAATGGACAAAAGTGATAGTAGACAGCACTACTTATACACTCTAAAAAATGCTGGGTTAAAAACAACCCAAGTTGGGTTGAAAATGCACCGACCCAACAATTGAGTTGTTTTAACCCAATGGTTGAGTTGTTTTAACCCAGTGGTTGAGTTGTTTTAACCCAGTGGTTGGGTTAAATGTTGCTTAAGACAACCCAATTGCTGGGTAAGAACAACTCAACCATTGGGTTAAAACAACCCAATTGTTGGGTCGGTGCATTTTCAACCCAACTTGGGTTGTTTTTAACCCAGCATTTTTTAGAGTGTAGTATTTCCAATAAAAGTACTTTAAATAAATATAGTTCTTTTCATCAAAATCTTTTCAATCCTGAAAGAAATGTAGCACGATTTTCAACACTGATAAAAATACAAATGTTCCTTATTCAGCAAGTTAACATATCAGAATGATTTCTGAAGGATCATGTAAGTAATGAAGCTGGAAATTCAGCTTTGGTCACAGGAATACATTACATTTTGTAATAATATTTAACAATATTTTATATATTATAATATATAATAATGATAATATTTTAACAATATAATAATATAAATGTTTGGAGTGCAAACAGCAGGCGATTCAGCATCAATGAATTCTGACCATATTGTCTCTACATTTTAGTGTAACCATCAAA
Source organism: Pseudorasbora parva (assembly GCF_024679245.1). Taxonomy (NCBI): domain Eukaryota; kingdom Metazoa; phylum Chordata; class Actinopteri; order Cypriniformes; family Gobionidae; genus Pseudorasbora; species Pseudorasbora parva. The sequence continues at coordinate 6,354,590 of NC_090190.1, forward strand.
GATTCTGAGGTCATTTCATGGCCACCAATTTCCCCATGTTCAAAGCAATATTGATATTTTGTCCAGTGTGATACATTCAGAACAATATATGAACAATTATATTTCGACTATGACATTCATCCTTTCAATGAGGTCAAAACAAATATCTTCCAAAAGCATATTTATGTTGAAGGATGCAAGAGAAATCTTTCATCGGACTGTACTACACATAAAAACACTGTCCATAGTAATCAATCTATCCATGAAATGACCTTTAAAAGACCATAACCCAAGGGCATGTATAGTACATGACATCTGATGAAATGTGAAACGAAATGCCATCTACAGAAACATCTTAAACATACACATAAAACCGAAAAAGTGATCAGCCCCCTCTGACTGAATCATGCTTTGGTTTGCACCGTTTAATCACAGTGCACTAATTTGGCTTTTTTTCTAACACTATTCAACAGTATAAACTAATTAAGTGTCTAAATAAATGTTGAAAACAGCAGGGGAACCTAAATGGAGTCTCCAGGACACCTGCAACTAGGGAGACAATTTGTCTTCCAGCGAGCCAAAGGGTAAAGCCAAAGCTACTTAAAAATAACAATGCTAAATGTCCTGAAGTGGCCAAGTCAGAGTCCAGGTCTCAATCCAGTCGAGAATTTATAGATGGACTTCAGGAAGGGAAAAAAATCTGGATCTTCATGAAACCTGCTGAACTTGAGCAGTTCTAAACAAAAGAATGAAGAGAAATTGCAGTATCCAGATGTGCAAAGCTGAGAGACCTATGCTGCGTCCAAACCGCACACTATATAGCATGAGTTAGACTTGGCTTGAAATGCACTTCATGACTGTGAAGAAAGTCCATTCTAGCATGAGTGTGTGTAGTATGCAGGGTTTGACGTAAACATCCACCAACCTGCCAAATGTGGGTGGATTTCAGCAGTGGCGTGTAACGCAGTCACTTCTATTATCACAAAGTGCCAATCTAATGTCGTCAAAAATATTGAGCTGCGCTTTATCGCTCTCTCAACTCAGACAGTGAGTGACACACAAACCCGCCTCCCCTCACTCACACGTTTCTTTTGCTCTGGATGAATATTGTTGGTGTTACAGGGCTTAAATTTCAATTGAACGTATTGTGCATCATTTCACTCATTCCTGCAGATTTAGTGCTCACACAAGTGTCACGGGTGGACGGACGGACGGACGGACATGATAGACAGATAGACAGATAGACAGATAGACAGATAGATAGATAGATAGATAGATAGATAGATAGATAGATAGATAGATAGATAGATATGGAATAAGTTAATAGCCAAATCCACAGAAATAAGGTTTTTGCTCAACCGTTTTCTGAATGACCCTGAAAAAGTAAAGCACACTTTGATTTGGGCCTTTCTTCCCCTGTAGAGATTTTCTAGCCGAGCAGTTTGAGTTCCTTCAGCCTCATCTCGACACCATGATGCCTTCAGCCTCCAGCAGTTTTACTCACAGGTCAGTTTCATCCCTCTATTTATGGCCCTGACCCGTCCGGTCTCCCCTTTTGAGAGCCTTTTCCAGCCTTTTTTGAGAGTCTTTTTAAGGGTGTTTAAAATGTTTAACTTCTGTTATAAGACTCAAAATGACTATTGATGAGCTCTGCTGTCTGTATGATCGGCGTGGAGTGTTTTATGAAGTAAATCACCTCATAATGCACTATAACGGTATTAGGGGATATGAGGTGTGATATTCTACAGAGCCTTGTCGAAGGTTATTACATTTGTGCTCTGTGATATGTTAACCTTCAATGCAACTGAAACAATCATAGTGCACTATTTCCTTGAGTGTTTTGTTTTATGAAGGCACACAATACTCTGAAGCCAGCTGGAACATCAAAGATTTAGTTTATCAGACTAAATGATGTTTGGAGTACAAGAAACATGTCATTGAATAATATACGGAATTACATACTTTATGAATGAAAGGTCTGATTTAAAATAGGGTAAACGTACCTATTCACCTCAAGTACCCATTAAGAACACTACTATCTTTGAACTCAGATTATTAAAAAATCTTGATGTCTTAACCAATTGATGTGTTTGTTACTACACTGTAAAAAAATATTTAGAAAAAAAGTTACCTGGTTGCCTTAAAATTTTGAGTTCATTGAAATTAAAATTTTGAGTTAATACAATGAACATTTTTTGAGATTCGATAACCTTTATTAAAATATTATTAAAAGATTTTGTAAGCATATTGGGTAATTGTTAGGGATGTCCCGATCAGGTTTTTTTGCCCTCGAGTCCGAGTCAGAGTCATTTGATTTCGAGTATCTGCCGATACCGAGTCCCGATCCGATACTTCTACAATATATAAAAAAAGAATAAAGAAGAGCGAAAAAACGAACCAGGATGTTCCTTATTTTTTATTTTATTCACCTTATTTTAACATTCAACAACTCTAACAAACAGAGCACTTCTGTGAGGTAGATTAAACAATCAAGTAATAAATAACAAATTCTTCACTTTTGGATTTTAGTGCTACAGTAAAAATAAAAACTTACTTAAAAAACAAACACTTGAAATGAAATCATCGTGATGATAACTGCCTACAATGACATAAATCAACTTTGGGGAAAAAATATTTGAAGTGTAATTTGACTGAAGTGTAATTAACAATGCTTTTCAGGTTTTTATAGGTCTAACATTAGTTTTTAGGTAGAGAAATTGAATAAAGTAGGCTAATGAAATGTAAAATAGCTGCATATTTAACTGTTTAAATTAAAGAATAATCCTTACAAAAGCTATTTAATCAAGAGCAGTGAGTGATTCCTTATCTTTTGTTTGACATTAAACAGACAGCAGTAAAGGTTACTGCCCCTTTAAGACCTGAAGAAAGGCTCTGCGTCGTCTTTCTCGACTGTATAAAGTCCTCTTAAGGCATATTCAGACTATGTCTGCTTGGATACTCATCAAGATGGACATGCTTACATACTTCTTGTGTGAGTTAGTCCGTTTAAGCGCAAGTCTTGAAAGAGAACTCAATATTGCGCGCTGTGAGACGAGTGCGCGCTTTCGGATGATGCACAGAGACAGATCAGCGCGCGCGTTCTCATTCGCGTCTTCTGGCGAATATACACGGGTGATATTAGCGCTGATGTAATGTATCACCGAGGAGCCAGCACGTGTATCCATCTACAGAAACAGACATAACGCATTATTTTCAAGTTACAACCCATATTATTGATGCGTCATCATGCTCACCTCACCCCAGAATATACATTATATCAGAGTCCTGATCGGGATGTAACGTCCGATTCCGATCGAGTCTGAAATCACGTGATCGGGCCCGATTTCCGATCATGTGATCGGATCGGGACATCCCTAGTAATTGTGTGTGTTTTATTTCTGATGACGCAGTGAAACATGCCACATTGTGCTATTTTCATGATTTATCACATTTTTTATGTGGTTCAGATACAATAATATTTTAAGTTTCTATTTACTAAACAAATGTCCTTCATTGTATCAACTTAATTTTTTAATTTCAATAAAGTCAAAATTTTAAGGCAACCAGGTTACTTACTTTTTTAAGGTAAACCAACACATTTTTACAGTGTATATAACTCTTGTAATTTCAAGCCAATTAGACCATTGCACACTGAGATATGAGTATCCATGTGTTCACACTCTCTGGCAGCCATTTTGAAAGCTATTTTCTCTCTTGATTTGAAACCTGATGTACGCACACCAAAAGAGAAGATTATTAATGACAAAAGTGCAAAAACAGCTGCTTCACATTCAACAGCCTAGTACAAAACAATAAAAGGAACAGAAGAAATATTATAAAAATGACTTCAGATTCAAACTGCCTACTTAATTTTCCTCCATGCTACTTTATCGTTCTCAGGAAGAAATAATTTGCCTGCTGAAAGTATGCATATCTACATAGTGCGGGATAAATGATACTGGCTGACACATTATAGCTCCAGTTGCAGCGGTATATACAGTCATTCCATCCAGTGCTAGTACAAGATAAAATGAATGCAAAATATAGGAAAGACCTGTAAATCCCACAGGAAAACCTGACAGAGTCTGAAAGACACCTGCGACTTGGGAGAAGATTTGTTTTTCAGTAAGAATGACCTCGAGCATCCAGCCAAAGATACACAGCCAATGGCATAAAAACACAACATTAATAGTCTTGAGAGGCCAAGTCGGTTTGAATCGCAATTCAAATGAGAATTTATTGGTAGATTTGAAACAAAGCTCATCGTAAACTCAATGCAGCCTTACTGAGCAATCTTAAAGAACAGAGAACAAACTGTCTAGCAGACTAGTTGTTGTCCTCCTCCCTTGTTAATCGAAATGGATAAATGTAAATGCAGTCAAGCTTTCAGGGCTTCCTGAATATGTATTAAATAAGCAGATGCACCAAACAATTGCTAAATGGTATCTGAGGTTAACGCTATCCATTGAGATCAACTGTAATGAGGTTAATATTAACATTCTGTTCCTGTTAGAATAAACATGAAAGAGGATAATGGGATTACTAGGCTTAAAACCACGCATACATTGGAGATTAAAGATTAATAAACTCCCTTTGAATTCTACGGCCATAAATTCTCTGAATATACATAAACAGCTCTGTGAGAAAGCTAATAGAAAAAATCTCCTTAAATGATAAATGTCTACAAATGAAAAGTCACTGAACAGTTGTTGTAAAAATTAGGGCTGTCAAAATTAACGTGTTAACGCAAATTCATTTTAACGGCACACATTTTTATTAAAGCACGATTAATGCAGTGCGCATTTTTTGTTTGTTCCGTGGCCTGTAGTTGGAAAAACTGAGATCAGCCATAGATGTAAAGGATGCAGCATTAATAATAATAATAATAATAATGCGTTCAATTTATATAGCGCTTTTCAAGGCACTCAAAGCGCTTTACATAGAAGGGGGGAATCTCCTCAACCACCACCAATGTGCAGCATCCACCTGGATGATGCGACGGCAGCCATATTGCGCCAGAACGCTCACCACACACCAGCTGATTGGTGGAGAGGAGACCGAGTGATGAAGCCAATCAGGATATGGGGATTATTAGGAGGCCATGATGGACAGAAGCCAATGGGCAAATTTGGCCAGGATGCCGGGGTTACACCCCTACTCTTTTTCCGAAAGACATCCTGGGATTTTTAATGACCACAGAGAGTCAGGACCTCGGTTTAACGTCTCATCCGAAGGACGGATTTAGCATTAAACATTAATAGGGAAAGGAAAGGATTAACAATAACATTACTCTGAAACAAGTGCAGTTATAGCCTACATAAGCTACCATATTTTCCGTTTAACTTTTATTAGACTCCAGGTTGAAAGAAAGGTGCATTTTTATGCTGAGCACATTCTCTGCAGTCCGATTGCAATGCACTGCAAGCTCCCTCTCGCTCATATCCGAGGTAAATCATTAACACCATCACCAAAAAACACCGGCCGTTCAATAGTGAACGCGCATCTCTTAAAGGGGCCACACTATATTCCTACTGGTTGAATATGGACCTCCTCCAGGTCCACATGACAGCTTTCAAATTACCAATGTTTCATATTGAAACTGAACTAAACTTCCAGTATAAAAATGTCCTTTATTTATATTCTTAAAATGAGAGAAATCACTGCTTATTCTGAGTTTTTAAGCTTAAGAGACAAACAAGTTCTTTGAAAAACAGACCTTTGACACATGTCTAGTCTTCATGCTCTGAGTATGGTTTCACTAATAATAAACGTACATTTGCATAAAGCATGCATATTTGTCCATACCCATGTTGATTAGAGTGATTAAATTGTGATTAAATATTTTAATCGATTGGCAGCGCTATTAGGATTCTACAGGAAAGATCTGGTGATGAAACTCGTGTGCCCTAGTCAAAATATGATGCTACAATTTAAAATTTAATATCTATTTATTTTCTCAGAATTGTGAGATAAACTCAATTGTGAGTTCTAAAGTCTAATTCTGAGGTAAAAAAGATCAAACTGCAACTTTGTGAGAAAATAAGTTTTATAACATGCAATTGTAACTTTATAACTTGCAATTGTAAGTTTATATCACGCAAATCAATTGTGAGATAAGCATTTACCTTTTTCATTCAGTGGCAAAAAAACAAGCTTCCATTCTTTCTTTCTTTCTTTCTTTCTTTCTTTCTTTCTTTCTTTCTTTCTTTCTTTCTTTCTTTCTGTCTTTCTTTCTTTCTTTCTTTCTTTCTTTTTCTTTCTTTCTTTCTTTCAAAAAAACAAAAACTGACTCAACATATAAACAGCAGTCAAGTCAACTTTATTTATATAGAGCCTTTACAATGCCGATTGTTTCAAAGCAGCTTCACAGTGTTGAAAAGGAAAATATTGAAACAAAATTTGATTTGGCTGTACAGTTGGTGATGTCATCAGCTCATTTCGATTTATGATATAGCAACAATGTGGGCAGATCAGTAATTTAGTTGATACAGTTAATTTAGTAATTCATTTTGTTTAGATATAAAATTGAAAACTTAGATCGAAAATTTTAGTAAACTTCAACATAAAATGTTAGTGTCCCCAACATTGCACTGTACTGTACTGTACATTGCACATCAAACTCTTTTATTAAATTTTTTATTTACTATATTATGATTTTAAATAATGTATATTAATAACAGGAAGTACCTTTAATTTGTACACCTCCTGTAATATAGAGGCTCACAGTAAATATCTTAAAGGTACACTACGTAATGTTTGCCGCTCTAGCGGTTAATAAACACAACTGCATGCGTCTTGCGGAAAAACATTGGAGCCAGAGCTACATCTCTCTGTTTATGTCTATGACGAGTCATACAGCTACTGGGATACTCCGCCGCGTTTGGCGTCCAATTCAGTCTAAAATAGTCTCCATTATACACTTACACTATAGGCATATCTTAGTGATTGTATGATATGTATGATATTTTGAACACACACAAAAAAATAAGTTACAAGGTATACCTACATTTTGAAAGGGCTGGGCCAAAATAAAACAGCAAAAACAAAGTTCGAACAAATAAAAAAGGTGCAAACGTTTACACTACATGATCATCTTATTAAACTGAGGCTGATTTGAAATTTCACAGTTCAGTTTTTTTGCGGTTACACAGAACTGCCTTGGGGAGGTTAATATTTTAGCACACAAAGTTTTCTTACTTTAGGAAGAGCTATGCATGACTAACTGCAAGGATCTGCAAAAGGATGTGGCTTAAAATTAAGATACTACAAAACAGGAAATAAATTTGGCAGATGGGCCTGCATACAAATGCTCAGTATCTGCTTATGTATATCATTTTGTAAACTTTGGTGGTGTAGCATCCCATTTAGCATCTCTTCTGCTTTCAGCCAGAGCATTAACTTTGAAAACAAGTATTTAAAGGGTTAGTTCACCCAAAAATGAAATTGATGTCATTAATGACTCACCCTAATGTCGTTCCACACCCGTAAGACCTCTGTTCATCTTCAGAACGCAGTTTAAGATATTTTATATTTAGTCAGACAGCGTATCTAAGTGTATGCACACTATACTGTCCATGTCCAGAAAGGGAATAAAAACATCATCAGAGTAGTCCATATGTGACATCAGTTAGTTCATTAGAATCTCTTGAAGCATCGAAAATACATTTTGGTCCAAAAATAATAAAAACTATGACTTTATTCAGCATTTTCTTCTCTTTCTTGTTTGTGTTCAATCCTCAAATAAAGATTAAAACAGTCATTAATCAGTGAATCGATCAATGATTTGGATCACCAGTGTCACGTGATTTCAGCAGTTAGACACACGATCCGAATCATGAATCAATACGCGGATTCATGACCGTTTGAATCTTTGAGGTTTGAAAATAAATGCGGAAGAGAAGACAATGCTGAATAAAGTCGTATTTTTTGTTATTTTTGGACCAAAATGTATTTTTCGATGCTTCAAGAGATTCCAATGAACAAACTGATGTCACATATGGACTACTCTGATGATGTTTTTATTCCCTTTCTGGACATGGACAGTATAGTGTGCATACGCTCTCGGACTAAATCTAAAATATCTTAAACTGCGTTCTGAAGATGAACGGAGGTCTTACGGGTGTGGAACAACATTAGGGTGAGTCATTAATGACATCAATTTCATTTTTGGGTGAACTAACCCTTTAATGCAAATCCCAATTATGAAGGACACAAAGTTATAGAAGATACCACAAAAACTACAGGTCAAAGCTAAAGCATTAAATACAATTGGTGAAATAACCTTAATTTTTAATGTACAAAATAAAATACTGCCTCATGTTGGTGACATGAATAATCCGTTAGACAGAAAGGCACACTGGGTGCTACTGAAACTTTTCTGTGAACTTCTTTTTTTTTAAAAAGCTGCCGTTTATAGACACAACAACATCCATAATCCTATACACCTAGTCAATTTAGTCTCATCTTTAAATCATAACCCGGAAAACAGATGATCTGTGGGATGCGCTGAACAAATATGTTCATGGAGGTCCACCCTGCAACTTACAGGACTTAAAGGATCTGCTGCTAACATCTTGGTGCCTGAGCTACTACAGCACACCTTCAGGGGTCTAGTGGAGTCCATGGTGCGATGGGTCAGGGCTGTTTACAGTCCATCATGTTTATCTCCTCGCCAGAGCATTCAAGAGCAGCGTTTAAGTAAGAAATGTATCGATAATCTTATGAAAGTTACTCAATCAAGAGCAGTGAGTGATTCTGTTTCTTTTTGGTTGTTTGGTTCATATTAACAGCATATATAGCAGTAGGTACTGTATATTATGCTGCTTCACTTGAATATAAAAATCTAATATACACATCTGATTTCTTTCCCTGCTGTTTAAGTTCACAGACATTTGTGTATTTTTGACATAACCTTGTGCATGAGACAGTTTAAGCGCAATAACATGTAAAAGAAAACATATTTTAATACTCTTGGGACACAGCGTCTGAGATCCAGCTTTCCGTGTGTGTGCTCCGGGTTTGTGCGCTCAAAAAAACACATATCAGAAGTTTAGACTGATATGGCTCCCTCTTGCAAGTCACATGAACGTGAACGCAATAGAGATGATAGTCAAAAACAAACAGATGCTTTAGTTTTTGCCAGAGTATCCGAGGCACGAGTTGTAAAGGATCCGCCATTCTGGAAAGTGGGCCAGGGAGCAGCAGCTCATTTACATCTAAACATACATGCATGAAAAGAGCATGTTTTTTGTTCCACTTAAAAAAGGTCATTTACAACATGGTATAATACATTATCTGTGTGGTATTTTTGAGCTGAAACTTCACAGACACATTCTGGGGACACCTGAGACCTTTATTACAGCTTGTAGATACGGGCATAATAGGTCCCCTTTAAATTATTTTATGTTGCAACAGACCACTTTTCACAGATTCTGTTAATATAACTTTTTTAAACGTTGAACATTGCTTCTATCAATCTGTCAAATGAATCAAATATTAAAGAACCAAAATGGAAATTAAACCTGAAAACTAAAGCTTCTTCAGCAGCCAAACGCTAAAACTGCCGGTGGTTAATAGCTGGTGGAGAGTAATCTTTGTAAGCTGGACCAGGGGACGAATCCTACCATGATTTATCTATCTGAATGCGTTACAATGCGCCAGGCTTCATAATGGTCTTATCGGGTGCTAAAGCTACAGTGATCTAAAATATGATGGGAAAAGGATCCATCAAACAAATATTCAAAGGAAAAAAAATCAATACCTCATCTCGAAGCAGTGACTCTTTTTCGTGAATTTTGACTTACTGCAAATAAACTGAAGGCTAAGGCAGTGCTATACTCAGAGCTAGGGCTTGGGATTTATTAAAAATGAATAGAAAAGAGCGAGATAAATGGAATCTGATAACACTGACGCAACTGAAATACCCAAGCAATGGTCTAGCATTCGCCACAGCCTCGGAATGCTTAAATCTAATCTGCTTTTAGAAAGGGACAAAAAGACCAAGAGTGGGAATGGTAAGGCAAGGAAAATCCATTTCATTGTGAACATAGCTGAATTTAATTACAATGCCCTCACAGCTGAATATGAGTGGCCAAATGTAATGAATCGCTTAGAATCTTATCTTAAAAAAACGATGAAAAAGAAAGAAAAAGGTGCATTTTTATAAAAGCATCATAAAATAAGATCGTGAAAGACAAAGCGAAATATCAGTGTTGCGAGAACTGTTGATAAAACTCCAAGCAGCTTATTAACAAAAGAGGTTAATAATGCACATCTAATTACAGTCCCCTGCATTTAGAATGGTTATGCGCAATCATTCATCGGTGATAAGCTGAAAGCAAACTGATGACCCAAGCACACTCATCATAATTCAAAGCATTGTGATTTAATTGATGCACACTTCATCAAGTGCTTAAACAAAATGAGCACGCAAAATACATATTCAATCAAGCATTATGCAAAAGCTGGAAACATCAGGATCTGACATGAGCATTTAAAATATTGATTGACAAACCCGACGAGGGAATAGACAGCAATTAATGGCCACCAAAACAAATGGAATCTCTTGACACAAGCTCAATTGATCACATTTCCATATGCATCCATGCTTATTAGGCATCTAAACCGGACTTTTGGGACAGTACAGGAAGCTGCAAACTAAACATTACCCCTTTGATGCTGTATGCATGTTTTTAAGGGCAACAATGTATCAATAAAGCCACAAATCGCACTACTGTTTAATCCGATCCTTTGAACAGCACACAGAGAAACTCAGTCTCAGTCACTCACTTTAAATAAGCGTAAAACACATTTTTATGTAAATATAAACATTCACTGTCTTTGCATTGTTATGATCTAATAGTATCTGCATTTCAATTGCATAGTGGAGTGTCCAAACAGCAAACAAATGATTTAAGGTCACTGCCCTGGACAAACTTCAAATGCTTCATAGAGCATGAGCACACATGCCAATCAAACAGAGCACGGCAGAAAAGGGCTCACAATAGTTATTTTTCTACATCAAATTTGGTTTCAAATGGAGTGTGACTGCAATGGGATCAAAACATAAGGCATCATCATCTATTAACATTTCTTTGTAACAGGAAAATTATTATGTGAGCATGTATGGCGCATTACGTTGTTGAATGTTATTAAAGGGATAGTTTATTCATCATTTACTCACCCTAAAGTTGTTCCAAACCTGTATGAATTTCTTTCTTTTCACAAAAGAAGATATTTTGAAGAATGTTTGTAATCAAGTAGAAAGAGCAACCATTGACTGCCATAGTGGTGGTGGTGGTGGGGGGGGGGGGGATACTATGATAGAAAGTGGTTGCTCTAAAGTTTTTAATTAGAAAGAACTTAAACCAGATTCGTGTAGAAACAACTTAAAACAGCATATTTTAGATATTTGTTGTAATGGAATCTTTTTATGAATGAAGACAGTATCACTGATACTAAAACTGCTCCGAATGCCTATATGAAACAATATCCTTTTTAACATTCATTAGGCTTAAAAAAAAAAAAAAAAAAAAAAAAAACTATTTAATTTGAAAACTTAAAGTCTGTGGACCCTGTACAGGGTCCGGAATTTTATATATATACCTCAAAATGTGTGATTTGTGTATATATATGATGTAATTCCGGATATATATATATATATATATATATATATATATATATATATATATATATATATATATATATATATATATATATATATATATATATATATATATATATATATTTATATTTTTTTTTATTTATTATTATTATTTATTTATTTATTTTCTGTGGAGGAGCTATGATGTCTGTATTTGAAAGCATTTGAAAGCTTAGAGTCTCTACTTTCTGGAGATATGCATCTCTTTAGCATTTGTTAACAGAAAGTAATGTATTTACACTAAATTACTCCGGTACCATTTCCGCCTGGACTTAGCCTACCCTATTTGAAATAGGCCACACATACAGTGGTCTAAGTTAAATATGTTGGTGTCATTTTACAGGAAACCCTTTGAAATGACATAAAACACTGCTAAAAGTGATAAACATGTAATAATAATAATAATAATAATAGATTTTATTTATAATGCACTTTTCATTCCGAAGAATCTCAAAGTGCAACAAAGGGGGGGGGGGGGGATAACAACAAAAAAATGAATAACAAGTAAAAATATAGAATACTACAAACAATCAACCAACACAGAAAACAGAACAGAAACAGAGCTGATGGTGAACAGAAACAGAGCTGATGGTGAACAGAAACAGAGCTGATGGTGGACAGAAACAGAGCTGATGGTGAACAGAAACAGAGCTGATGGTGGAAGTCTCTGTTAGCTCCGCAGCACACTGTGGTCCACTCCATGTTTCAGATTTCTCCCAGCGGCAGTGTCCCGATGACATCGCCGAGGCACGACAGCTGAAGACCAGATGATGGGTCTTCTTCATGATGATTCAAACGATGGGGATCGCTGCAGCACCATGCAAGAGGCAGAACATTACTCCGGGCACTTCTGTGGACACACCGGGGCCGGCGCAGATGTCGCTCCACGGTCGCAATGCAGGACGGAACAGGGGCGCAGCCGAGAAGCAGAACATCCCAACATCATGCCGGACGCCGCCGACGAGAGCCCGGATGACGCTAACCCGGTGCAAACTTCAGCCACCATGCAGCTTAAGCCCAAGGGAGACCACCAGTGAGCACCCGCGGCGAGAAACATCAAATGTCCTCCAAACCAGAAACCAACCGCAGCAATTCAAACGTAAACATTAGAGAAGCGGTTGAAAACGGCGAAACGACGAACAACGACCTCTCAGTGGCTGCCAGCAATCAGCAACAGTCCCAATTGTAGCTCTGACTGTTAGACTAGTCACAAACATGAGGAAATAAAATAAAATGTAAATCTAATAGTACATTAACATGATTTGTTGTGGGTGGAGAAGCGGCGAACAGACAACGCCAGCGTCCTCTCCCCCACGTTGCCTAGCAACAATCAAGTAAGTATAGGTTGTCTGAGCTGTAATAAATATTACTTGGGGGGGGGGGGGGTATTACAGCTTGGACAACATATACAGACATGTTTATTACTTTTAACAGTGTTTTATGTCATTTCAGAGGGTTTCCTGTAAAATGACACCAACATTTTGAACCTTAGACTCCTGTATGTGTGTATGGGAAGCTTTTCAATTTGGGTAGGCTAAAATCCCAAAATTGGTCCCAGATCTTAAGAGGTTAAGTCGACAAATTAATCTTCACATAAACCCAATAATAAATATCATATTTACCTGTGGGATTTATTAAATTGAAAACAGTTTATCAAACAGTCTGCACTGCATAAACACTAAATTAAATATAGATGAATTCTTATTAAAGCTAAAAATGAAAAAAAAATCTCTGTTACCCTTGTTCTTTGATTACCATTAATGACAGACATCTTTAGGGCTGGGGTCACTTTAAGATCTGTCATGTAATTTTCTCATAACTCTTCAAGTTCATAATAAACTATAACAATAAAATGTTAGCTGTGGAATATGGGAATAGACCACCATCATTTTCATCATGGTATTTAAAGGTCCACTGAAGTGCTTCGTAACGCGCCGCATTATTCAATGTGTTGACGTGATTTCTCCTGAAACGGCTCCAGCTGTTAGCAGCTCCTCCCCTTTTTTGAAACAGCCAATAGCGTTTCGTTAATAATATCACAGTTTGACTAGAGCGGACCTTCTCTCTCTGTTTGGTAAAGCCAGTTTCCTCTAACACTGTTTATCATCATAATCTCCTTCATATCGCTTTGAAATGCAGCATTCTGTGCAGAATTCAAATGGGTCGATATGTTTGTTGTCTGTGCCGACTCGCGCATATGATCTGCGCTGCGTCTGGAGTCTAAATTTAGACCAGAGCCGTTGGTGTGTGTGCGCTGCTTTGGTGTGTGAAACTAACGTGAAAAAAGACTTAATTCGCCTCGAATGAAAGTATATTTACACTGAATCGTTTCCTATCACATATATAGTGTGCTATGTGCCTTTCACCATGTAGAAATGAGTAAATGTGTGAAGAACTGACCGATTTCAGCCGCAGCTTCAGCAGTGTAGGGGCGGGCTTTAGATTCTAGAGAGCATTTTGATTGGACAGAAGATTTGAAAAGAAGGTAAAGTCTGCGATGATGTCACTAAAAGCTAAAAAACTTCAATTTTGATTTCAGTGGGCCTTTAAAAAGTAAAACGAATTATCTGAAATGTGGCAGAAATGCTTACAAACTTTAGAAAAAGAATACCACAAGTATCAGAATAAAATATCAAATGAAAAACACTTGAAAAAAGTGTGAGTTGTTTTACAAAAAGCCACAAGTGTCCGCAGTTGAAGAAACACCTTTCCACATTCAGAGAGAATGTGTTCGCTCAATCTCCTAGCTAAACCCACTTACTTTTACAAATCACTTGAACAGCTTTCCAAGCCAAATCTAGCAGTCAAACTGCATGTCCAACCCTTCCAATCCAGTTACTGTTAAAGTACCCTGAATCGGTCTGCTCATTACAGCCTTTTCCAAGAGAAAATCTGCCTGACTTCCTTTAAGCAATTTCTTTAAACTTCCCTCTTACATTTCACCCGGTTACATTATCCCCCCAACTGTTTCTCACACAGAGTGCTTTGCTTTCTTTGGCCCCAGCTGAACCCCTTCTCTCCTCTTCATTTAGTCCATCAGTGTTGAGCTACCATCCCATCTTCTCTCCTCATGCCTGTGTGGGTGTACACCATAGCATTTTCACACCAATTAACTCTCTGTCTTTGTGTGTGTGCCCTACTCTCGACTGTTAACATTGAGAGAACAGAGAGCTCGGCCAGTAGGTCCCCATCGCTGTGTCTGGCTGTCACTTTAGTTTAGCGTGAGGCCCAAATGGATGTTATTTGCTTGATTAACTAGAGTCAGATCCAAACAGGTGGTACTTGAACCCATAAACTAGACCAAGTGGTCTGATTTGGTCAATCTCAGATGCCTTGGTTGGGCGACAGTACTTGTAGATATAAAACTGTAGGTATGCCTGTCTGCAGATATGCCTAATTTTCATCTCACCAATAGACGAATAAATAAAATAAAAAATAAAAACGACCCTCACAAACCTGAGAGGAAATATCCAGCACATTGATGTAGCTCATGCAACTTTCGAATTAAGGTCACAAAATGTTGCTATCTTAATAAATATTGCATGTGAGAGTTTTTTCTCTTTTCATGACACAAACATAAGACATAAACGGTTACATTATATCCATGATGATGAATAAATGTCCTTTCCTTATTAAATGACTCTGGAATGCATTTTGTGGTCAAATATTTTTGTAAACTAGACTGTCTACAGAGAATTTTATAGGGGGAAAAGGCCCAGCGAAACACTCGTTGTGGAATGTGCCTATTATAAAAAGGTGAAAGACCACCTCTGCAGAAAAAAACAATGCCTACTTCATCATTGTAAAGTTGGCCCCGCCCACAGGTGTGTTAGTGAGATGACAAGGAGAGACGAATGGACTAAAAATAACATTAAAATCAGATGCAATTTTGGTGCAGGCATTGCAAACAGACATTTACAGTATGGACACGACATTAATGCGACAACATGCAAGTAACCACGTTCATTCTAATGCCTGATCTGTGATGTCTGATATGTAATGATTCATGTACGGTCTGATGTTCTTTGTCTGTGTGAGTAAATCAAACCAGAGACTAAACCCTTAACTTCAAATTGTTTGTCTTAGTAGGAAGAAAATAATCTGTTATTTAAAGGACAACTCCGGAGAGAAATGAACCTAGGGGTAATTAACAGATGGTTACGGAGTAGATCGTTCTCTTGGATGCGTTTTCATGGAAATCGAATGTAAAGAGTTTTATCTTTAAAAACAGATTAGCTTATAACACTAGTCTATGGGGCACCGGGTAGTGAAATTAAATAGCTAGTTAATACCATTAACAAGGCTAAAAATAGCCTCACACTAACACAGTAGAATAATGAGGGTCCCTAAATGCAAACCGAAGCATTGAGAACTTTGTAAGAGTACAAACAGTTTAATAAAAAGATAATTTATAAACATAGTGGCTTACGCGTTCACGGACAGGCGCCATCTTGGAAAACAGTCTCGACTCATCGAGTCACGAGCGCTGTGCTAAGTGATGAACTGTGACTTGTAATCTCATATGGTCCGTTGTTTCCGGAAGAAAGCAGTGAACGCGACAGAGAAAATAAATAAATAAAAATAAAAATGTCCATGTTATTACATTTCACAAACTCAATTCCTATCGACCAGCTCACTTAGAACAGCGCTCGTGGATCGATTCGTCGAGACTGTTTTCCAAGATGGTGCCTGTCCGTGAACGCGTAAGGCACTATGTTTATACATTATCTTCTTATTAAACTGTTTGTACACTTACAAAGTTCTCAATGCTTCGGTTTGCATTTAGGGACCCTCATTATGCTACCGTGTTAGTGTGAGGCTATTTTGAGCCTTGTTAGTGGTATTAACTAGCGATTTAATTTTACCACCCTGTGTCTACCCTGTGCCCCATAGACTAGTGTTATAAGCTAATCTGTTTTTAAAGATAAAACTCTTTATATTCGATTTTCATTAAAACGCATCCCAGAGAACGATCTACTCTGTAACCATCTGTTAACTACCCCTAGGTTCATTTCTCACCAGAGTTGTCCTTTAAACTGTGATTAATTATATATAGAAAACGATCAAAGAGTGTTTTTACAATTGCTGGAGCTGTCAATCAAACAGCCAGAGCTTACCAGTGACTGAGCCAAAACTCCCATGATAATCAACAAATCTGTATTTACACAGTGTTTGCATTGTTAGTGAAATAAAAGCATTCGTTAGAGTGCAGAAATCAAATTGCCATGACGAGATCACCGCATTCATACGCTAAACATGTGAGCAGCTACAATGCTCATCACTGCAACATTTCATGCGACAATCTAAATGCATTGCCATGGATCTAAATATAATGCTATAATCAACACTTTTTTGATTAAGTTCCACATGTAATACTAGCTATTTTATATGCAAAGATGTCAGCCAATCACAGCAGACACACCCCTTTAAACTGAGCGGTCTAATCAGAGCTAAAATCAGGGTTGGAAAAATGCTCTTTATTTCCACAATTTTACACTTTTTTTATGGAAAAAAATTAAAATAATTTACACAAAAAAAAACAAACAAAAAAAAAATCACAACATTATAAGAAGCACCCCAGGAAATGTTATAAAACAATTACAAAAAGGAAGTTCATGACCCCTTTATTTTGCAAATATATTGTCCTTATAATATTTACTGATTTTATCATACACCATAAATGTGTCTAAACATGACAAATACAAAATATAAAGCTACATATCTACCATATTTTAGGAATGAGTCCTTACAAGAAGGATCCTCAAATTTGATGGTCTTGGCATCCAAAAATTAGAAAACATTCCGTTTCTTTCTTGTCACAAGATAAATTATTTTCACATCAAATGACTATTAAATACTCATTTGTTACTTGAAGCAGCCACTTTTCCCCCTGATCACCCTGTAAGTGTTAATTTTGTGATAATGCCTGCCTTAACTGTTGACGTAGTCTGTAAAGCAGTTTTGATCATCATTGTTTATAAATTTAAAATGCAGGTTGAGTCGTTGTAAAAAATGTGTAGTCACATAAAATTAAGCAGTAATGTTGCCATTACTCTTCAAAATCAACTCATTGGAGCATGGATAAACCAGTGCTTACAGAAGAACATTTCCTGGCTAACAGCAGACAGATTACAGGCTTAATAAAAAAGCTCTTAAAATAGTAGCTTCTGGTATGTTTGACATCTTTAGCAAACACGGCTCTACTGGTATGCAATTATTCTAGCTTCAAAACTGAAGATATGTCTGGAAATGTTGGGTCTGCGACAATCTCATTTTCTCGAGCTGATAACATTTCAGTCCTTTGCTCTTTCAGAGAGACACTGAAATCACTGAGAACGACAAACCGCTACTTTCCAGGGAACTACTACTACAGAGCTGTCTGTACAAAACAAGAACATATGCTGGGTATTGGCAACTCCGTACTACATACTTCTGCGGTAGATCCTCAAAGACTTGGCTTTGTAAATAATATTTTCTGTGGCTATGATGGCATTCAAGGCTTTATACCCACAAAACTGTTCTTAATCCTCCTGGCTTCGAGGTCTAGCATCATAACATTATCTGGAAAAATATAGTGTACATCGCACAAGGATCAGATGGATGATGTGCAACCTCTTAAAATATGATGTTTTTGTTGAGACTTGCCTGTATTGTAGAAGCTGATATGCTGCAAATAAAGCGACCGACTAGGGTCTCAAAATAATATGATGAAGGCATTGGCATGCAGTTGTATTCATTACTTATAATGAGGTTACAGAACATCCACCATGACACTGAGAAAACATGTTAGGGAATGAATTATGTTCTAAGAATAATCATGAATCTATTATAATGCCATATCTATAAACAATCTTTATAGTCATTATACACATGCATACGTGTTTGGTATTGAAAAACGACTCGGCTCTGTAAATTAAACAGATGGTGTTCCCAAGATACACCATTCATAATGGGTTCTTCTTGTAAGTATGTTTACAATGCACTGGCTCCAATAAGACTCGATTCTTCACTCTCAGGGGTTTCTGTGAGAAACAGGGCAGAAATGTCAGCTGGCAATTACTGTCTAATGTATTTCTCAGATCATTTTTTCTTCCTCTCCTAATTTTACAAATTCGCTTCTCATTAGACGGGTGTCAAACAGAAATAGAGACGGCATTTGAATGTGCTATGCCAGTCCACAGCTCTGGTTATCCCTGCGTTAGAACCTCTTAAATGTCCATTTCTTAAGTATTGATTGAATTTACAGGATGGGATCTCAAAGAAAAGGACAGCTCTGTTGCTCCATTGGGATGAGGGGAATCAAATCAACAGATTCAGGAGCTCATAAAGCTGCTGCTGCTTTGAAATAGCACAGATAAAATGAAATAGTCACATTTCAATTGAGGAAAACTCACAGGCAATTTACTCTCGATTTAGGAATTTGAGCACAAGCTGGTGTACCTTCTGAGGGCTCACCCTGAGCAGCCATCATGCCAGTCACAGTGCCAAGTCACAGTGTGCCGGCTCCCACAATCCACAGGCTTAAGGTTAACCGCCAAGCTGTTGAATGAAACGGAGACCGTGGCGGACGGCAGACTGCCGACTGCCAAAACCTCTGCGACCTGAGGAGGATTGCGCCGCAGCCGCATAAAGAAGCGCTAATGTTTATCTGATTTCAAAATGAGCCAGATCAGGACTGATGCCACAGTGCAGGACCCTTATTAGAAAAGTTCTTATTGTGTGAGAAGGGAGAATTTTTCTAATCTGGTTCAAGGATGAGAAGAAATAGGGTTTTCTGCATCATCTTGTCAGCATGCATTCTAAAGGCCCTTTCACACTGGACGTGCGAATAATTCGCACGATGGTTTTATTTTTTGGTCAGCTGTTTGTGTAATGAGCGCTTCCACACCGAACGCGAATGTGCTGCGGCGAAACGCCATTTATTTTTTTCTTTCCGGTTTCGATTTTTTTTACTCTAGCGGCGTCAAAAACGGCTTCAACCAATCACATACAAGAAAACAAAGGTGACGAAATGTCAAGTTGATGTCATGAGCTATTCACTCAACATTAACCATTGCCAGGTATGGCATATCTCATGAGATTACAGCTGTAGGTCTAGTCAAAGCTGTGCATCTGCAGCTGTGTTTACTACTGTGTTTACATACAGCAATAACCTAAGTTAACCTTTTATATATCGTTTTTTTAACCTTATGTCCGCGATTATGGAAAGTGAATGTGTTGCCATCAGTATGTCTGTGGCACTTAAATGTTTACATTGTGATTGAACTGGAAACAGACCGGATGGATTGGTTCCTGAAGAGCGCGGTTTGTCTCGTCAGATGCGCTGCTATCTCGAGATGAGATCCTCAAATTGTCCCACAGACTTAAGAAAGTACTAAGTGCAGAACCGGCCATGATAAAGATTTAGCTCCTGTACATGATTAGCATCCTCACATTTAGACTCTCTGTCCTTCAAGACTGGGTTGCACCCGAGACCGTCTTTTAAATAAAATGAAAAGCTCATCTTCACTGTCCGTGTTTTCTCAGCTGACGCAGCAAATGTTTTGTAATGTTGGAGCTCTGAAACGCTGCAAATTCGTGTCGCGGCTGATGTGAGTGGTTTTGACGTGAAGTATTCGCATGCGAAATATTCGCTTATTCGTTTCGCTTTTTCGTTACGCGTCCGGTGTGAAAGGGCCTTAAGGCAGCTGAAATTGATCCGTATAGAAGGGATCTATGGCTGGAGTCCAAAAAAATAAATAAATAAATAAAAAAAAATGTATGGCAAGGATTCAAATAAAACCTTTGTTCCATGCTACAAACAACGCTGCTGAAAAGAAAATCAGTAACCAGCCCTGAAGCACACAAGGGTATGCGGTAACACCCACAAACAGATGCTCACACACCTGGAGCCTGTTGTAAGACCTAGCTTGACCACCTAGCAGATAGATGAGAAGTCTTCCTTTTCCAAATTAGACCTTTTTATGTAATTTACTTTAAAAAGTGAGGGGAAAAATCGATTACTAACTTTTTAGACTATTTTAAGCATTTTATCCAATTAGCCACAAACAAAAGTGCTTTTGTGTGGTATATAAAAAATAATAATAATAATTATAGTTTCTAGAGTGCTTCGGAAGAACAGCGGACTGAAGGACTGGATGGCATCACAGGAGAGAGCTAATCACAGACCTGCAGCAGACTCGAGGGAGAATTCACCATCAGATCTGAAACAGAAGCCCTCGGCACTGCTCAGTGGACACATCACCACCCACACACACACACACACACACACACACAGACACACACACACACACAGACACACAGACACACAGACACACAGACACACAGACACACAGACACACAGACACACACACACACACGGATCTATTTACAAACAAAGACAGGTAAATACACACTCTGTCTCAGGCTCTTTTGCATTTTAATTGAGCTCAACATCAGGTAAGCTATATAAATAAGTAAAAAAGACAGACAGAACAACAGACATAAATAGACAGACAGAGAGACAGATACAGTATCTATCTATCTATCTATCTATCTATCTATCTATCTATCTATCTATCTATCTATCTATCTATCTATCTATCTATCTATCTATCTATCTATCTATCTATCTATCTATCTATCTATCTGCCCATCCATCCATCCATCCATCTATCCATCCATCCATCCATCCATCCATCCGTCCATAGATAAATCACCATCACAAGGACCCAGCTTGTCAATGTAATGAAAGGATCAAACGCTGGCAGATGTGTAAACCTGAAGGACTGTGAGGTGAGAAAAAAGAAATTTCGCTTTGAGTGACACGAGCCTATTGAGAACGGCTACGGTCAACTTCAAGCCCAGAGCGCACTGATTCCCAATGATCTATCCAATGAACAGAAAGCCATTATAAACAAGCAGCAGTAATGGGTTCATGAATGAGGTCTCGCCCACCTTGTTCGTGTGCGCTGCATGAATATGTCGCACATTCAGAAAATAACATACCTTTGACAAATATAGCAAAGATGCTGCTGCCTGAACAATGAGGAGGGTGACCTAGATTTGACTAAATTAGGCAATACATAAACGTGTTCATCTTTATAATGATACGCATATGGTAAAACGAACTCAAGTGGTCTATAATTACATAAAAACAGGCTTTTACAAGGCAGAGGATGAATCTTAGGTTATAAAATATTTATCAGTCTATACAAAAATAGCACAGTACATGGGGGTGGGGGCAAAGCCTAACGGCTTTCCTGCTAGAATTTTTGTTATCCGTACTATCCAAGAAAAGCTGAGATTAGATCTCACAGGAGGTCTGCTCTTGCAAAAGAGGTGATAATGTTTAAAGAGCTTTTAATTCAGGTCCAGCCACATAGTGATGATATTAAATATGCTGGAAAGCATGCCACAGTAGCTGTACATACCCATGGGAAATACCCTTCAATCCCAGTGTGCTTTACGTTTTTAATTCTCAAAGTTCTCGGCCCCATGTCAGATTGGTGTCTCACGTAATATAGAAGTTGGCATGGTATATTCCCCATCTGTGGTGATCTGTGAATCCTAATTTCCAGTTTTGCCTCTGATTGCTGACAAAACACTATATACAAAGAGCAGACCACTGAGACCTTAAGAACAGACATGCAATTAAATATGACATGAACAAAATGAGGCTTTAAAGGATAGAAGATATTGATTGTTCAGTAAAAAAAAATAAAAAAATAATTCCAGTAAAAAAACAAAACAAACACATTGACCTTAAAGGAATGATTCGGCCCCAAAACAACATCATTTTATCATCATTTACACACCCTCATGTTGTTCTAAACTTATAATACTTTCTTCTGTGGAACACACAAGAAGAAATGGTGAAGAACCACATTGGTCCATACAATGAAATGGGGATCAAAGCTGTTTTAGACCCCACTGACTTTCACTGTATGGACAAAACCAGCTGAAGCATTCTTCAACTTATCTTCCACACAAGTTTGGAGCCGCATGAGGATAGGTTTAGGAGGTTAGAGTAAATTAGCACAAATTTTCATTTTTGGGTGAACTATTCCTTTAATGCACATTGCAAAAACATTTGCTTCTCGCTGGGGAAAAATCTTTAAATGCACAGCTTAGTTTGTACCTTGTCAATCCCTAAAGGGTTAAATATTAATATAATAAATTACTAATATGCACCCTCCATGGTATAAATGTCCAAATTTGTTCTGCTTGACCATGATTGTCATGTCAAGCAGCAGTTTCAAGTCCAGCCTGGAGAGACTAACTGTTTGCTGTTGGAACCTACAAACACACACACACACACACACACACACACACACACACACACACACACACACACACACACACACACATTCCTGTACATCTATCAAGGTGAGGACCAAGTAATTTAACCTGCAAAGCGAGGACCACCTTTTCTGTTACAATTACAGATACATGTATACTATTTTCCAACACTAGGTGTGTCCATGACTCAAGTTTTTACCTCAGCTTCTTAGAAAGACAAAGGGAAAAAACGAGCATTTTACCAGCAGAGTGAGGACATTTTCATGGGGGTGCTAATGAGTTCATTTTTGACTGCATGATTTCAACTACCTTATTTTTTTAGTTTGCATTTATTCTTTACTATTTTATGTTTTAATGTGGACATCTCATTATTTAACTGAACTAACTTCAGCTGAATAATGATTCTTAAGCTTCTTTACTGCTGCATTAAATTCTATTTACATCATTGATCATTATTTTCCTGTTATCATTCTAAAGCTTCTTTGAAAAAAAAAATATTGTATAAAGCGCTAGAGAAAGAAAGGTGACAAGATTAATGCAAGTTTCAGATTGAGGTCCAAAAGTCTACGTAAATGTTTATGGTCAATTGTTCATTTTATTTATCTAATTAGATTAACCAAAGGTTAGCAATATACATAACCATCCAAAAGTCATGTCCATTGACCAGTTCTACATTTAATTTCCTAACAGACATCTTAACACTAAAGTTAAAGAAAAATTGTGTTAACATGAATATTAACAGAACAACTGGAAAGCAAGATGTTAAAGGGTAACCTAACCCATTAAGCATCTAAAACATAATGTTCCGGGAAGCAGCCTTCCTTTTTAAAGTTACAATGGCATTATAGACAAAGTTTTTAACGTCTTTCCAAGATCTTGCTTTTAGGGCCCTTTCCTCTTCTAGGCACTTTGCGCACTCCAGTTTTCCAGGAACCCTGCGCTCCGCTATAAACCTTCCCAGATGTTTGTGTACCGCTGCTCTCTCTTCCTCACTCCAGGCTCTCTTCAGGATTATCCTGGTAGTCTCTACAAATGACAAAGACAATGCAGATTATGTAAGTTTAAAAACAGACCAAAATGTGGGTTTCTTTAACTGCTTTTGCTTGCCCACAGAAAGTTCCCAAATGTAGGGCTATATGATTTTGTCAAAAAGTAATTTCATCCTTAAAGAGATTTTTTTTAAACCGTCTCCATTTTTAAAGACTCATGATCCACATTGTGAACCTTGAGTTCAGTTTTGTATTACTGTACCAAATCATGAGATGTGTATTGTTACACTCACTTACTGTATAGTCAAATAACTGTTCTAGTAATCATTAGATTCATCAATTATAAAAATAACTGTTGGTTGAGGCCCTATTGATGAGTGAGGACAGCAGGTTTTCCCCTCTTTCTCAACCTAATGAATAACTAAGGATTATTTACAACGGAACTGAATCAATCATAAACTTACTTTAGCTGGAAAATAACTTTTTCATGAGTATAGAACAAAACAATCTCTCTTCCATTAATCTCCTGTTATCACTGTAAAGCATTTGAAACTATCTGTATTGTGAAAGCGCTGAATAAATGAAGGAGACTTGACTTGACCTAATCAAAATCCTGCAGCTGTGGCCTGCTTACAGGGAACTAAGACTTTAAATCATAAATGCAATCCATCTTAAGTCTTTAAATAGTTACATTTTTAAATGTCTTAAAATTATTCTATTTTAGTAACACGTAAGCTCTGTAAAACTGCTTTTAAACAGTGTTTATGAAAAGCTCTATACAAATACAACTGACAACTTACAATAGGAAAAACCCTGGTGCTACTCACTACTCAAGATTTATTAAACTTACCCTTCAGTTTTCCTCTTTTCTTCATTCTCTTGGGTGAGGGCTTCATGGCGTGACTTGCTCTATGACTGAGATCTGCAAAAGACAAACATTAGTTCCTGCTACTTTAGTGAATCTCAGGTATTGTTGGATCTTCAACATCCATGTGAACTGAAGCTGATGATGAAATCTGACTAACAGTCTTTAACTGTTAAGGCCTTTATGAGCTTTGCTGTAACATATCCTTCATTAGGCTCCTATAACTAAAGGCAGGTGTGTTCTATAAATAATTGTGGCGTGATGAAGAACAGTATTTAACTCACCAACTACATCCGAACCTCCATCCTCATCCTCGTCTTCACTGCATTGAGCAGGTGATTTTTGAGGGGAAATGAGGTCGGAACATCCACCTAAAAAAAACTAAAAGTGATTTCTCATCTTCTGCAGTGTAAGATGCTGTTTATTTTAAAATACATCATTCATGTCTAACAAGCAATTAAAGGGTTAGGTCACCCAAAAATGAAATTCTGTCCTTAATTACGGCCGCTTCACACCGCAAGCGTGAGCGGCGCGTGAGCAGCACGTATTTTTTCCGGCGCCCATGTTAATCAATGAGTGCATTCACACCGGGAGCAGGAGCAGCTCGTGAGCGTCGAGCAGGAGCGTCGCGTGAGCAGCAGTGAAGCGGGGGTTTCGGTGGAGAGCCTATTTTTGCTGCGCTGCTGACGCTCCTGACGCTCAATTAAAGTGAAAGCACACTTTTAAAGGACAAAATAAATATGATTTCACACAAAAAGTGCCTAAAATGCACACAGGAAGCACATGTAGTGTATTTGAACAATAACTGGAGTATGTCAGAGAAGAAAACAAAGAATAAAAAATATCTGTGGAAGATTTTAGCAATTTAAACTTGTTTTGATTATTCAGGTTGGGTGAAAGTATGGTTATGATTATAAAAAATAAAGTAAACTAGCCAGAAAATATAACAAACTTTCGTTTAGTATTTAATACTCAGACAGGTAAAGGCTCTCGGTCTGCAGCTGCAGTCACGGTGCTGCTCACGCTTGCGGTGTGAAACAGGCGTTACTCGCCCTCAAGTCATTTTAAAACCGGAAGACTTTACTACTTTTCTGGGCCTAGAAAATGAAGTTGTGTAACTGTCTATGGATGAAATCAAGCTCTCAGATTTCATCAAGAACATGAAAAAAGGTCTTAAGGATTTGGAGAGACATGAGGGTGAGTAAATGATGACAATTTTCAGTTTTGGGTGAACTAACCCTTAAATAATTTAGGATCAGCAACTAGCCATTGTTTGTAATGACATTCTATCCATCCAAGAAGCTAATACTTCAAAATAACATACCCTTTGCTTTGCTTGTCTGTTTTCCTCTTTTCTTCATTCTCTTGGGTGAGGGCTTCATGGCGTGACTTGCTCTATGACTGAGATCTGCAAAAGACAAACATTAGTTCCTGCTACTTTAGTGAATCTCAGGTATTGTTGGATCTTCAACATCCATGTGAACTGAAGCTGATGATGAAATCTGACTAACAGTCTTTAACTGTTAAGGCCTTTATGAGCTTTGCTGTAACATATCCTTCATTAGGCTCCTATAACTAAAGGCAGGTGTGTTCTATAAATAATTGTGGCGTGATAAAGAACAGTATTTAACTCACCAACTACATCCGAACCTCCATCCTCATCCTCGTCTTCACTGCATTGAGCAGGTGATTTTTGAGGGGAAATGAGGTCGGAACATCCGCCTGAAAAACAAAAAGTGATTCCTCATCTTCTGCAGTGTAAGATGCTGTTTATTTTAAAATACATCATTCATGTCTAACAAGCAATTAAAGGGTTAGGTCACCCAAAAATGAAATTCTGTCCTTAATTACTCGCCCTCAAGTCATTTTAAGCCCGGAAGACTTTACTACTTTTCTGGGCCTAGAAAATGAAGTTGTGTAACTGTCTATGGATGAAATCAAGCTCTCAGATTTCATCAAGAACATGAATAAAGGTCTTAAGGATTTGGAGAGACATGAGGGTGAGTAAATAGCCCCGTTTCCACCAAAATTACCCGGAACAATTTGTACCAGGAACTTTTTTACAGGAACTTTTCTCCCCCAGACCTGCAGCTGTCTGCGTTTCGACCGCGATAAAGTTCCGAGAAGATTAGGCAAATTAGTCCGGTGATGTAGGACTGCGCGCGACTGCTCCTCCAAATCAGTGAAGGACAATAATCATTTGTGTGTGTACCGATTGAAAGATTTAGTGGACTGTTCACATGAGCAACGGCTAAATCTAAACCGATCTGGTGTTCACATGTGATGACTTTCAATCGCAATCATTTTGTCACATGCAGTTTGTCTGCCGCATCAGAAATGTCAACGCTGTTTTCTCCAGCAGCTGGAGTGTGTTAACTGTAGCCATAGCAACTCTTAACGGCCACCAGGACTAATACAGTATTATTTATAGCTATTTGTTGTAAAGTGTAATAATCATCTCAGAAAAAAAATGTTCTGTCAGGCGCAGTTAAAGTAAAAACTGCCTGGGGCAATATACGTTGTGTCATTACTCCAACATTATCTTCATAACTTACGAAATAAAAAGTTTACCCCTCAGAAAAATGAGCTTTCTTCTCTTGTCAACATGAGCGCGGCGCGCGCCGTCACCTCATGTAAAGACGCACACTTAAAAGTAATCGGTCAGGTCAGTTACATGGTGAAAAAAAAATTAATAACGAGTATGGAAGAGATTCAAGCTGTGCTGCTTTTGCTGGTTATGTATAGGTTTACTAAAGAGGTGATTAACAACGACAGAAAAGAGCACTAATGTGCAGATTCAGCAGCATGCAGCTGCAGCATATTCAGAAAGCTTGTAAAGCTAGATTTAAAATGACAATGTATATTATTATCAGCTATTACGGACATTGCACGTGAGATGGCTGAGACGAACGCGCGCCACCAGACAGAGAGCAAGACTGATATTTACTGAACGCAGAACGAACCTCGCAAAAGACTTTTAAAAATGCGGTTGAAATAAAATGCTAAACCAATCAGCATGTTCAGCGCCCAAGTCCCGCCCTCGAAAGTTCCTGAACTTTGAAAAAGTACTACCTCGCGAGCAGGGCCGTTTGGAGGAGGAAATATTTACCCGGAACTTCATTTAGACCCTGGTTCCTGCGGTCTAAACACACCGAGTACCACCCAAAGTTCCTAGTTCCTGGGTAAAGTTCCTGTGGTGGAAACGCGGCTAATGATGACAATTTTCAGTTTTGGGTGAACTAACCCTTAAAGGTCCCATTCTTCGCGATTCCATCTTTCAAACTTTAGTTAGTGTGTAATGTTGCTGTTAGAGCATAAATGATACCTGTACAATTATAAAGCTCAAAGTTCAATGCCAAGCGAGATATTTTATTTAACAGAAGTTCCCTTTCAAAGCCTACAGCGAGCGGCCGGTTTGGACTACACCGCTGCACTTCCTGCTGTGATGACGTCACTAGAACCGTTTGCTGACTAAAGCTCCGCCCACAAGAACACGCAAAATAGGGGGCGTGGCCTCGTTGCTCTCACGTGGAGAAGAGCGCGCATTCAGCGCTTGCATCTGCCTGTTATGGTAAGAGGCGGGACCTTTCCATCCAATCACAACACGGGAAGCGGTTGCCCAATCAGAACTCGTTACGTGTTTCTGAAGGAGGGACTTCATAGAACAAGGAAATCATCAGGCCGTTTTTAGGACAGAGGAAACAGCGCTGTACAGATCAGTCAATTGTATGAAAAATACTGTGTTTTTACACGCGAAACATGAACTCATGTTATATTGCACACTGTAAACCCAATCAAAGCTTCAAAAACACATGAAAAACGGGACCTTTAAATAATTTAGGATCAGCAACTAGCCATTGTTTGTAATGACATTCTATCCATCCAAGAAGCTAATACTTCAAAATAACAT
The DNA here is from genome assembly GCF_024679245.1 of Pseudorasbora parva. NCBI lineage: Eukaryota > Metazoa > Chordata > Actinopteri > Cypriniformes > Gobionidae > Pseudorasbora > Pseudorasbora parva. The sequence goes on from NC_090190.1 coordinate 6,383,275, forward strand.
ACCCTTTGCTTTGCTTGTCTGTTTTCCTCTTTTCTTCATTCTCTTGGGTGAGGGCTTCATGGCGTGACTTGCTCTATGACTGAGATCTGCAAAAGACAAACATTAGTTCCTGCTACTTTAGTGAATCTCAGGTATTGTTGGATCTTCAACATCCATGTGAACTGAAGCTGATGATGAAATCTGACTAACAGTCTTTAACTGTTAAGGCCTTTATGAGCTTTGCTGTAACATATCCTTCATTAGGCTCCTATAACTAAAGGCAGGTGTGTTCTATAAATAATTGTGGCGTGATGAAGAACAGTATTTAACTCACCAACTACATCCGAACCTCCATCCTCATCCTCGTCTTCACTGCATTGAGCAGGTGATTTTTGAGGGGAAATGAGGTCGGAACATCCACCTAAAAAAAACTAAAAGTGATTTCTCATCTTCTGCAGTGTAAGAAAGACTGTACTGAACAATGACGGTGTCTGGAAGAAGTGTTATTATTTTCTTTGACAATCCAAGCCCATACAACAGATTAAGCAACCAAAAATATGTGAACACTCAACATATTTTGATGGACTGTTAAGATTCACTTGTCAAAACCGTTTACAAATTGTATTCATAGAGTAATTTCATGTACATTACATGCACACTTAGCCTTGTGGACAAATGTATGCACACCTTCAGTTTTATCTGTGCTGTAGTTTTAAACCTTCTGTTTTTATCAATTATTTTGGCTGTTTTAATGTTGATTTTTAAAAGCTCTAAATAGGGATATGGGCTCCAAATAAGCTACCACTCAACCCTTTGTTTAAAATACATCTGTTGCACTGCTTTTGTATGGTGTATGTGTACCAAACTCAAATCTACTAAAATAAGATAAAGAAAAGGTGGGAGGAAGTATGAAAAACAATCTTTAGGTTGCTTTGCTAAAAGTTAATTTCATGAAAAAACACTATTTACATAGTAGGTCATAGTGGTGGTTCTGTATTGAACATTTTACTGGGAGATGATTTCAACATAAACAACACAAATGTTTAAATCTTACCCTCATTGAACTCTCTTCCTCTCTTCCCTTGTCCTTTTTTTGATTGTCTCTTTAAAACAGAAGTTGATATGGAACTTTCACCTATAAAAGATAAAAAAAAGAATATTAGTGATTGATTGTCCAAAAGTCATAAGTACATACTTTTGATTAATAGAGCTATACATACTAAATTTGATCTACTGTTGTCAGTTGTTGCTTTTACACTATTTTCAATAGCAGAAATTACAAGTGTTCCTTTACCAGTCAAAAACATTTTAAACAAATCCTATTCCAGTTAGCATTATAAAGCATTACAGAAAAATTTCACTATTTTGTTTATTAATTCTTGGAATTTTATAAACAAGTACTGCATTTATACTGTATTGCCAAGAGTTTTGTGACGCCTGCCTTTCAATGCACATGAGCTTTAATGCCATCCCATTATTAATCCGTAGGGTTTAAAAGGACAACTCCGGTGAGAAATGACCCTAGGGGTAATTAACAGATGGTCAGCGAGTAGATCGTTCTCTGGGATGCGTTTTCATGAAATCGAATGTAAAGAGTTTTATCTCTAAACACAGATTAGCTTATAATGTTTGTCTATGGGGCACAGGGTAGTGAAATTAAACCCCTAGTTAATGCGATTAACAAGACTCAAAATAGCCTCACACTAACACGGCAGCATGATGAGGGTCCCTACATGCAGACCGAAGCATTGAGAACTTTGTAAGAGTACAAACAGTTTAATAAGAAGACACTTTATAAAGACAGTCCATTATGCGTTTACAGACGACAGCCATCTTAGAAAACAGTCTCGACGAATCGAGCCACGAACGCTGTGCTAAGTGAGCTGCTCGATAGGAATTAAGTTTGTGAAATTTAATTACATTTTTGAGCCTTGTTAGTGGTATTAACTAGCGGTTTAATTTCACTACCCTGTGCCCCATAGACAAGCATTATAAGCTAATCTGTGTTTAGAGATAAAACTCTTTACATTCGATTTCATGAAAACGCATCCCAGAGAACGATCTACTCGCTGACCATCTGTTAATTACCCCTAGGGTCATTTCTCACCGGAGTTGTCCTTTAATCTGGAGTCGGCCCACCCTCTCTAACAGCTCCAGCTCTTCTGGGAAGGCTTTCCTCAAGGTTTAGGAGTGTGTTTATGGGGATTTTTGCCCATTCTTCTAGAAGCTCATTTGTGAGGTCAGGCACTGATGTTGGACGAGAAGGCCTGGCTCTCAGTCTCCGCTCTAATTCATCCCAAAGCTGTTCTATCGGGTTGAGCTCAGGACTCTGTGCAGGCCAGTCAAGTTCCTCCACACCAAACTCCTCATCCATGTCTTTATGGACCGAGCGCAGTCATGCTGGGACAGGAAGGGGCCGTCCACAAACTGTTCCCACAAAGTCAGGAGCATGAAATTGTCCAAAATGTCTTGGTATGCTGAAGCATTACGAGTTCCTTTAACTGGAACTAAGGAGCCAATCCCTGAAAAACAACCCCAGCCCATAATCCCCCCTCCACCAAACTGTACACTTGGTACAATGCCGTCAGGCAAGTCCCGTTCTCCTGGCGACCGCCAAACCCAGACTCGCCCATGGGATTGTCCGACTGAAGCGTGATTGATCGCTCAGAGAACACGTCTCACGGCTCTAGAGTCCAGTGGCGGCTGCTTTACTCCACTGCATCCCACGCTTTGCATTGCTCTTGGTGATGTAAGGCTTGGATGAGCTGCTCGGCCATGGAAACCCATTCCATGAAGCTCTCTCCGCTGTTCTTGAACTCATCTGAAGGCCACAGGAGTCTGGAGGTCTGGAGCTGTTGACTCTGCAGAAAGTTGGAGACTTCTGCGCACTGTGACCCTCAGCATGCGCTGACCCCGCTCTGGGATTTAACACTTCGTGGCTGAGTTGCTGTTGTTCCCAATGGCTTCCTCTTTGTTATAATCCCACTAACAGTTGAGCGTGGAATATTTAGTAGTGAGGAAATGTCAGGAATGGACATATTGACATGAGATTGACTGAAACTGAGTGTTTCACCCCCCCTTTAAAAATTTACTTAAAATATAAAGATGTAAGAATACACAATACAATTGCATTGGTGATAAAACAGTGCATACATACCACATACGGAAGGATGAAGCGTGTTCAGGTTCTTCCCTCGTAAGGTCTCAGTGCCTTGCTCCATTGCGAACAGAAGCTTACTTATCTTGGCAATTTGAAAGGTTTTGTCCGTCTGTCTATAAAAGTCACGGTGAACTCTAATGTCATGACCCATGAACCTTGCAACTTGCTCCAGCTCTTGTTCGCTAAGGTCCAAGAGTTGGCAGAGTGTGGCAACCTGTTTTCTTAATTTAGTTGACCTTAGGAGTTCTGGGTTTTCTGCTTTACATTCATTTGCATATTTTCGCAGACAGTCACATCCACGGATGTTTGTCATCACGCCAGGTCTTGCAAAGAGATAGGGATTTTCAGCAGGTACACCAGCTTCTTCTCTCCTTTTAACCAACAAATCGATTGACTCTTTCATTCTGTCCGTCAAGAAAACCGGAACCTTCTTTCCTCTTTTCCCCCTGATTTCTATGCGGGTTAGTATCTTGCTCAGCTCCTTTTCTAACGGTGACAAGGTTTCATAGATGTCTTCATTAATGGCACTTGTACTTGCTTTCGTGTAGATCTCAAGAGTCAGGCGTGATGCTTCCCCTTCCCGCCGTTTGTTGAAAATAATGACTTGTGCCAGAACCGTCTCATTTAATGTCTTATATGCTCTTAAACTCATTTGTTGCTTCAGTTCCGCCCTTGCGTCATCTTCTACCATCCTGAGATGGTTTCTCAGAGCAATCACATTTTTGGTGAGGGGGATGTCATCTTCTTTATTCCATCTTTTTTCTTGCATGGTTTGGTGAGCAATGATAGAAACACTGTTCCTCCAGTTTTTCTCCAAAAGTTCAAAGAATTTCTTTGCTTTCTTCTCTGCCAGATCATCATCATTCATAAGAGCCTGTCCAATCATGACCTCCACAGCCCCTTTAAGACAGAATCCAATTTTGACCGCTGTTGAAGGCTTTCTGTATTCATTTTTCCCTGGACTAAACTGTGTCAGACGTTTAGCTGCATTGACCACGAGCTGAAATTTTGATGGGGCACACAGATCTTCAAGAACATTGACAGTCTTGTCCATATCCTTTGCCACCAACATGAACCGACCAAGCTCCCGCATTCTTTGAGCTATATACTGGTGCCTCGACTTCACGCGACCATGTTTTGCATATAGTGATTCGCCATACTTACATATGAGAGAATCCTTTCTGACGTGAAAAGACACATCATCCTGCCGCATGTTGTTTATTATGTTCTGACATCCATCTGAGGAAGCTGCTATGGGTAGCAGGCATGCAGCACAACTTTGAACTCTCCCTCGTGTATTTTTTTGTTTATCTTTCACGCATGATTTTTTTGTTTTGCAGGACGACTGATGTCTCCATAAGTCCTTTTTCCGGAACATACCATAACAGTATGGGCAAGGCAAATACTCCTTTACAGACACTTGATCAGAGGGCTGCTTCCACGTCACTATTTCTCCTCTACCTTTCTCCAGAACTTCTGTGTTGTGTTTGAAGTCGCCTTTATTGCGCAGCTGTTCCAAAAGTGTCTTTCTTTCTTTTGATCTCAAAGGAAAGCTAAAGGCATATGCCACATCTTTAATTTCAGCATGCTTTCTTTCTAAATGTCTTGATATCTTAGAATGTGCCTGGCTACAATAGAGGCAATAATGTTTTTTGTCCCACGCTCGTTTACGGTCTTCCCTTTTTGTACAGGTTTTTAGAGTCACAGTTGATTTGCCTTTATTTGTTTCATTTGTCTTCTGTTGATTGTGTCTTTTCACATAAGTCATTGAGTTCTTTTTTTTATTAACCGTGCACTTGCCTCTTATCTGATCGTCACTTGAAGAACCTTCAAATTCTTCTTCTTCACCGGACAGTCTATATGTTCCGCCTTTCACTGGGCTTAAATCCTCACTGCATGATGATCCACCATTGCAATCTGGATTATAATCTGGATCTAGTCCAGCACAACTGGATACTTCAGATTCCACAGAATCACTTTCTCCTGTCTCCTCATGAATATCTTCTGACTGCAAGTTAAAAGCACGAATCATCATGAGATACTTTAACTTTATAGAGACACTTTACCATCATTTTGAAGATGGAATTCTGAATTACTGATACTAATTGAGGTCAATTGTAATTATGACCAATCAAACTTTATAACCAATCACATACGTTTCTATTGAGTTTATGAATGCGATGTCTAATAATCAGAGACGTTTAGATTAGCTGGGGTTTTGTTCAGAGCGCGCGTTCACTCACTGAAATCTGCACTCAAAAGCAGAGATGTGTACAATGAGATTCATTCAGCATACAGTGGTTGACTGTTTTTGTTCTATTTCAGCAATGAAAATACAGCATATACCCGAATATAAGACAAGGTTTTGTGTCCTAAAAATAGGCTGAAAAATGGGGGGGGGGGGGGGGGGGTTGTCTTATATTCACAATATAGACAAAGTCACATATTAAACTGACGATAACACATGAGCACTATTCACACAGATAAACTGCACTAAACATTCAAAATGTTTTTATATTTATAACATATGATACAATTAAACGACATCACTCAACCAAAAGTGTTTTCTCCTGAATATCATCACGACTGAAGATGACACTGATTTCATATAACAGTCAGTTCCATAAACAAATGAACATTAAGTAACTTACATTTTAGATGCAATATTGAGTGTTTTTGTTCTATTTCAGCAGCGAAAATAGTTAAAAACAAAGATTCTAAGCAACAAAGTTCCAAACAGCAGAACCATAATGCGTCTTACAGCAACAGTGTGCGTTACTGAATGATTCAGTGTTTGAATGAATCGGTGAATCAAAGATTCAATGACCTGTTCGTAAACGACTGCCTCATTCTTGAATGAACCAGCCGTTTGAACGAATGACTCACTCATTAAGACTCACCTGCTGCCAACTACTGGAGGTTTAGTTTCATGTTTAAACATACTTTCCAACATTTCTTATTTATCCAAAAATACAAATCTCATAACATTATTTAATGCAGTTGTAATTTTTTAGTGTAAATTATTTAATTTGATTGGTAACAGCCCTAAAGTGTTCTTATTTCGGGTATATATGGTATTTTAAAACAAACACAGCAGAACCACAGCGCATCTGATAATACAGGCAAAAAGTTGGCTCGACTTCGATGGCAAATTTAGGGACCATCTCTAAAGTTACATACAACATTGGTATGCACGTTTCTAACTGCAATAGCATTTTAAGAGAATGACTTGCGTTCATAAAACTTACTGTTAGGTGTTCATCTAGATGTCGGGTATGATGCATACCTTTGGGATTTTTGATGTTTATTCAAATTAACTGCCAAATCATATGAAAATATAGATATGCATTATTTCACTAGGATACTGTTTGGGCTCTTACACAAAATATCCTAGATTTAAATGCATCATAGCTGAATGAACACTGATGAGAATATTGCTTGAGAATATAATTTACTGAGATAATATTAGAGATTATATTTACATCAATATTTTTTTTATTTTCTTTCAGAAAATCAACTGTTAGTGTTTCTCTATCTAGATGAATGATGGCATCTCAGGCTCTCAAAGTTTATAAAAAAATATGTTTAGATTTATCGGCCCATATATCGGTTATCAGCTTTCAAATATAAAGAAATATTGTATCAGCCAAAGTGTTCATATAGGTGTATCCCTACCATTAGGAATTCGATTAATGGCTTGATCGGACTGCAAAGCTTTTTTGTAAATACCTTAATTGCTAGATCCAAATAAAATTTCTATCAGATTGGATTATTTTTCTAATCTGATCGAGAGGACATCTAAACACCTTGATCGCGTTGAAAACGCTCAGTGAACATTTAACTTTCGCTTATTAGGTGCAAAAGATGGAAAAACTTCAAAGCTTGCAAAAACGAGTAAACTGAGAAGCGCAGATGCAATGCACATGTATGATCTTAAAGTAATAATATTTTCAGGATAGTCAAGGGACAATCCCTCGAAAACTTACATGTCACTTTTAGTACGTCTCAGACTTGGTACAAACACCTCTTTTTGAGAGCGGTGTCACAATCTGTTAACAAAAAGTATAATCAATATGAATTATTATAATATAGTATTTGAAGTTCAAAAATAAGACTGCAAGTGTGTGTCGAACTTTTAAACACCCAATGGGACAGTTTTAGCGTTGCAAAAAAAGACAATTTTAGAGGTTTTTTTCTTAAATACTTTGCATTTCAAAAAAAAAATTCTAAATGTCAGAATACAGATCATAAACTCACACTGCACTCCCCCTCCCCTCTCTCTGATCATCACAGTT